>NW_028321897.1:13750000-14375000 GCF_036245765.1 Copidosoma floridanum | reverse complement strand
GCTAAAAGGACCAATGCAGCGGCCGCGGCTGCGAGTGACGATGTCACTGTGACTACCATCATCGATGGCCAGCGGGTTTCTGTGACTGACGGTTTGCCGGGGTGTGGCACGCACTCGACGGGAAATGTGATTACAGCCGGGTTCCTCACGAAAATCGAGTCACAGAGATCACGCATAGTTGGCCTGAGCCAGTGTGGCAAAGCTGCTAAGAAGGCGACTGCGGAGTGCAGTCACGCTGAGGCCATGCAGCTAAGAGACGACTGCGTCGCGCTCCATGAGGAGTTCAAGCGTGAGCACGCTCTCATTGAAAATGCGTGCCTGGCGGTGTTGCTCAGGAATGAGTATTTCAGTCAGAGTGCGTTGGGAGCGGCGCAGTAGGCATACTCGAGGTCAATGAGATTCATAACCCGGTTAATCGCTGCCCATCTGGATCCACAGGCAAACTCTTTAGCGGCAGCAACTACTGTCAATCACACTCAACGAAGCAAGCTCCCGGAGATTACGCTTCCGCAATTCTCTGGCAACTACACAGAATGGGTGAGTTTCCGAGATCTTTTCTCAAGTATTGCTGAAGACAAGAGGCTCACCGATTTGGAGCGCCTTTACTACCTGCAAGCGTCGCTCTCGGGCTAGCCAACGAAGATCGTCGAGGGACTCCCTCTCACTGCTGAATCCTTCAAACTCGCTTGGGATGCTCTGCTCGAGAGATATGAAAATAAGCGGTTTGTGCTCGCACAGCTGCTGCAGGCCAAGAGACGCATTCCACCGATGCGTGTTGGCAGCGTTGGGTCGCTGATGGATTTGGCAACGGAAAGTCGAAAACTCCGCAGGCTTATTTCTAGCCTTGGCTCTGCTCAAGAGGTGCTGGATGCCTTGTTCGTAGATGAGCTGCTCCGAGCGTTGGATCGACCCACCTTTCAATGCACACTCAAGCCTCTCAGTCAAACTCCAACGAAGAGAACAATTCTTTCAGAAATATCTCGAATCTTTGATCCTCTTGGAATAGTTGCTCCAGTGATTGTTGCAGCCAAACTTATTATCCAGGAATTGTGGCTACTTGAAAATATATGGGATACACCCATACCAGATGCTCTTGCTCAGAGGTGGCTACCAATACGAGGTGATCTAGTCAAACTCTCCGGAGTGACGGTTCCTAGATGGCTTGGAGCACATCCTTCTTCTGCAGTGAAACTCCATGGCTTTGCTGATACGTATTAGTGTCATCAGTCTTGGACTCGGAGTTCCTACTCAGGCTCAGTAAGTCCAGCTCCACATTTTACAAACTCTATCGTATTACAGCCACCCTCTTACTTGCTTGTACCAAGTTCAAAGCCTTACTCACACACCAGGAATCATCCATAGCTGTCACTGCAGAACTCATCACTCAAGCTAAGCTCTTACTCATCAGACTATTTCAACAGGAATGTTTCAAGGAGGAAATCAAGATGCTCAAATCAGGTTCTCTCCCAAGGGGCCATGTTTTCCACCGGTTGATGGCATATACCGATGATGCTGGAATACTGCGTGTCGGAGGCAGACTCATGAATGCCAAGCTCAGACCTGATGCAAAACATTATGCTCTACTTCCTCGTCAAGCTATATTCACCAGTTTGGTTATCGATCAGGCTCATCTGCAAACTCTACACGGAGGAACTCAGCTCACTCTTAGCAAAACTCGTCAAGAGTTTTGGATAATCGTTGGAAGGGCCCCCATCCGATCCAGGATCCTCTACTGTGTCAAATGTGCCAGGTACCAGGCACAAAGAGCACAACAACTTATAGGACAGTTAGCCCAGGCCAGGGTGACTTTCTCCAGACCGTTTGCTCGACTACGCAGGTCCAATACATCTTAAATCTTGGCGTGGCAGAGGGTCGAAGACATACAAGGGTTGGATGTGTGTGTTCGTGTGTTCTTCGACTTCTGCTGTGCATCTCAAAGCAGTGACAGATTACTCTACCGAAGGATTCTTGTCAGCGTATTGGCAATTTGTCTCACGTCGGGGACGTCCATTTAAGTTGTATTCTGATTGTCGGTCGAACTTTGTTGGTGCATACAGGGCTCTTCAACAGTTATACTCAGAAGCAATCAGTCCAAATTCTCATCTATCAGCCATGCTCGCCCAAGATGGAACGTCATGGCACTTCAACCCTCCAGCTGCTCCTTACATGGGAGGAAAATGGGAGGCAGTAGTGAAGTCGATGAAACACCATCTCCATCGGACTATGGAAGAGACTCTTGACACGCTTGGAGAGATGACGACGTTGCTCACTCAAATCGAAGCAATACTTAACTCTAGACCACTAGAACCACTTACCAATGATCCAGACGATTTAGACACCCTCACTCTAGGACACTTCTTAGTCGGATCGGCGCTAAACTCACCACCAGAGCCGTGCTTGTTGGATTCACCTTCAGCAAGGCTCACTCGCTGGCAGCTGATCCAAGCTCAAAAACAAAGGTTTTCGCAGCAGTGGTCTACACAGAACTTGCTCAGATTAAACTCAATATCCAAGTGGCTTTCTCCAGCTCATGACATCAAGACAGGCTCATTAGTGCTTATAACTGGTGAGACTCTACCACCAGAAAAGTGGCCACTTGCCAGAGTCGTCAACGTCCATCGAGGCAAGGATGGCCTGGATAGAGGGGTAACTCTCAAGACCTCCGTGGGCGCGCTCAGGAGACCAATTCACAAGTTAGTACCACTGCTGGTTTACGGCTTTTATCAGCCGTTGACTGACGGCAAGCGGAATGTTAGAAATAAGAGCGACTGACAGTAGGCCCGGCTTTTGTGTACATTGTGTACACTTGTAGTCTCTGTCGGCTCAACGCTCTATGCGTGTGCGCTTGGTCGACTTAGTGCGCTGCAGGTGTGTGTGTGCGTATTCACACGGCAATCTTTGTATACTGTAAGCGCCAGATTATACTCAGCTCTCGTCGAGAATAGACTCTTTTAATTTACGTTGCTAAACTCTAGCACTCAAGGTTCATACATCACCTTAAGTTCTAGTGTAAATCTTCTGATTAACTCTCTCAATAAAGTGGACAAAACTCAGTTGTGCAGTGCAGTGCACTTAGTGCTTTGTTTAAGTTGCTCACTACATAATCTGCAGACCAGCTTAAATAGTTAATCTCATCGAACTACCAGTGATTATCAACAACGAGACTCAGTGAAACTCTTGTGTATTTCTACAGACAGTTGTTTTTAGTTAATCAAGATTTCAATCAGTTATATTATATCAGTGCTTTCATTTTCACATTTATTCGTGTAACTTTCAAAGTTTCTTGCGAGCTCAAGGCCAGTGCGTGTTTACATATTGTGTTATTCAACTTGATTCTTTTTTTTCTATATTCTTCGCCTTTATATATTTTAATAGTACATTGTTTTACAACTATAAACATTATTTCTTTTCTCCTGTATTATTTTGACCTTTACTATTTTTGTGAATATTAACTCTGATTTTTTTTGGCCTTTGAGTCACATTAAAAGTTTTTTTTTATGCTGATTAATTTTATTGTGTTTATTGTGTCTTTCCAATCACCTTATCCGAGCCTAGTGTGTGCTAACGCATACGCCTCGAACATTTATTGTAGTTTAGAATGAATGTCTAAGGATGCATAAATAACAAAGAATAAACGAAAGCTAACTGCATCAGTGCATAAACCTCGCAACTAATTGCAAAAATTAAACATGTTATTTCATAGCAAAAAAGACTGAAAATTAAAAACTGTAACCGTAACAAATATTAAAGTCTGTATTTAAGACCTTAACCGTATTCACGTTTGTTCAAGTTATAGTGACTTATTTTTCATTTGTAAAAGCTCAAAAAAAACTTCTTTTGCCCTTTATTAATAAACAGCAATTAATAATTTTTAAAAAACATCCTTATTGTGTAGAAATTTTTTTGTTGTTAAATAATTTTATTTTTGAATCTACATTGCAAGCTGTATAGCTGTCAGTTATAATTCATTTTACTTTCTATTAGTTAGTTTCTTTGAACAATTGACGTTAATAAAGCTAGCATTAACTACTAATAAAAAATAGTTGTAAGACATTATTTTAAGTCTGAAATGTAATCATTATTGTTTCTCATTATTGAATTTTTCTTACTAATCATCTATAAAGTTATCATGATTATTCATTAAGGTTACTTACCAGTGTTATGACTGGACTAGTTTAGAGTATGGTCTTAAGTGGTTTATTTAAGTGTCATTTGTGGGTCTCTTAGGATTGAGCTCGTGAGCTTTATTCGTTTGGTTTAATTAAGAAATAATCTTTATTTAAATAATATGGGCAATTTTAATTAATATGTTTCTTTACAGAAGCAATTTAATAATAATTCGTTTTTTGGATACACTGTACTTGGGTCACTTTAACAAGGTTTGGCGTGAATTTTATTGCTGATGAATAACTTACATCTATCACTGATTGTTGTTACTGCTGCTTTGGAGTTTCCTAATACTTCGTGCGGTAACCTTCAGTGTTTCCTTAAACTACACAACTGAGTTTGTGGCCAGTAGGATGTTGTGATTTCTGCTTTCTCTGCTATCGCTGGAACCACTTTCGGTGGGCCTCCTTTGCTGTACCTTGCTCCTTAGCGAAGTCCGATACTATTGATGTTCTCGATACGCACTCAAATTGCCTCAGCCAACACGTTATGCCTTACGTGTACAAGGTACTTACGAGCCGCAAGAGTCAAGAGTTCACTAAAACTTCAGAGGACAGGTGACACACATAAGGAGAGCGATTTTTCCTCTTGATGGTGCGTTCTTACAGCATCAGAGCGAGTAAAAGAGGCCTTTAATTGAATTAGGTCGACCAATGTGCAATGTTTTTATAGACTGCGTGGACAGCAAGACAGTAGGATTGCATGATAATGTTATATCTTATGATTTAATATATTGGAAAATAACAATACAACAGTACTAATCACATTTTTCTGACATGTGCGATTGAGTTTTTGGGTCAGTGATGATGAAAGCTCGCACCAACAATATAAAAACGCCGAATACAAGTTAATTTGTGACAGTAAGTTTACAAATTTTGAAATTAATCCATCGGGGGATTTTATAATCAATTTTGAATATAGTAAAGTAATGTGTGAATTACAAATTTTAAATTAGTGTACATTATTAGAATCAAACAATTAATGAGCAAGTAACTATTCATTCATACGTACAATACGATTGATTCATTCATACATACATGCATTCTTAGAACGAGACTGGCCGTATTTTATAACAGAATTTTATGAAACATTTACTTTAAAGCTAATAGACACACTCACCCACATAAGTGACGTACGAGCTTCTCTTGTCATATAAGCTTGCTTTATATTCACAATACTTCTTGTATGAATTTGACGGATAGCTGTCAGTTATAATATAATTCGTATTAACTCGAGGTGTAACACCAGAACGCTATTCAAAAGCTATTTTTATCCATCGCACTTATGAATAATTTACCGTAGTGTGAAAAAATCCTAAAATTCTCAACTCATCAAATGGTCATGTAATACATATACATATTTACAATACTAAATACAAATGAAAGTTTAACTTGATGAAGCACTTTAGAACTTGTGGTAATAAGACGAGTTGAGCGCTTCTTTCTATTCCATGCTAATGTTAGAAGACTGCTGCACTTATAATTGTTCTTTGAAACAATTCACCATTGAAACTATGGAGATTTTTGCCAAATACTGTTATTACTATAAATAAAAAAAAGTGGTAACTTAACAGGATTGCTATTAAATATTGGTACTTTTATTGCTAAATAATTTATCATCGACAATGTGTTTTGTATTAGACGTCCATAATTAAAATTTTTTGTATTATGGAAGGGGGATATTTTTGTTGGTCTGAGACGTTTAAAGTATTTTTATTCGCCTAACCTGACTCAAAGTTCTCTGAAGATTTAAGTGGCACCTTAGTATTTTGTTAATAGTTATTTTTAACGTTATTCGTTTTGCAACCAAGCCTATCGCTTCTGACAACTTGCTCTTCTTGAGATACTGGAATTTAAGTTTCTGTTCGACGCAGTGTAGTTTTATTGTAAGTTTATTGTGTCAAAGGGGTTCTTAGTCGTGTAAGTTAAGGTGTTGGATGGGAATAGTACTGTACAGCCTATGTAGCTACTTTTCCTATTATATTGTCTAGATTTGTGTAATGTTTAGTTTGCAAATTGTCATTAAGCTGATTAGAAAAGGTTTGATTTCTGTTTATCGTATTACTTTAATGCTCAGTAGAGGTAGTCAATTTTCCAAATTCGCAAAATCGATGAGTTTCTGTCTGAGGTGGCACATAAGCTATGGTATGGCTTAGATCTTGCCTATGAGATAATTGCCCACGTTTTACACTTGGCATTACTTTTCTTATGACATTTTTATCATAAAGAGTTTCAACAGTTGTTATAAGACGCTTTTTACGGGGGGGAAGGTGGCTCTGAACAGCGAAAGAGAACTGAGAGTGGTTAGAGTCGTCTTCAAGAGCATCGGTTAGCAGTTGGGATCGAGCAGCAATGCGCACCTTGCGCTAGAGATTCTAAGCGTCGAAAGGTAGTACACTTCTGCTGGAATCCGATACCACCGCTGGAGCTGGTGCCACTGGAGGATCATTGGGCAGTAACCCACAGCTGTCAAGAAGAGCCCGTTGTCAGTATATTAATAAGATCCCTACAGTAGGTGGACATCAATGCCCCATAATGCAGACAACGATCGTAAGACTGCGTTAGGTTCAAATAGAAACATAAAGCCTTTGACGTGGTTTATACATAAGTATTTATTGAAATAAGCTATTACTCTAGCCACTGACGTAGCACCGGTCCGTCAAGCGAAAGCCCGGCATGGACTGAGCTCGAGTGATCCAGGAGGATGATTGCAAGAACTTGCGCAGCTCTTATTATGTACTATAAACTACTTTCTTATTCGCGACCTCACCAGAAACTAGTAGTTGCCTCGTAGCGGGTGGTAGGCGGTAATATCAAGCGCAAAGCTAAAAATTAGAGCTGCGCGTGACATTTTGAAAATCAAATTTATGTAAAACGATGGAATGAATGATTAGTAGTATTTTATAATTCATGATTAATAAAATCATACGCTGAAAGATAACAATGTTTACTTCAAAAATTATATCATTTTTATCCTTTTTTTGTTAATTGCATATATCATACATAGATTCATGATAAACAGTACGTTATTGGTATTTTAATACTATTAGTAATTTATAGAATATAATAGACCAATGTGTAGTCCATATAATTTACAAAGTATTGTTGACTTTTTCTTTTAATTAGTAAAGGAGGTGCCTCTTTTTTAAGTTTTCTTTGTAGTGGAAAAATAGAAAAAAATACATACTTTTTATTTTTAATATCGTTCTTACTACGTCGTCCCTGTAAAGATAATAAACAGAGCTGCACTTATCAGCATTCTTATGGAACCCTTTTTCTTAATATTAATTGTGTTGATCGTCCCCTTTCATTTTCGTATTTCTATAAGTTTTATGCACGGTAGCTGCCTCTAGCGGTTAGTATATCAATCTACTTGCTGGATGTATAACTATTCCTTCTTATTGCCGGTCTAGTCTACCTGCAGTCTTGAAGACTTATTTCCTAGATTGTTTTTTCTTTCTTTTTATGCTTTCTCTAGTTTCTTTATATGGCAATGGTTAACACATTGAATTTAGCTTCTGGCACCTTAAGCAAATTTTTTTGCGATTTGCAACAAACAATATTCCCTAATTTCTTGGTTATATTCATTGATAAAATTCTTTTTTTGTGCGTAAAATGATTTAGTTTTCATTCCTGGGACTAAACGTAAAAAAATACTATGTGTATCCCTTTTTTAACATTAGATATTACGTAAGTTTATTAGTTCGTTAATAAACCAGTGGACAATAAGTACTTGAGTACCCAAATAAGAAGTTATACTTTCATAGAGTTATAAGGCAATAATATAATTATGAATATAAGTATACCTCCTATGAAACGATATTGTGTACAAAGGTGGTGCAATTTTCGTTGCAATGAGGATACCTACGCTAGTTGGGTGTGGTTTTGATTAATATTTAAATACCTTATAACAAAGCAATTGTAAACAATATTTCATGGCACAATACAACATAAACAATATGGCAGCTGGCCAGTACAAAACTGTGCTCTTTCATCGAATCTTCCTATGGTTTCAAAACAACTTCCAAAGAAAATAAGAAATACCCTTATTAAATACCAGATCGTTTAACTATACCCTTTTTCACATATTAAATTTAAAGAATTTACCATTTAACATGTAACCTTA
Organism: Copidosoma floridanum; assembly: GCF_036245765.1. Classification (NCBI taxonomy): domain Eukaryota; kingdom Metazoa; phylum Arthropoda; class Insecta; order Hymenoptera; family Encyrtidae; genus Copidosoma; species Copidosoma floridanum. The sequence continues at coordinate 14,366,708 of NW_028321897.1, read as the reverse complement.
CGCAATAATCACTTAAAGTTAGATTATAAGATCTATATAAAGCACCCGCTTTTATTTGTATAAAAGATAACTATACGAATAACCTGTCTCATTTCCAAATAGATTTATAATTCTTTTTTCTTTCTTATAAACACAAAAAAATAGAGGTAAAGTATGCGTAAAAGCATGTATGTAAGCTCACCCTTATAAAAAAAACAATTTCCAGTGTTGTAGCATTTATTTGCGCTCCTTCCACCTCTCTGAATTTTGTTTTCAATAACAAAGAAAAAACTGTAAAAGAAGAAAACGTAATTAAAATTAATCACTGTATTAATACCGTACGGATATTTTTTTTTGTTCATAAAAGTTCTGAAAAAATGTAAAAAAATTGTATGAACAATAATTCATTCATTTTAAAAGTAACAAATTGTCGATAAATAAGTTATTATTCGAAATTAGAAAAAAACATGTATCAAAAAAGCGTACTTTAATAAATAACTTATTTATCTTACGTGAAATTACACCAAACGAATAAAAACACAATAAATAAAAAATTACCACTAGAAATAACTTACACTAAATATAATGTATATTGAAAATAAGTTACGAACTCTAAAATAAAATCAAGTAATCCATATTTCTATGACAACCTTGCTCATATCAAAGTGGGTACTAAGCTTGCCTAGTGTGCAAGAGGTAGGCGTTCAAATCTCTTGAAAAACTTTTTTTTTTTTTTATTATTAAAACTGATGAAAAAAAGAAGTAAGTAAAATTTAAAATGTGTGGTGTGATGATGTTGTGAGGTGTGGTGCGATTATGTTAAGTGATATACATGGGGACCAAAAGTATTGTAAGAAGGGGGGGAGGGTGAAGGCGGAGAATCGAACAAAATCCACTTCGGTTACACTTTTTCTCAAAGTCACCAATCTGAAATCGTTGATCTACTTCGTTGGGCAGAACGCGCCTATAGAATTAAAACTTTAATAAGGTTGCAGCTTTTGGTTGAGTTAGTTTGTTACAACTTTTTATCTGTAAGGAAAGTAGTGCGTACCTTTTGATGTCGTGGCCTAGTCCTCTAATTATTGTGTCTCTAGCTTATCTTTCCTAATTGTCTCTTGCTTCACACTCCCTCGCCTATCGCTCTTTTTCTCTATTCCACTAATTTTTGGGGCCCAAGCCAGAAAGAATACTTGGACTCATAGATTTGTGCTATCTTACTTAACACGTTTTCTACAATTTGACGGTTTTTCTATAGTAAGCTTGCTTTTCTTCGTTCTCGATATAAATTTTCACAATAAATTTCAGTATATAATCTAATCCATGTAATTTCATAAGTTTATAAGGTTTTGTTTTTTTAATTATTATGCACAAAGAGGTATTGCTTGAACATCAACATTATCATTAAAAGTTTTAGCTAAATACATACGTAGTAGTCAGCTAGCAGAATACTAGGGTTCTATTGAGGTACATATTACAACTAACATTTTAGGGTTATTGGCATGTTATTTTAACTTATTTCTTTTTTGCAATATAAATACACCCTCCAATTTTTGTGTAAGTCATAAAATGTCTACCAATAAATCTCATTTTTTGTCTACAATATTTCACAATAATTCCAGTATCGTAAAAATAGATATACTGTTCCTAAAAACTGTATCAGTTTATCCATTAGTCTTACTTTTTCAACATAATTATATTCCTTATCAATATCTCATTTTCTAGAAATTAACATTTTAAGTTTGTAAGTTAATTGAACTGTGAATATTACATTTTATTCATACTTTTTGCTAAACAGTGATAAAAAGTAAAAACTAAAAAAAATTTCTAATCTAGCAGCAGGCAAAATTAATCTGATGCTCTACAAACTACATGTAAAAAACTCCTAATATCCAGTGTCAACTAAGCAAACACGTGATTAATTTTGGAATCTAAATTTATTCTTTGCACAGCATTGCTTAAAAACAAAGAAGCACATGTATAAGTTGTTTTTGCTTAATCTAAAAGTTTAATTGATTAATTATAAAAATTTACGAAAAAAGAGAATTTTAAGTAATATAACACTCAAAAAGTTTTAATCTTATTGATTGTTTTCAGTTTTTATTTTGATTTGATTTGATTAACTTCATGAAATAAATTTTTCCAAGAAACGTTTTCTTTCTTTATTCTCTTTATAGTGTCGGATACTGTACGTGTGATAATTTTGTTCAATTTCATATGAGAGGTTTTAAAAATTTGATTAACAAATAGATGTTAGCTATTATAAGTACGTACAAGCACTTAGCTACATAACCAATTCTTTTGAAAACTTTTTTTTAACGAAATGGCATAAGAATTTTTTTATTTCAGTATCTTTCATATACATTAATAATGGGGTATTTAAACTCAAAGCCATTATTTTCAATCACTTAGTTATTATTCTTCTTACTTAGATTTCTTATTGTTTGTCAGCTTGTTATAATAACTTAATGTTATTTGAAGGGAAAAACGTAACGGTACATGAAACTTCTTCTTATGATATTTATGATGATAGCTGTTAAAACATACGTTCTATGTGTGGTCCTTGGTATAAGTAGAAGTTAAAATACAATCTGTCATATTTAAGGCCTATATGGTACAATTTTAGTTATACATGGATTATTTTTTACTTGTTGTACACTTATTGCTACTATAGAACAAAACTATTGGACTGTATCCTCCTTGTTTTATAGTTGAGTAATACAAATTATGTCATTCACGACCATATTCCGTTATAAGCTCTTAAAACTCGTACAGTAAAGAGCTCTTATACTATTTGTAATAAGTAGTTATGAATTATGCCCCCAAGTAAATAATAAAATAGATCCTTTTGTTAGGAAAATTTCTAAAAAAATTTACTGAAGGCTTCAGCATATAAGGGATCGATATAATTATAAGTTCTAGGAAATCTTACCACTTTCGTAACGTTTTGAAAAGACACTTCTTACCATATTGATGTGAACATCGTTGAACTTTTTATCAACTGGTGTATTTTTTTCTCGATAAATTTTTTATAAATTTATGTGCCTTAATTTTTAAGCTATTTTTTCTTTTAAAGTTCCTATTAAGTGTTCAGTTACTGTCTTTTTTTGTCTGTAAATAATATGCGATTATGTAAATTATTTGATTTTCTTGTTAACTAATTTTAATTGAGCATCCCTCATATTCATAACCTTTGTCTTTTTTAAGAGACAATGGTCTACAATGACCACTCTTTCAAAAATACGCTGAGATGATTTTACACATCTTATAGCTTTTTCCAGAAAAACGATTTCTTACGGGTCTATGGAACTTATGGACATCTTAACGTTGTTGTTAATTATTTCGGTTTGGTCTCAAAAAGTTTTTTTTACATTACTCATAAGCTTGTAACAACCTGTTTATGTAATTAATTACACCTTTTCGTAGTAAGGTTATTGCTAAGAAGTGTGCATTATTTCTTATAAGTTATACTTCTACATGCATGATATGTGCAAAAGTGAGTCAACAATTATAAACTTTTGACCTTGAGAAAATATAAAACCTGATTGAACTTTGCATTTTACTTAACCTTTACCTCATGTCTCGCGCCGTATCCCTTTACACCATATAACGTCACTATATGCTACAGTATGTATGACACTGTATGCTACAGCGGCACAGCTCAGCACAGCACACATTTTTAGTCTCACATAATTTTTTTTTTCTTCACGTAATTCTGAGAAAAAAAGAAAGCTTCCCCACTAGATTTCGACCAACAAACTTTCGTACCCACTCTTCTATAAGCAGTCCTGATGTATTAGGGGCTTGATTATTACTTTACAATTTTCAAGCCACTGATATTTTTGACAAAATTACTTCAAAAACCTACTGATCAAGTAGTCACTGGGGCAATTAACTCACCACAGATGTGTAATATTACTAAACCTTTTTATTGGTGCATGTCCTGGTTTATCGAAGTCAATCACCTTCGGTAAACTATTAACAGTCGATACATGGCAGACTGAGTGCTTTTATCTGTGGATATTATTGCTTAAAATGATCATCGCATTGTGATGGGAAGACGTACGTACAGTCGCTAGATATCAGTGACCAATGTAAACTTATACATGCCTTGCTATCTGGCTATCTGGGAAAGAACAAACAGTGGGACTGTATACTTACTAAAGGGACATTAAACCTTACATCGATAAAATTTAGCTTACAACTCCCGAAAATGTTGACTTCATGTTTTCCAGTCCAAACAAAGGCGTTGTAAAATGTCTACGAAGATTTAATAACTAAAGACTTATTCAGTTAATATGTATAGGATGCACCCATCCAACGAAAATACTTGTATCGCTATGTATAATAAAGCATTGATATGCGTCAAAGATCTTAACATTGTCATTGTCAATCCACCATTTAGTCGTTTTGTTATAAATTGACCAAATTATAGTGCATTTAACTTAAAAAACACTCTAATTAATGGTAAACTGCGAAATAATACTGTAGAAATAGCAGCAATTGTTTTTTGCAATGTTTTGCTATTGACTAAAAAGTAAAGAACCTTTTATGACCATGTATTTATAACTGCCCTTGTGCTCGCAACTTTGATAGGATTATATAGTCTTTTTTCTTTAAGTATAAGGTGGAACTGGCAAAACATTTTTTATTTTTTTATTTCTCTCTAAAACATGGTTTAATAATAGCATTACATGAGCCATTGTACCATTCGGCATTGCAGCAACTTTACTAGATGGAGGCACACCAACTCGTTGAGTATTAAAGCTGCACGGAATATTTTGAGGTATCCAAACACAGAGTGCAAGGTTCTTGCACTTTAGACGCTAAACAGGACATGGAAAGACAAAAAAACGACAAACTATTTGGAGGCACTCTGTTACTCCTTTGTGTCATTCAAGATGAACTTATTACGTCATTTTATACTTAAAGAGTAATGATGAAATAATGAGATTAATACCTGTGTAAATTATTGCCACTGTAGTGTGATGCTTAAAATGTACAGCTTAAAGTAACTATAAGTAACAATGACATAAGAATTATGTTGAGATGAATATATACACTTAATAAAATTTTTTTTTATTGTACATAAAACAATTACATAGTTTCAGCCTAAGAGTGATTGGTATACTTATTTTATGAAGAATAGTGAATGCTTTTCTATAAAAACAACACCTTATATTTAATAAATTATGAGCTTCATACTGGACTTAACTTATATTTTAGAAATACATAGAGTGCATATATTGTGTTTATTACAGTACATGTAACCTCAACCTAGTCCATTGTTTTTACTAATATTTTCTTTTTCTTAAGACTACTAAATTGTTTTTTCGTGATTTACCTTCATAATTTTGGCTACTGAAAAAGTTGGTAGCAAGACTTACGACATTTATTATGCTGCTTATTCTACGACTGATACCCAGAAAATGTACCACTATTGCTGCGATTTACTATACTATCTCTCTAACAAATAACCTCTAGTCTCGCATGAGTTTCAGAGACAGTGTACTGGACTCTAAAGCTCCACAACAACTATCAAACTCCTGACTTCATGAAATCGCTCAGCTAGGAAACATGGTTAATGATGGTAATGCGTCGTGAAGCAACAGAAGTTATTTTCTCATATATTTGACCTTGAAAAATTAATGTGCAATAGCTGAAACGTGTTTCTGTTTTAAAGATTTGAATAATGTAGGGACAGGTGTTAGCCTACTGTTGTTTTTACGTAGATCCCTAATTCTTTATGAAAAAAAAAAATTCTTCTCCCTCAAAGCAGCGGAAGGCTATCTGTATCAAAAGTGGATGCAAATATTGTCCTTGGAAGATCAGAATCATTAATACAGGTAAAATGATATGATTTCTAAGCACTACAATCTGTTTTTTTTTCCAGAACACAAGTTAAATTGATTTTCAGTACTTTTGATTTAATTTGTATATGGTATTTGAGCATACTTTTTTTTACATTTTTTCTACCACCAATTAATTTGTGTGATTGTGGGTGGTGTCCTATAACGGCAAAGCAAAGGGATGTAAATGATATAAAAAAAAAGGTTAACGCTGTGGCAGCTGACGATCACTAGTAAATCTGGCTGACGAGGTTACTGGAGGCTGTGGTCAATCCGATGAAAGTTCTTTTTATGTCGTCTTACTACCTGCTTATCAACTGTGCAACTACTTTTTACGGATAGGTGCCTTAATGCATTGCCTTATACATCGTTTTTAGTGGTCGTGACCAACATTATCAAAGAACAATTAACTTCTTGGAAAATGTGGGAGAACAATAAGTGTGCCACATGTGATAACAGTTTGTAAAAATTCGTTGGTAAAAGATTACCGCTGTTTTTCCACGTTACGAAAAAGACAATTGGAATAGTTACGATAGTTTGATAATAATGGCTTATTGGTACTTAGAGAATAAGAATGTTTGTTGGAAAAACATGGCTATTTTTTTTGCGTTACATAATTACATAAAATAATAGTATTGATAAATATAACTTGAAATATAGTTGGTTTGTTACAAATATGAAGCTCAAAATAAAACTATTGATTCGCCATCTGGGTTGAATGTGTGCATATGTCCTCTATCTGTTTATAATAAAAGGAAAAATCAAAAACCCTAAGGGCAAATTGTCAAAGTAGCTCGTATATATATATATATATATATATATATATATATATAAATATATAAATAAAGGTTGAATAGCACGGGCCTCTGTTGCAACTAGAATAAGTGATAAAGGGAGGAAGTAAGAAACCTTAGGAAAAACTTGGACGGCGTGCACCTTGACCTAAGGAAGAAGCCGTGTAGGAAAGAAGATCAAATTATTATTGAAATTCTGAGAAAATGTGGTGATGATACGTAACAGACCTTAAGTGATTAGATAATTATGGCATGAAAGAACAATGTAACTAAACACTTACTTATCTTGAATTGAAGAGGAATCAATATGTTATTACGTTCTTAGTATTAGATTCTACTACCAAGTCGTCTTGATAAATTGGGTTTAGCTTGACTGCTTTTGGTTCTGATAAGAAATAGGAGGCTTGTAATTCTCTAAGTTAGATTGAACTTGATTTTTAATTTATTATTTCTGGAGGTTGTTGTAAGTAAGCGAGCGCTAAATGGCTCTGAGGATCTGAAGTGACCAGCTGGAAATTCCGTGGAGGGTATATCCTCAAAATATGACGTTGAGAAAAGATTTAATCGGTTAAACGCATTGTATTATGGCCTTCATGCCAGCACTGATGATGCCAATGCTTAAAAACTTTTGCTCACACTTGGAGACTGTTGGTTGTGCGATTTAACTAAGCAAGTTTTCCTTCAAAGTTTTGATCATGTTATATTTTAATATGGAATAAGATGTCTGTTTCTTTTCTGGTGGCGTTATTTATTAATTCTTGATGCTTGACCAGGAACACTGCATTCTCATGTTGCCACTTAAAATCCTTTTCCTTGCATATTTCCACAGAAGTGAAATTTAAGGCAGTTGTGTAATACCAGGAAATATTTTTCATCGTTTTTATCATCGCCCATACCTGTGCAAGACTAGCTTTTGGTAGTAACCTTACCTAGGCCTTAGTTATTTTAAAATTCGTTTCGTGGCTTTTTAGTAAATGTATTTTCGGTGTCTGGAAATGTATTTTTTTTCTCCTTTATACTTTTATTTTTTAGTAAAAGCTTATGTCTTGTACCACTGTTACTTTAACAGGAGTACACTTCATAAGGTGTACGACTTCTCCAGATGCAATGGCCATGTGTCCAGGTCCTTCAATTTTGTTAGATGCGAGTTTATCTAGAGAGTGTCAGGCAAGGGAAAGGGTAGTTTTGATGGTCCTAATGTAGATGAATTTTGAATTAGGATATGTCAGTATATCTAGATCTGCCGTCAGGATCTTTGATTTTACTGCAGCGATTCTTTCGTGACTGCATATACTTACTATGTCTCTGCTTCCTAAGGCAAGTGCATTGTCTCCAGAGCTAAGTGAATGTATTTATAATGAGATAACGTGACTTCTGTTGAATAATGTATCTATTACTTTTTTGTTATGTGTTCAAATAAGACACTGTCATGAGGAGGTTTACAGTCGTCTTTATATAAAATTTTTCAATTCGTATGCCCTCCTTCCAGTTTAACGCAAAATTTATTTGATGTGGCGTCTATAGTGCCAGAAGAAAATTGCATTTTATTATTATCCAAAAAAGGATTATTCATGATTTGTATAAAAGAGGTTTTTGAAGTTTCGTAAGCTATAACGTTAGACCATAAACGACAAGTGTCTAAATAGCTAATACCGCTACAGGAGTCATCTGCAGTGAGGGTATTGGGAGAGGTAACAGGGTAAGTGGTAAATTGGATTACGTGTGTACCTAATAGAATGGTGCCAAAGTTATGTACTACCTCACAAGCCTGTTGGCTAAATTCTAAAAAATAAGTCCTTAAGCCTGCAGCAACGCTAGAAGCATAACTAATCCAGTAGCACTTTTGTTTTTCAGGCTTACTTCTACTTTCTATAGTATAGATGGAACATCAGCGTAATTATTGAACTTAAGTAGGTAAAGATATTGTTGAAATGTTGTGATGCTGGAGTTTGGCGTCTTGCAATTGTTTACTTCTACCAGAGACGTAATAACAAAATTGGAGTTGCAGGTACCAGAGCCATATCCTTCAAATCCTAAGGTAAATAATCCAAAAAATAGAAGTACAATAACAAGCATTCAACAGTTATGAGCCTTTTTACCTCGAACAAAAATTAAGCTTAGTCATGTGGCCTCTGTGACTTCAAAAGCGATGTAGTAGTATCTTAAGCGGTTGGCGCTAAAGATCCTGATTCTTGAATCTATTTTAATATCAATATTATTTTTAGGAAGCACCTTTAAAAATGTATAAGGTTTAGTATATCGGTATCGGCTTTTCGAGTTTAAGACCCAAAAAAAGAAATGCAAAGTCTCTAGTTTTAATATCATAAGGATTAAATTACTGTTGTCGCACTCTTTTTATTTAACTTTTGAGTAATTAATGTTTTTGCAAGCAAGTTACTAAAAACCGGTAAGTCTACTAATAAATCCCACAAAGTAACCTTTATGTAATAGTTACGGGACTTTTTCTCTGAAAAAAGCAGTAGAGGGTAGGTGGGGTAGTTTACCAAACATAACTTTAAGTTGGTTGAACCTTGAGTTTTAATGTACACAGGTATTGTAATTCAACATAGCTATTTTGACCTATTTGTTTTATTTTCCATTGGAGTTGGTAAACTGTTTCAGAACTTCTGCAAGGGTATGGTGAGACTGTGACAGGGACCCGATAGACTAAGGATAAAATGATCTAGTCCTAACCCTTTTTATCTTGAATTACTCAGCAACATGTTGGATGAATTTGTAAAATAAACTTTTCCCTGGTCTATTAAGATTACTTTAGACAAACCAAAAGTACAAATCAATCGCCTAATAAGCGCATTCACTATAGTTAAAGCTAACACGTTACACAACAGGACGGCAAGACAAAATTTGAATAGTTGGTCTTTCATAGTCAAGATGTAGATAAAGCTATTCTTCGTTATTTTACAGGGCTCACAATATTTATCGTAAGCTTATCAAACGCTGCGCAAGGCGTATGAGTTATGCACATCGGGTGCTTTATCTTCACGAAAGTGAGTTTTTTTTTGCTTATACTTCAAGCATTGTCAAATGAAGCATTGTACAATTTTCTTTAAATATTTTAAATAATATTTTTGCTTCCTACAATTATAGCTTTTCAAAGCACCATGTGTCATCCAATAGGTGGTTGGCAAAGTTCATGAAAGGTAATGTTTTTTTTGTGTGGTGTTGCATTATCATAATTTGCTGTGCTAATTGCTAATTAGTATGTTTATTTTAAAACAGCCTAATACTGAGTCTTGTAAGCTCAGTACTTCTGCACAGTCTTAAATTTCTACATGTTTGCGTGTGTCTATGCAAATATAATCTTACTTGCAATAAATAACTAATCGTTTAAGAATCTCTAACGTTAAGCGTGTATTTTTTGCTACCCTTATCCAAAATATAGAGCTTTTGCTACGGACATGAAAACTTTCTCTAATTCTTTAACTATTTCAAGATTTAAGATGTGCTCTTAAGCTATACATTTCGCCTGTAGTCATTTTTTTCTACCTTTATCTATTCGAGTTTTTAAGGTACCTACAAAGGATAATGAAATTGGTTGGCATATTTTTTATTTAGTTTTGGATCTTTAATACCTTCAGAGGTCTGTCTATTTGCAAGGGGGTTTCGTGGTAACTATGTAATGTAGGTTCTTCTTTGTTCAGTGACTCTTCATAGGATTCTGTATTCTGTTATGGTAGATTCATATTTCCTTTGTCTTTATTGCTAAAACTGGATTTTTTTGATTGAATCATGCTTGAATTCGAAGTAATGGCTATGTTTTTCTAAGCCCTCGTAGTTACCATGTTAATTTCTCTTATTTAATAGTGAAACAAAATGTCCACATCTAAGTTATGCCTTCCTCATTTGTATGTGATGTCATAGTCATACTAGGATAACTTCAACCTCTATTTAATGACACGTGGATCAAAATTAGCCGTTATAAACCAAACTATCGGTTCATGATCTGTAACAACGGTTACGTGACACCCATGTACGTATGTTATAAAAAATTATATACCGTCTATAATTGCAAACGCTTCTTTTTCGCACACCACAAAGTAACGTTCTGGTTCTTGAAGGATTCGAGACGTAAAAGCCATTGGTCTATATTTGCCAATCTAATTGTAAGAGAGATCACCAGTTATGATGCATTTAGAATCATTGATTGTTGTATTATAGGGCTTAGCTAAGTTGGGAAATCGCAGTACTAGTACATCGGTTAAAATATCAGTTCAAAAATATTTAAATTAAAAATATTTTGTTTAAATAAATTAAGTGCCTTTCTAAAGTAATTTAATAAGTGCTCTGGCTATCTGGGCAAAGTTTTTAGTAAATCTGGTAATAACCAGCGGAACCAAAGAACTGCCTTTTATTTTTTACGAATCTTAGGTGCAGATGATTATCTCACTGCCTTAATATTTAGAGTCTGGTTTAAAGACCTCCTTGTTAAATACATGTTCTTAGGAAGCTACTATGTTATTGGAAAATTTGCATTTCTTACTAGTTATTTAAGTCAAGCCTTTTTTAATCTTTATGCTAACAAGTGGAACTTCTTGTGATATTCTAGCTATAAGTTGAAATACATGACAATACTGCCTTACTAACTTAATCATACAACTCCTTGTAGCCCTAGTTGTAGTGTATCATTAAACTACATTTACGATTATATATAATATAATATCTGGCCTTCCTGACTTGATCCAGAATCTGGTTGATGTCCGAGAAAGTAAAAGTATCACAAAATTGTTTTCTTATTCAGTGCTCTGAAATCTAAAACTAATCTATATTTTGGTTTACCGAAAGAATAAATTTTTTTATAACCAATCCAAAGACAAATGTTGTAGCGTAGATTACAGAGATGCATTTACAATACTGATATTGTTCTTGCTGTAGTTTTTAATTATATATTTAAGGCTTTGAAAATAGCTAAACTGTTTGAGAAATACTGGGTTTTTATCAGTTGTTTTTATTTGGTGAGTATTTTAACCAGTATTCGGTTATTTTTAACCTGGCAACAGAAATATATCCTTATTATCTTAAAATAAACTTCATCGGTAGGTATTTTTTGATTATCCAAGGTGATCAGTATTCATAAGATCGGTTAGTTCATGGCGCTAAAGGTTGAATACTAGGAGTATTTGTAGGTTAGGCTAACTGGCCTCTGTACTCTTAATCAAAAGGTTCTTAGTGTCAGGTTGCGTAATATTAAGGCATGCGTTTTACGTTAAGAGAGATGCTTTATGTGTTAACTTTAAAGTTTATCAAAGTTAAGTGCGTACTCTGCATTTGTCCTCCTAATGAAGTGAGGTACACTTAATAGACTATAAAGCATGTTTCAGTAGGTGATTTCACATTTTTTTTTTCCCAATGAATAGCAAAATATGCGAATCATACCTGTATGTTTAGTTAAAGTGTTATTCAAATAATTGGTGATAGCTTTTGTGTTATGTAAAATTTAGAAACCAACGAAACCATTGTATGATAGTTTTGAGTCACTTGGAACTGTATAAAAAATTAAGTTGCCTTGGCAATCTCGCAATGGATGGAAAATGTTGATAAATTCAATAACTTGCATTAATACTTACCCATCAATAATAGTAAATTAATTTCTTATATTCTTATATACCATATGAGCTGGCATGGACTAAAAAATCGCCAAAAATGTAAAATGTAGCAATTGAGATGTGTAGTCACCAAGACCTCGATGGCGAAATTGGTAACGCACTTTTTTGGCAAGAAAAGGCTTTCAGGTTTAAATCCTGGTTGAGGTGGCACTTTTTCTCAACTGCTACAAATGACAATTTTTCTACAAATCGTTATTTTGACTGAAACACTTAAGTTGCCTTGACAATCCTGCAATGGATGGGAAATGTCAATAAATACAATTACTCGCATGTATAAGATACTGTTTTAACTCGTAATGCATTTGCACTAGTTTTTTTCAGATCATTTATATAACCTGATATTAAACCTGCAAGCTTTTTTTTTCTTGGGCCGTCTAAATAAATAATCATGAGATATATAAATTCTTATTAATGTTCATGCTAGTACCAATGTTAATAAAAAGTCCTTCTGCAACTTTAGAAAAAATGAAGGGAAATCTCTTATACAGCTAACTGATTAGAATGTTGATTAAGTAGTTTTTAATAATTTAATTACTAGAAGTAAGCAGAATTTTTTATAAATTTTAATATCATCCGATTGTGTATGTTGTAACAAACATGGGCGCTTTTTCTTTCCAAAGTATTGAAACCTTAAATTTCAACATACATTATGGAAACGTCTTTAGGTACGATGAAGGATTTTATTTCTTGATCTGGTATTTTTATCGTAAGACTGCTTAAACTCATTAAAGGGATTGGATTTATTTCCATTTGGATATTTTTTTTTTTCTTAATGATCACTATATCTTTTGGGACTGTATTTTTCTTGACAAGATAAGCTCCTGATCCTTTATTTATTAGGTAGGTAGTAGTTCTGACCTTTCACCTGTAAGAGGGTATTTATTGAAAAAATGTTTTTTGATTTAGTTGTGTTTGTTACAAAAGTGCTGAGAAAAAATCTGCTTCTTGATACTGCGTTGTTTGATTGGTGCGTTTGGGTTAGCCACCCCCTTGGTGCACCCAGTGCCGAGATAGATTGTTTGTTTTTGTGATTCCAACCTTGGTAAGATGTTAGTTTAGTACATTCTGGAATAACATGGCCTTCTTTCTTACAGTATCAACAGACGTTCTACGATTAACTAAATAATACAGGCTGAGCTTTGGAGGATCAGACCACTGCCATTTGTCCTGGTTCGTTGCAAAGCTAGCAGATGAGTTTCTTAATTACCTTGGTGCTTTCTCTTTGCAAGCAACCGTATCCAATTTGGTCACATAGCTGGCACTTTATGTTAGCTTCATGTCACAAATAAGTCTTAGTTTAAGGACTATGGAACTTTAAATTTTTGCGTAGTGGCCTCCTTTGTTACAAAGCTGGCAAAGTTGCTGTGATAGACAGTGTCTTGATTTACCACAGATCTGGAATTACCAAATATCTCTGTTTGACTTACAGCATGCTTTAGATGTATGACGATTTTTATTACAATCATAACATGCGTGAGTGTTGCTTGAGGTGCAGTGACTGGTCGTATGATCTACTTGCAAGCAGATCTGATAATTTCCTCTCGACTCCTGGTGTATGTATAGATTGACGCAATGAACATGAAACTTCTAGTTTGTTCTCGATAGCAACAGCTTTTTTTATGGTGTCCGAGGAACCCTTTTTTATAAAGATCTGCTTCAATTCTTGCTTTAAATATCTCTTAAAACCATTTCCGTTTATTTCTTAAATATTTTTTCTTACAAGCTTCAGTAGTCACGTTACTCCCTGCCCTATAGTTTTCTTCTTAAATTCCTCCTGTTACATCCTGAATGCTGTTAACATACGCTATTGCAGTTTCTTTTTATTTTTGATACTTATGTCTAGGATCTTCTAAAAGCTATTGCGCTGGTTCTTTGAGGCAATAGCTACTTTTAAAATAATTTTCGAGTCCGTCTCAAGTCGTGAAGGTTCTTCTTGCTGCACTTATTCAAGCTTTACATTGAAGCCTGAAGCATGAAAAGCTAGTCAGGTTTTTCTCATTTTTGTTGCTGGTACTTACTTATGCATTGTCACACGCATTAAGGAAGTCATTAAGAGATAAGTATGCACCACTAAAAAAGGGCACTATTTGTACAGTGTCCCTAACCAAAATTTTTAGTGACTGACGAGCGTTTTCACTCACCATTTTTAACGACTTAAATTGTCGGGTTGTAGGTTCAAAAGTTTCACATTGTTTTGTCTTGAAATTGTTGTCCTCGTAAGTTTTAACTATAGAAGGTCAATGAACAGTGTGAAAGCTAAGGTGCCATGTTCAAGACTCTAACAGAGGAACTGTATCATCATGTTCATAACTCACATTACTTATACATATCAATCTATGTGACTCACACTTGTGAAGCTTCCAGACGTAAGATTCCAAGTCAGTGATTGGTTAATTAGGATTGCGTGCGTGTTTTTCGTGAATATGTTATAGCTAATCAGGAGAAGATTTAGCATCTGCTACACTGTCCGTGGACACTGTGTCATTCTGAAAGGCTTATTCTTGTCTTAGTTATCAGACGCATGGGGTAAAAAGTTGGAGGGGTGGATTCAAATGTTTTGGACAAGATTGGGAGTAGAATTCTTCGATTAAACCACCACTGGAGCTATTATTATAGAGTAGGTGGGCTTAATAGAATTCAGTTAGTCTTCTGCATTTTTAATTTCTTTGAATGTTTGATGATGCGTTTCGGGCATACAAGAAAAAACACCTTAAAAGTTTTATGATTGCAGTATTAGCGATATTATTATTTTTTTTTTACAAATGACTTGTAATTAAGACATAAATTCTTCTTCATGTTAGAGAATGCTTACTTATTCCTGCAGTGATATTCAGAATCTTCTATCAACTTTTAAAGCATGAATTGCAGGTCTTTTGTAACTCTTTTCTAAGGGATGTGTCAGATTGGCTATCTTTGAATAGTTCTAATTTTGTGTCTAAAGGAAGTAAGCCGTTGAATTGACCCAACAGGTGAGTTGGTTGCTACTCGAGTCTTCTGTGATTAGGTGGATTAAACTGCAGCAAACTTCGCCTTATAAATCCTATTAAGACGTCCGCTTTTGTTTTTTTTTCAAACAGAAGCTTCTTATCGGGCGTTGTGGGGCTTGAAGTGAGCTGGTAGAAAGTGGCAGATTTAAAATGACCAACATGCCTCCCCCACACCGCTCAGTGCCGCAATAGCGGAAAGTATGTATACATATATCTAGCTGCTGCTACTGATGCTGCTGCTTCTACTGATACTGCTGCTGGTGCTGTAGTATTCAGAGTTGGTTGTAAAAGCTTGGAAGCAGTCGAGTTTTGCCATCTCAAAGGCTTTCTATGATCTTTCACCAACTTCGTATTTGTATTACTATGTCGTATTCTACACTTTATGTGGCTGCAGACATGCGTGCTCCATGTTCATTGTTGACGAGTGTGTGTGTGTGTGTGTGTGTGTGTGTGTGTGTGTGTGCATGTGTACAGTGCACATACACACATATTAATAAATTTTAATAAAGATTAATTACAGATCTACAAATTTCTACAACACGGTTAGGAATAAATATTGATGCAGTTTTTGCAAGACTTTTAAATAACATTACATAAATAATATACGCATTGTATTTCAGTTATTATAAATAACCTAAATTTTCATTTTTTTAATTAAATAATCATAGAATAATATATATGAGTAATCAACTATTGTTAGAATCAGTCAAATTGCGCATCAACAAAGTGCTAAAGTACTCTTAACAGTGCCAAACGTACTTTGTAGTTATTTTTTCAATAATGACAAAATTAGGAGATATGTAAATACAGATTGTGTATCTATTTTACACATACGGCTGCACTTAGCTTACATACATAATTTTTTTTTTACCTTTATTCATTTTTAATTTTATTCATTTTTTCAATTTTAATACTTTTTTATATTATTATTGTTGTTTTCTTTCAGCAAAAAATGTATACTCACATATTAATTATTCAATTGTTAGATGTTTGTCCCAGAAATATATGTGTGTAGGCGTGTGTAGGTAGGTTAGTGTGTGTGGGTGCCCGCAGGCTTTGGCGTGTACATGTATGTGTGTATCTACAGACATTATTAGTACAACTAATGTCAAATAATGTTTCACTGCAACATATGTAAGGCAGCTCCACTGCCATCAGGGGTCTCCACACCTCTCATGCTTGTTTTCATTTTGGAGACTTCTCCAGTTCTGGTTGATTTTGCGTAAAGTTACCGTATTGGGAGCTGATGGCGCTGGTGGTTAGTTGGACTGCGACTCGCAACAGTTAAGGGGTGTCCATCGCCAGTGTATTTATCTGGTCTCCACAGTAGTTAAACAACAATGCCACGTTATGCAGACCATGATGGTAAGACCGGTCAAAGCAGAGAGTCGACGCACTGAGTTTTTTGCGTGATCTTATACATATGAATTTATTGCGATTAACTACCACTTCCACCACTGCTGTAGCACAGGTCTCATTGATTATGAACCTGGCATAGTCTTAGATTGGGAGATCTGGGAGAACAACTTTGAGAAGTTGCGCAGCTTTTTTTATATGCTATAAGCAACTTTTTTACATTTAAAGTTCACTAGAAACTAGTACCAGCCACCTCATGGGTGGTAGGTGGTACTATCAAGCACAAAGTCTGAAATTAGGGCTGCATTTAACCTTTTAAGAATAAAATTGATCGTAAATGATGAAATAAATAAATTGTAATGATTTTGAAGAAAAATAACTAATACATTAATATCTCAGACGGTAACAAATTTTCGAAAAATATTTTTGAAGGCTTATCTCCACAAAAGATAAACTTTCAAAATAAAATAATTTTTATGTCAATATAGGATAATAAATTTGTTAACTTTGTTTACAAAAAAATTTTCGACAAGTGTCGTATGAAAATGCAAGAACAAACTATATAAATAAAAGAATCTTTAAGGAAGTGGTTAGAAATTCCTGAACTCTGCTTTAAAAAATTTCAGAGTGTTACTGAGATAACATGTCAGGAAATTGTAAGAAGGTACAGGTGAGTTTCCTGTTAAGTGTGAGTATAGCTAAAAGAGAGGCGCAAAAAGTATTTTTTCTAAAAAGATATGGTAACATCTATAATTGTAATTGAACCTTATTCAGAGATGCAGCTAAAGGGTTGCTGAAAAAAATTATTTCAGGTTGGAAGCAAGCTCTATTAGGTAATTAAGTTGCAGGATTTCATAACAAAGACAAGAGGCTGAAGGGGGTAAAGATGAGTGAAAGAGGGCTAGCTTAAAACTTGAACTAATAAATATGAGGTAAAAGCTGACAGAATTTATCCTTTAAAAGATACTGAGTTAGGGGTGCTCACGGGGTGGAGGTGGTTGGTAAAGGTTTTTGGAGAATGAGTACTCAAAATTATGTTATAATCATTTTCCATATTATTACGTTGTATAAGTGCATTAGTATACGGCACACCTTTGACATGTCCTTTTCCATTTTTCAGCCCTCCTTTGAATAAGATACATTGTGTTTCGTTTATACATTGTATATAATCCCATATATGAATGTATATCTTACTTTATATTATAAAGTGATAAAGGACTAGGTTATACTCCTCTCTTTAGCAGCTTAAAGAGTTTTAACAGTGCTTTACCAGCTCTTCCACAATGTATGAAAAAATATTCTTTACTTTTTTATTTAGTGGGTCAAAAATTTTTCGTTCAGGCTTCGATATAAATTAGTTTTTAAGCTCTTTCAACTATAAGATTTGTTTTGAGCTAATCTCTTATGAGTTACGATAACTGTACTATATCTATCGTTTTTTTACTACTTATAATGAGAATAAATAATTTTTGTATACTTGCCATATTAATTTAGGTAAAGCATACACTTATCCTCTTTTACAGCATTTTACAGCTTCCTGAGAAGCTTCTACAGCTCCCACAGATTGTTTTAAATTAACTGGCTTGTTTTTTACCTAATTGCAGCAGGGACAGGTTTCTATGTAAAACTTTCACAGCTTCAAAGTTGCCTCACTCATTTTTAATTGTCCCCTAAAGCCTTTTTAAATAAAGTTTAGCACTTTTTTAATTATAAGAATTTTAGTATGTTCACTTTCGTAAATTCTTATTATCATATGACTTTTTTATTTGCCCACTCCTTAAAAGGCAGATAAATTGTCTTTGATAATAAAAATTCTGTTAAAAAACTTTTTATTAAAATAAATATGCAGTTTCATTTTTATGTAAATTGTTTTAGAGATAAATTTTTACGCTATTCCTAACCATCAAGTCATAAGTGCGTTGAATTTTGTTGTTATTGTAATTATTTTATTGTTACTATTGCTATTATGATCACTGTTTTTAAATTTGTTAAAGTTCCAAAGCCGTTCTCATATACTACATGTTGTAACTTGTTGTAGTCATTGCTAGTAACCATAAAAAGCATGAAAATTGGTAAATTCTTTTTACCAAGTTCTTAATAAAAGCATAAAAATGCATACTATAGTAATTTTTTTGTTTTCTTCTAGTCAATAAATTCATTTTACTATTTTTTATAATAAACTTTACTTATTTATACATATTTTTTCCTTGTATTTTAATTCAAAGCGTCTCTCTCCACAACATTATCTGTTTTATCGTTATGATTATTATTCAATTTATCTAAATATGCTATTTTCATCTATATAGTACTATCCATGATCAAATAAATACTTTTTTTAGTATAAACCCAAAAAGGTAGAATTTTGTTCAAAGAGTTTATTAGTTTTATGACAAATCTAAAAACTAAAAAATATTGCTTCTCGAATGGTAAAAAAGGTAACAATTAGGATTTACCTGTATTTATTGTTATTTTCGATATAAAAACTGTCTTTTCTAATTTTTTAAGAGTTTTTTTTGCTGCTTCAACATTATGTTTAAATTAAGTTCATACGTTAAGAGAATTTTCAAAATACTATTCATGATATATAAAAAAAAACGAGAGTCAAAATAACGTTCAGATTTATTAACAACTTTGTAAGTTGCATGATCTTTTTATAGTTAGCTTATGTATATAGTTAAATTTATCAATTTTATACAATATGACGATTGTAAAATATTTTTTAACGTATATTTATTTTTTTTTTTTATGTCTAGCAATGTTTGTTTTTTTTCTTCTGTTATCTCTAATAAGAACTGAGAAAAATTAATTCCTATTAAACAAATGTTAATAATGACATTAAAAATCCAGAACCTTTTTTTTTAAATTGTGATTCAAAAATCTGAGCTAGTACCATGGTTTTACAAGCGTGTTTATAACAGAAAAAACTCGATGAAAATTACATACTAAAACATGTCATTCGTTTTTGAAGTGTATGTTTTTATTTTATAGGTCACTCAGAGTCCTGCCTACAGTTTCTTAGGCTTTTTTAAGCCATTGATGCCATTATAAATTATTTAATCAACTTATTGTAATTTTTTTTTTTTCTTGGATTCCATCTCTAGAAATACACTTTTTATACGGTCTTAGTCCCATTCTGAGCTTGAGGTTCTGTGACTAGTCCTTTCTTTTAGAAACAATACCGATGCCATACCAGTCCATGCCATTGATAAGTTTTTTTACTTTTAGAAATAAAGAAATAAGCCAATAATGTTTATAAAAAAGTATTTTCTGATTTTCTCAAACTACTAATCAAAAAAATTCTATTAGCTTGTGTTCAGTTTTGTACCTAAATATTTGCCGACAAACCTTTTCTAAATTCAAATTGCGTCACATTCGTTATCCTTATATTAAAGTTAAAGTAATTTTCGGATCATACGCCTTTATCATCGCGTATATTTGCAATGCCCAAGAGACCGTTTTACCTTTACTCTTGTACCTTTATTTATCAATGTACTAGAAGTTTCCACTTTAACTTTTGTCTCTATAAATATTGCTCTGCGAGCATATAAAGTTAGTTAGCTCACCGCGGTGGCAGAGAAAGCTTCTCTCCGATTGCCTTCACTTGAGCACATTTTCATAATTGAAGCACTGCAAATATATTGTATAAATTTTTATTGCACATTTTCGTTACATTTATTTTCCGCCGTAAACCACTTCCGTCTCCACATGACTGAACTGGATTGGAAGCAGCATGAAAACCCTTTTCCTCGTGAGCATTTTGGTAGCAGAGCGTGGTTTCAGGGATCGACGGTCAGTGCAGGAGTGGATATGTGCTAGTGCTCAGTGAAGCCTTGAATTTTGCCTTGACTATTTGATGCCATGTAGGTGAACGCGCTCTCGTGAAACTGCAGTAGTGAGTCATTCAAGGAATCAGAGTGTGTGCATGCTCTCTATGCTTGAATTTGCTAAGGCAGGTGGCCGTTAGCTGCCCAACACGCAGCCCTATTATCAAGCGCTTCATTGTGACATCGACTGCGTCATGGCAGACGTCAAAGAACTCGAAATTTTATTTAGGCGTCAACAGGAGTTGTACAAAAGCATCAGCAATGCTTACGAAAACCTCAAGAAGCATGGCAAGGATAAGTTCACTCGTGCAATCATCGAGAGCCGTATACAGCACCTACGAAGAAACTGGGATGACTTCAAGGACAATCATCTCAGGATTCTTAACATTGCTCCAGACAATACTAAGGACATCAGCTATTTCGATGAAAACAGCTACGAAATCGCCGAAGAAGCTTACCTCGAGTCGGCAGCTAATTTGGCTGAACAGCTCGGAAAACTTCCTGCATCGCCCGCATCAGACCCAGCTCCTGTTCTGCCAGCTAACTCTCGCAACCTGCCGTCCATTGCTGTGCTCACATTCTCTTGACAGTTCAACGACTGGCTCGAGTTTACGGATCTGTTCTCTGCGATCATAGTCAACGATTCTCGACTTTCTAAAGTCGAGAAGCTTCAGCACCTCAAAACGCCTGTGCAAGGCGAGGCGGCTGAACTGTTGAGGACGATCCAGGTAATCGACGCCAGCTTCGAGGCTGCATGGAAAAGGTTGGAGGATCATTATGCAAACAAGCGGCGCTTGGTTGCCACGCTGACTCGCGATTTGCTAGCCGCGCCGGCTGTAAGCAACGAATCGCCGCTTGAACTTGAGGCATTGCTCAGTGGCACTGTAAATGCCTTGGCTGCACTTAAACAGCTAAAACGTCCAATGGACCAGTGGGATGACTTGTTGGTCACTGTTACAGCTCGGAAACTCGACGCTCGAACTTTCCGAGAATGGGAGTCATCGCTCAGCAGTACCCACGAGCCTCCTGCTCTTGAAACGCTCGTGCATTTCATTGAACAACGCATCTCGATGCTTGAGATCATCACGTCTTCTACAGAGAAGGCAACACGGAAGATGGACAAGACGGCATCTTCGACTTTGCACGCATATGCCGCCTTTACGGAGAAATGCCGCTTCTGCCAAGGTGAGCATTTCATACTACGTTGTGCCGATTTCAAAGCAAAATCGCCACACGAACGCAAACAGTTTGTTGAGGCCAAGAGCATGTGCTATAATTGCCTTGGTGCTCACAAACTCGCAAGCTGCAAATCAAGCAAACGATGCCTAACTTGCAACGGGCATCACCATACGCTGCTGCACGAGGATCCTGCCACTACAGTGCATTTTGCATCTTCTGCATGGCCTGCTACACTTACGAAAGGGAGTTGCGTATCCTGTCATTGGATGGCATCGCTAGACTCTCCAAACACTACGCTGTTGTCTACTGCGCTCGTCCGAATTCAAGGCCCAGATGGACGCTCACTCATCGCTCGTGCCATGCTCAACAACTGTTCTCAGCGATCCTTTGTTGCTAAGAGCCTGCTAAGTAAACTTCGCCAGGAATATGAAAAGGCCAGCATGGAGGTCATTGGCATCGGTGGCATCAAGACTCCGCAAGTTCATGGAAAAACTTACCTTACTCTAGCCTCCATGGTTAGCGACGGGAAGCTCACGTGCGAAGCTCTAGTGCTCTCGCTCATATCCAGCTACAGGTCAGGAAACTTCAAGCTTTCAGGCAACTGAAAGTATCTACAGGGTTTGGAGCTTGCAGACGACTTTCGAGCCGATCTGCTGGAAATCAAGTTGCTGCTAGGAGCTGATGTGCTTCCACGAGTTCTTCAAAAGGGCTTACGCATCGGACTACCTGGGACACCCATGGCCCAGTGCACCATATTCGGCTGGACGCTTTCCGGTCCATTACATTATTAACATTTTCAAAATACAGACT
Source organism: Copidosoma floridanum (assembly GCF_036245765.1). Taxonomy (NCBI): domain Eukaryota; kingdom Metazoa; phylum Arthropoda; class Insecta; order Hymenoptera; family Encyrtidae; genus Copidosoma; species Copidosoma floridanum. The sequence goes on along the minus strand of NW_028321897.1, from coordinate 14,344,309 downwards.
CTAAACTTGTTTTACATAAGTGCAGTGCTAATTGTAAATACTCCGTTTACCCTAAACCGTAGTATGGTGGGCGGTATGCTCAGTTTTGTACCTGAATATTTGCCGACAAACCTTTTCTAAATTTGAATTGCGTCACGTTCGTTATCCTTATATTAAAGTTGAAGTAATTTTCCGATCATACGCCTTTATCATCGCGTACATTTGCAATGCCGAAGAGACCGTTTTACCTTTACTCTTGTACATTTATTTATCAATGTACTAGAAGTTTCTACTTTCACTTTTGTCTCTATAAATATTGCTCTGCGAGCATAGTAAGTTAGTTAGCCACCGCAGTGGCAGAGAAGGCTTCTCTGCGCTTGCCTTCACTTGAGCACATTTTCATAATTTAAGTACTGTAAATGTATTGTATAAATTTTTATTGCACATTTGCGTTACATTTATTTTCCGCCGTAAACCACTTCCATCTCCACACGACTGAACTGGATTGGGAGCAGCATAAAAAACCTCTTCCCTCGTGAACAGCTTGCTTACATACAGTTTTATAATTAATTTTTATTGGTTGTTCAAGTAAAGATATTAAGAATTAAACATGTGTTTAGAAAATGAGATTTCTTTTATAATATCATTTATCAGTACTAGTATATTAAAAATTTATTTCATAAAAGACTAGAAAAAAATGAATTTAATAAGCGTTAGGTATATACCGTAGTAAAAAAAGCAAAGAATATTATTTACATCGTATAAAATAATACATTAGTAACGAATTACGTAAATGTGATTTATGTCCTTAAAAGTTTAGAAGATAAACGCATTAACGTTGTTACATATTTATAAACATTTCTAAAAATTTAAGAACATTTATAGAAAGTGGAAGTAAATTTTCGTAAAATAATTAGTTAAAAAAACATACAGTGAGTGTACATAAAAAAGTAAGTATATTAAAAAGCTTTTAAAATATAACATTCTTAGCAAAATTTATTTCAATAAAATTTTTAGATGAAAAGAGAATTTTTTTTTCCGTTGAGAAAAGCAATTTAAAATATAGAGTTTTCAGATGAACCATAGATAAATAATAAGACATAAGAAAATATTTTTAGAGTTTTGGAGTCAATATAAAGAGTTTTGTAGGAAGAAGTAAAATTGAAACATAAAAAATATCCTTTCACTAAAATCTGTGTTATGCGTTATTTATAATTATCACAAATAAAATAATATAATAATAGTTAGTGAGATATTGAGAAATCAATGAAAAATCTTTCTAAAAAAGTACTAAACTAAAAGTTTCAATCTTTTTATGGAGGATTAGCACGCAGAAGGCGAAGCTCAACTAGTGCATACACTAATCTGGTATTGTATATTTGTAACAACACTAAATTTAGTTATCCAACTCATTCACCGTCTTCTTTACCATCACAATTTTAAATTCTTTCTTGAGCCCTCTTACCTTACCTAATGGAAAAAAACTTGAAATATTTCTGGTAACTTAACTTAATAAAAAATATCCTATGAAAATAAAAACTTCTTCCCCACCCCAACTGACACACTTTATGGCAGTCGTTAAAATTAAGTTTTTAGTCATAACTCATGACTATGTAATAAAAGTACTAAACAGTGAACCAGTGCCCAGTAAAATTATTATTTGAGTAATTACATATTTTATACAAATGTAAGATTGGTAACAGATACGGTTAGAGTAAAGAGGAATACTCTAGAGAGGCGAATGGGAAAAAGAAGAAAAAAGTATTAATATTTCTTAGTCGTATGTAGGAACAAGTTTGATTATATACAGATTTTCTCTGACTTTTAACTAGAAATAACAGTCATTTAATCTCAGAAAATACTAATTTTTATTTTATACCACGTTTTCGATAGTTGTATTATTAACATAAATATTTTTGCGGTTTGTACATCTTTGAAACAATACGTAAAGCTGATTACCAGGAAGTATGGGTCTTTTACAACTGATCAATCGTGATTTATTGTAACTTCAGCCCTATAATGCAATAATTGTCATACAGACTTCTAGAACCAAGCAAAACTTTATTTTTGTAATAAAAGCGGTTTAAATAAGCCATTACCTGTACAAAATATTATTTTTCGTATTAAAACTGTGTGGCTTCATTTTTCAACAATTATTAGTTTATGGTGCAAGAGATCATATATATATCTAAGTTCCTCGCCGTCATTACAATAGCGTCCAATTTTAAATTAAGACATGCAATAGCCCTTATCAATACAATTGATAATTTTGATTTATTATTTCATAGGTATGTATATTATCATTTATGCACTCACCATTTCAAGACTCTGCATAATCTAAACTGTTATATGGTTATTCAATTTACCTTATTGAACTTGGAATCTTTTGTTTAAGATGTAAGATTATCCATTGTGAGTTGTTAAACTAACCTTGTTAAGTGCGAGTAATTAAATTTATCAACATATCCCATCCAATACACGATTGACAAAGCAACTCAAATTTTTCAGTTAAAACTACAGTTTGTAGAAATATTGTTATACGTAGCAATTGAATAAAAGTATCACCTCGACCAAGACTTGAACCAGGAATTCATTTCATGCCGGGAACGTGCGTTACCCATTCCACCATCGAGGTCTTGGCAACTCCTCCTCTCAATTGCTACAAATTATGCTTTTTCAGGGATTTTTTAGCAATGCGTTTCTACAAACTGTAGTTTTGACTGAAAAAATAGAATTGCCTTGGCAATTAAGTGTTGGTGAGAAATGTCGATAGTTTAAATTACTCGCACTTATTACTTACCCATCGACGAATTAGAGTAAGTTCTAATATTTTTCCATACCATCTGAGCAAGGCGTTGGACTGAAAAAATCACTAAGAACGCATAAAGTGTAGCAATTGAAAAGAGGAGTCACCAAAACCTCGATGGAAAAATTAGCAACGCACTCTCCTAGCAAAAAAAGAGTCTCAGGTTCAAGTTCTGGTTGAGGTGGCACTTTTTTTTAATTGCTACGTATGACAAAGTTTCTACAAACTGCAGTTTTAACTAAGAAATTCAAGCTTCCTTGGCAATTATGTGTCAGATGGGAGATGTTAATAAATTCAATTACTTGCATTTAATACTTACCCATCGATAAATAAGAGAATATTCCTATATTCTCACGTACAGTATAAGCAAGGAATCAGACTGAAAAGATCGTCGGAAAAGTATAAAGTGTAGCAGTAGGTAAACAGGGCGGGTTTTGGGCCCAGTTTCAGTCCCAACCCTGGAGCTGGAACAATCTTGTGTTAGTCTCCTAGCACAGTTAAGGGCCAGTCCCCACCCGGGAGCTGGAACAGTGCCAGCTTCGAGCCTTGATCTACAAGAGCTGCTATTAAGGTTACTACTGGTTAGCTTATGCGACATATTGATCTCTACCTTGAGGTTGCTTACGAATAAATGAGCTTAACATCTGACTATAGTTTTTTTTACAGTGATCCACCCCATTACTATCTTAAAGATTATACCCCCACCACATTCTCCATAAGATTTTACCATTACCACTGAATGAACTGTACTGGATAATGCGAATATGTAAAATTAAGCAATAGGTTGATAAAAAAATTTTCAGGAGATTCAAATTTTTAACGATTTAGTTTGGTTCAGAAAAATTAATAACAATATGGCCTAGTAACCTTTCTATTAAAACGTCTGGGCAGCACCCATATAGCATTAAACTGAAGTTACGTGCGCACTTGTAGTATACATTAGTTGTAGCTTCACTGCTGTAAGATATTTTTATATACATCTAATGAATGATACACTAAAGAAGAAAATAAAGAGAAGCTGTTTGAGTAAGCGGGCACACTTATACCTCACATGATCAACTACAGCTACAAGTGCTTGTGATCAACTATGCTTAAGAAAATATCAGATGACAGCAAGTGACAATGAATCTCTCATGTTATAAAAAGTCCATTGACTTTTATCTTTTAAGTATGACATGAACGATATTAAAAATAACATATATACTAACCCTCTCAAATAGGTATGACGAATTAGATAAATTTTATGAGAAAAGCATAAGTTATACAATTTTATATTGCAGCTGGTTGTTATTCTATAAAAGTAAAATTCAATTTTTAAAGATTTTTCAATTATCAGTAACTTAGATTTAAAGATATTTGTTTATAAGTATTTATCGACTTATGTTAAAAAGTCTATTTGACAGCACCTCTCTATTTTGTATGTTCTTCAACAAATCTTTTGCCTGGACGTTAAAGGACTGTTTATTTCTATCTACGACAATCCATCAACTTCTGTTTGAAAAGTCAAAATACAAGAAGTTTTTCCTTATTTTCATTATTTGCTGACCTGAGGGATGAAATTGCTGAACATTAATTTTTTTTTTACTAACTATTTGTTACTTTGAGATTAGTTTGTAATGTTTCTAAATGTTGTATGCAATCAGATATAATGAGCATTTCAATTTATAAAAATTGTTTGAATTATAACTAATGTAACTCATAAAATTTAGTGTCACGAGAAAAATTTCTCAGAAAGTGCTATATATATATATATATATAAATATATATATACTTTATATATTGACAGCGGTTTAGATGCATCAAATAAGAGCTTTTGTTTTAAAAATCAAAATACAAGATTTTTTAATTATTTTTTTTCTTTATTTGCTGACCACTGAGATACAACTATTAACCTTTAATTTTATTAACAACTATTTATAACTATATAGTATGCTTATAATATTTCTAAATGTTATGTGCTATCAGATAAGATAAAGCATTTAGATTTATGAAAACTGTTTGAATTATAATTTATATAACACATTAAATTTCGTATGTATTAAAGAAAAAATTGTTCTAGAACGTATTGTGTAGTTGGTGGGATTCACTGAATCAGATTCTTAGAAAGTGGTAAATAGATATAATACTCAATACATTGATAGTGTTGATAGACTAAACCATTTTTTATACTTAAATGCATGGTGTAGTGGAGAAGTTGTGGATACGATTCACTCGATGGGATTCACTGGACAGAATTTCATGTAAGCGATTCGTGTATCTACCTACAATGGGGTATAAACACCGCTGCTGGACCATTGCTAATCATTGTTTTCTTGAGTTGTTAAAAATGATGACATACATCGAGCAAGAGAAGCAGACCCTACCCTGACTTAAGTCCTCTTCATCAGAGTGGAATGAAGGCAGTTCTCCAAAATACGATGATAGTGGTGAGCTTACATCTTTAAATAACTTTGAAAATTTTAAATGTTTTACTACATATAAATTTTTGAATCACAGATAGAAGCCAAAACAATAAATAGAGGAGAGCTCTATCACCAGCTAATAATATAAGTAAGTCTTACATTGTTTGGGCAGTGTGTGTATTTGGAAAATTCTTTATTAAACTAAATTTAAGACTTCCTTTTTATTGAATAATATTTTTTTATGTGATTATTAAGGTTTTAACGTTTAACGCAAAAATAACAAATTCACAGATCGTACAGCTTCAAATAAACTACCACTTCTACTATCTACACTCTTACCACCTTGACCATCAACATCTGCAGTTTCAGGCTCAGAGCTGATGGCACAAGTATTTGTCAGTACAAGTTATCTTAAACTAACCACCTGGACTACAGTATCAGGTTAATTTAGATTGTTTTTAACTTTAAAACATTTTTGTCACATTGATGTAACTTTCTATAATAAATGCTGATTGATTGTTTTGTAGACTAAATTTTTTACTAACTTGTGCTATTTTTTATTTTTTGGATCAGGAAACTACTCCAATCAAACAACGCATTTGTAAAACTCCGTGGGAGTCATGGATTCATCCCATCTGTCTAGAAGATTAGGAAATCAGCGTTGTACAAAAATGTGCTACATGGAGGGAGCGACATCAACTGACAGGTCAACGTATTATTCCACTACCAAAAAGTGAATTTCTACTCACAGAGGTAAAGAAAGAAAAGTTATTTAAAAATTTAAATAGAATTAGCAGAAAGAGGGAGCAAAAAAAAGTAAATGTATTACACACGATTTGCCTGTATAAATAATAACAAGACTAATGAATCCTGTAACAATAAAAAAAATATGTTTCAATGTTATCATAATTTTAATAACTTAACAAAAATTTTGTAATAATATAATAATTTAAATACACTAATGTTTTTAAAATGGATCATCTTATTCTTGACTTTTTTACAAAAAATTTCTTTTAAATTTATTATCAGCAAAAAATTTAAAGAGTTCCCATTATATTTTCACCTTATTGTCTTCAATACTTTAAGAAAATTAAAGTTGTATAAAATAAAAAGATAGAGAAAGTGGGATCCTTTACCTACGTTTATACCTGTAAGGAACAACAATTAAATGTTTTTTTTTTAATTTCTCTCTCTTTACATCTAATTTTTTTGTTTATTAACATTAACGAACATACTTTGTAGAAAATTATAAATATTCACTTCATTGAGCCCTTTGTCTTCTTCTCTACTTTTCTGCTTCTCACTTTAAGACATCTAATATTCCATTACATATACATTTTTAACAACACGTGCACCATACCAACAAAAAGGATGATTTGAACACATCACAGAACCATCTTTTGCAATTCCATTGATAGAGGGGCCACCATGGTCATTAATATTTATAATACTATTGAAAAAATAACAGTAAGATACTTTCTAAATACACTTTTTACAATACAATTCTTAATTTACATTTTGTCAAGCATCATTTTTTCTATCCACTCTTTTTTTTCTGAACCTTTTACCTACGAGTGTATTCAATTTGTATCTTTTAATGCTTTTTGTAGCACATGAGTATTACTTTTATATGAGATTATACCCGAACTCTACGAAATTCCATGATAATTTTTTTCCAACCAATTATTCATACAAAATTTTTTAGTATTTGAATCCATCTACTTACATGGTGGTTAAAAGTAGTAGACTCTAGGTTGAGCATCCTCTTCTTCATAGTTAATGATGGCAAGCTCCTTGGGGATGAAGTTGTAAGGTGACCTTTAGAAGCCTTGAAGATCAGTGACATACTTTATGGCCTTCTTCGTGAAAAGGACTAGGTCAGAAAACGAATGATCTGTACTGCAGCTCTCTTCAGATTTGGCTGGAAATTTTGAGCACTGCTGCTCAAATTTATATCCTCACATTTTATTGAGACGTATGAATGTGTGCGCAGCAGTAGGTGGTAAGGGCTGTGGTGATACTGGCTCGAGGTGATAGTGGGATTCCCCATTTGATGAATAGGAAAGAAGCAAGGGTAGCTTGAAAAAATCAGTCAAGACATCGACAGCAAGCAAGACTCTGTGCTATAGCTCTATAAAAACTACTCCAACTGAACTGGAGACAAGGAGGCAGCTTTCTTAGAAAGTTATCATTAAGGAGGTAAATATTATATTAGAAAGTTATAATTATGTATGTTCTTTTGAACTGTGACTTCATTACACAATATCAAAAGGATTTTTTCTTATTAGGATGATAAACAAAATCCTTGACCTATTTATTTATCATCATATGGAACGTATATTTGAATCATTTTCCGTCATCTGTTGTCTTCCTTATAATCTTCATAATATGTTATTTTGTTTTATAGACATCATGAACGTTAAGAACTTTAAGTACACCACAGCTTTGTTGCTAAAAGCCTTTAGGCAGATTAATAAAGTAGATGATAAGGATCAACCAAGATGGTTAGAGTTGACCAAACAACCGCTTGAAGCGTTGGAAAAGCATGTCTTAACATTATGACCTAGAGGAGAAATGTAATCCTGCCAATTCATCTAGGATACTGTGTTCTGCGCTTAAGACAAGTTAACTAAGGAAGACTGGAGGAGAATTACAACAGCAGTGCAGTGATACTAAACAAAATAGTGCAGATTATCCTAGTGTGCAGAACAGTGTAGAGTAAAAACATTTACCATCAGCATTCAAAAACCGTGCAGCTACTGGTGCAATCATCAATCGCGGACACACTAACTCTGCTTCTCTCCTGAACGTTACCACAGCTCTCATTGTTAGCGAAGTTAAAAGTGCCTTTGAACAGCATAAAGCTTTGAGAATTGATTTAGAAGTTGTTGCGGAGAACATAATACAAAAGAATAATGTAGAAGTCATTGCAGAATGTTTGGAAAAGATTCAGAATTCAAATGCTGGGGGAGTACTCTGACCTGTACTTAAAGACTGACGTTTTATTGTTGGTAGACGTCTTTGAGAACTGTCCATCAACTTGCATGGCAGCATACAAGTTAGACCCTGCACATTACTACATCACACTCGGTCTAATGTAGGACGCCATGTTGAAGCTCACTCAAGTCGAATTAAAGCTGCTCACCGACATAGACATGCTCCCATTCGTAGAGAAAGGTATTAGAGGAGGTGTAAGTCAAATACATAGGAAAAGATTATTATCCTCAGAAAAAGGACAAAAACCTCATGTACTTAGATGTGAACAACTTGTATTGGCAATGACACAGGCGTTACCCAAAGGAGATTTCCAATGGGTTGATCAAATCACAGAGTCGAACTGCCTCAATATAACAGATAATTGTTATGAATACATACTGTTAGTAGATTGAGGATATTCAACAGTTATGCATAATAATCATAAGGATTGACCTCTCTGCCTACAACGTATGGCTCCATCTTACTCCAAGCAGCAAAAGCTCATGACAACTTTGTATGATAAAGAGTGCTATGGCATATATAACAAAGCATTAAAGCAATCTATAACACCTGGACTAGTACTTTAAAAAGTTCATAGAGTTCTACGTTTTCGAGAAAGTTCATGGCTGAAACCGTACGTAAATCTCAATACGAAGAAAAGGAAGCAGAGTAAAAATGAGTTAGAAAACCTCTTTTCCAAACGTATGATTAACGCCGTGTATGGTAAGACTATAGAGAGTGAGCGTAAGCGAGTAGATGTCAAGCTAGTGAGCAACTGGAAAGGGTGCTATAGTGCGGAAACATTCATTGCTCGACCAAACTTCCACAGTCGCTCAACCTTTGCAGAAAATCTTCTGGCTATTCAACTTACACGCACAGAGATTAGTGTGAAAAAACCAATTCGTATTGGTTTGAGTATACTCAATATACCAAAGACTGTCATCTATTACTTCCACTATACATATACGAGTCAACAATTTGACAAATACAAGTTGCTGTATACTAACACTGACAACTTGATATGTGAAATTTACGGAGAAAACGTCTACAATATTATGAAACAAGACCTTAAAAAATTCGATACATTAGATAATCCACTGATTAATCAGTTCAATCTTTCCTTGGTAAACAAGAAAGTCAGTAGACTGATAAAGGATGAATGTTGTGGCAACATTATGATGGAATTTATTGGATTTTAAAGTAAGATCAATTGCATTTATGTGCAAAATGAGAAGCTGATTCAGAAGGCAAAGAGTATTTAATCAGCTGTTGTGAAGACCAAAATCAGCTTTAAAAACTACTGAAACTATCTCTTCGATAAGTCTACAGTTATATGTCAGCAAAACAATATCCGCTTTAGGTTACACATTGTCTGTACAGAGCAACAGTGGAAAATAGCTCTTAGCCCACTAGATAACAAACAACAGTTACTTCCAGACAGCACGAATACGGTACCATTGGGCTACATCTCTGTAGATGACAAGATCGGAAAAGATGTAGGAAGACGTGGTGGAAGAAGAAATGGAGGTAGAAAATGTGGTAGAAAGAGAAGAGAAGAAGAAAGAAAAGCTACTTCCTACAGCTGAGCTCGTTTTATCACTTGACAAGCGTCATCTACTTCTAGATGACAAAGACGGAGCTATGCTTCAGATACCCATGAGAAGGAAAAAAGTTGGGGAAGTCAATGAGAATGGAAAAAGGTGGGGAAAAGCAATGAGGAAAGGGTAGATGGCGTAGAGGGTAAAATAGTGAGAAAAATAAGTAAGGAAAATAAAGAAGTGGGAACAAGACTCAAGCGGGTATATCAGCAGCTCTGTTTAGCTCCGTAGATCATTCGGTTATTCGGCAAGCTTGAGGACAGAGAGTCTTCCTGCAAGCATGCAAGACTTTAATAGCCGCTCTTTTTGTTGTAAGTATAATGCTTACCACCTTATGGTAACGTTTTAACTAATGTATAATCATTATCTTGGAAAATGAATCTTACATCGCTTATCCGTATTGTGGGCGATACCTACCTGCCAAGGAAGAAGTTGTCAGCTCTAGAGGTCTAAAAAGTACCCAGTGACTCATGTTAAGCGTGTAACTAAGATATATGGAGGTACATGTCAGAGTTTACATGATCATCATACATATGTTTTAGATGACCCTTATCTTAGCAAAATACAGCTATAAGATTAACGTTATCTCTCACGAGATGTTTTTGTACTTGCGCATGTGACTGACAGAGATGGATGCAGTCAACATCTTTTTGTGTTCCCATACATCAAAAAGCTCTTACATTATCCTGTTTTTCACATGCCACGTTATCAAACATTATAATATAATCAGATAGAGCGTCATCTGGAGATACTACTACTTTATGTTTACTGAAAGGAAAGTATTTGCACGTCATTTATAGGTTCTAACAGCTCTTTCAAAAATCTATAATTTTGTTGGTTAAGTGATCTACAATATACATACATATTTTTAAATCTCAGTCCATTAGCATCCATAAAAAGCGCTTGTAAAATGTTTGTTTTACCCCAGCTAGATAGACCACAGAAAACAGCTCAAATACTATTAAGTAGTAATTCACCATATCGATTTGAATGCTTTTACTGTTTCGCAACAGCGTTAACGTTTGGAACCAGCACTTTGACAGCTTGTTTTTTGAATTTCATATCTGCTTTGTATAATGGTTCGATTACGACTAATGTACAGGCTATGAATACAGTGCTTTTATACTTACCATTATGGCTCATATCATAATGGCTACTAAAGTATAATATTCGATATCACATAGGCTATCAATACAATGATTTTCTTTTCTAGCAATTAGTCATTATCAAACCTCTAAACAGTGATGATTAATTAGTATAAGAGAGGACACAGTCGTTTAAACAAAGCTCTCAATAGTTTTCCTATAGAATTTTACCAACCAGGGTATTAGTATTGTTATCCAGGTACTAAACTTGTAAAACGTCTCGCGAGAGGTGATCCAGGAATGAATTTGTTAGACGCAGCGTGCAAAGAGCATAATATAGCTTATTTACAGAATTAAGAAAACGTTGAAGCAAGAAATTGATCTGATGAACTCTTAGCTACCAGAGCTTGGCAAAGAGTTAAGGCTTCTGATTTAAGTATTGGTGAAAAAGCTGCTACTCTAGCAATAACAGGTGCTATGAAGCTTAAAAGTAAATTAGGTATGGGTTTAAGAAATGAAAACAGAATAAGAAATAAAATAAAAGACGAAAAACAACACACTGCCTTTAACACAATGATTAATGATGCCTCCCGAAGAATGAATACGAAAAGCAAAAATGTACGCAACGTTATTACTTCTGTTTTAAAAGGTGCTTATAATGCAGTTCAGAAAGCAGGGGATAAAAAATATATTAAAATACTTCGTATATTGAGCCTCTCTGCTAGAACGAAGGGTGCTTTATCTCTGATAACCTTGTTTGCTGGTTTGAGTGTAACTGGCGCCGTAGCAAATGGGGTCATAGGAATGCTAAAAAGTATTAATGCAGCTAAAGCAGCTTAGCAACAGCTACAAAAAGTTGAAGACATAATCAAAATATGGAGGATATTGCATTAGAAAAAGGTCTATATCTAAAACAGTGTAAAACTCAATTAGGTGTTCACTTGAAGCCATATGCTGGAAAAGATTTAAAAAAAAAAAGACTGTTGAAGTAAAAATACCTAATAGAGCTTTAACTTACGTTGACTTATTAAAGTTGTCTAGAATTTTAAAAATTCCTCATTTTTGCGGGATATTTATAAGAAACGATTGACCTATGAATGGGCCACGATATTATTAAACTGTGGTAGTAATTCTATATGATAAGAATGGACCTGGATTCTATTGGGTAGCATATCAACAATATGGTAATAATATTGGTTATTTTGACAGTTTTAGCAATCTACAGCTACCTACCGATTTAATGCTGTATTCAGGAGTTAACGAGATAAAGTACAACCACGAGATATATCAAAATTTTGATTCTTACAACTGTGGTCATTTATGTTTGAAATTTCTATCAAGAAGATTATTAAAGTGTATAAGATAAGGTTATAATGTGATTATTTATTTGCTTGTTAATAGTAATGAAAGAAGCATTGACACTTAGTCTGTCTTGTACTTCTTCCATGTAAGAAGCGCAGTATTTTCCACCTTTCGAGTTATCCCCAAAACACAGCTACGTTTTGGCCTAAATGAGCTTTTAGGGTTTAATTTAATTCTTAATACTTATAAAGGTCATAATAAGTTCTATGTGTAGGTGACAAAGCGGTTTTATTACCAACAAGCAGCTATGAAATTAACAATATTGAGTCATTTCTAATTAAAGTGTTACAGTCTGAAGATATACGTAAACATCATTATTAAACCAAACAATAATACGCTTCACAGCGTTATAAAGTGTAGTCACACCATCAATCTTGGACCAAAAGGTTTTATAGGATGACTACTAGATTTTACTAAATGAATTTTCCAAGATAACTTCACCCATACCTCAGACTTACCTAAGGCTATTATCAAGGTTAGTGCGTTACGAGTTGAATGCAACACTACTAGTGAAACCTACATAAATAATCATAAAGTACATACCATTTCTGACTTCTGAACTAAAATTCATGACTGAAGTCCCTTCACAAATTATTTACTTATTTCTTATAAGCCAAATTATTGACTATGTACAACTACGTATTGTTGATCATGACAGTGATTTAGTTAATTTTCGTGGAGAGATAATAACGGTAAAGTAACATGTTGAGCCGTAAGTGTAATGAGAATTGTATATCATCATAGAAGCTATATAATAAGTTGTAAATGTACTTCAATGATCAGTCCTCAACAAACATTCAAACTACCAACACATTGGAAAAATCAACGAAAGCGTCCAAAGCTAACACATCAAAAAAATCAGTTTTAAAAAAGTCTTGGAATAAAAATAAAGGACCATGGTGGAAAGTAAGGTGTACATTCTTCTTTTTTTGTTGTATTGAACATTGAAGAGATTATAAACATTCAGTCTTCTGTCACCTTTGTTGAGTCTATTGCACATTATAAGATTCATGCTCATCAACCATATGCGTCATCAACGTACGGTAACAGTGATGACATTCGTATATTAATTCAACATCAAGACTTATGTTGATTACCATCTCAAAGTTTATAACATGTTTATGGAAGATTAGTTAAAGCAGATGGTAATAATAAATTGGTGAGTTACGCTCCCTGTCATAAATTTGAGGAAATGAGATATGAGTAAGCGCTGTAGAGATAGATGAGCGTAAAAATGTTGGTTTAACTAGCCTTTTTAAAAACTGTCTAACACTCAGTCCTAATCAAAATCCATTAAGTAAGAATGCAGGTTGGCTTGATATAGGAGAATCTTATGATTTCAATCTAACTGTAACTAACATTAATTGCTATTAATTAACTAACAATAATGGCTATTTTGATATTCTACTTTCTCTCAGTATGATATTAGGTTTTTCTGAAGACTGTTATTAGATAGTTGTTAATGTAAAACATGAACTTATACCCACAAGATCTAGAAATAATTCAAATGCTGTCCTGCAAACACAAATTCCTGCTGTGGATGAGAATGCTGTAGTAACTTGTAAAGAGCTTAAGATAGTAATATTGAAGCTAGAATGCCTTATGCCCTACGTTGTTATGTCAAATTCTTATGAAATTCGTTACTTAATTATCTTTAAAAAGATAAATTTGTATCTATAAATTATTGAACTTGGGACCTGTATGAATATTTGCTACTTCCTACAACATCCAAATACATATGGACAGTAAGGATTTCTAATCAGTTGGAAAAGCCACGGTATTTTTTTTTAGCTTTTCAAACGAATCGAAAGAATTAGAGAGCTATTACTGCAAGCAATTTCGATTACTGTCTTATAAGAAATGTTAAACTTTATCTTATTTTGCAATATTACCCTTACAGTGATCTCAATCTTAGTATAAGACACTATCAGTATGTATTGTTGTATAATATGTACGCTAATTTTAAAAATTCATATTTTAGTAAGGATCGTGCACCTTTGTTAAGCAAACACAAGTTTCTTACCCTCATACCTTTTGTTGTAATTGCTTGTTCCAAGCAAAATGAGTCACCTAAAAATGCTCCAGTGGATGTGCGTTTCGAACTTTAATCTCATGAAAATTTTCCTAACAACACCTTGGCCTATTGCTTACTTCTACACGATTGCATTATTCAGTACAGTCCAATAAGTGAGGATGTTAGAAAACTTATGTAAAATATGGTGAGGGTGTCATCTTTAAAATGGTAATGGGGTAGAGCACTACAAAAGAAACTAGAGTCAGAAGTTAAGCTCATTTATTCGCTAGCAGCCTTAGGGTAAAGATCGATTTGTCACACGAGCCAACCAATAGTAGTTTAAGTAGCAACGTGAAATATGAAAAACTTTTATCTAAGGATGATGATGATGAAAAAGAAACATCTTGGCTAAGAAATTAGTAGATGAAGAGTACTCAGACAGCAAAACATCCGTTTCTGATCAAGAAAATTAAAAAAAATTCAAACAAAAAGATTATATAGTTGGTATGCAGGATTTTAAACAGTTTGTCAATGACTTTAAAAGAGTAAGCTATAGTTCCATTAGCTAGAGACGTTGAACCTATTGCGTTTACATTCAAGCAACCATTTTCTTGGAAGAGGCTCACTGACAAATGCAAAAGAATAACCTCTTAGTTGAAATATAATTATTATAAAATACCATGGAATATAGGTAAACTCTCATATTGTACCATAGGTAAAATCCTCAGAGAGTATCATATTAGTGCACGCAAAGTGTATGTAGGAGGCTTTGTGCAAAAAAAATGTTTATAGCGATTCAAATTTCATGTTTGTAATATTACGGAGTTTGGTCATCCACCGCTGGATAAAAGTAAAATTTTGACAGTTTGTGAAAATCATAACAAATTATGTAAAACAAATTGTGCTTTACATAACGTTAAGCTATTTAAACACTCTATTGTAGCAGTAGACTTAATGAATAGGGAGTAAGCATTTAATGAAGAGGTAAAATAATGGCTGTACCTCACAGGATAGAACGTTGTTGGGGCTCTTACTATTATAAGAAAGGGGGTTATATACTATAACAATGGCAGCAGTGCTACCCATTTGAATAGTATAGAGAGGATACTGGGCATATGGTTGAATATGAGGACCATGTAGCTCCCTGTAGATCAAGACTCAAAGCATTAGCCTATTGCTTAATTTTACATAATCACATTATACAGTACAATTCATTGAGTGGGGATGGTAAAAACTTATGTAGAATGTGGTGGGGGTAGAATCTCTAAGACAGTAATGGGATGGATCACTATAAAAAAAACTACAGTCAGACATTAAGCTTATTTATTCACTAGCAACTTCAGGGTGAAGATCGATATGTCACATAAGCCAACCAGTAGTAACTTTAGTAGCAGCTCCAGTAGATCAAGGCTCAAAGCTGGCACTGTTCTAGCTCCCAGACGGGGACTGGCTCTAAACTGTGCTAGGAGACTAACACAAGATTGTTCTAGCGCTCTGGGTCAAAACCCACCCTCTTTACCTACTTGTAGCGATTAAGAAGAAAAGTCACCGAGACCTTGATGGCGAGATTGGTAACACACTTTCCTGACATGAAATAAGTTCCAGATTCAAGCCTAGATCAAAGTGGCACTTTTTCAATTGCTACGTATGACAATGATTCTACAAACTGTAGTTTTTACTGAAAAATTCGAGTTGCCTTGGCAATCGTGTGTTGGACAAGAAATGTCAATAAATTTAATTACCCGCTTATACTACTTACCCGTTGATGAATCAGAGTAAATTCTACTATTCTTTCATACCATATATCCTTGTTAAAGTCATCATTTATGTCATTTTGACTTTTGTAGTTTATGTCACAAATGTTATCAATTTTTCTTATCTCAAGAAAGTTGTACAGCTTAACTTTCTTATTTTTAATCATTATCAACGACAAAATGAATTCGTTATTCATGCAACGTATATTATTTCTTGGATTTGAAACTCTCAAGCTTCTTTTTCAAATGGGGTATGCTATTGTATCGCCAATTAATAAGGTCTTACACCTATGCTCCAGCACTAGAAGTATATGCCTGAAACAGCCTTTTAAAATAAACAATTTACCACTGAAAGGCAAGTCATTATCATTTAGGTTTCTTGATGTTTCGTCAACAGTTTTTTAAGCTTTTTAGGAATTATCGGATCTTTTATCCCAATTACTACTTCTACTTTACGTAATTTTTTTAAATGGATTTGTTTTAGTAAAAAATCTTAAATTACTATAATATTTAACGGTGATTAAAATGTTCTACGACTTGTAATCTCTTCAAGTAATAGAATCAGAGCTATTTTAGTCCAAGAAATAGAAAGAACTTTTTTTTATTAGCAAAAAATTTCAAGTTATTAGTTTGTACGACAATGTTTCTCTAAAATTTTTTAAGCAACCAGTAAAACGTTTATTTTTAGTGTATTTGAATCTTTTAATTTTTTTTATTGTAATTCATTTATTTATTAATATCAAGCTCAATGTAAGGATTTATTAAGAATGTTTCACAAATTATAACCGCTCTTTTTACTACCTTCGAAAATTACTAATGAAGTTGTCTTTGAAAAATATTTTTTCAAATTTGAAAATTTAATGAAGCTGTTATGGGGCATTATTGTGTTTATTAATCTAATAATTTTTAATAAAAATTCTTTAGACTTTTTATACATTTTTCCATAAATATATTGAGACATTGAAAACTAAGCAAAACAGTTTCTCAATTGGCTTGGAAATCGTATTCTACTAAAGAAAAAGTAGCATTGTTAAATGTACCTTAAAGTTCTCCGTTAACTATTTTTACCATTTCATAAGGTTCTGCTCTATTAGTAGAATTATAGATTATGTTTTTTTTGTATACTTTTATGTGTTTATAGGCAGCATGTACTTGCCAGTTAAATACCAAATGACTTTGTCCATAAACAGAAAATTTTTGCAACCTACATGCTATTCACATAAAGCTTAAATAACGACTGTGTACATACTTTGATATCTCATGTATATTTTTTACATCATTTTAATGGGCGTTTATATCTGTTCTTGTTATTTTGTAAAAAGCTCTATCTTCTTCTGTATGAAGATAATCAGAGATATACCTTATACTCTAAAAAAATGCATTACTTTGAACATTAGTATGACAGTCATATTTGTAAGACAAAATTTCATTACAGAATAATACCATGCAATTGTCAACTAGCATGATTTCGTTACTATTTAGCTTATCAAATATGTAAGTTTTACATCTACTATCATTCTATCATTCTAACCATACTAAGGATACCTTTTTTTTCAAGTAGTACACTCAGTAGTTACTTTTTTTTTAAGTTTTTTGTAAAAACATCCTAATGGTTGATAAGACAAGAACTACATTTATTGTGAGGTTCATAAAGCATATATTTGATAAGTAGATTCATGATGTATAAGCTTACAACATGAGAGACAATCAACTACACACATGCATCCACATAAAGCAATTTTGTGTGTCATCAACGTTCATATGATCCAAAAAGCAGTATCGAAGTGACAGCATCATTAACGACAGGTGGCACAAGAAACAGCTTTTGAATGGGTAAGAAAAGGCACCTAGATCGCAGCAGCAGAGCATCACCAACACGGGTGACCGAAGCATCATCGATGTTGAGGTGGCATCAACAGCATCAGGTAAGAGCAGCGTTGATGAGGTAGTAACAGTAGCAAAGTAACGTGAGCGAGATTTATAAATAGGGTAACACTAGCAGAGGAATTTGCACGAGCCTATGAAAAAGATCCACAAAATAAGTTATTCACTTTTAGAACCTTTAAATACATATAATACTCGAGAATTAACAACGTCAAGACTTCTACGAAGTTATTTGATACTCACAATTTATTAGTCACTTTATCCATGATACATTGATCTGCAATTAGTGAGAGATGAAACTCAACTGGTGTCAGCAAACGGACGGAATCTGTCGTAGAGGATAACAGTAGCAGCGAAACGTGAACGAGCCTATCAAAAAGCTCCACAAACTTAATTATTCACTTGTAGAACTTATAAATACACATAATGCACGCGAATTTAGTGCGTTAAGACTTCCAGAGAATTTTGCAAAGTTGTTTACTACTCACAGTATAATAGTCACTGTAACCACGATACACTTAATCTGCAATTAATCAGAGATGGAACTCAACTGGTGACAACTAAAGGATGCAACTTGTTGTGTACTGATAGCAACAGCAACAACTTTGAGCAGTTACTTTATTGTTCATTCACTTTGTACCTTTTAGCTCCTATACGCTTAGAACATACATGTATATAGTACATCATTTTTAGATTTTTGTACAATGTATACATATTTAAACTTAGACCACAGTTAGTACGCCAAAGATACTGAAAAACTTGTTGATGATGCAGCAGAGGTAGTAATGTAGTCTGCTGTGTATAGGACTGGACCACAGCAGCTGCACAAAAAATACTGACCAACTCGTTGATGATACAGTAGAAGTAGTAATGTAGACTGCAGTGTATAGAGCTGCAGCACATCTCTAATGTACACACAACATAGTGTACAGGGTTGCAACGGAGCAGAATAGTCACGGCAACGATGAGGTCCCTGCAAACGCGTGCCGATACCTCACAGGCACGATAAAAATAAGAGCACCATATTTCACACAAAACGAGATGACGACGCCAACAATTGCACAGCAGCATAGCAAGCGCCTATATGCTTCAGAAATGCCACATTGCAAGAATGACCCAAAATACTGCATAGCAGCGAATAGCCAAGATAGAATTCTACGTAGGATAGAAATCTACGTTATGTGTAGTCAAGGTAAGAATCTGCACTTCTGGAAGTAGAATACATACTGGCCTAAAATAACGTAGATTTCTATCTTCACTACACACAGCTAAGAAAAGTTTGCTTCTATTTTTAATTTGTTTCTTGTGTTAATATTAATGAAAATTACAATTTTCATACTCCTATAATTAAAGAAATTCTAGTATGCAAGGGTGAGTAAAAGTAAAGTAGTAAGAGTGTAAGGCTAAAAGGGTTTGAGGTCACCACAGGACGAAGAACCCTATGGGGATTCTAGCACAGCTGGATCGGAATTATGGCTGTTTTCGAATCTCAGTTGTTTACCTACTGTTAAAAGTAAATACATTTGTTTTTCACTTTATTATTCTTGAAAGTCTTGAAATGATTAAATGCCAAACGTATTATGTGATCTGTTAAGCCCTGGAAATATCGACTTCTTAATATTTTTTGATATTTACGAAAAAACTTTATTTATTTTTCACTATCCGGGGCATTATTTAAATTGTTGTATATTTTAATTATTGTTATTTTAATTATTGTAAATTAAAATAATCATTTTTCTAAAATTAGATCGTTTCTACATAAATTTGAATTCTGAAATGTTGCGCGCAGCTCCAACTTCCAACTTAGTACTTGATAGTACCACATATCACTCACCAGGTGGCGACCACTAGTGTTTAGCGAAAATGTCTTACAAAATCTTCTTAAATCTTCTTACTATGGCAGTCCAGTTGAAAAAAGACGAAGAAGACCTCACGAAGACACGGGGCAAAAAGTCTGGTATAGACGCCAAGCTAGCTCCAGTGACTACCTCTACTGGAGCCAACCCAAACCCTTGGCCACCCAAGTGCCACTTCTGTCCCGATTACCACCTCCACAAGGACTGTCCCATTCAAATTGCTCGAGCCTCAACTATCCCGGGAAATGAGACTGGAGTGTCAGGGGGGCTGGCAACAGACGCTCCAGAGGAACGTCGGCAATACATGTCACCAGCATGCCCCACCAACCACTACAAAAAATTATGGTTGGACTGGGTCAGTGAGAAATAGCTGCTCTGGTTGACCAAGCATCTACCAACAATTTTGTACATCCTTCACTACTTTCGGGACAGGAGAAGATCACACCCTATACTCAATAGTGTGACTTGGCCTGTGGTAATGCAACTCTCACAACCTCCGGCAGTGTTTGTCTTGACCTACGGATTCAGGAAAAATTATTCAAATTTAGCTTCCTCGTAGCACCAGACCTATGACATCAAATGGTGCTGGGTCTAACAATACTGTACACGGAGAAATCTATCTGGAATTTGACGAGGGGAGTGCTTTACTTCGGAAGTAGCCAACGAATAATTATCCCATTTGTGTCACACCCATCTCGAAAGAATCAGCAAACAGCTCTAAACATAGAACAGGTTCAACATAGATTTACTCGAGGAGAACGTACTGGCCTCTTCAACCTGTTGCAAGGACACGCAGAAGTCTTTGGACCTTTGACGGGAAAGTTACGTCAAACTTGCACCACACAACACGAGATCCAGGTCAAACCACACCAACCTTTCTGGTTAGTACCATATCCTCGCTTAGACAAGCGCAGGGAACTCATTGAGGAGCAAGTTCAAGAGATGCTAGCTGGTGGCATCATCGAGCCATCTTTCTCATCATATAGCTCCCCTGTTGTCTTGACACCCAAAAAAGATGGCACCATGCGATTCTGTGTGGATTATAGTCGGCTAAATTCGATTACCGAAGACACCTCTCAACGGGTACCCCACATACATCACGCCGTAAAGGACATAGGTAAAGCTATCTGGTTCTCGAAGTTGGATCTCAAAAGCGGATACTGGCAAAAAGCGATGGTACCCGAGTCTATGCAATGCACAGCTTTCTCCACAAACACACCAGTGGTTGCTACCAATTCTGAGTTATGCCATTCGGGCTGAAAGGAGCACCTGGAACCTTCTAAAGGCTAATGAGTCAGAAAGTCCTTACCAAATACCTGGGAAAGTTCTGTCTTGTCTACCTAGACGATATCATCATCTATTCCAACACACAGAAAGAACACCTCAGACATTTTGCTTTTGTCTTAGAAAGGTTGCAAATCCATGGACTCACAGTAGCCATCGAAAAATGTGTCTTCGGGTCGTCGGAGTTAACATACCTAGGACATCAAGTCACCGCCAAGAGGAACAAAGCCTTACCTGAGCATGTCGAGAAGCTATGCAGTTTACCAGTACCAAAAACTTGAAAACAGCTGCAGTCCTTCCTTGGCACAAGTAGATGGCTCCGGGAATACGTGCCTCGTTATTCCGAAATAACAGCGCCTCTCTCGGACCTCATTTGCAAAAAAAGGCCATACAAATGGACACCAGAAGCTTAAGAAGCCGTGGAGCAGCTAAAAAAAAAACTCTCGAAACCTTTAGATTTGGCTTGACCACATGAGGGTTGGCCATATGTCTTGCAGACGGACGCTAGCCCTCGTGGAATGGGAGCCGTCTTATATCAGATTAGACCCGATGGACAGCGTAGTATCATCAGTTATGCTAGTGCCAAGTTCAATCCATGTGAAACAAAATATCATAGCAATGAGAAAGAGTGCTTAGCGATGGTTCGGGCTATTAAAAAATATCGACCCTTTCTGGAGGATCGACCATTCATCTTGCCAACTAATAACAAGGGCCTCACTTGGCTACGCACGGCTAAGGAAACTCAAGATAAATTGAAGCGATGGTCTATCCTACTCCAGGAGTACAATCCCATCATCGAACACTGTTTGGGTCGAGAAAACTAGCTGGCGGACTTCCTCTCACGGAATCCGGTGGAAGAGGAGCCGGATAACCTAGACGATGTGGACCGGATACTGCCTCCAACAAATTCTCGGGAAACACCAACTATACCTATTTGTTGCGTGGTCAAAACACCTATATTGCTGAATAAAATTAAAGATGCACAGCTCCAGGACCTGTATTGTCTCGAACTTGGTCACAAGATCATCCAGGCAGCAGAGAGCCCGACCCTCTCACCATCAGATACCGAGTTTTTGTCTTGTCATGGACTCGTCGACGACCTTATATGGCAGTGACCAACAAAGGACTCAAGTTGAAAGGTCTATGTGCCTTAAAGCATGGTACCCCGAGTGCTCTATGAGTTCCATGGCACTCACCACGCGGGACATCCAGGAATGGAGGAAACGGCTCGCAGTATCAAAGGTTACCACTATTGGCCTGGGGTGAACGCCAAAATCAAGAAATATGTCCGGGACTGTAGGCTGTGCGCATACTATAAAAAATCAATCACTGCTCCAGGTACCATGCGACCACATCAGCCCAAACACCCATTGGAGATCATAGCCATTGATCTAATGGGTCCATATCCAAAGACCTCTAGGGGACGACGTTTTATACTGGTTGTCATGGATCTCTTTTCTTAAATTAGATCGTTTCTACAGAAATTTGAATTTTGAAATTTTGCACGCAGCTTCGACTTCAAACTTAGTACTTGATAGTATCACCTATCGCTCACCAGGTGGCGACCTCTAGTCTTTAGCGAAAATCGCAAGTAAGAAAGCGACGTAAAGTATATTAGACGGACTGTGTGACGACTGATTGGGATCGATCCGAGATATGCAAATACGTGTAATGCACTGCCACTCAATTGACTTTAAAATAGTGGTAGTTAAGGGCATATTTAATAAATATCACTGTACCAATACAAAACTCTTGTCTATACCTTCTATTCCCTCGAACCTTGAAAAAAAAAAAAAAAAAAAAACTAGATACCCACTAATCAACCTGGCGACCAACTCTTCAAGGCCTCTACGAATTACCACTCAATCGCCGCACCTTTCCAATGAGTGGGATTCTGATGAATCAAACGCAGCCACAACGCCAACAACATCGGAAGCAGCGCCACCATTATTGTTCGACTTCCAACCCCAACGGCCACTTTTAACATATTCATACTATTGCTTTTTCTAATAGTATATGCATACAAAAACGATAATTGTATTTAAGTTCTAGCAAAAAGTATAGGACAAAAAAAGTTACTATTCAATTGATAAAAAGTTTTGTAAGAATATTAGTAACACAACTTAAGATTTTATGCTTCTATGCAATTTCTTTGCTGTCGCCCGTACTGTATCCTATGCCACCTGATAAAAATTGAAGGAAAAATCATTAAATTGGCATGCTGCGATAATTTGTTTAAATATGGGGGACTTGATGTTTTATCTAGCAAATTATTCAGAACATAAGTCACAATGTTTCATACTGTCTGATTTTAAAATAATAATAGCTCAACGTTGTATTATTCGAAGTTTAGTGTACTGACGATCTTTATTGTTATGTTCTCTTGAAAAGTAAGTTTTATAGTCATAAGAACGCTGTTTTTTATTTTATTATATCTGTAATTATTGTAATACGTTCCTAAGATTACAGTGGGTTTATTTTGGAACGTATTTAAAAAAATTAAGTAATTTAACGTAAGAATTTAAAATTTAACTGTAAACAGGATAATTAAAACTTTTTTAAATAAAATGAGATGTCAGGTGATTTGACCATGAATTTGTAAGTTAAAAGAAACTTTTTCTTTCCACTGATGACAGTGGCACTAGATAATGTAAAAATTAAGATTATGGTTATATTAAATAAAACATCTTCAAAGTCAAAGACAAAAGTTAAATTTTTGTATACGTGAAAGAATATTTTAAGCTGTTTCAAATCTGTATAATATTTAGATGAAGTGACAATTGCTAAATAATGATAATTTGACTTTTCTTAAGTTTTTAGGACATAATTCCCATTTAACTTTCATTTTACCAAAACCAGTTATTTTTATGAATTTTTTTTTGCATGTTACATTATCGTTAGCATCTGTTTCATTTGTTGACACATTTTTTCCTTTTAGCACTTATTTTTTTATCTTACTCTACTATTTGTGACACTGGAGAAATAAGTTTATTATAAAAATCATAATATTTATACCATCTTGCAACTATCTATTTTAAAAATTCTAGTGGCTTATGTTCCTAATTTTCCTTAGCTTTTTCTTTATTCTAACATCATCATCTAGTTATAGATCATCGTTCTGGCTGTTATAGTTATCAGAAGGAACTGTTTAATTTAAATAACTATCATCACTTCCTATTCTATAAGCTAAAGTTAAATTTTTATATTTGTTATAAGAATTTAAAACATTGTAAAGTAAAGTAGTTAAATCAAATTACAGAACTATTGTTGTATGTAAGATGGAAGTTCGGATGTGGGTTTAGTGACCAAGATAAAGACAGCAAGAAGGGAAGGTGCTGATTGGATTATTGACAAACATGGCCGTTGGGCCAAGCGTAGAGATGTAGCGAGAGAGTCGTTTGCTGCGTGACAACAGTCTGTAACCGTCTGTGCGCTGACTCAGTTGAGCCGACCAAGGTCCAGTGTGCAGACAAGATCTGAACCCTGTTTTGTACTCGCGTAAAGTATGGTGACTTAGTATAACAGAGTAGTGGCTGTTTGGTCTTTTTTGATTTTGGTGCAACTTAAAAAAGATGCTGTTTGTACGTCCTGTACGTTTGTATGTCACGTTATAGTTTGATTAACAAGAAGAGGCCTTACCTTCCAAGTTCGGTGTTATACCGCGGCGTACAAGAAATCACAATTTTCTCTTTTATTGTTTCGTGCAGCAACCGAGTTTGTTGTTTAATGATTACGTAAACCACAATTCTATAAAATCATTCTTTTAAAAACTAAAGTACAAAATTTTTATTAGTCATAACCTTATTGAAATATCATTGAGATAAATGGTTGAAGATAAGTACATACAATTATTAGTAATTTTAAGTTTCAGAAGTGAAAATGAACAGTGAAGTGAAAATTAAAAGCTGAATAAAAGTAGTAGTACGGCTAGTTTACTACGTTAAATATTTTTTGTGATAAGTTGTTCTCGTTTAATTGCCAAGGAAACTTAAGTGACTGTGAAAATTGTGAACAAAATAAGCTATCACCGAAAATTTGGTACAAAAGTAAACTTAGAGAGCTGTAACAACAAATTAATCTTTTAGTACGTTTCACAAATTTGATTTTTAAGAAAAAAATTTTATTGAACAATTTCAGTGACATTAAAACGAAGCCGTTACAAATTACATTATAAAGTCAGTGCTTGACGTAGAAGAAATAAGACAAAATTGAGAATGTGCTCTTTTATTTATTAAATGTGTCAGAAAACTTCAGATGGAATTTGTCCTCACAAGTCCGGCCCTCTTTAAATCCTACAGTCGACTAGAAAGCATCAGAATTAAGCAACAAAGTATGGAAGAATTTGTACGTTAAACGTGCAGGGGGGGAAAGCCTCACAAGTATATACATTTTTAAGTAAGTGATGGGGCAAAAAACTATGGTGAAACGAAATTTTTACTGAATTAACCATTTTTTTTCATCCAGCTCAACAGTAAATCGTGACAAAGTTATACTATACCTTATTAACTTCACTTACTAACATTATACATTTCCGAACTGTTGATTTATTAAATGACAAAATACTGTCTAGAGCCACATTCAGTTACGCAATAACCACATTTTGAAGGTAGTTGCACTGCCTTCGATACATCACAGTATAGGGAAGCACCTAATAACTTTCAAATTTTTTCAAAATTACGGAAGTTTCTTAATAACTAAATTGTTTTTTTCCTTGAATTTAAAAAGGAATCTCTCGCAGCTTATATGACTGAGAAAAGAGTATACAAAAACTTAGTGACATCTAACTATACGAATAACTTTCTGACGTATAAAGTGATAGTAAAAAGATAGATTTATTTTAATCATCGAAAATTAATTAGCTCATAAACAGTTATATGTTCCAAAATTGCAAGCTTGACTTGAGTAATTCACTGCTATTCAATATCATAAAGGGTTTGTATATTATTGATATACATATATGTTATGATAATGTCAAAATATAACATGTAGCTGTTTATATTTTTTTCATGGTCTACGTCTCTCTAAGTTTGTTTATAACACGAATGATGACCCTCTGAGAAATAAAAATTATACATTTAAGTCCTAGTAGCTTATTGCGACTCGTCTGATAAAGTTACAGTGTACTGATAATGAAGTTTTTACGAAGACTTTAAAGTTAATTTATATAAAAAACATTAAAAAACTGTCAATAAAAATAAAGGATTCTAATTAAGTTAACATCATGTCAATTCATTTATATGATTCTTGAAAAATGTTCTTTCATTTACTACTTGGACAATAGATATCAGCTATTAAAAATGAATGTAAAACTTCAAGAAAATTTTACCTTTACTGACCTGAGCAGCATGTTTAGCAATGGAATGACATATTTATGGTTCGCTTACAGCTGTTTTAACGCAGTTTTAGTATTTATTGACGGATTTTTTACATATTCTTAATGGCTCAATTAAGTTAGGAATAATGTTATACTAAGTGGTAAGATGTGACTTATGAATACTTTCACTTATTGCATTATGCATTTTGCTTTTGTATGTGAATCAGAAAACGTCAGGTCTCTTAGATCTGTATTATTAGAATATCATAATATCAAATTATTGTTGTTGCTCGTAAGATTCTGTCTTTGTCAGGACCTCAGTCATACAACGCTTGGGCCTAGCCTTATCTATTATATCTTGTGAGTGTATGATAAGAGTCTTATTTGTTGCCTCTGAAACTTTTTTTACTAATAGTTACGGTACTAATCCAAGCATTATAAATAAAAAAAATAAAATGATCGCCCAGAGCAGGACTGTTTATTAAAAAGCTGATATCTCTCTAACATTTTTGCAATGTTTCATTGGCATTCTCAGAGATATGGCTATATACATTAACATACACAGAGAATATGTTATAACCAGCTGTCCCGCATCTGAAATAGGCATAAGGTGATCTAAGTGTGCCCTGTTACATTTTCAAAGAAATATTTGGGAGTTAATATTTTGTAACGACGTCGGATAACTAATTACATAACATAATACCTTTTCTATTTAGTTTTGGCATTATTGTTTTAAATATGCTTTCAAAATGTTGTCTCCAGAATATTTTTTTAAAATATTTATAATGCACACCTCGGTAAGCTTGGACATTTATAGTTAATGCTGTACATCATTATCCTGTGTGTATGTGTATATATATAAAATTGTTCTGAGAGTGACAATGAGATATTACTAAAATATTGAACAGATTTAATTTGTTACAAAAAAAAGTTCTGCTTTTGATAGATACTCTCATCTTCATGTATTCAAATTTGAACTCAGACAATGTGAGCAACTTATAAATTATAAGAAGTTTAACCTGTATTCTCAAAAATGAAGCTATTCTATTTTCGTAGCGATAACTTGTTTTCTGTACCACTCAATAGTATTTTTTTATCGTCATTATCGTGTGTGTATGTGTATGTATATAAAATTGTTTTAAGAGTGACAATGAGATATTACTAAAATATCGAACAGATCTTATTTGTTACAAGAAAAAGTCTGCTTTTGATGGCTACTAGCATCTGTATGTATTAATATTTGAACTTAGACAATTTGAGCAACTTATCAAGTATAAGAAGTTTAGCCTTTATTTCTAAAAAAAAACTGTCTTATATTTATAGCTATATTTAGTTTTCTGTACCGTTTCAAAGTATTTTTTTGTATCATTTACCTTGTATTTAATGCCAAGATAACTATTGCTTCACACGGATTAAGCACACACTTTTGCACTTTCACGTACAATGTTACAGCTCTAACTACGATCAAAAGATATAGTAATATTTTAAAGCTAAGAATGTATTTGTAACTCATGGATATATAAAGCCTCTTATTGTGCTTTGTCTATTGAACAATCTGATAGGATGTATAGAAAAAAGAGTTCCTGTGCCACAGAAAAATACTTATTTTTTAATTGTTGATGATATTCATAGGACTTTTTTCTAGGTTTAAATAAGTAAAATAAACATTGTGAACAGAAAACAAACCTTGTCAGTGTGTAACAACTTACGAGCTTCGGATTTTCTTGAATTTAAGAAAGAACTTTAAAATATTTTTGTCTTTTATTGATACTTCTCTTTAGGATAAGAATTTTGTGGTTGGCTTAGCTAGTAACTTACTTTATTGGTTTAAAGATTACGAATTTTGTATTGCTTTTTCTGTTTCAGATTACTTTTCTTTCTATACGTTCCTCTTTCAAGTGTCATATTAATTAATCAGCATAATGGCAACAACCGAAGAGTATATACATTTTTGACTGAGGCTGTCTTGTAAAGTTACATACAATTAATATGAAAAAAAATCTATAAGCTCAACTAATATGACCATCTTGAGAAAAATAATAGTTTGTTTCACATATATAACAATTGCTAACATTATAATTGTGGATGGGCAAGTAAGCCAACAATGTCCTCCTCACATCGAAATCTATCCATGTACATGTAGTATTAAAAAGAATGGATTAGACGTTATCTGCGAGCTTACTGATTTTAATAATATTAGTAAAGCAATGGATAGCTTAAAAAAAAGACAAAATTCAGTAATATTTTATCTAAAACTACGGCATAACAACTTACCAAAACTTCCAGGATTTGTTTTCTTAGGTTTAGATATATATCATCTTACTATCCACAACAGCAGCCTGGCTGTTATTGAAGAAGCGTCGTTATCATCAATTGGTAAGTAACTTTATCCTTATGTCTTTTAAACTTTTTTCTTATATTATATTATTCTGCAAGCAATAACATAAGTAAGCTAATGAAATTCTACGGACTACAGGCTTGAAAACGTTGAATACTCCTAATACTTATAAATTAACTCTTAAACTTAGTTGACAAACATGAACTCAACTTATTCTATCAATTTAAATGTATATTATTAATCACTAAAAAAAAAGTATTTTATAAGAGATAAAAAAAGCTAGAATTAACAAATTGAATATTTTAATGATGGCTAGATAAGTTTTCTACACGTAATGACTTGCTATCCACACAAAGTTATTTGCGTAGTAAAATTATAACGATTTTAAAATTAGCAAAGGGACTGCTTTTCTCTAAAAATCTTGTCATTTTTCTCGTTCATTTATTCTTTTATCATTGACCAGTAGCAGTAGTGGTGACAGTGTACTATGCCTTGTATTGCCCTTAGTTGCTAACATAACTTTTTATGAGTTACACATCTTGAATAAATCAGGCTGTGTGCATAGCTATAACATTTTATCTCTTAAAAAAAAAGCAAGATTCTCGTTTCAAACTAAGATTTTCTTTTTGTATAGTTAAGCCATTCTGAGCTCTTTTTTAAGATGACCTTTAGAACTTTGATACATCATCCTTTTTAAACCTTTTCTTTATCTCACACGATCAGCCAAACTTATACTAGATAATTCATCTCAATAGTTGTGTTTGACAACATCCTTACTAAATTACTATCCTGCTTTGTGATTAAAATCAAAACGTCACAAAATTTAACATTAAATCAGGAAATGCAAATTAAAAGCACACGTCAAAAGTACAGCAAAAGTTCACTTTGAAAGTAATTACAAATGCATACGGGTAAGAGATTAGAACTTTATAACTGACTTACTGATGTTTGAATCATTTATCTACGTTATTTTAAAAATACAAATATATTTACTCTACAAGAAGCACATAATACAGTGTTACGAAACAAGCTTCGGGGATTTTTGAGTAGATGGGGAGCAGATAATTCAGATTTATTAAGTCAATGCATCAAATAGTCCGAAATATTGTAGTGAAATGCTCAACCAAAAAGACGAAGCACGGGCTCGAATTCGTCAACTAAGGATTTGCGAAACTTTACGCTGACTGCTCAGCCACGACCGCCACCGCCAGTGGCTGTATTAATTGCACTCTTAGATGCACTCTATTGTGTCGTCAGTTGTACGCCAATGTGCAAACACACGGGCGCTGGTTTGACTGGAGCAAGCCACGTCCGTCACACCTTCCCAAGTTAATGGGTCATTGTCCCCGATGATAACTCTTGCTAAGTCACCTGCTAGGTATTGTTTTTCTGAATTTGGCCACTTTTTTCGTATTTTCTTTGCATATGTCTTGGTGTCCCTCGACATGCCACTATATCCTTGTGGAATTCTCGTCGTACTGTCTTCTAACCTTAATATCATTTTGGTGACATGGAGTAGCTTTATTATTGTACTTTACTGACCAGGAGACGTAGTTTTTATCGGCCACTGAAGGTAATGCAGATTTTTTCCGAGTTAGTGATAGATATATCAGACACACATCCGAGTTAATTTTGCTCGAATTACCACTCGATCGCCTTAGGCGATATCCCAATTCTACATCTTACCACTGGCACCAAATTATGCTTGTTACAGAACAAGCTTTGGGGATTCTCGAGTGAATGGGCAGCAGGTAATTCCGATTTATAAGATAAATAGATTAAAGAGTCAGAAATATTGTAGTAAAATGCTCCGTCAAAAAGGTGGAGCAAAGGCTCAATCTCGTCAACTAAGGATTCGCAAATTTTTACGCTGACCGCTCAGCTACGACCGCTGCCATGAGCGGCTGTATTAATTGCACTCTTAGATGCACTCTATTGTGTCGTCAGTTGTACGCCAGTGTGCTTACACACGGGCACTGGCTTGACTGGAGAAAGCCACGTGCGTGACAACAGTAAATATAATTTTATTATTTTGTTAATACCTTCATTAAATTCGTGATGATACTGATGTCTTTGTCTCTGCTCCTGACAATTTTTTTTTTGTTATTGTAACGCTTTTAAAGTCTCATTCTTTCACTCTGGCCCTAAGTTTTACTGTTTGACGCTCAAATTTTACAATCACTGGTTAGCAGTAATATACGATTATTGTCAAAAAGGTCATTATTTATTTAGAGAACTTGTCGGACTGAATTTTTTTTTTTTTTTTTTTTTTTTTAAAGATCCTCAGTAGTTTTCGTTTTTTTTTTTTTTTGTTTGGATGTCAAAAAGTAAGATAACATTTTAATGTACCATGTTGTTCTTTTGGTTGATAATATAAAAAGAAGGTATCTATTTTATAAAAATGACACAGGCTCATGTAAAATATACTATTGATTGAACATATTCCACCATACTTTGCAAGAGACTTAAAATTATTATTCTTATACGTTATGAAACAAATTTCCCTAAAAATATAGGCAAACCTCATACCACTCCCAGTCTTGCTTCCTAACGACTAATTTAATAATTCTGTGGATAATTCTGTAACTTTAAAAAACAATTTTTTTATTGTTAGCAGTGAACAACTTGACTATTATTTCGAATACTAAAAACAAAGGGTTGGCGTTTCAAACGAGCAGGAAATGAAGTCACACCAGTACTCATATACATAATGAAGTTCTATTAAGTCCGTGCCTACGAGCCATCTTACTCTACATCATGCAATGCCCTCCTCCCAGCTAGTAGCCCTTCACATAAAACACTCATCTTATTTTTACATGATTTGAAAAAAAAAAGAAAACATAAAAGAGACTTCACATTACCCCTTAACCACCCCAAGCTACCTCACAGAAATGTATGCCAATAATGAGAGATGTATGCCCTATCGCAGGCAAGCGTGTTTAAACTGCCTATGATACTTGGGTCTGATAAGTCTAGTAAGCCTGTTAGAAGTATCAGACATCTAATAGGCTTATAAGAGCTATTGCTGCTTAGTCTTAGTGGTCTAGTAATAGCGATCAAACTCAGACATAACATTTCTTAAACATTAGACATAATATAAATAAAAAAAAATAGACATTTAAAATAGTATGATTGGGTGTCGAATTAGCTGTTAACAGTATTAACTGTTGTACACTTGGTATTAAAGGTAAAAAAGGCCAGAGCTCAAAATTTACCACACTGCATGTAAATATACTATTTGGTTAAATAATTGATTAATAGAATTCTTAAACTTTTGTTGTAAATTTACCGATAACATTAATAAAAATATTCAGAGTTGACAGTTTTAGACTATTTTAATATATACAGTTCGTACAGTTCTTTCCACGCGAAAGCATTTAATGTTTAATTTTTTATGTCAATCTTGATTGAAAAAAGTAATTTTAAAAGTATAACAAATAACTTGATGGAACTTTAAAAAATGCATGTGGGGATTAATTATAATTCCGCAGACAAATGATAATTTTAGGTGGTAATTTAAGATAAATTCTTCGTGTTGTTAAAAATAGTTACAACATAGCAATAGTTTGATAAAAAAACAAATATCTACATCCTTACACTAAAATTCCCGTATAAAAATTAGAAACAAACGTACGGACAAAGAATCATAGTTTGCTTTCACTACCATTAAAAATAAAAGAAGAAAAAATTAAGACATTTAATACGGCAGAGAATAGAGCAACAGCTTATGGCTTAAAACTTAGTTATAAATATTGTAATATAATTCTTAACAGTATTATTTTTACATTTTATAATAAGTGTACTTTATACTTGAATAGTAAAATTCTTAATAAATGCTTTGTGTTCCAGTACATTTTAAAGTATATGAAAATAACATAGATTATATTGCTCATAAAGGTATAAATAAGATCAATGATTATAAACATCGCAGTTTTCCAGTAAAAATTTAAAATGAAGTTTGACATAATAATTGCATAAACCTTTAACTTTAGTTCAAGAGACAAATGCCTTTTATTAATTTAAAGTTAATGTATATCAGACTATATATGTAAGTGTGAGAGATTATGTATTAATAAATTATTTAGATATAATATTGAAATAGCTAAAAAAACAGCAAAGAAAAAGATAAAGTTTTGATACAAGGGATAACTTTGACTACAGGGAATTCTGCTTCACTCCCACGTTTAATTCACCAAAAACAATTTTTTTTGCGACTCACATTTTTCATGACAGTAAATAAGGCCCAGGGTAAAAGTTTTAATAACGTTAGGACGTATTTTTAAATTTTTCTGGACACACTCAAGCATATGTCGTTTTTTTAAGAGCTTAAAACCCGAGTTATACTTCTATTTAAGATTTATGAAATAGCTTACTAAAAATAAAGAACATAGCTTAGAAAGCAATGTCTTATTTCTTAAATTAATGATCATTAATTAACCTTATACCTTAAATGTAAAACACATTCAACTTTTCTATTAACTCAAATACTAATTGTTCATTTAGATAAATGTTGTAGTGGCATTATAAATGTTTTTATGGTTATTCAAAAAAAAAATTTTAATGAACATTTTTTCTCCAAAACTTAATGTTATTTTTTAAATTTCCTACTTCATTAAAAGCTTATGTTGGTATGAGATCTTTTCATACCATCAAAAAATATAAAAACATATAATGAGAACGTTTATTTAGAAGATTACCTAGTGTTTTATAGTTATGAAAATTCAACGTAAGCTTTAAAGAACCATGGTTTTTAATTTAATTGAAACTACTTGAAAGTGGTAAAAATTTGCAAAGCTTCTCTTACCTTATTTTTCTAAACATAGCAAAGAGTTCCATCAAATAAACTCTCAACGCGCAAGTAGTACCACCTAGATGGTGAAA
Source organism: Copidosoma floridanum (assembly GCF_036245765.1). Classification (NCBI taxonomy): domain Eukaryota; kingdom Metazoa; phylum Arthropoda; class Insecta; order Hymenoptera; family Encyrtidae; genus Copidosoma; species Copidosoma floridanum. The sequence continues at coordinate 14,310,776 of NW_028321897.1, read as the reverse complement.
AGTTTTATTGGCAAATACATAACCCATGATAAAGTATGTACATAAAGCAATAAATTTGTGTACTGTTCTATTTTTGTTTTTCACAGCAATGTTCATGGGCAGTTTAAAATTTTTTTTGCTTATCTTCACATAAATTTAAAAAAATTAGGAAGCATTGGAGATCTTAAGAAATAGGAGTCCGAATTGAGTAAAACGGCTGTGAAGTGACGTGGAGAGGCCCGGGTGGCTGCGGCGTAAGGGAAGGCAGCTCTCCAGGTGCTTAGTTCCCCTTGTTAATAAATTATGCTATAAGATCTAGAATAATATAGGGGTAAGTAACCCAATTACTGCGCGGACACCAACTTCTGCGTACTCAACGGTTATACGAAACAAGAACCGACTCGAAAATTTGTATGCTCTAGACGTTGTAGTTTGCTCTGACTTTCAAACCATTCATTCTGCAATAATACCTTACATAATGACACTCATAAATCATTCAACTAAATGACTCTCAACGAATCTAATCTATATAACGTCGTTGTTGTTCGCAGTTACTGGTGCGCAGTAGTTGGGTCTGGACTATGACATGAGAACCTTACGGGAGGTACTTGTACAATAATTGGGGTTTCAGTAACTGTAGTGCTAGTCTCGTTATCATCCACAGTAGCAGAAGAAAGTTATATCAACATAAGAACAATTGCTTCAAAAAAAAATAAGTAACTTAATAAAAAAACATTATTGCATAAGATGCTGCAGATAAAAGAAAAATACAACTGCTTTTAATTACACAAAAAACGAGCAACTTAGTGCAGCCAAAAATTTTCGTACACAGCAATTACATTCCTTACTCCTAGAAAAGTAAATAAAATTTTTTTTCTAGCATTTGCACTTGGGTGGTGTGTTCTAGTGCGCTCGTATTAGCAAGATAAAATGAGTTTAATTTTGTTACACATACTCTTGAGGGTATGATTCTAAAATCGTCAGTTTTTGCGATCTAAGATTCTAACAAGCGTGCATGTAAACACACACACACACACACGTATATTGTGTGTGTATGGTTGCGTGTGTAAGTACGAATATATAGTATATACTTTCATGCTTCCTCCTTCATTTAATACATTTTTTGCATAATTTTAAATATCAGAGAAAATACAAGGTGATGAAATATGGAATAAGTATTAGCTCTTTTTTTGTAAAGATTTCATTTTTTACTAAGAGAACTATGCTGTTCTACACATCAACAAAATTTTCGAACTTGAATATAAGTCACGTAAATTATTAAATTTACTTGTACCATTTAAAATTGACCTGCAAAACAACGATGACGCAAAGAAAGTTGCGTTCTGTAAACATATGCTCGATTTAATGTATACTTATACACTGATAAAAGTAGTGTAAGAAAAAAAATCATAACTGTACTAAAAATGACTATATTTTAAGGAAAGTCAAGCTGTACATACCTTAAGACGCAAAACTGTTACGTTAGAAATAATTTTTATTATGCCGTAGCCCTACAAAAACTGTTTTACGGAATAATAAGAACTACTTTGTCTAACATAGTAAGAATTGTGGTAATACCATGCTTGCTACACAATATAGTAAATATTATTATAATCGTTGTAAAACGTACCTTATTCTAAAGTAGGATGTGCTATCTGACTTAGTAAAATTTCTCATTCCACTGCATTGCTATTCAGAATAGTTTAAAATTACTATGTTTAAAAGTAATTCCGTACGATGTCCATAGGTATATATACGCCTATTGAATTTCAAATGTAAGGTTATACAAATGCAAATATTAAGAGAAACACATTATTTAATTTATCAGGATTCAAAATTGAAACAAGCCGACAATTAATTTTGAATCGTCTCACTATCTCCTGTTAATACCGTGGTCCACAAAAGACCCTATGACTTTCCAATTTTATTGTGTGTATGATAAACAATACAAGGTTTCACATGTACCTTATCCATACTTGCGCGGACATCATGCCCTGTGGTCTAGTGGTTGCGGAGCCTGACTCGGAAGCACAAGCATAATGGTTCAAATCTAAGTCGCTGCAGATCTTTTTTAAAATAAAAATATGTTTTATATTTATCAGTATTTATATACTCCAAGAAAAAAAGATCTGTATTCATCTAAATTTACGTATTATATATACATACTAGTGGGGCTGATGTCTCCCTGCGTGCTCCACTCGCCAACCCCCCCAATCATGATTTTGATACTCCTATATGTATGGACAAAATTTATTACTCAATAATACATCCCATAAATCTATATTATGTTGTACCAATTGTACTGATTTCAATATTGATTTAAAACAGAATACGAATAAATCTAAGTCTTCGTGGTTTGATACGGCTTCATAAGTTGACACATAAGATAAGTCATCTGAATGCGAAACTTCCACGGTTTGTATTAATGATTAACTAAATGTAATTTAAATTTTTATTTGTATTGGTATTATTTATTTGTATATAAAATAATATAATCCATACACATTAAAATTTTACACATGGTTTATCATAAATGCTAACAAAAAAAAAGCTTAACGCACCAAGAACTTTATTCTTACAAATGAATGGAAATACAATTGATATAAATTGATTTTTTGTCCTATTGAGTTTTATAAATAAAATGATTATGAATTATTCGTATGTATAAAGTCTATCTATTTGCCTCCTGGGTGGTGTGGAAAAATAGATGAAAACAAAATATATTGCAAGAAACAAAATATGTTTTTACTAGTTAACATTCTTTACAAATAAACATTTTTACGGTACAAAAATGTACATAACATATTATTTTTATGATATATTAAATTATAATTTTTTTAGAAGACTCTGAGTAAAACATGGATGACTAAATAATTTTAGAACTCCCAATATAAATGGTTTAATAGGGTGGAACGTTGCTTGGAATGCCCCACGCAGTTAACTATATAATATTACAGTTAACTTTATAATTCAATAAATAATAATAATAATAATGCTTTGCGCAATGAACCCCTATAACTTAATTATGACTTTAAATTCATGTTGCTGATGGGATAAATCGTGGTGACAAGATAGTTTTGTCTTAAAGTAATTTACCATTAAAGCAGATTAAAAATACTAGACTAATCCACATACGACACGTACACGTCTGTATACACATCAAGGTACATGAAATACGATAAATGCGATGTGATCCACTGTCTCTAAAAAAAGTATGGCAGACAGTGGGGAACGGTGGGGGGTCACGGAAAAATGCAGGGGGGGGGCTGTGGGGCGCAGTGGGGGATTTCGGAAAAAATTGTGACATGTCAAAATAAGGGAAAAATGTTAGGTTTTTACCTTATTGTGTAGGGTGGCTGTGGAAAGGTTGTGTGGAATGCTTTACCGAGATAACTACATAATACAGGAAGATATATATATTAATCTTCTGCTCAATATATATACATTCTTAGGACAATATGTATGTATATAATTATTTTTCTTTTCATACTGCTAAGTAATGTAAAAATTCTTTCTGAGCAAAGTAAAAATTACTATGTCAAATAGCCCATTTTACGATTATTCGGTTTTACTATGCAGCATAGTAACTTTAATAATATGGCGAGTATGCTACAGCTTTTCTATAAAATTATAAAATATAGTGTTTTCTATTATAGTTGTAACACTTTTTCTCACACCACTTTTCTCAGTGTAGCTAAACAACAAAGAAAAGGGTATTTTTTCCATTGTATGTAACAACGTCGAGAACATTTACTTCATACATGGGCCTGGAATATCAGAAATAACCTTTTTTTACAAAACATAAATTTATTTTTTTACATTACAAAGAAAAAAAATTTTGTCAATGGCATGGACTGGCATTGCATAGGTACTACTACCAAAAAGTACGACCAGTTATAGAACTTCTCACTTACTAACCTTTCAATTCAAATAACTTTTAGCCAGTATCTTTTTAATTCAAATTTTAAATTAAAAAACTACAGGAAATGAATTTGATGATTTGGGATGAGGCTTTATGATTCCGAAAAAAAGTTTAGAGATCGTAGACAGAACTTTGCGTGATATGTACGATCTACACATACATTTTAAAAACAAATTAATCGTTTTAAGAAAAGTCTTCCGTCACACACTTCCTGCTATCAAAAACTATTAAGTCATTATTTTTTTGTAGTTCTTTTTATATTTTCAAATATAATTAAAACATTTGTTTTTTTCTAACCTTTAGAAATTGGAGAGGGAAAACTAGAATCACTGATCAGTTAGGAAAAATGTTAGGTCAATGATGTATGTGTAAATATTTTGAAAAAATAATCAATTGTTTTTAAATAGTATATAAGAATATTGAGAACTAACATTATTTTATCTATGTGTAAGTATTAATGCTAGTGATAAAATTTATCAACATTTTTTTATTTTGTACGAGATTGTCAAAGCAATGGTACACATATAAGAATTACAAAATTTTCAAATATATTATTAAAGCTAAAATCATCACAGAAAAAGAACTTGGAAAAAAGTATGTATGCCGAAAGTCACTTCGATTTTAGGTAATACCTCGTTATTATCTTTTGTACTTTATAGAAAGCAACTTCTTTTAGTTTGTGCATACGCTATGACAACTGATAAATCTTAAGGAAACAGTTTTAATAAAGTTGGTACATACTTTAAAAGCCTACATTTTCTCATGGACAACTGTACGTATCGTTATTTGGATTCAAAACTGAAACAGGGATATTTATAAGGTAAATTTACGTATTACGAAACAAACGCGAAAGCTGTCCATAATATGAAACAAGTATGTAGATTTGCCTTTTTTTATACATAGTCACTAAATGACGTTGAATAAAAATACCCTAAAAATAACTTAAATACGCTCTTTTTGAAAGAATGAAAATAAAAATCATTGCATACTGTTACATGGGATTCTGAAGGTTTGGAGTGCTTAATAACAACGTGGCAGTTAAACTCAATCAATCACTTTGTTGCTATATTTCTTGAGGGAAGGCACTTTGCGGTCCCAAGTTACTTATTGCGACTATCCTCCTTCTAGTCCCGACGTTCTAGAGCCCTGTGGCCACTGCTGCGGGCCTTTTTTATGCTCTTTCCTCCCCTACTTGTGCTCCTTCCTACTACTAATAGCTGGGGCCCATCCCACGTAAAATGTTCCATACTGTACGTGACACGTCAGAGGCTGCTTCGTTGTCGCCCTCGACAACGCTCTTCTCTGTACCACTTCGGGAACGATTGTTTAATTAGTGTCTGCATCATGTTGTTCGTGTTTTAATGTATACTAATCATATGAGAAAAATTAATGAGGTGTTACTATAAACATCCTCACTTTTTTTTCTTTTACAGGCTTTGATTAGTTTTCCGCAAGTTTATAATTGTGTTATTACACATATTATTCGTGTTTGCGCTCTTCCCTCTTACATAATAAATTAATAAATATGCCCATGTGGGTTTCACCTTCATTTATGATTATTGAAGTACCATTAATTGCTTATTATATAATTTAATATTTACTTATTGACTTACATATTTTTTTTTTAACTATTTCATACATATTTATTTTCATCCTTATGATTTTTATTTTTTTCTTTTGGTTTTATTTAACTTACAACTTTTGTTTTGTATATTCATTTACTTTTTTTTTTTTATTTTCTTTTTGGTTTTATACTCTATTTATTACATTTTACGCAGAGTCTCCCACACAACATGACAAAAATTTTTTTAATTCTTTTTATTTTATTGTCATCATCATTGCATACGTATTCTTTTTTTTTTGTATTTATCCATTTAAGGCATCATTAAACCAAAAGTGTATTAACTGTTTTTATTAACGTATTTACTTACCATCTTCTTTGTCTATTTATTTACATATATTTTTTTTTCATAAAAATTCTTTTTTTTTTTTTTTTTTTTTTTTTTTTTTGCTAGACATCGTCAATGCTCAAGTATTTAGGCTCTACTTCTAACTTACTTAGTATAAGTGGGGCCCCCCATTTGAAAATCCCGACCAATCCTGCAGCCGCCCCCAACGCTGTTTCACCCCTAAAACATGGAATAGTTATCCTTTTTTCCCGTTCTCACTCCCATTTGTCGTAAGCTCCTAGGTCCCTAGGTTACCCTTGATTAAGGAAAGAGAGAACAACTACGAGAGAGAAAGAAAAAATTTTACCTTTCTTATTATTTTATTCTTATTTCTTTATTTTTATTTTGTTTTAACGTTCTGTGTAAACACAAATGTCCATGCCATACAACTCATTACAAATATTTTTCTAATAATCATTAAATGCAATCTAGTATTAGGGCTTGACTGGTTATTACGGTAAGTAGCGAGTGTGGCTCCGTCTTTACATCCAGGGTATATCAATGCATATAATATTAATGTTATACTTATGTACATCTATATTTGTTACACCATGTATGTATATGCTATAAACATGAGGTACATAATAGTCTTATTCCTTAGAAGTTTCTCTTTTCGCTCAAAATTCTGTTTTTTTTTCGCACGTCGCGTGTTAGGTACATGCGTGTCTGTATGTTAACAGCGTCGTTTTTGCCGATTCTTGCGACATTCTGACGTTGGGCTTTACCCATCTTAGTGAGCTGGTAAATTTTCTTTCCCCTGGAGGATCACCTTGTGCAATTCTCAAACTCCATCCTGCTGGAGGACCTTACGTGCAACGTGTCCCAATGTCATCACGTAAGTAGCGGCTTACGTAATAACCAGAACGGTTCACTTTCTATTTGCTTGTCGTGTAGGCATTCTTCGTTTCTTTTTTATTTTTATATTATTTTATTTCATTTTTTTTTTATTTATTATTCTATTCCGTTGCAGGTTACACAACTCTACATGTGTCGGCAGGTGCCCACCACTGAGCGACCTTCTTCCGTCACCGTGATTGTGGTAGAGCGTCCTACAGCCCTCGCGGTTGTCTACTGTCCCTTACACGGTTTGGTGAGGCCATTAGATTATTGGATATCGTATTCCTAAAGTTTAAGAAAAAATTTGTTTTAGTTAGGTACACGGCTCGTTGTTAATCCGTACGCTTATTTCGGCGTACCGAAGCCTCTATGTGAGCAAGGGTGATCTCACAACGTGGCCCCTTTGCCCTTGCGGCGGTACCCATATTGTGGAGGTGTTGGAACCTGCAAGGTTCAGGGCCCCTTAGGGGTACCGTTTCTCTTTGTTTTCCAGGACCATGAGGAAGCGGTGGCGCGCACGTCATTCGACGGCTGCGTGCTGAAGAAATACTGTCGAAGTTTTGAGTCCAGGGCGACTTATACTATTGTTATCGGGTGTACTTACCACTGGGCATTCATGGTGGTGGTAGTTGACATGCAGTTCAACGCTGCTTCCTATCCTCTTTATAGCTGACCGATAATCCAGGTGCGCTATCAGTCGCTCTACTTCTCGTCATAGTTGCCAGTTATATGCTTTTGTAAAGAAAAATGTACCTTAGGTGGACGGTCCAGTGGTTGGTCTGTTCGTTGCCAAGGACGTGACCACCGATCCAGTGTTGTCTCATGACGACTGCGTGCGCCGTTTACGGGCACTGTTATTATCTGGGAGTGACCATGGCGGGGGCAGGATAGTCCCTGACGGCGGGTGAAAGAAGGAGGGAGGAAGAGGGAAGAGGAAGATGTGTCCTAGCTCGCGAACTCGTGGCCCTCGATAAAAGTGTGATAAAATTTTTTTTCATGCGGTTACCCCTTACTATTTCTATTCATCGTTCCGCCATGCTCCTCTCGGCCGTACAAATATGTAACTTAAAAAAAGGTTTTTTTTTTACTTATCCATATATATGCCTATGTTCTGCGTATGTCTTCTAAGTGTACACTTATGTATTAATTGTATTAACATGGTTTTAACGCTAGTTAGATAGAGCCACACGCACTTTTTAGCTACCTATAACACATCGTTCATGTAAAGAGTAACAAAGAAAATTAAAATAGAATATCACTTTATTATACACTTCATTTATTCATTACCTTTCATTATTATGATTGTTATTATTATTTTTATATTGCATATTTCTCTCTTTCCCTTAATTCCTGAGTCTGTGCTCATTCTGAACGTAATATATTTCCTTTCGTTACATGTCAACTCCCGTATGCCTGTTTTGAATGAATCTTCGCGGCGCGTCCGGGGGCCGCGAAAGAAAAGAAGTTCCCGAGAGAAGTGGTATTTATTTCCACATCTATTTCTACCCCGTACTCGTCTATAATTATAAATATAATTTTGTGTTCCGACGTATTGTAAGCGAGCATACACAACGGCAATAGTTCGTCCCATTTTTCGATCTTGCTAATGTAAGCTTTTGAGTATTCTGTTAGAACGTGGTGCATGCGTTCAATTGCCCCATTGCTCTGAGGATGAAATGCCGTGCTCCCAAGTTTCTCAATTTTGAATAATCGCGTAAACTCGTCCATTGTTTTGTTTATAAAATGCGTTCCTCGGTCTGATATAATTTTTCTGGTGCTCCAAAGTATGCTAAAAATTTGTTCGTTAAGGCTCTTATTGTTTCTTCAGCTGTTGCTTTTTGTACCGGTATTAATACAATAAACTTGGTTAGCCAATCCTGTATTGACAGGATATGTGTATAGCCGTTTGTTGAAGGCTTATTCATTGGTCCGTAATAGTCAATCGAGACTTTTTTAAACGGTCTGCTGGGCGTATCTGTAACGAGCATAGCTTGCTTCGTTTTTACACGCACTAGTTTCTTAGTCTGACATGACCTGCATCCAAGTATAAATTGCCTCGTATCGGCCCTCGTGTTCCTTCAATAATAGTCCCTTGCTATCTTATTGTAGGTTTTATTCATTTCTTTATGACCCCCGATTGTTGACTCATGATACTTCTGAATAACCTTATATTTTTGATCCACTAGTGGTATAACTAAGGTGTTTATGTAAAAGGTCGCTGTGACCTTGAGGTTCTTGAAAGTTTCCTCAAATTGTTCCACGAAGTAGATCCATTGGCTCATATTGAGTATTGCCAAGTCACGTATCACGCCTAACGACTTTTTTTTATTCATTATTACTTGTGCCTTGAGTGACGTAATGCATTTCTTCATGTCTGATCTTAGCGCCGTATCTTTCAAATGTGATTTAATATACATTCACATTACCACGACCTTTCTCACATTTGCTCTCATGACGTCACCAACCATCTTTTTTTCATTACTTAGGGCTATTGGATCTATGTATCCGCGCTTATATAGGGCGTCTATTTTTTCCGTATCAGGCACGCTTTCTACTACCGTCGCGAATACTAGGTTATCTAGATAATGAAATGGGTGATCCCTTGTCCGATGTATTCTTTAGAACGGCTGTATGTCTGTTTCTTTTCCCGGTAGCCACGGTGGTTTTTCATGTGGTAACCATGTCCTGCATACTTTGTACTTTTTTAATTGTAAGAGGTTTAATAATACTTTTTTTTTTGGTCTGCTTCCTCTGGTTTGCTTTCCAACTTCAGTCTGGCCTTGTTTAAACCATCAGTTCACGATCCTTGTTTAAACGATCAGGTGGGGGCATGTCCCTATCTTTATAAACGTCCTCATTTATAGAGTCACTTTTATTACGCTGTATTTCTTTAACTCCTTCCTCTTTTTCCTTACATGATTCGTTTACTTTACTTTTCCAATTTATATTGGCGCCCAATTCGTCACTAACCCGCGATTCCCTTTCCACCGGGCTTTGTTTCTCCTCGCTATGCCTGGTTGCGGCAACGAGTGGCCTGAAGTGGTTGTTGAAAAGATGCAAGTGCACATATTCCTCATTGGCATTAATTGTGAAACTTTCGAAAATTTCACACTTTTTTCCCCTTTTAGTGCCCTGTAGATGTATACAAACATTCTTCCTGAACTCTTGTGTCAACAAAAATATGCAATCATCATAACCATATTTTGTATTGGACTGCAGGTTTTTTTCTACTCCCTCCGGGTCAACACATATATTTTTCCACTTCGAACATTGTAGTACATCCCGGAGTTCACACGCCGTTAATTGCAAATCACAGGAAAAAAAAAAGAGAGTAGAATAAGCAATTACCTGGTATTTCTACAGGTAGTTCTTTAATAAGTTTTAAATTTTTATTCGACTCCATGCAGTTGTGTTCTAAATTCCGTTTGGCTAAATTTCCGCCTCCTATTTTACTTTTAAGCTTATTACCTTTATCATTATAATCATCTGTTACTCCTCTTATTCTTTCATTCCCCGATGGGTTTTTATTTATCTGTGGTGATCCACGCGGGGTATCTTCCTCGCTAAAGAATTTCTCTCTATCCCCTGAGTCCGTTCTTTCCTTTCGAGGGCTGTTGAGATATGTTTGCATCATCATCTGTACTTTCCGTTAGATTGCTCAGAAGTCGATTGGTGATAGTATCAGATTTCCAAGCATCTATTCTGATTCCCGGCTTGCCGTTAAAGTCTCGGCACTTAATATCTAGTCTAACTTTCACTTTAAAGTTATCCATTAAGTCATTAAGGAACGCTCTGATCTTTATGTTTACTTTCGTTTCTTTTTCTGAACCTTCTTTAGTCTGTGTACCCCGTCGTGATTTATTTATTCGCTTCTCGCTTACACTCTCACTAGATGGTCTGCTTTGTGCCCCTTCCTTCAGCGTCAGTCGGTCCCCTTCAACCGTATTCAGTTTTTTCTGTTGCTGCTTGTTACTCTCTTTGAGCACACTTTGCGCGTGAGCTTGGGCCCATCGGTCATTCTCCTTCTCTCCTTTATTCGCATTTTTGCTTGACATACCTGCGTCCAAACTCATCATCTCTATGTTACCTAGAGGGTCAAGCATTGTTTCTTACTTTCCGATCAACTCTGTAATCAGGGCTGCCTGTGCCTACTAGTGTCCCCCGTGCTTATCATTAATCGTATTTATGTCTATGATGTCTGTACCTACAGTTTTTTCTTCCTCTTTACCTTTCTCATTCGCTAGGCTAGCTGCAGCTAGTTGGAATCCTCAATGTTTTACCGGCTTGGATCTTCCTTTTAAGGCCACGGGTGAGTCACAGTTCACTATGATAATATTCTTTGACACAGTGTCTATTTGCGGTGTTACTGAAAAATTTGGCGGGTGCCTTTGCAGCATATCCAGTTGTCTTTTGCAATTCTTCCGTTGCATCTTCAGTTGTATTACTAGTTCTAAATACGGTGTGCTTGTTATTCCCACTTTTTTTTTAAATTTTCTTCTTTGCACATGTAAGCTAATTTATTCTCAGTCAGACCCTGTGATAGAATTTGTTCTTCACCATTGTTTAAGGATCCTATTTGAATATTTTTCCCCTTATTCTCTTCTGCGATCTGCACTATCTGTTAACGTGGCCTGCCTTTTCTCTCTTGTTTCTTACGTGGTTATGCTCCTTTACTCTCTATATTTTTACACGCCAACGGCCACTCTGATTCTGAATCTGCGTCGCAGTGTTCATTGACCGTCAACTTATCTGAGTTATTCGTCTTGCGAGGCTTTTTTCTCTCTACCTTTTTGTTCGTCTCGTCTGAATCGGATATTTTTATCTGCCATTTCTTATCCTTTTTTATTATGTTTTTCTCTCTTCAAGTCCACATTTTAAATATTCGTGTGGGTAGCGCATTTATGTCACCATGACCATCCCTCTCCTGCTCTTCAGCAAGTTCATATAACTCTCATCGCAGTAGTTCAGGATTTTTCTCTCCATCCTCTATGATCGGCTTTTGAAACAGTGCGTCTAGTGCCTTATTGGCTATTTCTCGTCTATAAACAACGTCAAATTCATAGCCCCTTAATTCAGCTTTAAGCCTTAAAAATCTTATATCTGGCTTTTTTGATGAGTGAAAATGTTTAAGAGGCTCATGTTCCGTAACCACTGTAAACTTTCTGCCAAATAGATAGGGTAAAACTGCTCTTTTGCATATACTATTGCGAGCAATTCTTTATCGTACGTGGGGTATCGAATTTCGCTGCCCTTTAGGCATGAAGAGGCATACTCGCACGGATTGTCTTTTTCTATTTCTCCCTGACTCAATATTGCTCCAATTGCATAGTCAGATGCATTCGTTGTCACCAAAAATGGCTTTTCTAGATCGGGTGCTTTAAGTACAGGCTCACTGCAAAGTGCATCTACGAGCGTTTTAAATGCTTGTTCATGCTGCTCTTCCCATTTAAACTCTGTTTCTTTTTTCAGAAGCTTCGACAGCGGTTGAGTAATTTAAGCGTATCCTTGAATAAATCTCCTATTATATTCAACAAATCCAAGAAATTGTTTCATTTTTTTTGCATTTGTAGGCCTTAGATATTTTCTTGCAGCCTTGATTTTCTTTGGATCCGTTTTTATTTCACCATTTCCTACAATATGGCCTAACACTTTTGCTTTACTTTTCAGGAACTAGCACTTCTTTGGCTCAATTGTAAGATTTGCCCTTGACAATCACTGTAACAATCTTATAAAGCGTTTGCGATGTTCTTTAAGATTCGACGCAAACACCATTATATCGTCTAAATATACCTTTACCTCATGGCCCTGCAGCTCTGCCATTGCAAGCGTTATTGCTCTTAAAAACGTGTTCGGGAAGTCCATGCAACCCATTGGCATTCTTTTGTACTGGTAATGCCCATCCGGCCCAAAAACGCTGTTTTATGAGCATCGTCTTCATGTCTTTCAAATTGAAAAAATCCTTGATTCAAGTCTACCACTGTAATATAGCGTGCCGTCGCCAGATGTTCCAGTATATCACTCTGGAAGGGAAGTGGGTGACAACTGCCCACTGTTATCTCGTTGAGTTGCCTTAAATCCGTTACTAACCGCCAGCACTTTTCACCATCTGGTCTTGCGTTTTTTGGTACGATTCACATGTTTGAGCTGTACGGTGACTCTGAAGGCTCTATTATGCCTTGTTCGAATAATTTCTTAATTTCAACTTTCATCTGCTCTCTTACAGCTGGCAAATATCTGTAACGCTTCGTTACTATCAGTCTATTCGTAGTCGGGTTTATTTTATGTTTTAAAAGATTTGTCGCTCTTAGTTGTTCCCCGTCACATCCAAAAGCGTACGGGTCAACCTCTGTAAGCCCTCGCTCATGTTTTTTTCTCTTCTTCGTTGCACCCCGATATGTCGACTAACTCCGTTATTTTGTCGACTCACGCTTTTCTGCAACTTAGGACGTCTGCTTTAATTTTTTCCTCAAGTATTTGAGTATTCTCGTTGTCATGGCCGTCCTTGTCACAACTTTCGTTTTCCACGATATTTGTTTTCGAACATGTGCAGCTGGCGTCGTTTCTAATCTCATTGCCTAGTTTTTCATTCTCTTCAGAGTTTTTAGTTTCTCTAAACATCCGTACAAAGGCTCTTTCTAATGCTTCTACATCATCTTCATTGACGTCCGATGAGTCAGCTTTCTTCGTCGTCTCACACTCTACAAGGTCCACCACTGGGACTGGTACATTTATTATTTCATTTGATATATTTAGACATTCAGCATACACCCTACCATTATTGTTTGTTGCGATAAAATTACCGAACAAAATACCCTCTGTAAGCTTTTGTAGTGGGACCCAGCCCACTTTAATTCTCCTGTGTGACTCTTTTATATACGCATATATAACTTGCCTCGTTTTCAGCACAATTTCAAAACTTTCTAAATCTCGTAGTAGAATTACCCTTCCATTCAACTTAAATGTGTTATCTTCAGCATTTATCTGACTGTTATACAACTTAAAAATATCCCATCCTATGATTCCTTCAACCTCTATGAGAAAGTCAGGGGGGACTACATGTAGGGTACACATAAAGTTTTCTAGGGGTAATCTTATAGATCCCAAAGTTTGGCGAGCTCTGTGCGTTACGCCTTTTATTTTTTATTTTTCCTACAATTTACCGCTACTTTAATATCAAGACAATTCTCTTTAATTATTTAAAATTTCCGCACCCGTATCAGCATAAAATGTTGCACCTTTGTTTATATAAGTGCTTTTTAGAATTACTGTGGGTAGTGTGTATCCTATTTTCGATAAATTTATTTTCACTGTGCGAAATAGCTGCTGCTCATCTTTTTCTTGAGCCTTAGAATTTTTACGCGTCGTAGCATAAGTCTCCGATACCTTATGCTTGTCATTATCCATACCCTCCTCTTACACTCCTAACTTCCTCTTATAAATTTCTTCATTTATTGCTTTGTTATGCCCGACGAATGGGGATCGCGTCGAACATCCTGCGAGTTTAAATGCCCGGTTTTCAAACTGTTTACCCTCGCACTTTGTCTATTAAGATTGTCTCTCCTATAATCATCCTGATTTTCTTGATTATCCTGATTGGAGTATTGGTTATTTCGCTTGTCCCGATAATCGTTCTTCCTGTGGTTATATTTATTATACTTATGACCTACTTTTCTGTCATTGTAACTATTTTCATCATAATTATTACTGTTATTATTCTTGTTATAATAATTATTAATATCGTAATTAAATTTTTTCATGGTAGCGATTCCCTTGGTTGTAAGGCCTTTTACCATTATTCCCTTGTTGTCGACCAAAATCCCTATTGTTTCCATACCTACGGTAATAATCATTATATGCCACTTTCCTATCATACCATCCTTCTATTTCTATTATTTCTTTTTTTGGTTCTTCATCAACGTTAGGATTTTTTATTGTTCTTTTTTTTGCATCTTGCTACAATTTTTCATATCCACTAGTGGAATTGGCACCGTGCTCTCGACAATACAAACAGTACTTTACATCAGCCACACCGTCGCACTCGTCCATATCTGACTTCCCCATGGGTGCGTCACTACCGATAAGGCCCACCATGGCGTCATACCGTCTCTCGGCGTTATTTGCTCTAAATCTGCTCTTTTGTACTATAATTGAGCGGCGAAGACTTAATTCATTATCTAAAGTAATGGCGGCTTTAATAGCCTCCTCAAGCGTTTTTGGTTAGAACCCTGCGACGTTCCAGTTATACGGTGCCTTTAATCCGTACAGAAACTGCCTCACTGCTTCACCGTCTGACTTCTTTTTCGACGCGTCTATCTCGGCCCACGTCAAGTATGGGTTTGCCTCATGTGCCATTATGATCCCATTGTGTAATCGCTGGACTCACCCGCAATATTTCATAATTAATTCGTTATTCCATTGTGTGACAGTTTTAAGCTCCACTGCAAGTGTCTCTACTCCTCCCATTTTATTGAATCTTCATGATAGAGCCAACAGAAACTCGTCAATTGAATTAAATAAATATAATCGCGTGCAGAACTAATCGTCCACTATGCCCCACAATTTATTTCTTAAAATTCCTATGAAATATTTTTCATACTGGGCAGGTATTGTTCCCTTTATCATCCTTACCGTTTGCTCAAATATGGGAAACTGCACGGGGTCTCCATGATACAGTGGTATACCATTAACTGCGTTGTTTAGGTAGCCTAATATATTAGGATTCGAGCCTAAGGCTTACGGTACCCCTGTTTGTTGCCTATTACTAGGAGAAAATTGCATGGTTTGATGCTAAGGGTTATCTCGTATGTTACTTTGTGTCCTTTGAAAAAATTGTGACTGATTAGTTATCAGCAGCTTGGTTGGTTAGTCAAATGCAGGGAAAAGGTATTCTGTATTTGTATACCCGTCATTATGATTTTCTTCACATCCAAACCTCAGCCTATCTGTCCTATTGTTTGATGTATAGTAGTTATAATTTTTGTCTTTTGAATGCAGAGGTGGCCAATCGCAGAATGGTATAAAAGGTTGTTCACTGTTTGTATTTTCTTGTTCCCGCCGTTTGGTATACTTTTCCTGCCAACTCAATTTGCCTAGCCCTTTCACGCCTAATTAATCACGTTTCCTGTCCACCCCTATTTTCTCCTTAATCGCATTCTCTTTTAATTTTGATTTTTCTAATGCAATTTCCAACATCTTTATTTCTGCTGTTTCATTCGTTGGCTCTGCTAATTTTGTACTAGGATTTTTCTTAAATAAAATTTTTGGTTTTATATTGTTAAATATCTTTAACATAAGAACTCAATTTTTCTTATCCAACTTCTCATAGAGTGCATACGATTCGGGGTAGTGTTCAAGCATAACCGTTATTGTTTCTGAATCTCCCTGTGTCAGGGAAAAAGTTTCGTTTAAACCATCCCTACCGTTATCACTCTCGTCCCCGTAGTTGGACATAATTATTTCTTTCCCAATTATTTTTTCTTATATTAGAGTAATGTGAGCTTAATTATATTAGTTGATTTCAGTCCACGCACAAAGAAATAATAGAGAAGAAAGGATTCCTATTTTATTTCCGATTCTGTATTTTTATTTTACTGGCTTCTAAAACGAGCGGAACTAGCCGTATTCGGGTTAAGTATTATTTTTTGTACGTCGTTTCCTCAGCTTACCAACCCTGAGGGACAATAAGTATGTATATTTGGGAGGATAAAAAGAATTATTTCTTACTCTGACAGAAGGCATGAAACGATAAACGCCAATACACTCCAAGTCATTCTCTTTACGATGGGTCCTTTTAACACTGAATGTTGACTCTTGTCCTTTCTTACTCGATAGTAGCTGCAGGTGACTGCCTTGAATTTTCTACGCCTGTTGTTGCACTGCACTATGTGTGCTTCCTGATTGTAATCCGAAAATTCCGAGATATCACGTGTAATAAAAAATTTTAATTTCGCGACAAAACCTACCCCACACTCAGCACCAAAACTGTTACGTGGGATTCTAAAGCTTCGGGGTGCTTAATAACAACGTGGCAGTTAAACTCAATCAATCATTCTATTGCTATATTTTTGAGGGAAAGCACTTTGCGGTCCCGAGTTGCTTATTGCGACTATCCTCCTTCTAGTCCCGACGTTCTAGAGCCCTGTGGCCACCGCTGCGGGTCTTTTTATGTTCTTTCCTTCCCCACTTGTGCTCCTTTCTACTACTATTAGCTGAGTCTCATCACACGTAGTATGTTTTATACTGTACGTGACAATACACATCAATATTAAAAATAATACAAACCTTCTGTCCCTTACGATAATCACTTGAAATCGACGAAAATCAGGATTGAAGATGGCAGGAAGAAGGCAGTTTTTATTATTGTTTTATTCGTATTGAAAAGCCGCTAAGGGTGATAAAATTTATTTGTCATTATAAAAAAGTGTCTCTAAAGTATATATTTTCCAAAATTCCTTTAATAAACGAATAGTAAAGTTAATTACAACCGTGTTTCAAATTATGTACCATATTTTTAGTGTGTGCCATATCTTGAAACGACCGCTTCTATGCGCTTGATATTGTGGTCATGAGATATATATGCTCATGTACATATCTATGGAACGTTTTGTTTACAGTTAATTTTATTAGGTTACTGTTCCTGTCAGTCTGTTTTTTACTATTTACGAATGGATTTCGTGTGATTTACGTAAAAGGTGCTGTTTGACTGCAAGATAAAAATATAAAGTTTTCGTTTTTTGTTTTTTTGGAGGCATACGTATACTTTTCTTGATTGTTAATACGTAAGTATTCCTGTGATAAAATTCTAACCTTAATTGTAGCGTTAAGTGTCATGTACTTTGACAACAAAAGCTCAATATAATAAACAAACATTTGAATATACTGAACGTTTAACAAAGAGATCAGTCAGAAATGGCTCGAGTGAAAAAAACAAAGGAAAAAAAGACATTTTCAGGGGCTGAAAATTCCATACCTTAAAAAAGAATTAAAGACAAAGAAAGGTGTCCAGCAAAAGATAAAAATTAAACGAAAGCAGTACACGCTTGAGACCATGGAGAGGGCATTGGAAGCTTTAAAAAGTGGAAAAAGCTTCAGAGAAGTCTAAATAAATTTTCAGGTATCAGTAACAAGTATCTACAGGAATCAAAAACATCCAGAGACCCTGCATGCAAAAATTGGACCACCAACCGTTTTATCTAGCAAAGTAGAAACAGAAATCGCAACTTGGATTAAGTACCATGCAGAGAGAGGATGGCCAGTGACAAAACACCAGTTATTAGAGGGTGTCAAAACGTATGTTGAGCATTTGGAGTTGAAAGTGTTTTTTAAAAACGGTTTACCTGGGCAACACTAGTAACGAAGGGTTTTTACATAGGAATTTGGAATTGGCAATTTGATTGCCGCAAAATTTGACACTCAGCAGGTACTTGGTGACACAAGAAAACGTTTTACAGTGGTTTGCTAAGGTTGAAAGTTATCTGAGAAGTAAAGCATTAGACAATATTGAAAGTTCTTGGATTTTTAACTGCAACGAAAGCAGTACTTAATTGTCCCCTCAGTCACAAAAAGTATTGACTGAAAAGGAAGCTCGCAGAGTGTATAAAGTTATCACAAATGGAGAAAAGTAAGCTGTTACAAATCTATTTATGTACAGCGCAAACGGGACACGATGTTCTCCCATGATTGTATACAAATATAAAGAGCATGTGCCCAAAGTAGTGGCAGAAAAGTGTCCCACCGGCTGGGGGATCAGAATCTCGGACTCGGGTTTGATGACAACCAAAACATTTTTTGAGTACATGACAAATGTGTTTTACCCTTGGCTGTTAAGTACGGAAGTATTATTTCCTATAATTCTCTATTTTGATGGCCGATCCTCGCACATAACCATTTCACTCGTACAGTTCTGCAGAGAAAGGAGTATCAAGTTAATTTTTCTATTTCCAAGCGCCACTCACATTTTGCAACCCCTTGATATCGCGTTTTTTCATCCCTTTAAAACTGCGTGGAAACAAACAGTTACCCAGCATCTAGCTCAAGAGGATGTTACTAAACTTACAAAAGACAATTTTGCTCCTACTGTTAAATTAGCTTTGGAGTCAATTGATCAAGAAAAAAACATTATTATAAATGGTTTAAAGTCAGCTGGGCTCTTTCCATTTAACGCAAAAAATGTTCATTTTAACATGATAAAAAAGAAAAGAAAAAATTCTGATCAAACAGAAACCACTTTAACTTCTGACGTATCAGGAGACGCATTTCATGGTAGTAATTTTATGGTGGAGTTTGATAATGGTATCGGCAAAGGCCTTTTGCATAGATTTCAAGCTTGTTTCAACAGTAGACATTGGGATGAAGAGTTGGAACACGAAAGCTTATTCAAGTATTGGTTGCAGAGAAGATTAGGTTATTAAATTTTTTCTTTCATTTTTTTATTACATTTTTTAGTTTATTTAAATTTTTACTCTCATTTTCTTATTACATTTTTTAAATTTATTAATATTCTTTTTCTCATTTTTTAAATACATTTTTTAATTTATTTAAATCAAACATAAATCTTCTTACATCTATTATAAAAAATTTTGATGAATTACGTGAAATTCGTTTTATAAAATTTTTTTTAATATTTAACGTAGTTAGTAATGTAAGTTTTAATCGCATTTTATTTTTTAAGCATTACTTTTAAGAAATCCGTAGCGTAGGATTCTGTACGTGACAAACGGATGAACTTTGTCATTACTTTTTTTTTTTAATTAAAATCCAAGCCTGTTATTAAATCTATTGAATTCCTCAATACCCATATTAAAATTGTAAGAGAACCTTCACCTAAGCAATGTCAACGTTCTACTGACAAGATACACTTGCATCTGGCTACTCAAGAACAGATTGGATCCCACTCCGAAGAGGATGGACGTGAACAATCTGAGTCTTACTGTACATTATCAGACGTTGTCGTTGAAGCAGGTTCATGTATTCCCTAAACCGAGTAGGTCTAAATACCCCACAACTTTCTAAAGAAGAACCTCTTAACATCATAGACATGCCCATTTATACTCTGGCAGATGGTGTGTTTTCTAGCGAGCAAGCTATTCAGATGGATAAAGATTGAGCAGGACTACAGTTATCCTCGGCAGGTTAATGTTTGTAAAAAAAAATTTTTCGATATTTTTTAAATTTATGTTATTAATTTATGTATTTCTAATAAATATTATATTTTAGAGTCCACTTAGCCAATTGGAAATATAGTCTCTGATTTCGAAAACGTCGCTAAAAGTCGTGGAGAGAATACTTTGCACTCTCAACAAAGCCAAGATATTCACCAGAAAAGTTTCGAACGAGCCTTTACACTTCCGGAAAAATATTTACCTAAAAAGAAAAAAGCAAAAATTGCAACAAAAGGTAAGGAGAAACTTCTGGTTGCGGGAACGTCAGACCAGTGGCTTACATCACATTCAGAAAAGGAAAAAAAGCAACTTAAAAAAGAAGAACAAGCAGCAGAAAAAAAAAATTACAAGAAGAAAAAAAACAGCTTGCTGAGCAATTAAAAAACTTGAACAGTAAAATACAAAGTATTAAAAAAGAGAGACCTTAAATAATTATGGTTTAAAAATTTAAATCGCATTTTATATGACAAAAACAATAATTTTCGTGTTTTCCAATGGGTATTCTTTAAAGATGTTCTTCGTTGTATCAATATTTTAGCAATAAGACTTTTTTAATTTGTATTTCACACTTTATTTTTATTCCTGTAACATTTTCACTTCACTATTTTCTGCGTATTTATGTTTTTGAACATTTGACTACATATTTTGTCATTGTTTCATAATCTGGACTTTTATTATGAAACACCCGGACAACGATAAAATAAGTGTTCCATACTATGTACATAAAGGCATCGTTGAAATTATTTAATCATAGTTAATAGAATTATTAAGTTAAATTCTCATTTTAAGCATTTATTTAATCGAAAGTTTCCCCGTCAAATGGTACTCATTTTATTTCTCCACGCGTAATTATTTAAAAGAATTGATCGTAAAAACTATTTAGAATGAGAAAACGTTGTTTAGAAAGAAAATTTTGATTTAAAAAAATACGTTTAAAAAAAAATAATTTACCAACTGGAAGTTATCACAAAGATTAAAACAACATTCTTATAGTAGTAGCATTTAACTGAATATGTTTACATTTTGTTACGTTACAATTTTGTTAGAAATTATTTAAGTTTAAATTTTGATTCCAGAAGAATTCTTATACTATTGTCCTAAATAAGATCCTTCTTACAGTGTTCTTTTGTAAGTTTAACTTATTTTCTTGATAACTTCGTATACGTATTGAAAAAATTAATTTAAACAAATTAAGTTTGGTGATTCTGTACTAAAAATCTTATCTCATGAAAATTAGAGTTTTGTTAAAAATAATAACTGTCACGTATTATATAGTTGTTTCCAAACTCGTGTACATAAGAACTAGTTGGCTTAAGGTAGACAGATCTTCAAAGAAAAAAAAAATGTTATAAGTGAACGTGTACAGAAGTATGAATAAACTATAATTCAACCATTATATGTATTAACGTTTATTCTCCCTTCTTTTAAATCAAACATCGGGGAGTTCGTCATTCGTCTCTTCGTGGTTTCATAGGGCAATCAGCAATCACTACTACAGTTTCTATTACTTTTTGAGTACTTTCGTTTTAACGAATAAATTAGATTATATTATGTCATACGATTACACGTCATTATTAAGAACTCAATGTAAGAAAAAAATATTACAAATAAAGAAAAAATTAACGTGCCTGAGAATTTTTGCTTATTAATATTAATACAAAGTGATAGCTCCATTTAATGTTTTTGGAACTCATCGTTACTTAGTATAAAATCGATTTATTTGCCTCCTAGGTGCTATAGATAAGAATGATAATCATATATAACTAATAGCTAGTTTACCGTAGGTTATAGGAGCTGCCACGAGCGATTGCTTCTCCTAGTTTCGGCATATGTACAGTTAGAGTATATCAAAGCCTATCGATGTAGTACAGACTGAACTGCAATAAATCTGTAGAGCTATCCGTCATATTTCAAGAGTTGCTCGATCAGTGACAAAAAGTAGGGTGGTTGTGGAGGGTGGTGAAGAGGTAGTGAGGTGTCACTCAAAAATGAGCGGGGGGAGATAGGGGCATCTAACAAAATAAGGACGATGTTTAATGGATCAAAATAACATGGAAACTAACGGAATTTTTCCTAATATTGTAGGAGGCTTCAGGAGGGTTGTGCAGGGGCTGTAAAAATCAGGTTATTGGGTTATTAAATTATTCGGATTATTTGGGTTATTAAATTATTAGATAGTTATCAAAATTTTCTTTATTTCTCAGGGGGTGGTAAGGGTGTGGTAAAGAGGCTGCGAAAGTGCGGCGTGCTGGGGGGAGAATAGTGTGAAAAGCCCCACTCTTACAACTGTACAATACTGTAAGATGCATATTATCTTATCTGAATTAAACATCTTATCAGCATGGGCAACTGTGACCTGTTAAATAATACATAACAGTTTACTGGCATATTCTATCGCAAATTACTTTTTGTTGTTCTTGCAAGTAAATCAAACTTGTGAAATATAACCATTAGCTTTTTCTAAATACAAAATGACGTTTGCAGTAAAATCAGCTCATGGGCCCAGTTTCATATCCTCATTATACTAAGTGCAAAGTGATACTACGAACGGCAAGCGTTCGTACAACACTGATTCTTCGAACTGTCTCTTATCTTATGCCACGACCATTGCTTCATGGGAAATACGAAAATCCACATAGCCAAAATGGCATCTAAATGTGCGTGATGACATCAAACTGAAAAATATCTTATTCTTTTTTTTCTAGATAAGTCTTAGTTGTGGAATTATGTCTGACGATAAAGTAGGTGAAAAAATATTCTTGAATGAGATTCAATATTTCAAGTGCATTAAACCTAGGAACATGTGACTATTACTGTGACACCTAATGTTATTAGGTTAAGGATAATATTTATTAAGTATGCCGAACTTTCAAATTGTGTTATTTAAATTTTACATGAATTACGCAGTAAAGTTTTCTATTCTAACGAAAGTACAAAAAATAAAATGTTTACATTTTTCTTTGGAGTTATCAATAAAATCTTTATTTTAAAATAGCTTAACAAGCTGTTGTACGGCTTTTTCTGTAAGCTTTCAATAATGATTATAGTAGCCATTATCCTTATCTTCACATCTATTTTGTGTATGTATTACTATAAATTTTTTATTTATTTTCATTGTTTACAAGACTATAGAGCATATATTTTAAGTTTAAATCAACAAACGTACTATCTCATTCCGTTAAGATGCAGTTCTAGTTATTGAAACAATAATTCTCAACGTTTCTGTTTAAGTGTGATGACTTATTGGAAGAAATGAGACTTAAGTACACAAAGATGAGTTAAGTTAAAAGATTTTTAGCTGTATACAGCACGATGTTATGTATGTATGCTGTGAGAAAATTTTTATGAAAACTAGTTATTTTAATTATTCCTAGTGTGGGTGCACGTTATGAAATGGCTGCTGAGGTACCAACTTTTGTTTCGCTTGTAAAGCACGTGCTAGTGCTGCTTTTGGAGTATCTGCTGGCTTGACATTCAGGGCAAATGTTAGTGCTGTTGCTGGTAGAGCATGCTAAGGCGATTACTGATTTGCTTCTAAGACCCGTTCTGGTACTGCTACTGGAGATTATACCATTTTTTGTGTATACTTTTTTTTTAACATTTATAAAAATTGCAGCATTAGAAAATAAAATTTAATGGACAATTAAAGAGTGGGCATTGAAATCCTCTTATGCAGTATTATTTTTTTTTTAGTTAAGGTTTTAATAAGCTTAGTACCAAATGAAAAATCACTAGGTGTGGTCGTAGGACACTTAAAAATAAAGGTCTTATACTAAAATGAAGTAATTTCTATATTTTTTGAAAATTTATTGTAAAGTGTTAAATGAATAAAAGTTGCCGAATCAGAATAACAATTAATTATTTATTGTTGGTATTGCTCATTATTATGGTTTAGAATGGACTATCTGTATTACAATTCTGACAATGGAAAAAAAAACGCACAAAAACCAGTGCATAGTGGGTGCTTGGGTACCAAAGTATAAAGTTATACTTATATGAAATTACATGGCAGACAAAATAATTATAAATATACAAGTAACGTTTATGAAACAATATTATGTACAAAGGTGGTGTCACTATTGCGGGAATAAGTATACCTCTAGAAATAAGGTGTGATTTTCATGAATATTTAAAAATTAGATTAATTAACGACCTTGAACAATGTTTTATGGCACAATTTTATATTTACATAAATATTGACTAGCCATGACAAGACCTTGCACTATTCTCAAATCGTCCGATGATTGCAAAATAACTTCCTACCACTTACACTGATTATATCTGTAATGTTACGCTCACGTCTGTCAAATTTACTCACACACTTATATTTGGTCCATATTAAATATCTAAGATATAATTGTATTAGCAGCCCCCCGTCTCGGCTTCGCCCGAGACTTACTAAAAAAAACACCGTAGTGTGTTGACATGTAATGTAAAACATTTTCAGTTAGAAATTTCACACATATTCCTGATACATCTCAGAACAAAAATCTTCTTGTTAAGAACATTTTTTCGGAATCCATATAGTTTATTTGGTCAAATAACAAGGTGTAAAAATTCAAAAAAATAATTATGCTGAAAAGTACTGTGTGTTCTTTATGCCATAAAAAAATCGGTGGCCATAAGAAGCCGTTGATTTACAGTTTCTCCCGTGTAATTCACGAAAACGGCTTTTTTTAAAGCTGTTAGGATTTTAAACCCCCAAAAAATTTATATCAAAAAGAAAGTTTTTTTCTTATATTTTACATTTTTATTACCAGAGCAACAAAGTCCTGGAGCTGAAGCCCTACATTTTTATTTGCCACAAAAACACAAATACACTTTTTACTCATTGAAAAATCTGAAGTAGAATCTTTAAAGATTTCAGAGATTGCTGTGAGGGTACAATGAAGAGCTAATATCTCACGTAATGGACTCCTTATTTGTCGATTTTGACGCTGCTGTTCCAATCTCACTAAATTTTCTGCATTAGTTTTTTGACGCCTAAGTTAAATTGTATTTATTAGATACACTTAAAGTTTTTCTT
Source organism: Copidosoma floridanum (assembly GCF_036245765.1). NCBI lineage: Eukaryota > Metazoa > Arthropoda > Insecta > Hymenoptera > Encyrtidae > Copidosoma > Copidosoma floridanum. The sequence goes on along the minus strand of NW_028321897.1, from coordinate 14,285,903 downwards.
CCAATTCACCCTCTTGCGACTTTTGGCATGCTTAAAATTTGTGTGACCCCTAGAGGCTGTTTTCTGTTAACTTTGTTAAGTTCAAATATATTTTTTGGCAAGGAAGTTCGACGTCCAATGGCCCTAAAAAAGACCGGTGAGCTTCTTAAGTTAACTCTTTCTTGACTTCAGTTAACAGCAATTGTGACTGACTGGATACCTCAGGGTGATCTTCTCTGGTTTGCTGTTGAAGACCAAGACTGATTGGGAGAAAAATTACAAAGTCCGAAGCTTTGGGGCTAGTTGTAGTGCTCTTTTTCAACGTCTCCCGGTATAACGTCGAAGACGTTGGTGTCTTAAGCACCGTTTTTATTTGCAGATTCAGTTGTTTCGGTGATCTTAGATGGGGAGATTGGTTAGTAATACTTGTCCAGTAGAGGCTGTCCCGTTGGCTCAAGTTTTTTTTCCTTCATAGCTATTATAGGTTAGCCCAATGCAGACCTTGGATAGGATCAGTGATTCCCGGTTAAATGCTTAGAGTCGAGAGAATAGTATAGGGTCGTCGGTCACCGGGTATTCCAGTCTTGCGAAGAACAACTCCGCAGGTGACGTCTGCCAGTAAATAGTTGACTTGGTTTAATAGTGCACGTCTTTAGTAAATATAGCCTTTTAGTCGACGAATCACTTCCAAAAACGGTAATAAAAATGTATTTGTTGGCAAGGTAGTTTACACTAAGGTGGATCCTGAATAGAACCGATGAAATTGATGGTTAAGTAGGAAACGCCAATTCTTATAATGGCCCTAAAAAACGCCAGTGGTAGAACTTCCAGGCTATTCTTTATTATTATTTCTGATGATAAAGAGCTGGCTACGGGGTTTTTGATTCTTACCCTGGGAGTCTCGATTTACGGAGACTGTGATTAAAGAAGGTACGCCGCTGACTAAAGAATATCTCGTCTCAGGTCGTTCCCCAAATAACCAACCGCTCATCGTTAGACGGGAACATGTGGGTAAGTGCGTTGGGGACGCGACGACCAAGAAGGTAGCCGTTGTGGCTGCCCGTGCCCCTCAGAGCTGTTTTTCCTTGCTTACATTTGTAGCCACAAATTCTCTAACTGCACCATGTGGAATGGTGAGACTGCCACACAACTATGAAGAATTGGTGCAGATTGTGCTCTGGCTAGATATTTCTCCTGGTATTGTGGCAGAGACGGCATCAGTTGGAATAAATTTTTTTTTTTTTGATCGCACTCGTCGAGATTCAGAATGAATGGACACCTAGGTCCCTTCTCCCTTAGAGAAGAGTGTCGTCCGCAACCGGGATACCCAGCTGCAAGACTATCATCAGCATTCTCTATACAGCTCGCTGAACTGCCGAAGCCTGACTACATCACTATCGAGACGCTCCAGCCTATTATAACCACACTTAATTAATTATGTTGCAGGTAGCTTCGATTTTATGTCGACGCCACCTAGCGGATTTTACTGAACTAAAGTAAAAAGCTGGCGTATTTTTGCAAAATTTTAAGCTCATTTATTCCTATTGTTATTAAATTTTTTAAGATACAAACTATACTAAAACCATATAGGAAGTATCATAAATCAGTGTGCAAAATTTCAGCAAAATCGGTTCAGTAGTTTTCGCGGTTAGCGATTACAACGGTTTTAGCAACTTTGCTTTATATATTAGTAAGATTTATTAGTTTTCAGAAATCATCTTGTTGTACTGCTTTTCTTGATAGGATAGTATTACAAGCCAGTAACTGTTTCTTCAGGACTTTTTTCACGCATAGATTTTGTTAACAAATATGATTCGAACACTGAACACATATTCAGAAAAGTCTAAATAATACAAAAAAAAATTGCAGATTGTTTAACCGCGCTTTTTTCTTATGTGTCTTATTACAAAAATCACAACTTAACCTGTTACCTTATGGAATAATAACGTAGTGTTTTATTCATATTATGTGTCAAAATATTTCCAATTCTGTTTGTATAAAAGATTACTTCAAGACAAATCTATTTAATTTTTACACAGATCCACAAGTTATTTCTAAGGTTTCAGATAAAAAAGTAGTTAAATAAATAAGTTCATTTAACAATTAATTGTTACTTTACTGTTATTTGAAAATTTAACTGAATAAATGAACTAACAGAATACACAGATTAACATTAAAGTTGAGTTACGAATTATACAATAAAAAAAGTACCAGAACTTCCTATGATGAGCGTCAGGACCACTTATAGCAGAGTGGGTAATGGCTACGGTCAGTGTGCAGGAGAATGCATGTTTATAACCGTTAAGAAATATTTTTTTATCTGAATTTTCTCATGCTGGGCAGTAAACAGCCGCTTGAAGGAGAATATGCAACGAAAAGTCTGCTCCACTTTTTCGTTGCTGTTCACATTACCACTAGAGCCTCATTCTCTTTTTTTCTCTATTTACATATACACTCCGTGGAACTTGTGTATCTATGTATGCGTATGTACGGTAACTATTACTATATTGTCATATTAACATTTATTGTACTTTTAGTGAAGTGTACTAACCGTATATACGTACACCTGTATATACATAACTTAATAGCATACGTATAACATAAGTATTGTATATATAGCAAATCCAAACGTATATGAATATGTATATGTTGAAATTTTCAATTTTTACTGATTTCAAGAATCAAAGCCACTTCCTTCGGAGTCGTTGTCGGGGACCTTATTAATTGTGCAGCACGCTGATTTGATCTCTGTTCTTATGACTTATGAATTAACCATGAAACTTTAAAATTAGAAAATTCATTGATAGTTACAGGTGTTACTTATTCTATGTAACTTAATTTACTGATAATGAATAAAATAGTTATAATTGTTTTTAAGTAATATAAAAATAACAAAACTGGATTTTGAAGTTTAATTTGCTTATATCTAATGGATTCAGATACAAAAAAAATAAAAATACCCTTTTATAGGGCGAAAATTTTTTTGTCAATAAACATTTTTAATCGTATTTTGACATAGAAAAAACGTGAAAAGAAGAGATAAGAAAGGCATTTTGGCAGTACCTGTGAGAGTAAGTGAGATAGAAATCCATTTATCTGCATCGTGTCGAGGATGACCTTTGACGGGTCTTGGACGTGGATCTTTAGATAATAGAGCCGTTTAACATCTGAGAGCTGTTGATCGCTGTATGGGTGCGGGATGCGCCCGAGACATATTCTCAGCTAAGGATTCGTAAGGTTTGGCACCAGAGCCAAGCCTGCTCTGGCGTTGTAAATATTGGATCAAGCACTGATGTAGCCGTCCTTTCTAGTGACGTATAACCTGATCTTGATGTTGGCCTCTTCGTCATCGGGTGCCGTTGCCAGCAGACTTGTGCGGTTAGCCTGAAAGTCAACCAAGTATCTGTCCAGTAACTTAAGTTGGGCTTCGACTTGCCTGAAAGTCCACTGATCTCTCTAGACTTCCTTGATCGATAGTTGTAAGCGAACGATTGCGTTGGACAGGTCACGCTGGATTGCCAGAAGGTCTTCCCAGCTGTTGCCCTCTCAAAAAAGATAACGTTGTATAAGTTTTACATTTGTTATCAAATAAAATTTAAACTTGATCTCTTTCTTCTCTCCACCCACCTTCGGGTGGTGAACTGGGTAGCAGGTGAGGTGGTGCGCACCTCTGGGTGCTGTCCATGATACGGGCTGCTGGGCAACCTTGGCATCTGTTTCAATTTTTATTCCTCGTGCAAACGTCCTTACAGCCTGTAATATAACCCTAAAATGGTCCTGGTAGCTTGTGTGGATATTGTTCTAGAACGTGATTATGTGTACCGTTCTTGATTCAAGAAAAATAGGTGAGATACATTACGTGAGTGACCAGTTAGTAATCTCCCATGGTTACAGCAGATTGTGCCAGTTGAACTCGAGCCCAAGTGTGTGCTTTGTCTGTGGCGTGAGCTTGAAGCGATAACGATAGCCCTTTAAAGGAGAAAACTCTTCGCGTGAGTGTATTTGGCGCGTGGCATGGACTCGGGCTGCCTACGGTGCCTTTTGAAGGATATGTACCTCGTACAAGCGATAAAGCTGGTTTGTGACGCGGTCCATGAGATGACTGCAGCAGATCATCGTGTGTCAAAGATAAGAACAACGTGCTTGGCTTTTTTCTTATTTTGGGGTTGGAGTCAAAATTGTTTGTACTCATGCGTTGACAAGTATGACTCTTTTACTCAAAAATATGATAAAAAATGAAAGATTTAAAAGCAGTGAGAATAAATAAACCCTTGAAGTAAGTTTAACCTTTACTTAAAGTAAAAAATACAAGATACATCTGGTAGACGTAACCATTAAGGCCGCAGTAAGTGTTTAAAGTCTGTGTATAAATTCTATAATTTGATGGTGCATCAGAAAGTTATCATTAATGGCAGCAGCAGGTATATAGGGCCTCGCTGAATGAGGTGAATATGCTGTCTAAGATCACTCAGTTCTCCGCAACTCCAGAAAGTCAGAAATTTTTGGAGTTGTAAAATGAAACTATACAACAAAAAGTTCCTATGTCAGTACAATAATTTTGAGTTTGAATAGACAAAGTCCTGTAGATAAAGCATTTTCAGTATGCTCTTCAACTAATAAACAATATTTTCTCTCTCTTTAATATGGGGATATCACCTAGGCTAACCTACTACTTGACTCATTCTCTTCTTTACTTTTTACTGCATTTTCAATACTTTTTGAAGGCAAAATTTGGCAAGTGACAGTTACTTAAGTGCCAAAGCCCCGGAGTTATATAAACATTTCAATTCCTGTATCTTCGCTTTGATGAACATAGGATGGCAAACTTTATATCCACTGACCTGATACTTGAGAAAACATTCACCGAATGTTCCAGATCAAAATAATCCACTTTTTCTCGTACCCTCACTCCTATGGTTAACCTTTAAGAGTTCCATGGGTCACTAATACAATGGCAGTTAGAGTTGACATAAAAGAAATTTGGTGTTGAGCCAAAAAAAACGAATAACTTTTTCTAAAGGCACAGATTTACTGGCATAATCAAATTCAAAACAAAAGATTTTCTAGACAAACTTCTTGCTGTCCGTTGAATGGTTCTTATATTTTCTTTTAAAGTAAGTCTTGTAGTTTTTTTTTTTGATACTTTAAATTTGTATATTCACAGTTTGATATACATAAGCTCATCTACTGTTCCAGAAAAAAAACAATTCACCCCATTTTGCCCCTACCATATCACTTACGATGGTGGTATTCTTTGACCTTTACTTACAATCGAAGGTAAAGTTATTAGAAAAAAGTTTCGGCTTTGGGCTAAAACAGAAGCAAGTAGATTTTCCTGATGTCACAGATTGACTGGTGTATTCAAATTTAAAAGTAAGCCTTTGTCTGAAATTAAACGAAAACCTTACATTTCAAACGAATATTTCTAACCTTTAGAATCCCGATATAGGAAACACTGAAGAAGAAAAAAGAACACATATAGTACACTTAAACTGTTGTTTAACATGGTGAGCTGCAGAATTACTTTTACAAAAAATATTTTAAGACCAGAATGTTGTTCTGCAACAATTTACGTTGAAAGTTTTTGTCATGTATAGCTTCTAACCTTCATGCGACTTGAAATGTTAAAGAATAAATAAGTTAATTACACTTAGTATACTTAAACTGCCGCTTAACATAAAAATTTCAAAATATTTTTTACATGAACGTGTAATATTAATACCATGTGTTTAATGACAATTCTGACTTATTTAATTATGACTCCATACATAGTCTTTAATGATTTTCCATACAGGCAGGACACATTTTATGCAAAAACATTCTTCAATTAAATAATAAAATAAGAATCACAAGATAAGTTATTTCTTTACAGTAGCTTATTACAACAAATTTCCACCACCTGTTCTGGGGCTACTGTTTCACCGTAAGCTTCTTTGATACCGTTTCGTATACTGTGTTATCGTATACCTTACTCATAACTTAGCGTAGTTATAAATCTACACCATACATTCTGTGAGGTAACAAAATGCAAGCAAAAAGATGTATGTGCAGGAGATTGAAATAACTTAGGTACATTTACAGATATCATTAGAGATATGTGTTTAATGCCTCAGATTTTTTTATTTGTTATGTAAAATTTGTGGAACGTACTGAACGTGGTTATCTCATCATCAGAGTTCTCATGTGAGACGTTTGTCAGTATGCATTGGCTGCAACTGTTGGTTGAAAAATCAGCAACAGACGCAAAAACAACAGAAACAGGCTCCTTCCTTAAACAAAATTATCAAATAAAATACTGACACTCAGTTTCTATTTTTATTTATAACAATTCTTAAGACTAACTACAATTCTAGCTTAGGAGTAAGATACGAAAAAATTTAGTATATCTTTCGTTTCTTATCTTGCACAAAAAAAACAGTAAATTTGACGAAACACCAGGTTATTAGCAAAAAAAAAGTATCAGTCCTGAAAAACTATTCCTCATTCCCAAAATCAAAATTTTCTAAAATTAAAAAAAAAAGCTTAACAACAGAAGTCCAAAAAATTCCGCAAGAGTTGTCCATAAAAAAATATGTATGCATGCAGCTCTACCTTTTCGCATATACAAAGATGTAAAAAAGATACAGGAAATGCCCATCTTTGTGAGTACATGTCAGGCAGTGATACTGAGTGCTGGACAACTTTAAGCTAATCTAAAGGTTAAGTTTATTATAATCAGAGTGCTTGTATAAATATTAGTATAAAACGCTAAAATTTTTTAGTTGTCACATTTTTATTTAATGTAAAACCATTGCCAATAGGAGTATTTTTTTAAGTTATTTTTTTTCCTCGTACTTCATCTTTACTATTATTTTATTACATTACTCTTTTTTCATCTGATCTTAACCTTCATAGTCTTATTTCAGTGATTTGATAACTCATAATACCTAAAAAATATAGATTATTCTTTCAACAACCTCACTTACAGCAATAATGAATCTTGCAAGGAAGCAAATAGAACAAGATTGTCGTAATAATAATTATTAATCTAATATTGTTGTTGTCAAACAGTTTAATCTAATTTTACAATTTTACTGCAGAAACAAATTTAGGATAACGAACTTCACAGCTGCAAAAAATATTAAGCAAATAACATAACACTAGTGGCCTTTGGTAAAAAAAAAAAAAAAAAACATTCATGTATCATGAGCATGTTTAAAATTTATTTGCATAGTAGTAATGAGGATCTTGAATCTGGAATAAAACACATTATTATAAAACTGTGTTATATATTCTGTAATAGTACAAGTGTTTCAAGAAACGACCTTATTTTTTAATTCCAAGCTGATATTGTAGTGTCTTAAAAGAATGGCAATTTATGCAATGATTTTGGTAAAACTTACTTGGAATGTTTAAAGTAATGTTAATAGTAGAAGTCCTGTTATTTATAGGTTCATTTTAGTTTGGCATATGAAATGAAAAATATGCTTATTATTGCTTGGTAACGAGAATGCTAAAGTACTTTTTTTTCAGAGTTCCAAATAAAAACAACCAAACCACTACAAATAATGCATCTCCATATACTATGGATCCTCAAAATACAAAATTGTGCTTAAGAAATAATGAATTAATAATTATGTCGATAAATAACAATTCTAGCTTATGTTTATTAGATGAAGACTAAAAATCTAGCTGTTAATTGTTTACTATCTAAGATATATTAAATGTCTACTAAGAGTAAGTGCCAAAGTAAGTCAAATAATTGCAGCAAAGTATATATGCGCACGCACACACACACATACCCACACATATTTTGCACGGCTCCTGGCCAAGTGAGAACTGGGGAGCATGACGTATATATATATGTATATCAGTGCAGATCGAAAGCAGCTTACCGTAGAATGATAAAAAAGAGAGAGAGAGGTAGAGAGAGACAGCAAAAGTGTGTATCTGTGTGCATAAGTACGTGCACGCGTACAACTCGACATTCGACGGTGTCAACCATTGATATAAAGGTTCAAGTAGAAATGTGCATAGGGCTTCAGATAAGTACAAATTTTTAATTTGTAAGCATGCTTGTTACATTTGCTACATAATTATTAGTGTGTTGACCATGGGTGACAACCAGAGTAATAATTAAGTAAAATAAGTTCTTATCTTAAATTGAGTAAATAAGTTCTTACGTTAATTAAGGATTTATATAGTAACTGCCAGGTCATAGTTTATATGAAGTTGACTGTATTTCGTGACTTTAAAGATTTATTTCTATTAGTCAAAATATTTTAAATAATGCTGTTACAATAGAAATTAAATAATTCAACTAGCTTCTTAGCATTGTGAATACTGTTAATTACCATGTGAGGCAAAAATACGTCATTTTAATATTGCCTATTTCTTCCATTATTGGCTAAAGCAATACTTTTTTGTTATATGAAACTGGCTGTATTCTGAGCCTTAGTTACTTTTTTGTGTAAATAGGTTTGGAAACAAAGATCTGTTTGTATGACGTTGTAAACGTCGAAGACATAAAATATATATTTCTTAACAAAATGACACATATCTACACAAAACACACCTATGCTATTGTTTCCATGTTGTTTGCTTCAGAGAAAAAGATGCTTCTCCCTTAGAATTACGTTAACTTTTGAGACATATTCTACTGCACTTATGTAGCAAGTGCGTGGCATATTATATCTCCCTGTGTCTTGACTAGCTGGCTCCAATGCAGCTTGGAATACATTACTGTGATTTGGCATAGCTCAACATTGCTTATTGTAGCTCATTAAACTTTGAAAAGTGTCACAAACCCTTGTGATAAAGGTATGAAGATAAAGTGAATATACGTAAATTTCAGAGCTCAATGAAAATACGGGGGCTGATCGGGGAAAAAAGGGCTGTTTAATAGAACACTACGGCATGCTTAAAAAGTATGAAAATATTTCACTTAAGATAATAATATTCATCAACTATTTACTATGTTAGTTTAATTAGCAAAAACTTATTCTTTTAAAATTAATAATTAATTTTAGTCAACAAAACATTTGATACATTTTCATGTTTTATAGTGACGTATAGATGTACGTCTATTACAATTTATTAACGTATTTGTGTGTATAACGATACTTTTAATTATAAACACTTCTATTGTTTAATGTTTAATATTTCTTAGAACAAATTGTACCAATTCTTCTTAATCGTAGAATAGCCAGGAGGCCTCAGGCAGATGTTTAATAGAAAAATATTACTTGATTATATAACAAGATATGCAAGAGAATAAACAGATCACAGTGTGTTTTCAGAGTTGACATTCTTTTAAAATAATGGCTTAGTTTGTTTTTTCAAAAGCAAAGGGAAAAAAAAATTCAGTGTGACCAGAAAACATGTAGTGGCTTAACGTTGAAATGTAGTAAGGGTCCAACGAACTCAGCACTGCTTGCAAGAGGCAAGACACTTACTTCAGCTTAGAATTGTGACCTTATGTTGCATTTGAAGAAAATAACAGAATTACATAACATAATATTCTCCTTTGCATTCCGATATAGTACTTATTTGTTTTTGAAGTGGCTTCATTACCTCAAAATAAAATGAAACGTGTCATATCTCAAAAAATATTTTTTTTGATATTATTTACAATTTATAGAGCAAGATTTTTAAATTGTAGTACCAATTTTCAGAAATAATTTTTTTTTTTTTTTTTTTTCGAGATATAACACGTAAACTTGCAAGTGGACTGCGGCTTGAAGTCAGCATGTGCCGTGCCACGGTGGCAGTGTAACTTTTGCCATACTGCATCTTACGTAAACATTGTTTACGATTAAATTTTATATGACAATTTATTAAATACCCACAGCATACGTATACATTAACATAATTTTACTCGTTGACAAGTTCCATTGTGCAAAAGCAGAAATAATAATCATTACAATAATTTTTATATACACTGATATTTATTCATTTTTTATTTTATTTCTTAACTACAACTTTTTCTTTTATTCACATATTTTAATTTCATTTTACGTACATAAAGTACTACTTACACTGTTCGATCATTTTCGTTTTATTTTGATTTTTGTCTGATCTTTACTATCATTATTATTATTTCTTTTTTTTCAGGATAAAACTTTGTTGGTAAAACTTAAAAATGCTTTTTTTTAAGTTCAGTGCGCTGCTATCTAGAAAAATAACTTCATAATATTGTGAGGTTCTAAAAACAGCTGCAGCTTCATTTTGCCTTTTTTTTAATCAAAATTAAAACTTGTACAAGACTCTTTACTACCCAAAAACTCTTTAATTCTCTTATAATAACATTTGACCTAGTCTTACAAGTCCAGTACTGTAAAAGTTCTGACGTTTATAGAAAGTTGTATACTGGCATTACTGTGCCTCTTTTGAAATGTTTGCCGATACCATCACGTGCATTATTCTCATACACAGTAGGAAAGTATAACATTTTTGTTTTATCCTAAACTTTGCCTTGTAAAAAAGCAGATTTTTAAAATTACCCATGTATTTAGTGTTGTGCTGCTTCATTGTTAAAATCTTATATTTTTTTTTTTCCAAAGTAAGTTCTTAAAAGCCTTACTACGTGTCTTAAAATCCACTAACCAATACTGAATTATGACTTAAATTATTTGAAACAATGGCAGTACTTTGGTGATAAGGTATTTGTTTTTTTTTTTTTTTTTTTTTTTTTTATTATAAATAATAACCGCAAAAACAGTTGCTTTATTTCTGTTCTAATAAGACGATTGCGTAATATTTTTGTTCGTGTATGCAGGATTTTCTGCAAAACTGAAAGATACCATAAATTATTGTGACATAAAAATTTGGTTTTAAGCATTTAGAAGACAGCTTAAAAAAGTAATTATGACATTCTTGTTTCGTCAATTCTTCTCCTAATAGCAAATTAAATTCTCCTATTAAAATAAACTAATAAATACTAAGCATCTTAGGAGCTATTGTACACCAATTTGTTTTAAATTATAAATCGTGAATTATTTTGAAAATATCATTTTCAGTAAAAAAATCCAGCAGTTTTTTCTGTAATCTTTTCATACTAAGACAATCAAGATAGTCACGAAAGTACTTTGTGGGGCAGCCATAATTAGGTAAATTTTATAAGCCCTATTGTAACGTGACGCTTTTTTTATTAAAACAAAGTGTGTAGTTGTTTTATCGTTTTTAAACGAGCTTGCTTCTACTATCATTTTATTAAGTAGACAACTTATCCTTAAAATCAGGCATAAGGCTACTAGCTTCTGACTTTTATAAGAGTTTTAACCTAAATTAAATTTTTTTTCAGTGTTTTTTTTTTTTTTTTTTTAAGTGCTAAGAGCATTTTCCATTAAAATACTGACTCTTTTGCTGTTTAAGCCTTTTATCATGTAAAACCAAACATTTTTACTAAATCTTTACTAGACTAAAACGTTGGCACGAGCTTAATTAATTGAATTCTCTTATGTTTTCGCCTTCTAAATCTAACAACTTTTTTTTTTATTGGCTCCAAAGTAGTAACAGTACCTCTGTGATAATAAATTATGTAGTCATTTCATTTTTTGTTTATTATTATTTTTTTTTTCGGTATCAGATACGTTTGATGTCAGCTGTAATTTTTGTTTATAAATTTGAACTGTATTCTCAGCAGTGGCTTTCAAGTTTTCAGACAAGGATGATCCATCAATGTTTTCGGAAAATAATGTAATTGTTCTGAAGTATAGGTGAAGTGATTGACTTTACGTAAGTGATTTATAAAATTTTTTTACAACAAATAAGTCCATTGTATCAAACCTACAATAAATAAGTTGATGTAAAAATAATAAATATAAAGTACTTTTAAAAGCTCATTTGAAAATTCACCAATAAACATCATATACATCATCAAGCGTAAGGGATCTGGGGACAACTGACAGAAGCAAAGCTGACTTATGCATGAGGCAGCAAAAAAAAATACAACATTATTTGCACAAATAATGTCTGTAAATAAACAAATACATAGACATGCCAACGTATATTCCCGTTCCTGCACACCCATACGCCCACACACTCACAGAGACACATATTTTTGGGACAACAGGCAACGTTTGATTGTCAAATATGTCAGTATACATTGTTTGCAAAAAAAAAGTAAATGATAATAAATCAGTTTTTTTAGTGTTTTTTACTTAATTGTAAGCTTTAATGATAAAAACTTTGGTTTTTACTTGTGCGCAATAACTTACTATTATTATTCAAATTTTTAAATATAGTTTCTAACTGTTAAATTACTTTGTTAATAAACAGATTAGAAGACTAAAATATACCTTCTTATAAGAAATTATACCAATTAGTTTGTCATTATGTTCAAACTTAGTAAACTTTTTTATGAACATAAAATAAGGATAATGTTTACGAATCATTTAAGATTTACCACTAGTTAATCACTTTCGTGTTAAACAAAAACAACTTTTACCCTTATTTGTTGACTAAGACTTTACTAACTATTTGTTTAAATTAAGTTCCATGATAATGTGTACAGTTTTGAAGATAGGTAGCGCTTTACTTTGCCAGTATTCATAAAATTAATCCTTAAATTCGTCACTGATCGTCTGCATGACAAATTTTTTTTTATAAATTTATAAATATAAATAAAACATACAATCCTACATTTTTATCATAAAATATGTAGCATAACCAATACAAAAATTTTTATGTTTCATGAATAGGACATAGTCTCTGAATAGGAGCATTTATCTTAACTGCAGTAAAAAGCAACCATTGTATGAATAAGTTTAAGTATAGCTAAGACAAGCTCTATCTGCTGATCAGTACTCTTGACTGCGATAGATAACCAAAGACGTAGCCGTCATAAAAGTGCCATCTAGTAAAAGGTGATTAGATTAATGATAAGGACTGTGACTAGTAGGCTCCCTGGGTTATCTAGTGATAAGAACAACTCATGTTAGTTCTTATTCCATTGTTAAAAAAAATGGCAAGACAGTTACCTGGGTCATCTAGTGATAGGCACTTAAATTATTAATGAAGAAAGGAGTCAGTAGGTGTTTTGGATCGTCTGGTTAAAGGCATTTGTGTTATCAATTCTTATTTGAACAAGTGAAAAACTGACCAGCAACTGCATTGAATTATCTGGTGATAGGCGGTTAGATTATTTTAAAAATAAGTACGCAGTAGGTGCCCCAGGTAATTTTATGCCACTTGTGTTGGCAATTTTTTATTTTATTTATTAACAAACCAGCCAGCAAGAATCTTAAGTCATTTGGTGATGGACTCTTGTAATGCCTATTTTTATTGTATTCATTAACAAAATAACAAGCAAGTTTCCTGTGTAATCTAGTGATAGATGCTCAAAGAATTCATAAAGAAAGTGACTAGTAGGCACCCTCGGTAATCTAGTAATAGCCGCTTGTATTGTTATATTTTATTTTACTAACAAAAAAACTAGCCAGCAAGGGCTCCAGGTCATCTAGTAAAATGCGCTTGTTTTGTTAATTTTTGTTCTATTTATTAACAAAATGGCAATGAAGTGCCCTGGGTGATTTGGTGATGGACGTTTGGATTATTTATAAGCAAAGAGGCAAATAAGCGCCCCAGATCACCTGGTAATAGGTGCTTTTGTTGTTTATTTCTGTTTTATTAATCATCAAACTGGCCAGGAAGGGCCCTGGATCATTTGAGAATATGTGCTGCAGCTATGTATGACATTATTATTAATAATTAATTTGGATATTTAGCTTTCAAGATTATCAGTGCATTGTTACTAATGTTAATCATGTAACACAAGTCATTTAGATTCCCATTCGAAAGATCTTGCAGCGTTTTCAGTATGATTTATTTACGTATTTATTAACTGAGTATATATTAAAAATTCTATAAAGCTCAATATATTTGGATTGTAGGGTTGTTTGGTCTTAGGTGTTTTTGGTAGAGAGTTATAAAGCTCAAGGAATTGCAATTTAGCTTGTTTTAGTATATTTAAATTGGCTGCTTAGCGCGTGTTAACTCTAGCTGCAGTGTGTTAGTTCCGATGGCAGTACTATGATGATAACGTCTTTGATTTTTTGTCACATTCAAAAGCACAACTGCTGATTTGCTAACCTGCTCTCATGCAGTCCAGCCGACGTTCTATGGCGGTACGTACTTTTCATAGAGTCTACAAGTACATTTACATTTTATTATCCGGGCTTGACGCATGCGTTAGACATTGCGCGATGCATCAGAATGTTTTTACCGGTTCTGCTATGGACTTCTTTCTGTATAGATATAAGCATGTTATCAGTGTGAATCAGCAATAGTTGCAGTATCTGCACTGTTGCTGCTTGTATACAAAAGCATGCACGAGCTGGCCTAATCATAAGTGAAAGTGTAATATATATATATATATATATTTCTATGGTTAAGAGGACAGCTTGCTAAGCTGCTTGCCAGCCAGCAGTAGCAGCGCTTAACTAAACATGTAGAGGTACAATTCACAGCTGCTGAAGGTTGAAGAGAAAGATCACGTAACCATATCACAAAATTATTTCAGTTGTGAGAAAGTCACTCCTGTGAAATCAATTAATAATAATTTCGTATTTCATTAAAAGCTTAACTTAAAGAATGTGATTTCCATGATCCAAGATCTTGTAACTGTTTTCTTTGATAGCAACTTCTATGACACTATATGCTTACATAACTTAGTCCATTATTAAAACTATAATAAATCCAATAGCATAGGAGCTAAAAGCTTTAGTAGCCAAACTACTAATTTGTTGGAATTGATTTACTTGAATATTTAAATATCATACAATAGTTATTTCCTTTAGTATGTCTACTATTTACTAGTTTAATTAACTTTTTTTTTTATTTTGTCAATGTAAAAAAAAAAAGGGTTAAAATATCGTTTCAACAACGAAAATAAGACATATGTATTAACAAATGCTCAATCCACATTTCCCCTGCTCAGCCGTTAAGAAATATATGCCTATTGTCGAGTTGAGTAAAAGTTGTAATTTTTTTTTTTTCCTAAAGATATGCTTATTTTTATAATTAATGAGAGCTGCTAATAGTGTTATATTATCTAGAGAAATTTTTTAATTTTATAGCAGACAGTTACTTCGTAAATATACTGCAAAATTATAAGACTATTTAAAATGTAAAGAAAAGCAGTAAAGTTAACCCTTTCCCTATTCATGAATCACAGATGTCAAAAGAGAAAAAGTTTGTACTTCCACCTCCAACAGGAGTAACGAAATATTCGATTAAGCATGGTACCACGAGGCAAATTCCACTTTAACGACTATCAGTGAATAACATCTTAACTAGAATTCCATTGGAATTCCGTATTATTTTTGCATTACAAATAGTCAAAACTACCAGTAAATTTAACGGTGCTAACTCGTGACAGGCGAATTACTGTTTTTTAGAACGAAGTTCTTTATGTCGCGTTACTCGGGGGGCTGGAATTTAAAAACCGACAGATTTTATTTTTTTGGGAATCAGAAACCTCTTCCTCTCAAGTTTTTCCCCTCACCCCGTCCCCCCTCACCAAGTGTTCTCTACACACTTCCCCTCTCCTAACTATATATGTATATCTGTCAACCGTGCCGTGTTACTCTTCTGCACACCTTTACCCACCATTCCACCTCACACTCCCAAGCAATTAATTTTCAAACAAATTTTAATTTTATTTTCCCACGGTAATTTTTCTTTGACTTAGAATTTTTTTTTCTTTTACAATTCTAAAAAAAAAAAAAAAAAAAAAAACATTTTCCAATAAAGAGATTTGAACCCTTGACCGTCTGCATATAATTCCTGTACCTTACCCACTCTGTTACGAGCGCTGCCGATTATAGAAGTCGGTTTCTTGTACTTCTCGTGTGATTCGTAACTATAACATTCCATTTTTTAATGTATTGACTGATAATACATTCAATTATAAATTTGTTCTATAAATTGTGTATTTGTTTTCTAAATAATACATCTAGAAAAAAAAAAAAAAAAAAAAAAAAAAAAAAAAATTAATTAGCATAAATATGGTTTTGTAGATTAAATATAATAAGGCGCGTTATTACGCATTAAATATTTGTATTTTCATTAAACCTGAGGTTTTTTTGGCATTATAGTAATGCTAATAATTACTGTTATAAATGAAAGAAGGGACTGAAATTAAATATGAAAAAAAAAGAAACGAAATATGAAAAAAAGAAATATGAAAAAAAATAATAATGAAATTAAATGAAATTTGAACAAATAAAGTAATATATTACAAAATAATGAAATGAAATATGAAAAAAGAAATGAAATAAAGGAAATACAAAAGAATGAATATAAATAGAAAAATATAAAAAAAAAAAATAAAGGAAATACAAAAGAATGAAAAAAAAGTAATGAAATTAAATATGAAAAAAAAAAAATGATATATGAAAAAAAAGGGAATGAAAAAAAAAAGATTAAATATTGAAATAAGAAAGAAATTAAATAAAGGAAATACAAAAAAATAAAAAAAATGTAACAAAATGAAATATAAAAAAAAATAAAACAAGAAATGAAAAAAAAAAAAAATAAAATAAGAAATAAAGAAAAAAAGAAAAATAAAAAAAAAAAAATAAAAAAAACAACAAATCAGGGGGGATAAATGGGTCATGGGACCCACGGTAAGAACGAAGTTCTTTGAACATGACGAGTATAAAAACACAATTTCTCAGGTAACAAGGGGGTCGCCAGACCCATTGAAAGAACGAAGCTCTATAAACGTTAATACTGCATTCATGTAGTTCACTAAACAAAAACTTGAAAAACGAAAAAAAAAAAATAAAAAAAATAGTTCAGTACTCACGATGGTTGAATTTCGTGAGTACTGTATTTATGCACGACGTTCTCACGAAGTTCAACCATCGTGAGTACTGAACTATTTTTTTTATTTTTTTTTTTTATTCGTTTTTCAAGTTTTTGTTTAGTGAGCTACATGAATGCAGTATTAACGTTTATAGAGCTTCGTTTTTTCAATGGGTCTGGCGATCCCCTTGTTACCTGAGAAATTGTGTTTTTATACTCGTCATGTTCAAAGAACTTCGTTCTTACCGTGGGTCCCATGACCCATTTATCCCCCCTGGTTTTATTATTATCTTACTACTACAATTATTATCGTTATTACTATAGTTATAATTATTTCATTTCCTATAACTACTACCACTTATATAATCATAATAAGTTTTTATGGCAACGGCCACAGTAACCACTGCATAAAAATTAGTGTTAATTGACGTATTTTAACACACTAATCGGTTATTTACCGAAGCTTTAATTAAATTGTCAAGCGATTTTTGCCGCTCTTTTTGTAACATATTTAGTTGAACAAATGAACAGTGTGTAGTATTTGTTAATATTAAAAATATTCTATCTTAATAATAATATTAAGTTATATTCAAATCTTGTAAGATTCAAATGTAAAAAGAATAAAAAGGCATGAGCAAGTGAATCACCTTTCCTTTTCTAGACACAGGAAGCAGAGTAAGCTGGATGTGGAAAGTACCAATTTCTGAGTGGCTCAACTAAAGCAGCTCTAGCCAGTTGGATTTTCGACTGTTGTTATTTTTGCAAGATCCATCCCCGGCAAGACTTGATGCGTTGTTATCGAATCAGCGCGTGACTAAGGCCCACTCCTCCTTTTAAAAAGGCCTGGAGGCCTCAAAAGAAGCAGTTAGTTTTTTGTTTTACCCTTAAACAATTGATTAAATAGTTAAAGTCTGCCTTAAGTATCACTTAGTTTTCCACGATCGTAGTATATCTTAAGTTGGACGTCACTCACCTCGATTCTCACTGGTTCGCCACTTTCTCTGATTTCATTGTAAAGTAAAAGTAAGTGTTCAAAGTTTGTACAATTTTTTATATTTCTTCTTTAAAACCGTCACCCTTACCAACGAGCTTACCAGTTACCAGAGATCCCTAGTAGAACGTTTAGACCCCATGCTCAGGACACTCGCAGCCTCTATTTAAAGGAACTGAACAATTAGCTTGTTATTGTAGTTTCTCCAGTGTTTTTAACTTAGGAATACAAATCCAACCCCTCATTTTAATTTTGGATGACTAAGACAAGTTGCGTACAGGCAGATCTTCCATGCGACGTCTGAGACAAGCAGGAAGAAGTAAAAAAAGTACTACCACAAGGTCTAGCGAAATGTAGTAAACATTAGACATAAAGCAAAACAAGACTGGCAGTCTTACTTTTGCAAGCTAATAGACAAACACTTGCCACCATGAAGAAGAAATTTTAATTGGTGCTTGGCACCGGAGCATCTACCTCAATCCCAAGGAGAGCAAGAAGCCGTTAAGCAAGCCCCGCATCGTTAGCAAAATTCTGCTATCCGCCCACGTAGCAATGAAATTAGTAAGACCAACAACACCTTTATATAACCTAGAGCAACCCATCATAACCGGGAAACTGTTGAGTGTTAGGTGAGAGCTGAAGGCCTTGGGGGAACAAAGTACCTGGGAGGAGCTTGACGAAGAACCTTCACCCCCACAGTTGTGGGTATCATTAGAACTCTTCGTCTTACCAGGGATGTAGTACAAAAATCAGCCAAAACTAGAAGGTATCAAAAAATAGAGATCAGGACATGTAAAAACTCTATTGAAACTGGTCAAATTCCAAGAGCATTAGAAATATTAGAAATACAAAGTAGCTGTACTAAGGTAAACTTTTGGTGTAG
The DNA here is from genome assembly GCF_036245765.1 of Copidosoma floridanum. Lineage (NCBI taxonomy): Eukaryota > Metazoa > Arthropoda > Insecta > Hymenoptera > Encyrtidae > Copidosoma > Copidosoma floridanum. The sequence goes on along the minus strand of NW_028321897.1, from coordinate 14,267,262 downwards.
AGACTCCAATTAAACAGAAAATCTGTTAACTTCCAAGCTGAAACAATACGATATTTCGAACTCAATTGTGGCTTAGTTACCCCGGTAACCTTCGAAGCCATTCCCAAGGTTTTTAATAGAAGGTTAAGAGTATTTGCGTAAAGTTGGAAGCTTATGTGACCACTTTTTAGCCCACTTACAGTTGTAAAATCCTATAGTTGTAACCTTAATTTAGAACAAATTGATTAATACACACCTGGCATACGAGAAGTAATACTGCTTAACCACTTTTTGTGGACTTGACAAGAGTACGATAAGCAACTATAAGGATGTTATGTTGTTAGTGTTATAAAACAGTTTTCTTTTAAAGAAGTCAGAAAACGTGTTAAAGCCGTAAAACTGCGTTGGCAATCCAGGCAGTAACACTTTCAAGTGCGCCAGCTATATCCCTGCTTGAAGTGGATGACATCCATGAGATGAAAACACATAGAGCAAGTCGAAGCCAACACGTGGCATTCTTAAGCTACTTTACGTCAGCACACCATAACATTTTCTAGAGCTAACGATGGATTTAATGCTATGGAGCTGTTCGACTAAGACCGCTGGGCAACAGTTGCATCACTGCGCGATCAAGCTCATGCGTGCTAGACTGCGTGCAAGGTAGCAATATAAGTTTACTATAAGGTAGCGTTATGAGTTAACTTCACTGTTTATAAGCCTGAGGTTGCGTGATTAGGTATAACATTCAATCCACCCCATGAGTGGTACGTGAGTTACACGCCAACAGGCTCAGTGTAACAGCGAGTTAAGAAAGAAAGTCGACCGGTACGCAGCCTTACAAGGCCCAAGCACGCCCCACGCACAATTAAAATGGCTTAACCCTTTATCATCTCGACAAAATCTTCCAAAGACACCAATGAAAATCGAAGAAAACCAAGCACATGGTGCTGAGAGCGAACCAGTAAACTTGATGAATCACCCCATCTGACAACGAGCCAACCTTGAACAATCTTGCCTATCACTTTAAAAGTATAATGTAGTCCCAGAGTTTAGTGGCAACAACATACTGTTGAGTATGTTTTTGAAAACCTGCGATGAAGCAAAGAACATGGTAAGCGAAGCAGATGAGGCCAATTTCATAAAACTGGTTAGAAGTTAATTAATAGAAGAAGCACACATTGCCATTGGAAGAGTAACCTTCGGAAACATCGAGGAACTAAAAAATTACATCAAGCCATTTACGCCCCCACTAAAACAATACATCAACTCCTTGGTGCGATGAGTAATAAGTAACAAAAGCCCGATGAAACAGGGCTTAACCACTTTAACAGAATACGTGGCTTACAAAAGCAAGTACTAGAAGTAAAAATGTTGAATGATAATGGAGTTGTTTCAACTACATACATTACGTCCGTATATTCTGAAGTGATAGACTGTTTTAAAAATGGACTTAACCAAGAAGTAAAAGTCAAATAAAACACACTAGAGCATGAAGCCCAGAACGTCCTCAGTAAAAGAGCCATTAAGGTAAAATGGCACTATTAACGACGCAGGCATTAGGAGGCCAGGTAAAGGTAAGTTTACATTTAGAACAATGGCTCTACGCCCTATACTACCGGTTATGCCAATCTAATAATTATACGGATGCTGATTGCAAGTTTTGATTTATTTGCCCGTTGTGTGAGCAGGTAAGTCACACCGCTGATAAGTGCTAACTACGCCCTACAACACTCAGCAGTAGTACTACCCCCAACCTTTTAAAGCAGCAGCTGAAGAAAACACTTATTATATGTCAATTATGTGAAAAACAAAGCTGGGTAGTCACTAAGTGTTCCAAATATTTAAGGCAAATAATTATTGCAGGAGCTGGTGCGCTACCGGTAACACGCCAGTTAGGTAACACCATAAGTGACACTGCCTTAAGATGCACAAAAATAAGCAAAAATCCGATAGTTTGCTCTATTGATGAGAGACAGGACCATCCGATGAATAACTGCCGAATAACCAAAGAAGTCTGCCAAGTAAGTAATTCAGCCAGGCACGCAGCTATCAACTGCAGATCGTGTCAGCTCCCACCTAACGCTCAACCACGTTGCACGTAATGCCAAAGAAAAGGATACCGTGCAGCGAATTGTAACTTTGGCTTACTGTGCTAACTGTGGCCGCACCATATAAGAATGTAGAAAACGTTAATATAACGAACGGATGAAACAGGGAAACCCTTCTGGCACCCAAGTAATGGGTGCGGCTCTGAGCGCCTCTAAAGCATCAAATTACGCTGTGAACATGAGTCAAATTCTGCAAGAATTAATGCTCTTAAGTTTAATCTCAAGCCAAAGTATCCACCTTATTTAGATTTTTTCTTAGGCACCTAGCCTGTAACTTTAATAATTGACTCAGGCTCTTATGAAAATTTAATAAAATGCAAGAGCATCCCTGCCAATATATGTATCAACACAAACGAATTAATAAGATTTTACGGCATAGGAGGTATATTAGGAAAATGATTTCTTTCAGACACTAATGGTAGAATGAACTTTGAGCACCAATTACTAAAGCTCCCTGGTCGCGTTACAAGATAGAAGCAAAATCTAGATATAGACCCAAGCTAATTTATTGCTCTATCATCAACGAGTTACTCGAAAACTTCCTGTATTTTAACATACATAAGCCAACCAGACAGCTTTTTATAGGCACTGACTCAGAAGTTAGCATAATTGATAACAGCCAAGCTTTTTAAGGATACCTGATAAACGCGAACGACAAGAAGATAATTAGGGGCTTTAAAAAAAAAAATGAAAACGCTTAAAAGCACCGTCATCAGCCTAGGAGCTTTAGAAAAAACACTTTAAGATATTTCAAACGATCCAAAATTATCTTTCGATGGAGTCTTCGGAGCTGAGCTCCTTACTCGCAATAAGGAGAAGATTAATTTTGGTAACAAACTTAAGCTTAACGTAATAGCTTCCTCAATTGTGAGACCCTAGACGATGAATTTTGCAGCTTCAGGGAAAGAGAGATATTTCTAAAGTCAACTAACGAGCTGTATTATGAAGTGGACATCCCATTTATGGGTAACAGCTAAGCCAAAATCTACCTTTCTGAAAAAACCACCGACAGTAATGCTAATAATTACCAGTCCAAGGTGAAACAGCTTGAAAGTCTCATAGATTCAAAATCGACGAAATGGCCCAAGATAAAAGATTGATAGAGCGACACGAATAAAATTTTTACCTTGGGGGAGGCAGACTGACGGCCACAAACATAGCAACTCATTGCGTACTGAAAATTAACAACATACCAGTGGTTACGAAGCAATATAGGCTACCTCATGCATTTAAAGGCAAAGTAGAGCGTCAAGTGTAAGATTTATTAGAAATGGCATAGTGCAACAATCTTGTTTGGCTTATAGTATAGCTCTATGAAGCGTACCCAAAAAAAAGCACGAACAGCACACCTAAATAGAAAGAACTACTTTATTTTAGACCACTCAATAAAAAAACCATACTGATAAATTTTGTTCTCCTCAACTTAACAGATGTACAATCAGAACCACGAACTTCTTTGTAACAGCAAGGTATCGTGAGAGTACGGTGCATTGTATGGAACTTTCCATGACTTCGTGGATGGGGGGGCTCACGCGCACATCACAAAAAATAAAACTAGATTATTCGTCTTGGTTAGCTTTCCAAAAATTCTAAGATATGATTGAGGCTTGATTTTTGTGTGTGTGCTCCCCCCTTTCCACCAAGCGTCCTTGCGTTCGTTCGCGGCCCGAGTCACCTGGACTTGAGCGATTTAAGAGAGTTGTCGTTCGCTTTTGCTACTGGCAGCAGCTCTTTACAGTTTTTGATCAGCTCCTTGCAGCTCTTTCATCACAGTCCAGGCAGCTCAGAGGCCCTATTATTTTCGAGACAATTTCCATGAGTCTCGCTTGTCACCCAGTCCGATCTTCACAGCATTTTGCTCAAAATCTCTTCGTACGATATAAGTACTACTGTTCTGAATTAGCTTTGCTCAATCTGGTTAGCTTCCTTTTGTTGATTTTCTTTAACTGAAAGCTCTGTTGGTTTTGTTTAACAAATAAGAATTTAAAGCGCAAGTGTTGGATACCCGTTTTAAATAAAATAACATTGTATTTTTTAATACTCATTTTCTATTAAACCAGATAAATTACTAGTTATTGTGTCAATTTTTAAAGAAATTTAATAATTGTTACGTATGCTGAAGACTCTTCCTAACATCCCCTAACGATCGAACAAGGTACTAATCTACATTGATTGTGCCGAACTTTACTCAAGACTCTCCTTTTGTTAATTAAGGGATTCAGTAAGTAAGCAACATTAAATCTTATTGATAGCAGAGCGTAGTTGGAATTTTCTGGAAGACAAATTCGGCAGTGATCAAGGCTGAGTGACTCATTGGTTACATCGCGCGATTGCTAAGCCACGTCGAGGGAAGAGAAGAGAGAAATCAACAATGACAAACGACGACTGATAAGTGGCTTCTTTTTACGCATTTTATTCGCAACAAAGAGTAAGGCCAACTCGCTGCTTTGTCTCTTTTTCATCACCCCTGATCTCTAATCTGCATGCCTATCGCATGGCTAAGATAAGTGGAGCATGGGAGGAAAGGCAAGTACACTCAATGAGCGAATCTATTTACTCTGTTTCTCTCTCTTGCCTTCGTTATTTTTCGTGTTTCTTGCTCGGGCTTGCGCAATCGTTATCCTATTGAGTTTTATATTCAAAATATCTCTTCAAACCGTTATTTTTTTCAAAGTAAGAGCTAATTCTGTTAAACACTTAGTAAATTTAATGACAATCGATACAAAAAATGGAGAAACTTTTTAAGTCGCAATTGAAAATTCAAAAAAGTATAGAAAATATATATTTAAATTTAACAACGAAAGTAGGCAGTAGTCGTCAAACACTCTCACACTTTAGGACGCAATTAAGTATTTTGAAGCAGTATTGGCTGAAGTTTATGGACAGGACAATGATCTTGTAGAGTACGATACTACGTTAGGAGAAAAATTTTACTTCGAAGAAAATCAATTTTTTTTTAAATAGGATGTATAAACTGAAACTAAGGCGCGTTTACTTGATCATATTTTTATATTTTCAGACGCAACCACTCAAACGAGTCAAATAGTTAAGCAGGAAAGTGACTCACTCCCAAAGCTGTCTTTACTAATCTTTTCGGGTAATGAAAGTGAATGGGAAAATTTTAAGCAGCTATTTCCGTGCTAGTTAAAGATAAGGGATCTATCGCGCCAGTAGTCAAATTCCATTATCTTTTAAATGTCATTCAAGGTGACGCCGCTCAAAGTCTTCAAGGCATTGACATTATAGACCCGAGCTCTGAAGTAGCCTGGAACAAGGTAGCTTATCGTTTTGATAACAAACGAATTGGTTTAGGCCACTGTCTTGAAACGTTAATGTTGCTGTCTAAGGTACATGAAGAAAATTTTTAAGAACTTAATAAGTTAATAAATCGCGTTGAAGAATTAGTTTGAGTACTGGACAATCTTCAGTGTCCAATAGGACAGACGAATTACTTCGTCGTTCATTGTATCGTTTGAAAGCTACATTTAAACACATATGAAGCATGGCAGATCTTGCAAGGGAATGTACAGGGCTTTTCGAAATAAAATGATTTAATATATTTTTTTAAAGCACCGTGTCCAATTATTAAGACAAGCCCGTGCGTCAGGTGATCTTTCTCAAGAACGCAATCGATCTGCTAAGATTCAAAACGAAACAAACAACTCGAAGCGCGTGTCAGCAAATGCTGTGCAAGCTCTTGACGATCCTGTCCCTACGCCAAATTGCATAATATGCAAAGGCAACCACCCATTATATCGGAACAATAAAGTTAAAGCAATGCAAGTTGCGCAATGCGTGGATCTCTATAAGTGTGAAAAACTGTGTATTAATTCCTTAAGTAAGTCTCATTTTTGTGATAATTGCCCATCTAAAGTTAGATGCTATACTTGCAAAGAGAAACATCATTCTAAGCTTCATTTTGATCGGAAAGCTTCAAACGATTATATAGGCAGTAAAAGGCCTACACTTAATGAAGTCTTTGTTAAATCGACGGTTAAATCCGATAAAAGGAAACACGCTCTTACAAATGTTTATAGCACGATAGTAAGCCAATCAGTTCTATTAGTAACTGCGCGTATTATCGTTTCAGATTTGACAGTGAGAACAGTTGAGATTTGCGCTCTGATCAATCCCGCTGCCAAGAGATCCTTTATTTCACAACGTGTAGTTTCATAATTAAATTTTAATTCTTCGAAAATAAATGTCTCACTAGTCGAAGTTGGTGCAGAATCTTCACGAGCTCAACAAGAAGTAGTTGTATTCTTGCTTTCAACTTAATCGGCTTCTTTTCAGCAAAACACACAGGCTCTCGTTCTGTCTGAGCTCACACGCCATTTACTGAGCCAACTAATCGAAGCCTCAAGCTGGCATCACTTACAGGGCCTTGAGCTTGCGGATCCATTCTCCACTTGGCCTGAAAAAGTAGACTATATCCTTGGCACTGATGTCTATCCTCAAATTATACGCGCGGGCCTTATCAAAAGCCAGAAAGGAACCCCTATAGCTCAGGAATCTGTGTTTGGTTGGCTTCTCACGGGGCCTGTGGTTTCTGAGAGTTGCAGTTGCAATTGCATGCAAGTTTAAGTGTTTTATACACATACTGAGGTTGATATCTCTGAGAATCTTTAAAAATTCTGGGAGATTTAAAAAGTTTCCCGCCCAAAATCCTTGACGGAAGAAGAACAGACGTGCAAAAACTATTTATTTTAGACCTTTTCTCGTGATGCCGAGAGCAGATCCATAGTTTGCTTGCCATTTGAATCTAAAAGTTCATTCGCAAACTCAAAAGAAATCGCAAAAGCTTGCCTTCTTTGCTCTGAAAAGCGCCTGCAACGTAAGCCAGAGCTTGCAGGTGCCTATAACTGCTTTATGCAAGAATATCTTGACTTGTATCATATGGCACCTGTCCCAAGTGCCCAGCTCAATTGTCCAAGCTATTATATGCCTCATAATGTTGTTGTTCGTCTCAAAAATCCTCAGAAGATTCGTGTGGTTTTTAATGCATCGCAAAAATCCTCGCACGATCAATACTTAAGTGATACGCTGATGACTGGCCCGAAACTCTAAGCCGATATTTTGCTGATCATTACTCGCTGGAGATTCTTTGAAATCGTATTTACTACTCATGTCATGAAAATGTTTAGACAAATATAGGTTCATTTAGAGAATACTGATTCGCAAAGAATCCTCTGGAGGCAGAAGTTATGAAGCAGTTGGCAGAGGATGGAACGGAGACGTATCCAGAGGCTTTGAAGATTTTTCAGCATCAGCTTTATGTTGACGATTTTTTTAAGGGACTAATACCATTTAGAGTGCAGTCCAACGTCGGAATCAGCTCGTTTGACTGTTAGCTTTAGCTCGTATGTCACTGGGTAAATTGGCTGCAAACAACCCTCGTTTGCTTCAATATGTCATCAAGTCACCACTGGAGGAAATAGAAGTCCAGTTAAATGAGGTTGTATCAACATGAGGCCTAAAATGGCTTCCAAAAGCAGATGTATTTCTCTTTAAATTGGGAGAAACTAATCAATTCTCAGTTCTCACTAAAAGAATGATCCTCTCGAGGATTGCACGTTCTTTTGATCCTTTAAGATGGCGAGCGCCAATCGTAGTTACTGCAAAACTCCAATCGCCACTGTTCAATTCGCCGCGGGTCTTAGGAAATTCGAGCACATTACGCCTACATACGAGTGCTTGGGGCTCATGCCCTGTAGTGTTTGACGTGAATACGTCTGCATCCGCCTGCTCAGTTCCATTTCGGCATTTTGCGAGCCATTGTATTTGGCTAAGAAGTTTATCTTCCGACCACGCGATGCTGCGGGGTGAAGGAGAGCGGATCCCTCGGAGCTAATTGTCCCGTGGGCAAAAACAGAGATTTATATGGATTCTTTACATATGAGTGTTGCCCGGCTGTGAAATCGCTTACCGGGCGACTTGCGTGGGCTCTCGATGAGGCCTTGCTTCGGGGGAAGACTGGCGGAGTTCCTACTACATGAACACTACAAGCAGCTGTAGCCCGTTGTCGGTGATGGTGATAATGTGTGCCGCGTCTGTGATCGACTTAATTCTACTGTGATTTATATTTACATTTGTGTTTTATTAACTGTTCTTTGCCAACATTTTAACTAGTTTAACTACTTTCATATATATATACAGCATGATATATAACGGTGGCATTTCCCAGGAACAGTGTGTAGAGCAATTTTTTCTGAACTGAACCCCGTTTGAACGAATTTTTTAGGGCCAATAGCTTTTAAATGGGAGGCGATTAAAAATACGTTCCAAACTACCCCTAAATGGGGTTGGAAGGGTATGGCGCGCCCACATGAACTCGTGACGTTGCCACATTGTCATTGAGCTTATTTGGTAAGTATACATAGATAACTCCATGTGCGCACGCACGAGCGTCTGCTATACTATACTGCTGTTAAATTGAAGGTTGGATGTTACAAGGTAAACATTGTCTGCTCCTTATGCTGTCATATTTTGAAGCCATGACACAGATGTAACTGCATGAATATTTATAACATTCAAATCATGTAACACAAGATTAAAATGGGATAAATGTATCACCTACAATTAATAAATAAGTGTCAAACTTTACTGCTGCCGCTCAGTCGAAGTTCTATTGGCTTGCACGGAAAAATAGCGTACCCTACAAATAGTTTCTTTATCTTTACAGGTGTTTTAAAATCCCCCCAAATTGATTTTGTTGGCCTTTTCATCATCTCTTCAGACTCACTCAGTGTACTAAAAGATATAAAAAATTACTCTCAAATCAAAACCAAACAGACATCACACCTCGTCCTCGGAATAAAAAATCGAATTTACCTCAACACTATTAATAATAGAAATATTTGGCATATCGGCGTCTGAGAGAATGAGAACCAAGGCCATCCATATAGAACATAACATAACAGGGAAAAGAGCATGCATCAGCTCGATGTCACGTGCGTGCTCGCACCGTTTTATTTGCTGTCTGCGCCCATTGTTTTGCGCTCCCATCACGCACGCAGTCTTCGCCAGCAGCACTGCACCGCCTTAAGGCAGCAGTCCCATGGAGCGCAATAGAGCGTGCAGGATAAATTTGTCCCCATAAGCGGCTGTGTTAAGTCTATTACACTGCAGGATAGCCCTATAGCACGGCGCAATAGACTTAACACAGTCGCTTCAAATGTTTTTTTTATAATCTACGAGTTGTATTGCGTAGCAATAGTAGCGTCAAGAACGACTATTAACATTTCACTTGGGAGGTTTAACGAATTTGATATAATTCAAGCAGCTGGTAATACCGTGACCTTATTACAAAATAAATAGTGTGGTTACAACTTTTTTCATTGTGACATTACATCGTTCTTACGTGATTGTATTACATCTAACTCTACTGTTCTCAGCAGACAACATCCTAAAAGGTAAGTATACAAAATTTACTTGTGTGTATTTCAATTGTTTAAAACGTTTTAATGGCCTGTATTTCATTGTATGTTAAAAAAATATTCTACATGTACTAACATGATAATTATAGCTATTTTGCATGTTGTATTGCAATTAATAGTAAAGAATAAATACAGGCTTGTAAAAAAAAGTACACAATATCAATGGTATACACAAAAGTTTTTAACATTTTTTTTCGTTTTCAATAATTAAATAACTATTTACATTCAGTGATAAAATATTTCACTGATAAAGACTGCGTACAATATTGGTCAGCATCAAACTTTATATTAATAATACTATAAATTAAATATCATGTTTTTCATATTATTTAATGAGCATAAGACAACTCTTGTTTAATACATTCTAGTGTATTATGCTATAAGTATCCTTTATATCAGAATTGAAAAGAACATCAACTCTAATATCATCAGAATCATTCTAAACCAACAGAGTATCTTCACATAACCATTTTATTTACTTAATTGATATGATTTTGTAATACACACTATATGACGATTTCAATACTAACTATTTATCTCTCATAACTGACTTAAAACAGGCTACTTTTACAATTTTATGGTTGCGTTCATTTTCAATGTACAGTATCCAGCAAGGGAAGGCAGGTAGAAAACTACGTGTCAAATAAAAAAATTCTCTACGCATTGAAAACACGTCAAATACTTCGAATAAAGTACGAAATTTAAAAATTTGTCTACATAGTAATCAACTTACAGTCCTCCACACTTCACGTAACCTTAATTTCAGTCAGTAAGTAAACCATACATTGAGTCTACTGTAAACTTAATAAGAAAGTGTACTTGGCAAGTACTTGCAATGTACTTGTCGTAAACTTGCCTAGTGCTTCCCTGGTACTAGTAAGGTACTTGCCGGAAACTTGGTGGGCACTTGCCGGGCACCTGCTGGGTACTTGCCCGGCACTTAAAGGGTACTAACTGGGTACTCGGCAGGCACTTGGCCAGTACTTGGTGGGCACTTGGCAGGAACTTGCCAGGTACTTGGCAGGCACTTAGCAGGCACTGGGCAGGTACTAAGCGGGCACTTACCGGGTACTTGGCAGGCACTTGGCAAGTACTTGCAAGACCCTTGCCCGGTACTTGCCAGGTACTTGCCAGGCACTTAGCAGGCACTAGCCAAGTACTTTGCGGGTACTTACCAGGCACTTAGTGGGTACTTTCCGAGCACTTGGTGGGTACTTGCCAGAAATTTGGCAGTTACTTGCCAGGCACTTGCCGGGTACTTACCAGGCACTTTGCGGGCACTTGGTAAGTACTATGTGGGCACTTGGCGGGCACTTGGCGGGCACTTGGCGGGCACTTGGCGAGTACCAAGTGGGCACTGGGCACTTGGCGGGCACTTGCCAGGTACTTGCCAAGCGTTTGCCAGGTTCTTGCCAGGCACTTGCGAGGTACTTGCTAGGTACTTTCCAGGCACTTAGCCGGCACTTGCTGGGTACTTGGTGGGTACTTACCAGGAACTTCGCAGGCACTTGGATGGCACTTGGCGGGCACTTACCAGGTACTTGGCGGGTACTTGGGAAAAATTTCGCGGGTACATACTGGGCATTTGGCAAGAACTTTTCAGGCTCTTGGCGGGAACTTGCCGAGCACTTAGTGGGTACTTACCTGACACTTCGCGGTCACTTGGCGGGTACTTGTAGGGAACTCGGCACTTGGCAAGCACTTCCTGGGTACTTCGCGGCACTTGGCGAGTACATGCTGGCTAATTAGCCGGTATTTAACGAGTAATAACCTGGCACTTCGCGGGCACTTGGCGGGTACTTTGAAGGCACTCGGCACTTGGCGGGTACTTGCTGTGCACTTGGCGGGCACTTGCCGGGTACTTGCCGGACACTTGGCATGCACTTACCGATTACTTGCTAGGCACTTGGCGGTGACTTGCCAGGCACTTGCCAGGTACTTGCCAGGCACTTGCCAGGCACTTGGTGGGTACTTGGTGGGTATTCGTCAGGTACTTGCCAGGTACTTGCTAACCACTTGGCGGGTACTAACCAGGCACTTGGTAGGTACTTTTCGGGCACTTGGCGGGCACTTGGCGGGTAATTGGTGGGCACTTGACAAGTACTTAGTGGGAACTTGGTAGGCACTTGCCTGGTCCTTGGCGGGCACTTGGCAAGCACTTGGTGGGTACTTATCGGGCACTTGGTGGGCACTCAACAGGCAGTGCGGGTACTTTTTAGGCACCTAGCAAGTACGTGCCAGGTACTTTCAAGGTACTTTCCAGGCACTTGGGGGGACTTAGCGGGTACTTTTTGGGTACTCGCTGGGCACTTAACAGGGACTAAGTGGGCACTGGACACTTTGCGGGCACTTGCCAGGTACTTGCCAGGCACTTGGCGGGCACTTGCTAGGTACTTGGCGGGTACTTACCAGGCACTTGGTTGGTACTTTTCGGGCACATGGCATGTACTTGCAGGGCACTAGGTACTTGCAAGGTACTTGGCGGGCAATTGGCAGGTACTTGCTGGGTACTCGGCGGGAATTCGGTGGGTACTTACCGGGAGCTTCGCAGGCACTTGGATGGCACTTGGCGGGCACTTACCGGGTACTTGGCGTTACTTGGGAAAAACTTGGCGAGTACATACTGGGCATTTGGCAAGAGCTTTTCAGGCTCTTGGCGGAAACTTGCCCAGCACTTGGTGGGTACTTACCTGGCACTTTTTGGTCACTTGGCGGGTACTTGCAGGGCACTTGCCAGGTACGTGCCAGATACTTGCTAAGCACTTGGCGGGCACTTACCAGGCACTTGGTGGGTGATTTTCAGGCACTTGGCGGGCACTTGGCGGGTACTTGGTTGGCACTTGACGAGTACTTAGTAGGCACTTTGTAGGCACTTGCCTGGTGCTTGGTGGGCACTTGGCAAGCACTTGGCGGGTACTTAGCGGGCACTTGGTGGGCACTCAACAGGCAGTGAGGCTACTTTTCAGGCACTTAGCAAGTACGGGCCAGGTACTTTCTAGGTTTTTTTTTTTTTTTTGTGGAGGGAGGAGTAATGCATTGAGGCATACTGCAGGGACAGCGGTAGTGTGGGACTTGGTGGATTTTTTTTATTATACCACCCATACCCACTAAAACCCCCTTCATGCCGCGTGGCTTTTGATCCACCCCGGAACCGCGTTAGCATTACTTTGGGGTGGAGCCACCAGGGAGACCATCGCGTCTCACAGCATTAACGAGCTAACTCGCCACCATTTGCTAGAGGTGCTGATGCTTTCGAGTCCTGAAAAGGACTCGGGGTCCCTGAGGACCAGCACCTTGTCTAGCGCTTTATAGTAGGCCGCCTACTCAGCCAGCACCACTATAAGCTTTATGCTTCCCCTTGCTGATAGGTAAGAAGTACCCAGTGCAGCGTAGGTCCACATAAGCCTGTCTTTCAACTTAAGGCCTTTCTTCTGCTTCTGCCTTATCTTGATCCTGCTTGGGCCTTATCTCTGGCCTCTTTTAGGGCTCTTCTAAATAAAGGGCAGCTTTCGTTGCCTGCTTCGTGCTTGTTGTCCATTGCTGGGCAAAGGAAGCACCATGCTGGACCTAGGCACTCTTTCTTCCGGTGGTTTGTGCTTCCACACCGGAAGCACAGCTTGGATCTGTTTTGTTCCTTACAGTTGCCCGAGACGTGTCCATATCCCAGGCATTTGTAACATCTTGTTACTTCGATTCTTCTCCGAATTTGGCAGCTTACAAAGCCAACTCGTAACCTGCTTTCCTGTTCTACTTGTCTGGCAGATGCTTCGTCTACCTTTTATTAAAGCCAGCCTCTGTCCTCTAGCATTTGGCTTTAAGAGAGCAACTTTTAGCTCCTGGCTCTGATGTCCAAAAGTCCTAGCGAAGGCCTCTTTGACCTTATCTTACTCTACAATGGCATCCAGGTCTCGGACCTCTAAAGTCACTTTTCTGCTGCTTATTTTGACAGTACCTTGTCCGGCTACCGACTTTTTAATTTGCTGTGAGAATGCAGTAGCATTCTCTACACCTTTGGCCTTAATAAGTATGTCTCCTTTTTTTGTAGTGACATTACTTTGGATTCATACGTCAGTCTTATCGGGGTTAAAATTCGCCTTCATCGTCTTCAGCACCGTTGCAAAGGTCTGTCCTCCAGCCATCTTTACTACTACTGTTGTTGTGGCGTCTACTTTTTTCTTCTGGCTTGTTTTGTCATTCAGGGGAATTTCTTCTTGTTTGCCACTAACTGTTTTTTTTTATTTAAAGACATAATATGCTGGCGTTTCTCAGGGCTGTCCGATGGGCTCCTGTTTCTTTTACTACGTTCTATTTGTTTAAGGGAAGTGTTCAGGGTCTTCTTCTAAACATGCCGTCATAAATTATCTCGCCTTTGTTCCCTCCACTGCAGGGATTCAAATGCCAACTTCCAAACATTAACGTACCTTTCTTTTTTGTAAAAAAAGCTTTTTCTTAGCACCTCTGCCTCTTGAAGGTGTTCTAGCGCGGCTTTTAGCTTATTCTTAACACTGTTCGCTGTGTTGCCGTACTTATCGTTAACTAGTTGTAGCGTCTCTGTTATATCTTTCGTTGCTGATTGGACTTTATCAGCCAATTGCTGTCGCTTAACTCTAAGCTTAGCACCATCTTCTTCAAAAGAGGCAAGCTCCTCCCTTGTTTGGTTGCTGAATACTGACACGTTGCTGTCATCGGTGTCGTTAGTGCCTATACTTGACAGGCTTTCTCTTCGTCCTTTGTCCGTTAGAAAAGGCCATGAAACATTTAGCAGTCCCTGTTGGCAATTAGACACGTCTTTGTAGCCCCCCCCCCCCAGAATCCGTGGGGCCTGCGTCAGTCACCTGGGCTTTCACCGGATCGGAACTGATGGCGGATTCCCTCAGAGAGGTTACCGCCTGGGGTACCTGTTTTACATCGACGTTTTTTATTTTAGCATCTTTTAAGTGTCATACTGACCCGCGAAGGCCAGCACTACCCTTTTTTCTAAAAATAACTATTTAGAAAGGGTAAAAACCAGGGCAGCAGCCCTCTCTGTCACCAGAGAAGACCGCTACTTGCTCGGGCCGGCCAGGAGTCGCTACTCTCCCTCAGTCCCACCCGCGGAGACTGCCCTGGCGTTGAGTAACAAGTGTGAGAAGGGTGTTCGTGTGTAATGTATGTATTTGTTGGTACACAACGATCATCCCAGCGAGACGAGCGGCAGGTGAACAATCCCGAGACCGCGCAGACAACCCAACAAAACGGGCTGGCGTAAGGCACTAAGGTGCTACCATATAGCCTCCTCAGTGGTAGTAAGCCTAAATTAGTCGGCCCACCACGTCTTTTTTGTTCATGAGGCGTACAGCCATATCAAATGTGGTTACCCAGACTTACCTGGGCCTCATCATCCGGCTTCACCCGTCGCCGGGCCCCCAACGCGAGCCCGAAAAAGGACCCGTCACACGCAACATAGAACAATCCGTAAGTGTCCCTGTGTTTGTTTAGTAAGAGTGTGTAATGCATGTATCTAAAAAGAATGTTTTAACCGCCGCTTACTTCTATACACGACGGGTGCTAGTTTTTGTTGGCCCGCATCAAGCAATGGAGTGCCACCCGCGAAAGCAGCAAAAAGCGAAGAACAAGAAGCACAAGAGCCGGCTCATGCATCCACACCGATGGAGGCATGGGGCACTAGTCCCCCGTCCACATCGCCGCAGATACACATGCCAACGCCACACACGCCTCCCAATCCACGCCCCCCGACAACCACCACAGAGAGCCACCCCAGCTGCCCATCGTCACCTCTTATTTTAAAAGGATGCCCCTATCCGCCAGCCGAGGAAGCGCCCGGTATAGAGAAACTAGCGAAAACCCCACCCGGGAGGTACTTTCTAGGTACTTGCTAGGTACTTGCCAGGCACGTGGGAGGATTAGGCGGGTACTTGCCGGGTACTTGCCGGGTACTCGCCAGGCACTTAACGGGTACTAAGTGGGCACTAGGCACTTGGCAGGCACTTGCCGGATTTTGCCAGGTACTTGCCGGGCACTTGACGGGCAATTAGAGATACATGCTGGGTACTTGCTGGGTACTCGCCGGGCACTTAGCGGGTACTTGACATCTACTAACGAGGCACTTGGTGGGTACTAATCCGGCACTTGGCAGGTACTTGCAGAGCGATATGTACTTGCTAGTTACTTGGCAGGCACTTGATTGGTACTTACTGAGCACTTTGCGGGCACTTGGCAAGCAATTAACAGGTACTTACTGGGCACTTCGCGTTTACTTGGTAGGTCCTTAGTAGGCACTTGCCGGGCACCTGGAAGGCACTTGCTAAGTACTTCAGGCACTTGGCGGGTACTTGTAGGGTACTTAGCGGGTACGTGGCAGGTACTTACCTGGCACTTTGCGAGCACTTGGCGGGTACTAAGCGGTTACTAAGCACTTAGCTGGCACTTGCCGGGTACTTACCCGGCATTTTGCAGGCACTTGGTGGGTACTTAGCAGGCACTGCGCACTTGGCGGGCACTTGCCATGTACTTGCCAGGCACTTGGCGGGTACTTACCGGGCACTTGGTGGGTACATTTCGGAATCTTGGTGAGTACATGTAGGGCACTGGGCACTTAGCGGGTACTTGCTGGGCACTTGGCAGCCACTTACCGGATACTTGCCAGGCACTTATTGGGTACTTGCTGGGCACTTTCCGGGTACTTGCCGGGTACTTAAATGGCATTTATTAGGTACTTGGCAGGTATTTAGTGGGCACTCGGCACTTTGCGGGCACTTGACGGGTACTTGCAAGGCACTTATTGGGTACTTGCTAGGCACTTGCCGGGTACTCGCCAGGTACTTGCTGGGCACATGGCAGGCACTTGCTGGGTACTTGGCGGTAACTTACAGGGCACTTGGTGCGTACTTTCCAGGCACTTGGTGGGTACATGTAGGGCACTAGGCACCTAGTGGGTACTTGCTGGGCACTTGGTGGTTACTTGCCGTATACTTGCCAGGCACTTATTGTGTACTTGCTAGGCACTTGCCGGGTACTCGCCAGGTACTTGCTGGGCACATGGCGGGCACTTGCTGGGTACTTGGCGGTTACTTACAGGGCACTCGGTGCGTACTTTCCGGGCACTTGGTGGGTACATGTAGGGCACTAGGCACCTAGCGGGTACTTGCTGGGCACTTGGCGGTTACTTGCCGGATACTTGCCGGGCACTTATTGGGTACTTGCTAGGCACTTGCCGGGTACTCCCAGGTACTTGCTGGGCACATGGCGGGCACTTGCTGGGTACTTGGCGGTTACTTACAGGGCACTTGGTGCGTACTTTTCAGGCACTTGGTGGGTACATGTAGGGCACTAGGCACCTAGTGGGTACTTGCTGGGCACTTGGTGGTTACTTGCTGGATACTTGCTGGGCACTTGCTAGGTACTTGGCAGGTACTTTCCAGGCGCTTGCTGGGTAGTTGCCGAAAGCTTAAATGGCACTTCTTAGGCACTTAGCGGGTATTTAGTAGGCACTTAGAAGGCACTTGCCAGGTACTTGCCAGGTACTTACTGGGCACTTACCGGGAACTTGCTAGGCACTCGCCAGGTACTTGACGGTCACTTAAATGGCACTTCTTAGGCACTTGGATGGTATTTAGTGGGCACTTGGAAGGCACTTGCTAAGTACTTGGCGAAAACTTGGTGGGTACTTACCAGAAACTTTGTAGGTACTTGGATGGCACTCGGTGGGCACTTGCCGGGTATTTTAAGGGTACTTGGCGGGAACTTGGCAAGTACATACTGGGCATTTGGCAAGAATTTTTTTGGCTCTTGGCGGAAACTTGCCGGGCACTTACCAGGTACTTGTTTGGCATTTGGCGGATACTTGCTGGGCACTCGCCAGGTACTTGGCGGGTACTTGGCTGGTACTTGGAAGGCACTTGGGAGGCACTTGCCAGTTACTTAGTGGGCACTTAGATGGCACTTTGTGGGTTTTTAGCGGGCACCTGGCGAGTACATAGTGGGCACTGAGTACTTGACGGGCACTTACTAGGTACTTGCCAGGCACTTGGCGGGTACTTGCCGGACTCTTGTCTTGTACTTGCCAGGTACTTGCCAGACACTTAGCAGGCGTTTGCCGAGTACTTACCATGCACTTCGCGGGCACTTGGCAAGTACTATGTAGGCACTTGGCAGGCACTTGGCGGGCACTTGGCAGGTGCTAAGAGGGCACTGGGCACTTGGCAGGCACTTGCCGGGTACTTGCCAGACACTTGGCGGGTACTTGCCAGGCACTTGCGATGTACTTGCTAGGTACTTGCCAGGCACTTGAATGGCACTTGCTGGGTACTTGGTAGGTACTTTCTGGGCACTTTGCAGGCACTTGGCAAGCAATCGGCAGGTACTTACTGGGCACTTCGCGTGCACTTGGTGGGTACTTGGTGGGCACTTGCTGGGCACCTTTTAGGCACTTGCTGAGTACCTTGCTAGGCACTTGGCAGATACTTGGTAAGCACTCGCTTGGTACTTGACGGTTACTTGCCGGACACTTGCTGGGTACTTTTCGGGTACTTAAATGGCACTTCTTAGGTACTTTGTGGTACTTGATGGGCACTTGGCAGGTACTTGCCGAGTTCTTGGCGGGCACTTGAGAGGACTTGGCAGGCACTTACTGGTTACTTGCCGGGCGTTTAGTAGGTACTTAGCGGGCACTTAGCACTTGGCGGGCACTTGCCGGGTACTTGAATGGCACTTCAAAGGCACTTGGAAGGTACTTGGTAGGCATTTGGTGGGCACCTGACGGGTACTTGGCAGGCACTTGGCGGGTACTTGCCGTGTACTTGACCGGCATTTTGGGTATCTGCCAGGCACTTAGCAAATACTTGGTGGGCTCTTGCTGGGTACTTGCCAGGCTCTTAGCGGGCATTTGGAAGGACTTAGCAGGTACTAACTGGGTACTTGCCGGGCACTTAGTAGGTACTTAGTGGGCACTTAGCACTTTGCGGGCACTTGCCGGGTACTTGAATGGCACTTTTAAGGCACTTGGCAGGTACTTAATAGGCACTTGGTGGGCACCTGACGGGTACTTGGCAGGCACTTTGCAGATACTTGCCGTGTACTTGCCGGGCACTTTGGGTACCTGCCAGGCACTTAGCAAGTACCTGCTGGGCACTTGCCGGGTACTTGCCAGGCACTTAGCGGGCTTTTGGGGGGACTTGGCGGGTACTTGCCGGGTACCTTGCCTGGCACTTAGTGGGTTCTTAGCGGGCACTGGGCACCTTGCAAGCACTTGCTGGGTACTTGCCAGGTACTTGCGGGGCATTTGGCAGGCACTTGCTGGGTACCTAACGGGTACTTACCGGGCACTTGGTAGGTACTTTTTGGGCACTTAGTGGGCACTTGGCGGTGACTTACTGGGCACTTGGCAGGTACTTTTTTGGTTCTTGCTTGGTACTTGCCGGGCACTTGGCAGGTACTTACTTGGCACTTCGCGTGAACTGAGTAGGTACTTGGTGAGCATTAGCCATGCACCTGGCAGGTACTAACCTGGCACTTTGCGGGCTCTTAGCAAGTACTATGTGTGCACTTGGCTTGCAATTGTCGAGTACTAAGTGTGCACTGGGCACTTAGCGGGCGTTTGCCGGGTACTTGCCAGGCACTTGCGAGGTATTTGCAAGGTACTTGCTTGGCACTTGGCAGGCACTTTCTGGGTACTTGGCGGGTACTTACTGAGCACTTGGTGGGTACTTTTCGGGCCCCTGGGCGGGTACTTTTAGGGCACTAGATACTTGCAAGGTACTTGGCGGGTACTCAGCGGGCACTGCGCACTTGGTGGGCAATTGCCGGGTACTTGTTAGGCACTTGGCGGGTACTTACCAGGCACTTGGTGGGAACTTTTTGAGCACATGGTGAGTACATGTAGGGCACTGGGCACCATTTGGGTACTTTCTGGGCACTTGGCGGTCGCTTGCCGGATATTTGCCCGGCACTTTCCAATTACTTGCTAGGCACTTGGCAGATACTTGCTAAGCGCTCTCCAGGTACTTGGCGGTTACTTGCTGGTCACTTGCCTGGTTCTTGCCAGGTACTTGCTGGGCACTTGGCGGGCAGTGGCTGGGTACTTGGCAGATACTCACAGGGCACTTGGTGGGTACTTTTCAGGCACTTGGTGGGTACTTGCTGGGATTTCGGCGGGTACTTGCCGGGCACTTGCCGGGTACTTAAAATGCACTATTTAGGCACTTGGCGGGTACTGAGTAGGCACTTGGTGGGCACTTGCTAGGTACTTGGTGGGTACTTATAAAGCACTTGTTGAGTTCTTTCTGGTCACTTGGTGGGTACTTGCTGAGCACCGGGCACTTGGCGGGTACTTGCCGGGTACTTGGTGGGCAATTGGCAGGCACTTGCTGGGTACTTAGCGGGCACTGGGAACTTGTCGGGCACTTGGCGTGTACTTCCGGGCACTGGGCACTTGGCGGTACTTGCCGGGTACTCAGCGGGCACTTACCGGGTACTTGGCGGGCACCTGACGGATATTTTGCGGGCACTTGGCATCTGTACAGAGTAACTCATACAGATTATTATGCATCGTAGTACAGTGTGTAGAATAATCATTGTTTCTTAACTTTTTTAGCAACAATCGGGAATTACAGTCAATTTTATGGTCTTAGGTAATTATGGCTGCATGGCTTAACCCTCTACTAAATGCTCCTATCACTTCTGTGGAGTACTGCGAGATACTGTGGATGTATGGTGAGTGTAACAGGAATGCTGCTGCAACAGCCCGGCTCTACGCTGAGCGCTTTTTAAACTGCCGGCATTTTTATCAGAATGTCATTCGTGATGCCTGTAACCGCTCGCACGAAGATGGCAATGTTATGCCAGCAGCCACTCGGGGTGCTAATCATAGTGGACGAATTGTTAGAGCTGCTCAGAGAGTCTGAAACGTACGAAATGAAGAGCGTGTCCTGCAATTTATCGAGCAGGATCAAACTTGCAGTATAGGGAATATTGCCAGGGAGTTAGATTCAATGTACTGGGTGGTATGAAAAATCCTTAAAGATAATTATTTACATGCGTATCACTACACTTGTGTACAGCAACGAAGAAGATTATCCTGCAAGGTTATAAAATTTATACTTTCTAACGCAATATATTTATATTTTATAAAGTATTTGTGATATTATGGGAACCCGAAATTCCTTATGGGTATTTTTAGTAAGTGTTTAAAGTTTCAAACGTTGGAGCCAAACGAAAATCTGAAAAAAAATTTTTTTGTTTTGTCGTTAATAACCCAATAAACCAACGACAAAAGGTGTATAATACCGTAAAAAAAAAAAAATATCAACATCTAACCAGTTTAAACACAATTATTAACAATCACAGTAACATACGTATAAAACAATTCTTAAGAACTACACCTTTTAGTAATACATAGTGAAAAAAATCTGGAATAAATATTCCTGCGAATAGATGGTTGTAAAAAATAAATTTGGTACTTTATAGGACTAAAAAACATAACCTGAAAGCATAATAAACTCCTAAAATTATTGAACAGTCAGAAAAAATACGTTCTTATGCTACCTACGTCCAGTAGGGGCTGCAATTAATGTAAAACATGCGGATATTTTTATAAGGCACTAAAACTAATTGCCATGATTATTTTCAGAATCAGAAAACCTAACTTCACCGCGCAAAACGTCAAGAAATTTTAGAAAATAGCCTATTTTTAGCCATTTTTGGTTATAGTCAGCCATTAGGGGCCTGTACAGAATCTGAATGGTTTTTGTTACTGTCTTTGTATAGAATTTGATACTTATAGTCACTTTTAGCTCTTGGAAACATAACCTATTTTGGTTATGAGATCTCAATCTTAGATTAAAATCGAAAAATAGGCGTTTTGATGCTACCTACGTGCATTAGGGGCTGCAGTTAATGTAAAACGAATAAATATTCTTATAAGGTACTAAAACTAATTTCCATGATTTTTTTCAGAATTAGAAAACCTAATCTCACCGTGTAAAATGTCAAGCAATTCGAGAAAATAGCCTATTTTCTGCCATTTTCGGTTATAGTCTGCCCTTAGGGGCCCGTACAGAGTCTGAATAGTTTGTATTACGGTCTTTGTATTACATTTGATACTTACAGTCATTATTAGCTTTCGAAAACATGACCTTGATTTGTGTATGTATCCATAATTATAAAAAAGGCGATAGAAATGAGTTTTAGTCACTTTTACACATTAGGGGATGCAACCGATCTAAAACATGGAGTATAATTTTATAAGTCACCTTAGCGTATATATAACTTGTTTTATGAATAACTTTGTTGTGAGTCATAAGATTAATGTAAAACCTGACACAGTTTATATCTGTAGACCTATCAAAAATATTTCATTAGTTTGTCGCCAAAAAAAAAACCGTAATAATTTTATTATATAAATACATAGACGACATTTTCGAAAAAATTGAAATTTTTGTGAAATTTTGTCTATAACTTTGTTGTTTTAAAGCATAGGACTCATGTTTAAACTTTAACAGCCTCTCTTTAACGATATCGAATCAATTTTTCGTCAATGAAAAAATTAATAATAATCTTATTAAATTAATAATAAAACCAAAATTTTGAGAAAATAATAATTTTAGTAGAATTTAGTCATCAACTTTGTTTCAAGGCATAGGTTTGACGAAAAAACTTACACAGCTTATCTCTGTGTACCTTCTAACAATATTTTGTTAGTTTGCTATCAAAAAAAAGTCCATAACAATTTAATAAACAAATAATTGGATAAAATTTTTTAGTAAATACGAATTTTATCGAAATTTGGTCTGTAACTTTATTGTAAATCATTAGACAAAATTTTGACAAGACTTTATCGACAAAAAGTTTTTTAAATATTGCGTCCAATTACTTATGTAATTAAATCATTATTAATTTTTCTACCGACGAAAAACTAAAAAAGTAATATCGGTTTGAACATAGGGATAAGCTGTGTAATTTTATACATCAATGCTATGCCTAAAAACAAAGTTGCAGACTAAATTCTGCTAAAATTAATATTTCCTCAAAAATTTGGTCCAATTAATCATTAAATACGATTGTTATTGATTTCTTTGCTGACGGCAAATTGATAAGATATCGTTAAAATGGACACAAAGAGAAGCTGTTTAAGTTTTAACATCAATTCTATGCTTTAAAACAAAGTTATAGACAAAATTTCACAAAAATTTGAATATTTCCAAAAATTTCGTCTATTTATTTATATAATAAAGTTATTATGGACTTTTCTTTTTGTGACAAACTAATAAAATATTGTTGATAGGTCTACGGCGATAAGCTGCGTCAGGTTTTACGTTACTCTTATGACTTACAACAAAGTTACAGACGAAATTTTATGAATATTTGGATTTTTTGGATGATTTCATGTAATTATTTAATGAATAAGACTCTCATTAATTTTTCTGCCGAGGGATAATTAATTAGATATTGCTAATAGGTACGCAGAGATATGCTTTGGTAATTTACAGAGCAACCCCATACTCTGTAAGGAAGTTATAAGAGATCTTTTAATACAATAATTCTGTTTTCTGCGCGTTTCAGATTGTTTTTTCATTGAATATCATCGTTTGTAACTGTTAGACATAAGTACCTGACATAAAGTAGTGATTGGTATTTGGTATGAACGATTCAGAAAAAGCTACTTGTTTTCATTCTTTGCATCGTTTTCAAAATAATTTTTAAAGGACGCTCCATGTAGTACCTTAGCTAAGTCTGTCGGCTAGTTTTAGCTAAATAAAAAGTATACCAGTATCTTTTATTTTGCTTTGGAAATTTGGAAAACTTAAATAAGGTTTTGCTATTTTCTTGAATTTCTTGACATTTTGCACGGTGAGGTTAGGTTTCCTTATTCTGAAAAAAATCACGGCAATTAGTTTTAGTGCCTTATAAGGATATCTGTACAATTTATAATAACTTTAGGAGTTTATTACTATATAAAGTTATGTTTTCTAGTCCTATAAAGTACCAAATTTGTTTTGTACAACCATAGATTCGCAGAAATATTTATTTTGGACTTTTTTTACCATGTGCAACTGAAACGTATAGTGCTTAAGGTTTGTTTTATACGTATATTACTGTGATTGTTAATAATTGTGTTAAAACTGGTTAGATGTTGATATTTTTTTTTTTACGGTATTATACACCTCTTGTCGTTGGTTTATTGGGTTATTTACGACAAAAACGAAAATTTTTTTTTCGCATTTTCGGTGGGCTCTAATGTTTGAAATTTAAAACACATTTTTTAGTTTCATGCCATAATTCAATATTAAAAACCCGTTACAAAATTGCATTCGTCTCCCAAGCAACTTGGAAACGATTGGTTCTACTAGTAACAGATTGCAGTATAAATAAGTTTCAATACGTTTGCGGAGAAGCTATTTCTGCAACTTGGCCATCTGGCGAGTACAGCTGGAAGAAATTTCATACAGTGCTGTCCGTCTCTAGTACGACCAATTTTTCCCAAGTTTCTTCGGTGGGGACGCTGTTTCGGAATTGCGCTCAAAGTGAAATGGTATAAACTTGTAGTAACCCCACATATCTTTCTGATAAATCCATAACAGAAATCTGACTGAGCGGACTAATAAGCCAACTTTTAAACAAATAGTTACTGAATTGTTATTAGTAGTAATTTTGTAATAGAAATGGATTAACTTCATTATTAATGTGATAACTTTATTAAGCAGTTCATCCTTATTCTGTTTAAGATATATAAAAATAGGGGTAGAACAGATTATGCTTTTGCTTAGTTAACATTCGACAATAGCTTCATGATTTACCGAAGCTTATGATTTAGCCTGACTGTTAGCTAATTATTAAATAGGTCATCTTTATCCACAGGATCTTTATCATTGTATAGCAACAGTTTATGTGGTTCATAAGAATGGTTCATGAGGCTATCTTTTTTTTTAAATCCAAGCCAACCTGGTTGCTAAGCGTCATATAATAATCAATTAGCTGATAATCACCTGACATTTTGGCATGACATTCACCTGATATTCACCCGATTTTCATCTGATGTGTAACTGGCAAGAATCAAATGATTATCAGGTGAAAATAGGTTAAAAATCATGTGAATATCATGTAAATGTCAGGTGAACTCTGTTCACTAAGCTTCAGACAAAACTTACCTTTGATTCACATGATATTGACATGATATTTAGCTGATTTTCACCTGATAATCTGCTGTTTGTCACCACTTACACATCAGGTGAAAATCAGGTGATTATCATTAGAAAATCGGGAGAATATCTGATAAATATCATGCTAAAATATCAGGTGATTATTAGCTGATTATCATGTGGCACTTAGCAACCGGTAATGTATCTGATAACTTCATTTTGATACTTATTTGTATTCTCCAAAATCTTAAGATACAATGATTACTGACTTTGTTTTCTGAATCTAAGCTCGTAGTCTTTTCAGTTCTAACTGTGATCCTTCATTATATACAAATATTTAAAATCCATGTTATATAGAACAGGACATAGTTATTATTTGACTTCAACTCAACACTTCATGATTGTAGTCTGTCTTTCATCACTTATGCTTAATTTTAATAATGTTTCTGTAGATTCTAGATGTTACTGGATACAGTTAAGACTTGTTAAAGTCATTGTTCTTACAGCCACAATTCTCTTATTGAGGAATCTCTACCATCGATCATACAATTTACGCTTGCTTAGTACAGTAAAAGTTTAGTGTATAAAACAGGTACAACATGGCGATCTCACGAAAACGTAGGCTAGTGGGATACTTGGCACACTTATTTATCTTACAGACAAAGCTGCTAACTTCTGGCTTTTGTCTTAATACGTATTGTTATTGTTTCAGTTTTTAGATCTGAAATGTAACTTCATTAGATTTTTCACGATATCTTTGAATTTTACTATAATTATTCATCATTTATATTATCCACTGACCCCAGGGAAAAAATAAAGTAAATCTCAGAAGTACAAAGAAGAGTAAGGACAAAGTAAAGACTACTGATGGCTTGTTTATTAAGTTTTAAACAGCGATAAACTGTGATATCTTCGGAAGTAAACGAGGGTACTTAGAGATATAACCTTTGAAAAAAATAAAGTATAACAATACATTACAGATATTCGTTGTTGCATACTAGAAAGCAGTTCTGTCATTCTCACTAAAAATTTATAATTGCGTTATCTTTTAAATCATTTGGTCTCATTTCACATTTCTGGCATTTGGCAAAATAAAAACTGTAGTAAGCTTTCTCTAAATTTATCATTTGTACATCTATCTTCACATCGTTATAACAACATCAATTTTGTAAAGAATTTTTGTATACTATTAATTACATTATTGAAACAAAAAATAGTTTGGGCCTCATCAATTTGAAGGCCGTCTGAGTGCCGTTGACTACCGCACTTTCTTGTTACACCACCTTCCACAAGTGCTGGAAAATTTACTGCAAAAATGTGTGAGAGAACATGTGGTATCAACATGACGGGGCTCCTGCGCACTCAGCTCGAATTGTTATTCATACCCTTGATGAGATGATCCCTGGACGTTGGATTGGCAGAGGAGGTTATTCATAAATTTATTTCTTAAACTTCTAAGGCATATGCTAAACCATAATAATACAAACATTGCTGTTATTTGCCAAATTCAGAATATTACACCATCTTTTTTCTTTTTTTTCTTTTTTTTCTTCACTGGGTTACCGCGACAGCCTAATGGCCTACTGGCCTAGTCGCTGGGGCCACCTACTCACCAACTATGTGTGAGGGTATAGTACTGCATCTACTTACAAATCACCTAGCAGTTATCATACTTATCATACATGGGCACAGTGGGAAAATTTCCAGTGAATACCTACTTAATCACACCTTGAAAGAGAAGCAGCATAAGTGAGTAGAGCTCGTTTTTTCTCTAACAGTGGCTTATATTGTGTCTTTCAAGTACTGACGTCAGCAAGCTTCTTGAAATACTCAGTCAATTAGTACATGATATCTACAGTACATGGCATGTTAAGGCAATGGCACAGAATTAATAAGCTGCAAATTATTGACACATGGTTTTCACAACTAACAGTACTTACAACGAATTACCATGAATTCGGCACTATCGTGCCATTGCCATGAGTGTACTTTGATATGAATTCGTCAGTAATTCGCCAAATATAAAAAGGTACATTGAAACATATACGATAGACTATGTATTATTTTGTATTTCGTGAGCGATAATATTCCTACACATATCAAAAAAAAAGATAGATATCGATTCCTAACCATTACCATAATTACCAATATCATCAATTTACCCTTACTACACATGTAAATCAGGTTCAACTTTTAGTTTTTCTTTATCCTTATTCTTCCATTTTTCCTAATTTTATGTAGGACATAAGTGCTGCATCCTTTGAAATCACTAATCCTATCCTTACCCTTATAACCATACATTCCCAGGTCCTAGTACCTGGCCTCCCCGCTCTCCCAACCTCAATCCTCTAGGGTATGATAAAAGATGCAGTCTACAGACATCCAGTCAACGATGTGGAAGATCTAGAAGACCGCATAAGAGCTGTGT
This sequence comes from Copidosoma floridanum, assembly GCF_036245765.1. Classification (NCBI taxonomy): domain Eukaryota; kingdom Metazoa; phylum Arthropoda; class Insecta; order Hymenoptera; family Encyrtidae; genus Copidosoma; species Copidosoma floridanum. Next base: position 14,240,177 of record NW_028321897.1, on the reverse strand, counting down.
TTAAAAGTGTTACACCAGAAATGGTGGACAGGGCATTGGACAATTTTGAACGCAGACTCCAATGCTGCCTTGACCATGATGGTGAACATTTTGAGCAGTATTGGTAATTTTTTAAGTTTATTTTTGTAGTACTTTATTTTAAAGTTCTTGTGTTTAATGCATCTGTTCCGTTATATTTCCGTAAAGTACAATTATAATTTACTTTTATCTCTATATGAGAAAATAATTATAGACTTTTAAGTAACTGATCGGAATAATTAGTAACCTTACACCTGCCTATCTTAAGATTAATTACGCTTTTATTTGTTATGAAAATCAATGGTACTATCCTAACTTATGATGTGTATTTAATTTCAACTTAGATGCGTTTTGGTAAATCTTTTATATCAGAGTATATGTTAAAATGATGAATGATGTCAGACCGCCTCTCTAATGGCATCCTCATGGTGGATTAATAATGGCTTTCAGTATACATATATACTGCTTATAATATTAAACTTAATGATTTTTGTACATTTAACTACTGTTTGGTTGAATTATATCATGGTCAATGTTAAACGACAAATGGAGATCATGTCAGTTTGCAAGACTTCGATACATGCAGTAGCACTGTTGTGCAAAGTGTAATGATCGTTGTACATCGTTTAACAAGTAATTCATCAGCTATGCTTCCTTCTGAGGCTGATTGAATTCTTTTTTATTTTCCATCTTAAGCTTTTACCACATTCTTAATTTAACTCATGCACACATATCATCCATTTAATTTTTACATAAAATAAAACAATTTATTGATACGTTGGAGTAGTTCGAGATTAGACGCATAGCTAAGGTTTTAGTTTCAGTCATTGCCGCATGATGCTTTTTTACATAATAGAATTGCGCTATATATTCGCGCTTTTTTTTGACCACGTGAAATGGCTGAAGTTTAAGTTTCAATTTTAGCCACTTCATTTACTTTTGTACGGGCGATAGTAGTTGTGGCTCGCATCGAATTAGGGCAAGTGATTGCTCAAACTGATCGAACAACTTCCTCTTTAAAGAAAAACAAATTATTCCAATAATAACTATCGTGAATAAAAATTTGTTTATTAACTTATTGGAATCAAAATATTTTTAATTGCTTTTATTAATAATACTATTTACAAAGATAATATCGAAATTTCATGGGTTTCTTAATCTATTACACATTTTGGTTAAAATTATCCAGAATTCACTGCGCAAGAGTTGCTCGTCTGGTTCTGTTTTATCATTCACGAAATCTGGAAACAAATTTTTGATGGAAATAATAATTTAACCTGAAGGTGAGACAAAGTAGTATATATAATTAAGTGTATGTTATTGTACTAAATAGCTACGACAAGTGATATAAAAAAGCTTCCGAAATTTGACACTCATTGGTACTCTCCTATTTAAGCAAGTAAATACGTCAACTAGAGATTAGAAATAGAGTATGGTTGAAAGTGTACAATAGTTGCAATGAAATTTTTGTTAAAACCCTTATTACAATGGTATAAATATTACATCTACTAACTATTTGTATCAATTAAAAGTATTAGAGTAACAATAAAGTGCGTACCAAATAAACAATCATAAATATCACTGCGAATCTCCTTCAATTTGCCTTTCCCAGTTGGTGTCATTTTTTTTAACTCTTCCACTCCTAAAATCATTTTCATCATTGTCCTGGTCAATTCAGCACTGTCATTAGATTTTGTCATAACTTTATCAAGTTCCTTTTTCGAAACGTAGATATCGTGTTTATTGTGAAGTTTGATGTACAATTTAAAAGTATTAGTAAGTTTATTGTGTTAGATATAGTCATTTATTGTAGTGAATTTCGTAAATAATCGATTAAAGTTCAATAATAATCGAGAACAAATCTGTATTCTAAGCTGCCCTAGAAAATTAATTAAGATGTGAATCACTACCTTTGTTTAGAATGTAGAATGGGTGAATAAAAACTTTGTTGTACTTTCTTACAAATACTTTATTTGAGTATCCGGTTGCTGCGCGTCAGTTGATTATCAGCTGATAATCACCTGATATTAGTGCATGCTATTCACCGTATTTTTTCATAACAATCACTTGATCATCAGTTGATTTTCATCTGATGTGTAATTGGTGATCATCAGCTGATTATCAGGTGAAAATCAGCTGAATATCATGTGAATATCGAGTAAACTCTGTTCAGTAGGCTTCAAGCAAAACCCACCTAATATTGTTCTATACAATTCAAATATTAAAGTTAACATAAATCTTGTTATAAGAATAAAATTACCTTCTCCTCTGGTACACTACGTTGACCAACATCAAATTCATCTGGTACTTTTTGAGCTACATCGTTTGTAATAAAAATAATTATATTTTGTAATAATGTATTGACTTTTACATAAAAAATTAATACCGTTCTCACTGGGAGTTAGTGATGATCTTCTGTCACAGAGTTGTGCTACGGCATTTGCCTCTGCATTGTCAGGTTCGCACGCTAACAACAAGACAGATTAGTATTGACAAGAAAAATTTGTATTGGAATAATATTTTATATTTACAATGAGTATTCGAGTTTGTAAGTTTGTACACATAATGCTACAACGTAACTGAAATAGTAGTTTTCCTACGAGTTTGAAAAGTCTCTGTTTGCGAACCGAGAGGTTTGCGGCCCGAGCCGAAGGTGAGGTCCGTAACGAGGTTCGTAAAGGAGACTTTTCAAACGAGTATCGGAAAACTGCTTTTTTGCCTGAAGTACCAGCCTCCCAAGACCACCCGAGGGCGGAAAAATAAATATTGTGGCCTTTTATAACTTAAAACAATTGCTTTAAAAAAATAAGCCTGCAAGATACTTTTCTGGTAATGATTTACGATGTTGTCGATAAAAAAATGTTAACTGACTCATAAAAACAAGCTGTTATAAGATCCAAATAGGTGAATATGTTAATAAGTACTATTACAATTTCTATAGAGAATACTAAAATGTACAGTAATTATACAATTTTTATCAGTTTATTTTATAATAAACCACCGACAGTAAAAAAAAAATATGAAAGAAACACATATCCCACTTTACTTCAGTTTTTTAAACTGTTAAATATCGTATTGTTCGGTATTAATTTTGTACAAATATTTTATGAATTAATATAACTTGAGTAAATAAAATCATTACTTTGAGTTAACATATCTTCCATTGGAACCTCTACAACTGGCAATTCTTTAAGAGACATAAAACTTATACGAACGAACAATTGACATACTAAGGGCCTGCTATATACCAACCAAGTGTCTACAAAGTGTCTTGCTCCGTGCTGATCGTGTGGCTAAGATGGGGGGTGGTGTCGCCCTATATATACATGAGTCGATCCCATGTAGAGTTGTCTGTCATTTGACTTACTCGGATACGTATACCAAAAGACCTGAGTACCTATTTGTCACGCTTCAGCTGCGCTGTGCTAAGGTTCTACTCGGAGTGGTATATTCCCTCCCTCCAAGGGTGGCTACTGGTCGGATGTTGAGGATGCGCTGATGAATTGTAATGTAGCCTATGAGTCGACTGTATTAGTATGAGATTTTAACATTAACTGGACATCCAATACTACTACTCTCCGTATTCTGCGCAGTTCCTTAACTGCTTGTGGCCTTGAGCCGCTGCAACATTTACCTACTCATCACGTCGGAGAGTCTCACTTGACTGTAGATCACATTTGTGTTAGCAATATTGAACGTGTTAACAGTCGAGCGCAGGTATTTTACCCTGCAATCTCCAAACATGACTTGCTGCTGGTCTCATTGTCGCTTGAAGTACCTCAAATTACTCGGCAACCAATCACCCGATGCTCATTTCGCGAGTACAACTTGGATAATTTACAGCGTTACTTTCGCGACATTGATTGGAATGAGTTACACCACCACGTAAACGTTGATCACAAAGTCGAATTCTTAACAGAGTCGCTGGTGCAGTTATACGATGTCCATGCGCCCTACAGAAGATTATACCCGAAAAACAAGCGCTCACCTTGGCTGTCTGGTGCACTGCGATCCCTAATAAAACACGTGATGCCATATCTTCTTAATATTCGGCGAGGCTGGTGAACTCCAGGAGCTCAACTGAGATGTGGTGGTGTGTGAGCGAGGTGGGAGCCTCTTCGAAGGATAGGAGCTCTGTCACCCTGCTGGCGAGCTGCAACGAGCTCAATAAGCACTTCGTGGGCCTGGGCTGCAGCGGGCCGCTGACTGATGCCCGTCCATTTGCGCAAATTCCACCTGACGACCGCTTTTATTTTGTTCACGTATCTTCAGAAAGTGTCTTGAGGATAATTAACTTGGTGAAATCAAACGCAATTGGGCCTGATGGTGTCCCTGTTCGCTACTTGAAGCACTGCCTTCTAACGATACTGCATGTACTGACCCACATCTTTGACTGCTCGCTGTAATCTTGCAGGTTTCCTGAAGCATGGAAGATGGCTCTCGTTCGTGCTATACCTAAGCGTAAGCTGCCTACCAAGATGAGCCATTTACGGCCTATTAGTATACTCTCAGTTGCTTAAAAAATATTGGAATCGGTGGCAGCTGAGCAGATGCTCCACCAGTTTATCAGGCATGCTGATTTTCTGGACCCCTTCCAATCGGGATTCAGGGGGCACCACTCTGCTCATACCGCGCTCCTGCATGTTGTCAGCGATATCTAATACAATAAAATTCAATTCAATTCAAGTGTCTACAAAGTGCCTGCCAAATACCCACCAAGTAATCGAAAAGTATACACCAAATATCCACCAAACGCCCATTGAATACTCGCAAAATGAAAAAAAAGCACCTGCCAAGTGCCCGCTACATGCCTACCAAGTACCAAAAAAGTACTCTTTGAATTTCCTGAAACTAGTCACTAATGCATGTCAAGTAGCCGGAAAGTACCTTTCAACTGCATAGGATGTATCCGCCAAGTACCCACCAAGTCCGTAGTACTCACCAAGTACTCACCAAAAGTGCCCGGAAAGTACCCACAAAGTACCCCGGAAGTAACTACTAGTGCAAACCAAAAGCCAAAATGTAATTCGTACTCACATGGATATAATTTATTGCTGATCGTGGGTCGTAGACGATCATGACTGCACTCTGGTACGAAAAACAGCTAACTGATACAAAAATGTCTTAGCGCAAGAGTAAGATAAAAAGTATAAAATGTCACACTAATTGACTTGCTCCCTCAGTGCTCTTAAAATTTTGCAGATATAAACTGTATCATATGTAGTTCTGTAAAAAAAATGCTTTGTAAGTTAAATTTTTTTTTTCCTAATAATGAGATGGCCTTATTATGTTCAAGAAAATAAGATAGATGATAGTTTTATAGATATCAGTTGTCTTATGATAACTGTTATTTGTCATTATCTGAGATATGGTTTCTCTTTTATTTTAATTTAGATTGATTAACAAACGTTTTAAGTATTGTCTATCCAGATTAAGTAATGGTTAACAATCATTGCAATAACCAGCAAGTGAGAAGCCAACTTCCCAGTGATCAACTGTATAAAACCCTTGTGTTGTTGCTACTGAAACAAGTTCAACGTTGCCTTCTGTGCAGGGATTGGTTTTCTACAAAATTTTGTGTACTCTAAGGTAGATTAGTAAGAAAGTATTAAAAACGTAAGAAAGTTTTGAATAACGTAGAAGACGTGGAAAATCAAATAAAACGTTTTGTAAAAATTAAAATGATATAAAAATGAACGTGAAACTTCTCTTTTTAACTGTGTAAAAAATTATAAGATTATCTATTGTGTTATAACTAATATTAATCGTTAAGTAGGTATATATTTTTGATGCAAAAAGGAAAATAAATTAAAAAAGATAATACAAACACTTGTAAAGCACGTACAATTCAATTTGACAAAAAAAGTACATATCTTATACTTTTCTATATAGATTACAGTATACTGAATTTATGGTTTACTTAAAATTGTGGTTATGTGAAGTGTCATAAACTGTATGTCCATTACTATATGAAGAAGCCTCGAAGTTTTTTGCAACATTATTATCTTTTAACAACACAGTAACATTTTTATTAAATTAAAATATAATTTTTACAATGCAAAAAAATACAGTAGGAAAAAAATAGTGAAGGTTGAATAAAACTTTGAGAAAATTTTTTATTGTTTTAGTCCTCAGCATTTTGATTTTGACCCAATAACCCAGTAATCCATAGTAATTTGCACAAATATTGGTGCCATGTATTTCTTTTTCTTCCTCCTTTGCAATTGCACGTTTTAAAGCACTATGTCTCTTGACCCTTTCCTTACTTGATGGCAACGATTGTTTCACTGTCAAACTCATTTTACAAAAAAAAAATTATTTTAACTATTCAATGAAAATGCAGGGAGCCCTTAACATGTCAATTAATTATTGTACTCACACTGCTCCAAAATGGCTGTCATTCGCATCAGTTGTATACTATACATACACATATTGTAGCTACAGCTTTGTTTTTTTATATTCATCATTGCCCCCTAAGGGGCTAAGACATGGTGATTTTGACACTGTAAAGTGTATTTAGCCATACGTTTGTTAATTAATGGTAGGTGTGAAACAGTAGGAAAATTGGTAGGTTTTAATGAAGCTCAATTTCCCTCCAGAAAAAAATTTCATTTATTAATGAAAATTTTTGTCCAGAGTGGGATTTGAACTCTGGCCATCAAGATGTGTAGGCAAACACGCTACCGACAGAGCCATCATGTGGCGTAGCTACAGCTACATCATAATAACGAGTGAGACGGAAGATACGTAGATAGGCTTCCCACCTAGCCACTACCGATTCCACCGTTACAAAACCTACTTTCGGCCTACCTGGGCCCCCTATAAACTTTTTTTTTTATATTATAGTGCTCTACGTGCGGTTCCTTTTATAAGGGCACTACTATGGGACTATGGGTACTGAGCACTTGGGAAAGGGACAAGAAAAGGGATGGGAGGTCTCCCATTACTGGGAGGGGGGTAAGGGAAATTTTGGCAATTTTTGCTGCGAAAAGGTCACCTAAACCATCCTTGAGGAGCATTGCGTGTTGAAAAAGCACATGTGAGAATCACAGAGGTACTTGCCCGAAAAGTCGTACTGGCAGGGAATCGAACTACGGTCTCCCGCGTGCCAATCCATGACCTAGCCAACCGAGCCACCGCGCGCTTGTCCCCCCTATAACTAATGAGGCAGCCTAGTTAAATTTCCGATCTGAACGGTACGGGTGACGAGAGTACACGGACTGACGGAAAGTGACGGGTGACCGACAGCCACTCGCTGACGGCAGTGTAGTATTCTTTACTCCAATACTCATACCTAATTCAATGACGATCTCGTACGGACTCCAACAGGAATCGCTGTTATGTTCCATTTGTTACGTAAAACGACGGAAGCAGACATGATCGTGCCTGATAAATCATCTGTATGGAAGATTACGGACATCGCTTTTGTTTTTGCGAAATCTTGAAGAATTTTGTACACGGACGCCAAACGGAGGGGTCTGAATATACACTACCCACATTAGAACCTCACATGCGCCTAGATAAGTTTTCTGCTCGGGCTATCCCTTTATTAGGAACGTGGCGCTTTGACAAAGCACATATAAAAAATAGGGTTATAACATATTTTTTTTTTTTTGCCTGCATAGGCCAATGTACAGAAAAATAGTTATACGGTACCAGTGCTCTCAAATGTGGCTCTGTTCGGAAATGATGCGTTGGTTAAGTTTTTGGTTGGTACCTAGCCCCACCCTGGCTTAACTAACTGATCGTGCGTTCGCAAATGTAAACAATAGTTAATCAGCTGGTCACGTTTTGGCGCACTTTGAGGCTTTCAAGTTTTCTCTTTAACCTTAAAAGCGCTTAAAGTGCGCCAAAATGTGTCAGCTGATTAACTATTGTTTACATGTGCGAACGCACGGTCACTTAGTTAAGCCAGGGTGGGGGTAGGTACCAACTTAATACTTAACCAACGTATCATTTCCGAACAGAGCCTGTGACTGGCAAACTTGCGGAAAATTCAAATTGGCTGTATGGAGCAAGATGCCAAACCCCAGTTAACTCGACAACATTTCATACACCATAACTTGATAAATTAATCATAAGCTATTTAATCCAATAACCCAACGCGCCTAAAAACAGTGTCACAAGCTTTAATAATTAATGAATTACATTAAACAGTAACGCAAGCGCCAACCCCCACACAACCCGTGGCGCTTACTGGCCGCTTTGTTTATTGATTAAATAAATAAAATAACACAAGCGTAAATCACCACTTAACCTGGGGTGCTTACTGGCCCCTTTGTTTATAAATTAAATAAATAATATAACACAATCGCCAATCTCAATACAACTTAGGGCGCTAACTGGCCGCTTTAATTATTTATAATCAATCAAATAACACAAGCGCTAATGTCCACGCAACTGGGGAAACTTTTTGGTTACTCTTTTAATTAATAAAATAAATAAAAAAACAGACGCGCCCATCAACACACAACCCGAGGCGCTTTCTGGTTGAATTTTTTTTTTTTGAAGAAAGCACTAAATGATAAAAAAAGTCAAGTGCAACTAGAAAGTGCTCTTTTTACTTTGGTGGTGGGCATTTGTGTTATTAATTCATAAATTTTATTAATTTTTAAAATCATCAGCTAACGCTCTATGTTAAGTGGGGATTGGAGCTTGTGATATTTTATTTATTTAATTAATAAACAAAGAAACCAAAAAGTGCCCCAGGTTGTGTGGGGATTGGCGCTTGTGTTATTTTATTTATTTAATTAGTGAACAAAGCTGTCAGTAAGCGCTCCAAGTTTTGTTTGGATTGGCGTTTGAGTTATTTCATTTATTTAATTAAGAAATAAAGAAACCAAAAAGTGCCCTAAGTTGTGTGTGGATTACCGCTTGTGTTATTTAATTTACTTTAAATAATTAAAGCAGCCAGTAAGCGCCCCGAGTTGTGTGGGGATTGGCGCTTGTGTTAGTTTATTTATTTAATTAATAAACAAAGCGGCCAGTGAGCGCCACGGGTTGTGTGGGGATTGGCGATTGTGTTATTTAATTTATTATATTAATTGAAAAAGCAACCAAAAAGTGCCCCGGGTTATGTGGTGATTGGCGCTTGTGTTATTTTATTTATTTAATTAATAAACAAAGAAAACAAAAAGTGCCCTTGGTTGTGTGTGGATTACTGCTTGTGTTATTTTATTTATTTAATTAGTAAACAAAGCTGTCAGTAAGCGCTCCAAGTTTTGTTGGGATTGGCGTTTGTGTTATTTCATTTATTTAATTAAGAAATAAAAAAACCAAAAAGTGCCCTGGGTTGTGTGTGGATTACTGCTTGTGTTATTTAATTTATTTTAAATAATAAAAGCGGCCAGTAAGCGCCCCGAGTTGTGTGGTGATTGGCGCTTGTGTTATCTTATTTATTTAATTAATGAACAAAGGGGCCAGTAAGCGCCCCTGGTTGTGTAGTGGTTGACGCTTGTGTTGTTTTATTTATTTAATCGATTTGCAGAGTGGCCAGTAAGCGCTCCGGGTTGTGTGGGGATTGGCGTTTGTGTTGTTTTATTTTTTCAATTAATAAACAAAGCAACCAGAAAGTGCCCTGAGTTGTGTGGTGATTGGCGCTTGTGTTATTTTTTTTTTTTTAATCAATAATTAAAGTGTCCAGTAAGCACCCTGGTTTGTGTCGGGTTTGGCGCTTGTGTTATTTTATTTATTTAATCAATAAACAAAGGGGCCAGTAAGCGCCTCTGGTTGTGTGGTGATTGACGCTTGTGTTATTTTATTTATTTAATCAATAAACAAAGTTGCTAGTAAGCGCCCCAAGTTGTGTGGTGATTCGTGCTAGTGTTATTTTATTTATTTAATCAATAATTAAAGCGGCCAGTAAGCGCCCTGGGTTGTTTGGGGATTGGCACTTGTGTTATTTTATTTATTTAATTAATAAAGAAAGCGGCCAGTAAGCTTCCCGGGTTGTGTGAGGATTGGCGCTTGCGTTATTGTTTAATGTAATTTGTTAGTTATTAAAGCTTGTGATACTGCTTTTAGTTGTGTTGGATTAGTGTGTGAAATAGCTTAAGTTAATCCATTAAGTTATGGTGTATGAAATGTTGTCGAGTTATGTATTGTTTTGTGTCTTGCTCCATATCCAATTTGAATTTTACGCAAGTCTTCTAGTCACATTTGAGAGCACTTTATGGTACGGATCTAGAGGCACTTGCCCGAAAAGTTGCATTGGTTGGAAATTAAACCACGGTCTCCCACGTGTCGATCCACGAGCCATGGTGGGTAAGTTACCTGAGGTAACTTTTTTATTATGTTACATGTAAAATATCTGTTTCACGACCTAACCAACTGACCCACTGTCCTGCCCACTGCGCGCTCATTCCTGTAGCTGCTACGTTCTTACCTATAGTGTGTAGGAAGTGCCCGAGAAGTGTTTGCTACGTTTAACGTAAGAAAGAGGTAATCTAACCTCATTTTTGACTACGTGATCTGAGTAGTCTGCTTACTTTTTAGCTGATTGTAATTATTTTTTTATGATAAACTGCACTCACCACTGGTACGTAGCATGGTTACAGGAAACCACTTTTTACCCTATCTAGCGGATGTTGTAGAGCCTTCAACTCTTACATTAGTTGAGGCAAGGATGCTTGATGATTTTGTCTGTGTCTCCCAATTAACATAACTTCACTTTGCACGTTTTTTTTATGATAGAAGTTTTATTTGTTTATGTATTTTGGTTTTATTACTTTTTTTTTGTGTATGTCGTAATAAATTTTTTATTGTTACTTCGTCAGTTTGTATTGATCGTTAATAATTAACTGAAGGCAGGTACATTAACCAAACATTTAATTACCATAACATTTTCGAGTTTCTTTTTCGATACACTGTTGAGTATATGAATATTTTAAATAGATTTTAAATAATATTAGATAAAATAATTGTATAGTACTTATAGCATTATTAATTTTATTATTGTACAGCATGTAAGTGTGTATGATAAATTATTGGTTTTTAGTTACATAAGCAGTGTCTGCTGTAATATACTTAGGTTGTTGTAATTTATGTTTGGAAGTAGTTTCTAATAATTAAGGTTTTTTTAAATCTACACAAACAAAACTTTAAATCATATACAAATTATACATGCAAATATAATCGTCATTCAGAATATAAGTAAAAAGAGTCATAAATTATAATTGTTACTTGAAGGGACTTAAAACCTTTTATATTATTTTTAATGAAGTTGTTATGATCTTACACCTTCTTATACTTACAGATGTTGAAGGTGATAAAACTTTCTTCTGCACTGCTTAGCGGTTAAAAAATAATTGTTTCTGTTTTTTTCAGTTTTCTACATCAGACTAGGAGAATTGTTTATTTTTTGACAAAGCAAATACTTCTATCTTTTCTTTGAGTACATTGATTATGCTACAAAATTATCTAGTGATTATTGAAAATACAAAGAGTATTGTTAATTGAAACTATTAAGGCGGATGTGAAAGTGGTCAAAGTTTTACAAATATTTGTGATATAAAGAAGATTATGTAAAATGGTAATACATGTAAAATACTATTTGTGCGACATTTTTAATGATTCTTGTGAAATGAGTAGTTTAAAATTTTGTGTTTTGTTTATAGGCTTGCTGTAAAGTGAATTGGGTAGTGATAGAAATGGCCGAAATTTTGCAGTTGGAGTGTGCAAAAACTTTGCTGAGTGATACAGACAAATTTGAATTAGATACAAGAAAAAATGACATAAACGTCTGCTTACAAAAAACATCTTGTACAAAAGAGTTATATGACATGGCTGACAATATTTTATCCGTCGTTTCTGTTGCTAGAGTCTTATTACAAGTTTTAAACAACGAAACCCAATGTATAAATAGTGATGTAATTCCTGTGCCAGCAATGGAAGTAAACTTGCGCAGTTTGGCTCTTGGAGTAGCTTGAAGAAAATGCGTTTTCCTGCAAGGTGCAGTTGGCTGTGGTTAAACAGCCATCGTTGAATACTTGGCCAAAATAACTGGACACTTGCCATCCAATTCCATTAAAGTACAGTTTGAGGATCAAAGTGACTTATAAATGTTGCTGGAAACTTACAGATGCACCGATATATCTGGAGAATTTGAATGGCAGGCTGGTGTGCTCACGCAGGCAGTAGCAAGTGGAAATTGGCTTCTTCTGGATGTTATATACAGTGCTGCACAAGACGTTGCTAGCATTTTGAGTAATGTCATGCAAACTGGAACTCTGTCTGTTCCTGGATGCAAAGACACTTTTTACGTTAACAGTGGAATTCAGCTGTTTTTCACGCAGAGATTGATCCCCATGATGTCCGGCTTCCAACGTCAGTCATCCGGAGCCAGTCGTCTGTTTAAAAAACACTTGCTGTGCATCAACATGGAGTCGCTGTCGAAAAAAGAATTCATTACAATTGTCCAAACTCTGTTGCCAGTATGAAATACTGTTACTTCTAAGTTCGTTGATGTTTTCTTGTTTTTTTTTTGTAGGAAATCATAATACCGATAGTGATGAAGACGACGAACTGTTTTTTTTAAAACATGAAGATTAATTTCCACTAGAGACCTATTAAATTAGTGTCACAGAGCTGTTAACGGCTTAAACGTTTCCTCCAAAGATTCTGCTCTTAAATTACTTCAAGATGCCATTGACATATTCTGTTGCTCTGTACTATTTCAAGGTAAAAATAAATTTGTTAACAAAATGCAATTTAATTATTTTTTAACATCTTCACGCAAACAATTTAAAATTCCATATTCTTTCAGATCACAGATTAGTCTTAGCAACGAAGATCTGTAACAAACTCGGCATCGTTAAAATACAAGCCGATTACTTTTGCCGAACGTACAAGCCCTCGATCAGCGTCTCAGCAAAATATTTCACTAGCAGTCGTTGTCAAGTAGAACGCAAACAAGCCGAGCAATTATCTCATGAGCGATGCACTGCCAAATTCTCGTTCACTCGACCATCCGCCTGCCTGCTCAAGCGCATCAGCTGCTGTGTAGCTCAAAACGAGCCAGTACTGCTCGTCGGCGAAACCGGCACTGGCAAAACCAGCTGCGTTGAGTACTCGGCCCGCAACACAGGTCACAAGCTGATCGTTATAAACATAAATCATCAAAGTGAGAGCGCTGACCTGCTCGGTGGCTGCAAGCCTGTCGACTTGAAGATCCTCATTTCTCCCATTCGCGAGGAATTCGAGATCTTGTTTTGCTCATTCTTCGTGGTCGAGCCCAACAAAAAATTCCTGAAACACATTGACACTTGCCTCACGAAAAGCAAATGGAAGACCCTCGTTGCGCTGATGAATACCAGTACAGGTGCTGCTTTGAAGCGACTCAGGTCAAAGCATCAGCGAGCCGGAAGACAAGAGCCACGAGACTGTAAGAAAGTGGGACCAGCTGGCTGCCAATCTAAGAAAGCTGGCGCTCAAGTGAAGAGGCAGCTCTCGTTGGCCTTTGCCTTTATGTAAGGGAGCTTAATTAAGGCTTTGAAAGAAGGTCAGTGGATCCTGCTGGACGAGATCAATCTCGCTAACGCCGAGACTCCAGAGTGCCTTTCCGGTCTATTTGAAGGCTCGTCGGGCTCCCTGTCTCTTCTGGAACGTGGCGATTAAGAAGCCATAGCATGCCATCCCGATTTCACCTTATTCACCTGCATGAACCTGGCGACCGATGTTGGCAAGAAAAAACTGCCCGTCGTCGGCTTGCGTAAACGATTCACCGAGTTCTACGTGGTCGAGCTGACCAAGCACGTGGACTTGCAACTCCTCGTCGGCTCGTACCTAGAATAGTTGAACCTACCTGCCGTCAAACAGTAGGCCATCGTCAAGTTCTACCTGAACGTGCGCCAAGAAGCCACGTGGACTCTGTTCGAGGGTACCGCGAACAAGTCGCACTACAGATTGTGGTGAATCCTTTTCTTTCGTCTTTCTGTTTGATCTCTTTTGTGCCCTTTTCACAAGTATGATTTGAGCATACCATTTTTTTGGCTTAATTCAAGAAGTTCCGTGTTATAACTATTATCTAATATAATTAAAGTTAGAGTTCCCATATCCATATAGTATTTGTACATCAGCATATAAAGCATTATAAGAAGCTCCATTTTTTATATTTCTTGGAGGTCAATTCCTTAACTCATAATTATAAGATTACGATTTGGCTCTTGAAATATTTTAAAATAAATTTTGTTATGAGGAAAAAGGTACTACTTATTTTTTCATCACCTAAACTTAGATATGTTCTTGCTGTTACATACTTTGACATGTTAAAAATCAATTTGGGGGAATTTTAAAACACCTGTAAACATGAAGAAACTATTTGTAGGGTACGCTATTTTCCCGTGCAAGCCAATAGAACTTTGACTGAGCAGCTGCAGTATAGTTCGACACTTATTTTTTAATTGTTGGTAATTCATTTATTTCATTATACTTTTGTGTTACATGATTTTAATGTTATAAATATTCATGCATTTACATCTGTGGCATGGCTTCAAAACATGACAGCATAAGGAGCAGACAATGTTTACCTTGTAACATCCAACCTTTAATTTAACAGCAGAATAGTATAGCAGACGCTCGTGCGTGCGCACATGGAGTTATCTATGTATACTTACCAAATAAGCTCAATGACAATGTGGCAACGTCGCGAGTTCATGTGGGCGCTCCATACCCTTCCAACCCCATTTAGGGCTAGTTTGGAACGTATTATCAATCGCCTCCCATTTAAAAGCTATTGGCCCTAAAGAATTTATTCAAACGGGGTTTGGTTCAGAAAAAATTGTTCTACACGCTGTTCCCGGGAAATGCCACCGTTACATATCATGCTGTATATATATATATATATATTTGTTACTTATATTTTTATATTTACAGTATTGCTCTTACATTTATCACTCCTTCAGTTAATGTTATTTTATTTGCTCGTTCTTTCTGTAAGTTTTATTGATATAACATAATTTTAAATCCTCTCGAACTGATATATGTGTATACGTGTTTTGCAGTTGTTTCGCGTGTTTCGCACCTGCGGCAACTGCTGCTGATAGTAATAATCATGGGCTGTAGTCCTTAGCTCTTTAAAACAATAAATTCAATTGAATTTAATTGCAGGATTTGAGGCTCGAAAATCTCAGTAGAAATGACTTGCTGCCAAATTATTTGGATCGACAGTGGCAACAGTTTGAAGTTGAGTAGCATGACGTATCTCTTCTCAGGATACCTCGTTGGACTGGAATTCAAGCTACTTGTGAGTGGCACCTTCACGGCTTTGCAGATGCCTCAACTCGAGCTTATGCCGCTGCTGTGTTCGCAGTTCATCCAGGCCAACCGGCAACGGTTCTCATGGCTAAATCAATAGTTGCACCCACGAAAGGGAAATCTCTCCCCCGACTTGAACTTTGTGGAGCTGCACTGCTGGTTCATCTAATTAAACACTTTTCGAATAACGTCAGCCACCAGCTTGTGACTCTGAACTGCTGGTCTGACTTGAACATTGACTGGCGTAGTTGAGACGACATCCTTCGCGCTGGAAGACGTTCGTCAGTAATCGAGTCAGCGAGGTCACAACATCGCTTCCAATGGCGCGTCACGTTTGCTCTGAAGAAAACCCAGCGGACGGCGCTACACACGGCTTTTCGCCTAAAGCTTTTGCAGCTCATAAGCTTTGGTGGATGGGACCATATTAGATTTCACGGCCAGAGTTGACGTGGCCTTTGGATGTTAGCCAAAGCGAGCAGCCAATTGTGAAAATGACTGCATTGGTCTGTCAAAAAGAAGAAAGGGACAGCAAACAGGAGCCAGAAGTGTCATTGGGACTGTCAACATTACATGAGTATTCTAGTTATCGTAAAATACTACGTGTATTGGCGTACTGTGCTCGTTGGTGCCTTAGGGCTCCTCAAAAACGTACCGATAATCAACTTGCAGTACTCACCATCGAAGAGTTATGATTATCTCGCATATTCCTATTTAGTTACATTCAGATACATCACTTTTCAGCTGAACGTCAACTGCTGCTCAAGAAAAAGGAACTTCCAGCTCGTAATGGCCTAATCAAGCTATCTCTGTTTATTTGCAAAATGGGCTCACTGACAGCAGTCAGACTGACATCTTATTGACCATTCGCCAGTACTGGTTAAGATTATGCTGGTCCAGTACCTATTATCTTTTTCAAGGGTTGAGGAGCAAAACTAACAAAAGGTTACGTAGCGATATTCAATTGTATGGTAACTCGCGCAATTCACATTGAAATTGTATCGAATTCAACTGTGAATGCGTTTCTTGCAGCTTACGCCCGTTTTTGTGCGCGACGAGGCAACTGCTTAATTTTGTATTCCGATAATGCTACGAATTTCAAAGCATCCGCCAAAGTGCTTCAAGATTTATTTAACAAGTCGTCTGATTTCATTAAAACCGTCACTGAGAGCCTGGCCTCTAAAGTGACCCAGTGGTCCGTCATTCCACCAGGAGCTCCTCATTTTGGCGGACTGTGGAAGGCAGTGGTGGAATGTTTCAAGTATCATTTTCGTTGAATCATCAGGGATTTGACCTTCACATTCGAGGAGCTTTTGACTTTAGCAGTAAAAATTGAAGCTTGCCTAAATTTTAGACCACTGTGCCCTCATAATTCTGCAAACAATAATGAGTTTGTGTTGACTCCGGTGCAGTTCTTAGTGAACTCATCGCTTTTGGGATATGCAGAGCCCTACGATAAGCAACAACCGATTGTACGCGTAGCTAGTCGTTAGAAGCAACTCACGGAGTTACGTAATTCCTTTTGGGACCATTGGAGAAAGGAAATACTTCATTAGTACCAGCAACAAAATAAGTGACTGAAGCTTTATCCAAACTTTCAGTTTAACGGCATAATCCTGTTAAAAGACGAGATTACACCTCCTACTAGATGGCCACTAGGTCGTGTGATTGATGTTCATCCAGGCTTTGACGGCTTAGTACGCATAGTTGCAGCTGAAATCTCTGATTCAAGTTGTAAGAGACCGATAGTAAAGCTTATTAAATTGCCAACAGAGCCTGAATTAGGAAAATTTTATCAAGATTCCAATAGAGCTTAAGTTTGCAAGTACTTTAATCTTTACGGTGGGCGGTTTTGTTTCATGTTAGTTTCTAAGAAGGATTTAAGTCAATTTTGTTGCATTTTGTTGTACAGACCTATTGGTCTTTATAAAAGGAACTTTAAATTAAGAGTAAACAAGCGTTGAAGGAGTTCAAACTTGATTCATTGAAACATAAACTTTAAGATTGTTGTCAAGCATCTTAATGTTATTGAAAGTTGCAAGTAGAGTCAATTCATGCACTTTTTTTTTTGACTCAAAAGAATTATAAAAAGCACATTGTCGTAGCAAGTAGAGTTTGATTAACTTAGCTGAAAAATGTATAATGTAGTTATCGAACAATAGCTTTTTTTTTTTTCTTTTTTTTTTGACGATTTAGATCGTCAAGGCGGGCGGTGTGTACAATCAGAATCGTGAACTTCTTTGTAACAGCGAGGTGTCGTGAGAGGATGGAGCATTATATGGAACTTTCCATGACTCCGTAGGTGGGGGGGCTCATGCGCACATCACACAAAATAAAACTAGATTATTTGTGTTGGTTAGCTTTCCAAAACTTTTAAGATATGATTAAGGTTTGATTTTTGTGTGTCTCAGAGGCCCTATTAATTTCGAGACAATTTTTACGAGTCTCACTTGTTGCCCAGTTTGATCTTCGCAGCATTTGGCTCAAAATCCCTTGGTACGAGATAAGTACTACTGTTTTGAATTAGCTTTGCTCAATCTGATTAGCTTTCTTTCGTTGATTTTCTTTAACAAAAAGCTCTGTTGGTTTTGTTAAACAAATAAGAATTGAAATCGCAAGTGTTG
The DNA here is from genome assembly GCF_036245765.1 of Copidosoma floridanum. Classification (NCBI taxonomy): domain Eukaryota; kingdom Metazoa; phylum Arthropoda; class Insecta; order Hymenoptera; family Encyrtidae; genus Copidosoma; species Copidosoma floridanum. The sequence continues at coordinate 14,222,286 of NW_028321897.1, read as the reverse complement.
GATACCTGCTTCAAATCAAACAATCAACAATTTTACTCAAGACTCTCTCTTTGTTAATAAAAGAATTGAGTAAGTAAGTGACATAAAATTTCAACACATATATTTGACTAAGTTAGGGACACTAAATACGATATGGTTATTGATTGTAAGTCAGGCTTCCATCGAATACTGCTGCACCCTGAATAAGACCACAAAACCGTATTTTTGACCTACAATGAGCATGACGTGTTTGTTTAGATGTGCTATGGCCTACCTAACGTAGCAGTAGAGTATCATGCCACTATAACCAGAACTCTTGACGAATTATTTGGCAAGATTGTAATTGTATATGTAGACGACATAGTCATTTATGCAAAACCCTTGAAGACCGTGAACGTCACTTTGACTCAGTAATTGAAAGACTAAGCGAAGTCAACTGAAAATCGGAGCCCAGCAAATGCAAATAATTGCAAAAAAAAGTAGTATTCTTAGGCCACATATGAAGTAAAAGGGGATTTAACCCTGACCCAAACAAAATAGAAGCAGTAAAATCATACCCTACCACGAAAAATCTTAAGAACGTAAGACAGTTTCTAGGTTTCACCGGATATTACAGACGCTTTTTTCAATACTTTGCGAGGAAAGCCAAGCCATTCAGCAAGCTTTTTCAAAGCAATAAAAGCTTTTATTGGGATGATAAACAACAAAACGCTCTGGAAAGACACAAGGACGTTTTGGGCATGCCCTAATTTGCAATTTCCAGGCTTAGATCAGCCATTTCTATCAGAAATAACATGCGATGCATCTGGTTACGCTATAAGTAGTATCCTTCGTCAAGGGAAACTTAGCAGCGATCAACCAATTGCCTACACTTCGTGTGTCTTACGGTGCCTAAGACTCCAGTTTGACTCCTATAAAAAAGAAGCTCTTTCAGTATTACATTCAGTGCAGACTTTTCGTCCCTATGTATATTGCCCCAGATTAACGATAGTTACGGATCATCAACCTTTAGTATAGTTTCGAACCGCGGATCTTAACACAAAAATGCAAAAGTGGAGGCTTAAAATCTCTAAGTATGACTATAAAAAAATTCATCACATGGAATGCATCCACAGGCGTGTTATCAACGAACCTAGCGCCCCTTGCTCCAGTTAATGTTGTAACTAGGCGATAAGCGATAATAGTAGTTCCATGACAGTCAATGACCCAAATCAACCAATGCTAACTCACAAGTAGGAAGCCTGCAGATGAATTACTCAAAAAGAAGGAGCCCTAGGAGAATCACAATCACTAAAAAACCCAATACTGAGCAAGTCAACGCCTTAGACCAAGAAACAATACAGCAAGGTAATGTAAAGAAAAAGCGAGGGCGCCCCAAAAAGTTCTTAACCCTTTCGTAGCCTGATTTAAGTGTTCCTTTATTTAGTGATGAAACTAAGTCAGAAAATAAAGCTGACGATTTGCTTCTCAACAGAAATGAAACATCCTTGTGGAACAGGAGCACTGACGTAAATAAGGAAAAAACCATTAGCCCACAACCTTACTCTTTCGTTAAAACAAAATAACTACTAGAATATCAACATTATAATGTCAAGTACTTCTTAAAAAAGGCAGGTCAATCTCTCGACACAGGCGCTCGTACACTTACTAAGGCCAATAAAATGGCCCCACTTCATCCCGTAGAGTTAAGAAGCATCCGTATGAGAAAAATGACGCACAAGGGATATAAAATCACGCTTTGCCTCATGAAAGAAAAAGAAAAATTACAGTTGCTAATTGAAAACAGACTCAAAACGCTACATAAAATGCTTGAGGCAATCTAACTGAGAAACACATAAGCATGGTCAGTATAGCCTAGAGCCAGACCGTAAGAAACTTTGATATGTTGGTAGTAACTAACTTATTAAAGAACAAGATCTCAGACAGCGACGTTCAGTGTAGAGTTTGTCAAAACACTTTGGGATATGCAGATAGCAATAATAGGGATAAAATATTTTATGAAGTTCCATGTCGGAGGCCACCGAGATGTGTCCAAAGCATTTGGGTGTGTACGACAGAAATATTACTGAGAAGGACGAAGAGATGATATTGAATGACGCATCTAGCAGTACTTAGGATATCAGCTAAAGAAATAAGTATGGATGAAGACTAAATAACCTATGCTAATAACTAATACTCATAAAAATTTATTCGAAAAAGAAGCTCTAGACATTGTTGGCTGGTTATCCAAAACCAAAGACGAAAATAAATGGACCAAATCTGCAGTTACAGCGTAATTCGGATCAAACACCCTTAGCTCCACATCTATGAGACGCGAAAGGGGAAAAAATTTTGCAGCTAAAGGATCCACAAACCCTGAAAATATGGATCTCTCAGCATACATAAACTTTTAATTCGTTTATGCTGACCTACCTACTGCACTAAATTTACGGGTAGCCACTACGTATGCTCAGTGTGGTCTAAAATACACTTACATAACTGTAGCTTGTCATGGGACAAGATTATCCAAATCACTGAAAAAATAGAAACGGCAAACCACAAAAAGAAGCTCAAATGCATTACTAAATTTACGCACCAAAATACATACAGAAAAAGAATTCAGCTACACCCAAAACTCAAGACACTAAGGAAAAAAAGCCCACTTCATGCGATTTTATAAGAATCCACAAAAGAGTAGTGCACAACCCAATATACCGCTTTCCTTCAGAACACGTACTCAGCGAATTGCTCCCAGGACTTTTTTTAAAAGCCTTAATATCAATTTTGGAAAGGAGGTGATAGGGAAAGGCTCACAAAAATACAAATTATATGTTTTACAATGACATGTGTAAGCGTTACTAACCCTTATTATAGTACTGGATCTGGTAAATGTTTTATTAACTGTTTGTTCCTCACCACAGGGTCCCTCAGTGTTTTATCCATACCTTGAGACTCCCCGGGCTAATGTGGGTCAGTAAATAAATACGAATCATAGATTAACGAGAAATAACTAACCTTAGTACGTAAATTGATGAATCATACTGTCAACTAGGTAAATAAGTTCTTAACACTCAGCAAACTGTTCCCAGACCTTTATTTTCAAACGCCCTAGTATCAGCTTTGGGAGGGGTTCATAACTTTAGTAGACTAAGATAACCAACAAATTTTTTCCTGCTCATTCCGTAAAAATTTTGTGTTAAAAATATCTTGAGCAAGAAGCAACAAGCATCTGAAAAGTGGTGAATCATCTGCAAGTTACTCGTACACAATAATAATTCATGTATTAGCACGCTGGCCTAACCTGTTTAAAAATGGAAAACAAGCAAAATATCTTTCAACGCATATAAATAAAACAACTATAAATGCAAAAGTTTAACTAGAAGCAGTTAAACAAAGGGGTAATATTACATGTGAATGTAATTTAAGCTAAGGATTAAACAACATAAATTTGGGTATAAGGATAGATTAGAATTAATACATAGAAATAAGCAAAAATGAGACAAAATGCCGAAATTATTCCACACAGTTCAAAACAACCCATTTTCCTGTTAGCAAGCAACAACGTAACATGTTGATGACGGTAAACTTAGTAAGACAACCTTATTAATTTTCAAAGAACTATCCAATTTTTACAATTTATAATCACAGGCTCATGATTAAGCGAGTAACCCTTTTGCATCAAATCAACAACTTTATAAACATACTGCAATGGTCTAATTTATAATTATGTTAAATTCTACTACGTTTTAAAATGTCAAAAAAACTCAAAAGTCAGCCCTTTTCCTTTTACCAACTTGGAGATGTCAAAAGAGTAAAAGTCTGTTCTCCTGCCTTTAAAAGGGGTGAAAAAATTTCCGATTTCCTGAAGTTCCACAAGCCAAATCTCTCTATAATGACTAGCAGTGAGAAACATGTTAACTAAAGTTTTACTAAAATTCTGTATTATTAAAGCAACATTTATAATCGTTACACACCAATCGTTTATTTACCTTAGTGTTAACTGAATTGTGAAATGACTTTTACCGCTCTTTTTGCAACGAGCTCAATCGAACAAACGAACGCTGTTTAGCATTAGTAAATATTAATCATATTCTATATTCATGTCAATACTAAGTTATACTGAATTTCTGCAAAATTTAGATGTAAGAAGAAAAGTGAGGGCATGAGCAAATGAATCACCTTCCTTTCTTTTGACGCAGAAAAGAGAGTAAGCCAGATGTAGCAAATAGCGTTTTTTAAGTAGCTTAACTAGAGCAGTTCTAGCCAATTAGATTTTCAGCTATTGTTATTATTGCAAGATCTTTCCGTGGCAAGCTTTTCTACGTCATCATCGAATCAGCACGTGACTGAGGTCTGCTACACTTCATAAAAAGGCCTAGAGCCCCTCAAAAAATCAGGTAATTTTTGTTTTTACCCTTGAATGGCTGACGAAATAGTTAAAACTCGCCTTTACTATCACGCATTTCCCCACGAGCGTGGTATATCTTTAATCGGCCGCTACTTGCCTCGATTCACACTGGTTTGCCATGTTCTCTGATTTTATTCTAAAATAAAAGTAAGTGTTTGAAGTTTATACGACTTTTGTCCCGTTTTTTTAGAACGAAGTTCTTTATGTAGCGTTACTCGGGGGGCTGAAATTTTTAAACCAACAGATGTTTTTTTTTTTAATCAGAAATCTCTTCCTCTCAAGTTTCTCCAGTTACCCCGTCTCCCTCACCAACTGTTCTCCATACACTTCCCCTCTCCTCACTATATATGTATTTCTGCTAACCCTGCGGTGTTACTCTTCTTCTACACACCTTTACCCACCATTTCCCCTCACACTCCCAAGCAATTAATTTTTGAACAAATTTTAATTTTATCTTTAGACAGTAATTTTTCTTTGACTTTGAATTTTTTTCTTTTACAATTCTAAAAAAAAAAAAAAAAAAAAAAAAAAAAAAAAAAAAAAAAATTTTCCATTAAAGAAATTTGAACCCTCGACCTCCTGCATATGAGTCCTGTACCTTACCCTCTCTGCTACGAGCGCTGCCGGCTATAGTAACCCAGTTTCTTGTACTCATCGTGTGGTTCGTAACTATAATATTCCATTTATATATGCATTCACTAATACTACATTTAATTCATAATAAATGTTGTATTTGTTTTTTTAATGATACATCTATAAAAAAAAAAAAAAAAAAAAAAAAAAAATTTAATTAGCATAAATATGGTTATGAAAATTGAAATATAAGAAGGCGCGTTATTACGCATTAAATATTTGTATTTAATGCATTTAATGCATAAAATACAGACCGATTCTCATTAAACCTGAGATTTTTTTGGCATTACAGTAATGCTTATCATTTCTAATCATTCTAATAATTTATAATTACTGTTATAAATAAAAAAAAAGAATAAAATTAACTATGAAAAAAAAGAAAAAAAATTTGAAAAAATGAAATATGAAAAAAAATAATAATGAAATTAAATGAAATTTAAACAAATAATATGTTATATTAAAAAATAATAAAATAAAATATGAAAAAAAAGTTAGATAAAGGAAATACAAAAGAATGAAAAAAAAAGTAATGAAATTAAATATGAAAAAAAAGGAATGATATATGAAAAGAAAGGAAATGAAAAAAAAAAGTTTAAATATGAAAATAAGAAAGAAATTGAATAAAGGAAATACAAAAAAATGAAAAAAAATGTAATAAAATAAAATATGAGAAAAAATAAAACAAGAAATGAAAAAAAAAAAAAAAACAACAAACCAGGGGGGATAAATGGGTCATGTGACCCACGGTAAGAACGAAGTTTTTTAAACATGACATGAGTATAAAAACACAATTTCTCAGGTAACAAAGGGGTCACCAGACCCGTAGAAAGAAAGAAGCTCTATAAGCGTTAGTACTGCATTCATGTAGTTCACTAAAAAAAAACTTGAAAAACGAATAAAAAAAAAATAAAAAAAATTTTTCAGTACTTACGATGGTTGAACTTCGTGAGAACGTCGTGCATAAATACAGTACTTACAAAGTTTAACCATCGTGAGTACTGAACTATTTTTTTTTTTTTTTTTTTTTATTCGTTTTTCAAGTTTTTGTTTAGTGAACTACATGAATGCAGTACTATCATTTATAAAGCTTCATTCTTTCTACGGGTCTAGTGACCCCCTTGTTACCTGAGAAATTGTGTTTTTATTCTTATGTCATGTTTAAAGAACTTCGTTCTTACCGTGGGTCCCATGACCCAGTTATCCCCCCTGGTTTGTTGTTTTTTTTTTAATTGATTTATTTTTTTCTGTATTTCTTGTTAAATTTTTTTTTTTTTTTCATTTCTTGTTTTATTTTTTTTCATATTTCATTTTGTTTTCAGCGTGGGTATCGAATGAAATGCGGATACCTTTACTCGCTATAGTAGTGGTACCAATGTAATACCAGGTGGTCAAAAATTTGTTAAATTATGTGTAAAAACTAGAATGAATAACATTGCTAGTGTTGGTATAAGTAGAATCTAGTTGGGTCACGAGTTAAAATATTATCGGCCTCCCTACGTAACCCCTAGAAACAATACCTTTGCTCGTAATGTTACTGGTAGCTTCTAGGCTGCGAACGGTCACCTATTTGACACGCTACTCCGGGTGACTTCAACAAACGTTAGGCGCGCTTCAAGTGAGTGCATTAAGATACTACACAACAACTGCGCCGCCTTTCGCAAATACCCCCTTTTGTTTAATTTAACCACATTCTAGCCCTGCGTTCAAACTACATGCCCAGTGAAAATCTTGATTTATTAAATGCTAGCTGAGACTAAGAAATTAATTGTAGCGCCAACGGAAGAATAGCATACGTTGAAGTCTTTCAAGAATGATAAAGTTACTCGTAGTATAATGTGAGTTGGTGTTTTTTTGTGGTATTTATTACTGATGCAGTATAACTATGGTATGTGCACCGTTACTACTTTGTGTAGACTTCTTCTACATGGGTAATTCTTTTACAAATCGAACACCTGTCTGATCGACACCTCTTCGATTTGGCTGAAACTTTTTACGGATTCTATGTCGAAAAAAAAGAGATTCGTGTCAGAGGAATTTTGTTTTCTTTGCATATTTTCGATAATAGAAGTGATCGAAGATTTGAGAATGGCAAGTTTTTTGGCTCGGAGACTTATTTTCTTGAATTCATAGTTCCGAATCTTCAAGAGCTACAAAATTATTACCAATTGCACTTTTGTAGCTGACGGATTTACCTTTAAGAAAAAAATTTTTTTTACAAAAAATACTAACAAATTTAAATTGTTATTAACAACTTAATTGTTAAAACCGATTTTTAACAAACGCCCCCAAAAAGAATCAAGTTTTTAGTAGTTTCATCGCATTCTTTGTCAAATTTTACGTCAAAAACATGTTTTTAAAATATGGTACCATTCCAATTATTATTGTTAAAATATTAATTTATGTAGCGCGTAACGGCCAAAAAACGATTTTTTGCTAATAAATTGAAATCTGTTTATCGTATAAAAAAAAGTTAAATGTAAAAGTTGTAGATAATTGACAGATCTACAACTTTTGTAAAAAATTTTTTTTGATATAACCTCAAAATTTCAAATTAAATTGCAAAAAATGTAAAAAATCAGCTTTGCAACAATTATTTCTTAGCAATTTGCACAGACAATAATTTATGGGTAATTTATTTTGAATCGAATCTCCTGACATGTTCGAAAACCAATCTTGATTGAAAACAAAATTATTATCAAGCGTTGAAAAAAAATCTATCCAGTGCGTAACTTTGACATGTGGGATTTACTTCATGTTTTAAAATTATTTTTGTTTTTGGAACTTCGTTTTTTAGCATTCATAATTGTTTCTTGCATGGTTTTTTGGTTTAATAATAAGTTTAAAAATAATAAGTTTTGTTTGCATTTCTGAATGCTAAAATCATGATACTGTTGCCGTTCATCTCTACCAAAGACAACTGATTGAATTCATCAAAAGTAATTTGCCAGGTGTACAAAAAATAATATATATGTCCGATGGAGCAAGTGGACAATATAAAAATAGGAAGAACTTTATTAATCTTACGTATCACATGGAAGACTTCAAAATAGCTGCAGAGTGGCATTTTTTTTCCACTTCACATGGTAAAGGACCCTGTGACGGGATAGGTGGAACTTTAAAACGACTAGCCTCCAGAGCGAGTCTTCAGAGGATAAACAATCCCATTCGAACGCCACGAGAACTATTCAATTGGGCGACAGAATCACTGCAAAACATTACTTGTCGCTATTCTACAAATGATGAGCACGAAGAAGAAAGAAAATTACTATCAGAACGATTTACAATAGCTAAAACAATAAAGGGAACCCTAAAATATCATTGCATGATTCCAATATCTTGTCAAGAATTAGAAGCTAAGATATTTTCATTGCATGAAAAAAAAAATGTTGTGAAAATTTTCAAGTAAAATATACTATTAAACTGTCAAGGAGAGTGCTAATTTTACTATATAAATGTCGTTATTTCAATAAAGTACATATTATATATTAAGAAGTATTACATTATTTTTTATTACGTGATTTTTTTAATTTACTAAAATATTTTTTTATCATCGATTATTATTTATCAAAGTCTTTCATGGCAGTGGTGGCTAATACAACAAACAGGGAGATATTACTTGACGCGCTGGATATATTATTTGTTTCAAACGCACTGGATAGATTTTTTTTTCAAAGCTTAATAATAATTTTGTTTTCAATCAAGATAGGTTTTCTAACATGTCAGGAGATTTGATTCAAAATAAATTACACATAAATTATTTTCTATACAAATTGCCAAAAATTAATTATTACAAAGCTGATTTTTTACATTTTTTGCAATTTAATTTGAAATTTTGAGGTTATGTCAAAAAAAATTTTTCACAAAAGTTGTAGATCTGTGAATTATCTACAACTTTTACTTTTAACTTTTTTTTATACGATGAACAGATTTCAATTTATTAGCAAAAAATCGTTTTTTGGCCGTTACGCGCTACATAAATTAATATTTTAACAATAATATTTGGAATGGTACCATATTTTAATAAACATGTTTTTGACGTACAATTTGACAGAAAATGCGATGAAACTACTAAAAACTTGATTCTTTTTGGGGGCGTTTGTTAAAAATCGGTTTTAACAATTAAATTGTTAATAACAATCTAAATTTGTTAGTATTTTTTGTAAAAAAAATTTTTTTCTTAAAGTTTAATCCGTCAGCTACAAAAGTGCAATTAGTAATAATTTTGTAGCTCTTAAAGATTCGGAACTATGAATTTAAGAAAATAAGTCTCCGAGCCAAAAAACTTGCCATTCTCAAATGTTCGATCACTTCTATTATCGAAAATATGCAAAGAAAACAAAATTCCTCTGACACGTATCTCTTTTTTTTTGACATAGAATCCGTAAAAAAAGTTTCAGCCAAATCGAAGAGGTGCCGATTAATTATTATCAAAATCCGTTCGATTTGTAAAAGAATTACCCACATGCAGTATTTTTTATATGAACAGTATTCTACTAAAATTAAATATATAAAAAGACATGATTTTGTTCTTAAAAAATAAGAATATCTACATAAACTTTAGTTATTACAATAACAAAATGTTAAGTTAGTTTAACAAATTCAATTAATATTTTTTAAGAGATTTTTAAAAGCCCTTATTATGTGGCAAAAAATGGTATTTATTTATTGTTAGACTTGCCAAATTCTGGAGTAGAAATTGAAAAAAAAAATAAGCGTTGTTTTGTTTTTTGATGCAGCTCACTTTTTGTATGAGACTCATATTATACTGTATAAGACTCATACATTAAAAAAGTCCAACTGGGTATAATTGAGTTTTTACAAGTACTTTACACAACTTTTGAATTAAAAAGATTAAAATAAAGAATAAATATTATAGTTTACTTACTGACGTGCATTAATGTATTTAGTGTAAAATTGGTATGAAGTACGAGTTAAAAGTAAATATCACTCAGCTTATTTTTTAAATATATTAGTTGTAGACATTATATTACCACAAGTGTTCAACAAAAAGTAAGCTGAAACAAAAAATCAAGCAAAACTTGACTATTTTTTCCCTGATCTTAGAACTTTCCAAAGCTAACAATTCATAAATACAATTAATTTTCACTTTATGAAGGCTTTAAAAATTTATAAAAAAGTATTTATTGCAAACATTAAGGTTTCCTTATTTTTAATTTTTGTAAAAATGAATTGAATGGGCTTACTTTTATAAATTAGTTCGGATACCTTGTTTTAGCATGACAACGGCAGACAAATGTACTGTTAAATAATTGATGTAGTGAACTACACTACAACTGTTTCCAAAGTAAAAGACAACTCACGTACAACTGAAACTTTTGTTGTTGATATCAGGTAGGGTAAGTAAGTAATATTGTACTTAGCAACGAACAGTATGTGCTACGCCACCACCGTAGTAGGGCATATTTGTTGACATAGAGCTGTGGTCTAACTGCAGTTTAACGTTTAAACTCTTAGAAAAAAATCAAAAAGTCCTTTTTTAAAAGTTGCTATACCAACGTCAAAAAATCTGCTCTTTTGAATAATACCGTTAAAAAATATTTGAACAATATATCTTTTAAGATATAATAACTTTTTTTTTGTCAGTTAGCCACTGTTTGTAAAAAATAATCACCTTCTCACAAAGTTAAGAAAAAATGTGATTTAAAATGTCATCTTACTATTTTATTTAAACAAGTCATACGGTCGGAATCATGTGATGAAAGATAAGTATTTTGGCTGTGATGTGCCAGGCTGGCTGACTTAACGATATATACTTCAGGCGTATAATTATCACTAGTTATGCTTCCTTTACTTTTTTCATAACATTAAAAGAATAAGCTGAAAGTTACTTGAAGAAGTCATTATTGTAAAGACAATTAAGGTGAATGCACCAACACTTGGCCACAAAAAAATTGGTCCCAAAGACTGGCCACAATCACAATTTCACGATTTGCACGAATTTTCGCAGGTGTAAAAAATATTTTTATTAATATTCACGCTTAAACATTATATGGCTTTCATCGTTATTAGTTATCTCAATGATACTTTAACCCAGAAATTAGAAATAAGAGATTCAAGAAAGCGACTTTGGTCGGTTGACCAGGCTTTAGGACATGTGTCAATGTAACCTCATTTTGAGTGTCCTAATAACTGGCCGATGTTAATTACGTGCAATTCATACGACTGGACAGTTATTGGGACTTGAAGTTTCGGTCACAGGGACGAGTTTTTCCTTCAGTGACCAAGAATTAGGAAATTTTATCATGTCCAATAATAAATAAAATTCTTCTCTCTGTGCATGCAAAAATTCTTTTTCTTTGATACAGCTTACAATAGTGTTATATATATGAAAAAGTACCTGTTAGGACCTAAAATTTTAATTGAGATATTAATAAAGTTTGGAACATTTACCTAAGGGCTTCAATACAAAACTTTATACCTAGGTATCCAACACCTTTGACAAGTATATTAAAAGCAAACTAAGATGACTTTAAAAATAATGTTAAATGTGTTCACTTAAACTCAAACTTTTTTAATGTAAATATTATTTACTAAGAAAACTGCACTTCTCTATTTGTACGATGTCTATTAGACTGTAATCATAAATATTATGATCTTGGTTACATTCAAATTTATTTCTAAGTATTTGTAATTTAAAGTGTGCTGAAAAATACCAAATAGTTTTGAAAAAACTGTTTCTAGTTGTACTTTGTAAAAAAATGATTACCTACAAAATTACAAGCATAAAATTTAAAAAATATAAGGATACAAGAAATGACTCCTCTTGAAAGTTAAAATTTTTGTTCTGATTTGTAGATCTACGATTGTTTTCTTATGCGTATTCATAGCTTACTATAAAAGATCTCTAAGTAACTTTTTTTTTAAGATTATAGAGAAACTAATATTGTGAAGACATGCACTTATCTACAAATAACGAACAATCTTTATTTCAGGTAAAGCACTGACTCAACTGGACATTTCTCAAAATGTTCTTATACAAATTCCATCATCAGCACTTAAAACTTTGCACAACCTTTTAATTTTAAACATAAATCGTAATAAAATCAGTGTTATCCATAAAAAAGCGTTTGAGGGATTAGATACTCTAGAAATTTTAACACTATATGAAAATAGAATTTCTCACATGGATTCTGATGCATTTCGGGGGCTTGATAAGTAAGTATCAAAGTACCTTACGTACCATTCATAATTGTAAAATAATACCTATTATACTCTGAATGATTAATGTGACAAATAAATAACGTGGGACAAAGTAATACTAAGTAGATTCGTTAACGCTAGTAGCTATTAATGGACTATTAACTAAAGTAAAAGTTCTGAATACTGCAATAAAAGACTTAAAATAAATTTCAAACTTGTACACGCATAAGCTTACGACATATCTTTTCATGATATGACAGTATTACAGCTTGTGGTGTCCACATCTCTAGTAAATATGTACAGGTTAAAAATGCAAGAGTTTGTCAAGAGCTTAGTTAGAACTATGATAGAGACTGTGCCTTATGTTTTTGCGAGCATGACTGTGAGTGTTACATAAATTTTTACTTTAGTAAATTAGGAATACAAGACTGTATTATGAATAAATAGGAAATAACTGGTAAATTTACACTCATCTTTTAACAAAAAATTGAACCAACCTTCAATTCTCTAAACAAGTAAGAACTTTAGTAACCATAGTATTAAAAAAATTAATTATATTTTTTTAAACTTATGATGTAACCATAAGACAAAAAGAAAATGCACTTAGTTTCAACTAGAAAAGACAAATATTAATAGAAGTTGACAAAGATCAGTACGAAGTGACCATGGAGTATACTGTTAGAGGCCAATAACTATAAATAATTGAAAATAAGCGTTAACAACAACTAACGATATTTTTGGACATGTTCATTTTCATCAATAACTTTCAAAACTCTTTCAGTTAAGAGTAGGGTGTTTCAAATTATTTCGTTGTTTGTATGTAAGAGGGTACAACTTTAATGATTTATCTAAGGAAAGGTCTGACGTTAAGTTACTTTGATTTCTTATGCATTTTCTTCTTGGCTCGTAGTTTATGGACCTTTTTTATTTTTCTTTTAAATGAAGCTAGTTAATTTTTATGTGTATAATTATTTATGACACTTTGCTAAAACCAACTTATTTATTATATCTTTTTCAAACCAAAAAATTATATGTCTAAGTAACCATATCACAAATTTAATTTTTTTATCGACTGATGAGAATAAAACAGCTTAAACTCCTGAAATTTATATTTAAAGGTCCTTATTAAACAAAAGTGTTCAGTTTTATCTGAACGTCTAGGAAGAAAAAATTAAAAATGGTATGGCCAAGATCTTCAGCCGTAATAGGCAATTACGTTGTGGCCCATGGCACCGTTATCTCAACAAAATTTCTTTGTCATACATATGATGGTGTCTTCTCATAAGCGCATTACGTTTTTTCATGTCAAACCAGTAAAACAAGAGATTATAATTCAATTGTTTAAAAAGTGTATTTAAAAACAATTATAACAATCAAAACTGAAGTGTTAAGAACTAATTTTTTTTACGAAAACTTATCTTTACGTTCTGACTCTTACACGTTTAAGTTAAAAATAGCTATTGTAAGTAGAAAAAATTTTTCTTGCAATTAAAAAAAACTTTAATATTTTCAACATTCAGTTGAAATAATTTGAAAATCTTACGATCCAATGTTGAAAATATTTAATTTATTATAATAGTACAAATAATTGCTAGTAAGCCATTCTGATCAAATATTTCTGCATCTAGAGATGAAGCTTACAATGTAAAAATTCCAACAAAAGGATCATTTTTATATAACATTTTTTCCAACTTTACTTATCTCAAGCGATTGATATTACACTTCATCTTGATCCTAAGAAGTCAGATTACAATACAAAGAGTACTTGCTTTTATGGAGTATTTGGTTGCCAGGCCCGTTGACCTCTTGTATTAAAAAATATAAATAAAAATGATGATCAATATTGTGTATTAGAAAAACTAAAGTACAGCTGACTACTAATTATAAGTAATAAAGGTAATGCTAGTGTACCAAGCAATTTACTGGTACCTTACTAAAAAATATTTTGTAATTACATTTGTAATTCCATCTGTAAGTACACTTGGAAATCCATTTGTGATTCTACTTAAAATTCCACTTGGAATGACACTTGGGGTTTTGGAATGGAAATGCCAAGTGTCATTCCAAGTGTTATTCCAAGTGTTTTTTCAAGTGTCATTCCAAGTTTCATTCCATTTGGAGTTCTATATGGATTTAAAAATTATTTTCTTAATTAATTAATCAAGTCAGTTTCATTTTTTATGTATCATAAACAAATACGTAATAAATTAGATGTCGGAAGTATACTTATTTTATTAATTTAGATAATCTACATAGCAGTACAACCAATGTATTGCATCGTTTGTTCTTTAATTTTTTATTGATGTATAATAGTAGTGTAGTAAAAAAAAATGTCTATAAAATTTTTGAGAGTGAGTCCTTTTGACGAATTTTTTTTGCGCATTACTTGAATGGCCGAACACACTTATTAAATTAAAATAACACAATTGTTCTGTGCGAGTAGGTCTCCATCAATTACTGCTCAATTTCGGAAACTGCTTAGTTGCAATAAGGATTATGCAAGAAACATAACACTGGAATTTCCTAGATTTTCGGACCCCAGCGTTATTTCGCTTGTTACATCAGAATCTAATTAAAATTATAGATTGAAAAAGTGTTATTCTTTATCATTCTAACAATTTTCTTATACTGAATTTAAAAAGTAAATAATTTCAAATGCTTCACTAAGTATAGAAAACACTTATTTAACAAAATCAATAGTGTAATAAATTTGGTATAGTTATTATAAATGATTCAATGTCTATATTAATTATTACACAAATTTTAGCAATTTCATTTGTCTCTACTACAATTATTTCATTAGCTATTGATCTAACACTGTAGATGAAGTTAGTTGTACGTTTGCCAGAATTGACTAATTTACTGAGAGTTACTTCTTTTTTCTCGTGAATATCTACTAAAAAGTAGATAATTTTTACAAACGTACCGTCATGTAGCAAAGCGTAGCTGTTATTGGATCGCTGGTTTTGTCGTATTGAAGAGGAATACAGACAACCCCCTATTATTGGTGTTTAACGCGCTACAGTTCTTGTGCCTATTTATTACTCTTGAAGATGTACTTTGTCCAGCTGCTTTCCAACTTCCAAATAAGTTACTGATGATAACTTAATACTCTTATGTATTCTTTTGACAGTCAACTCCTTTTAATACTCCACTACAACTTTAGAGGCATAGGGAAATATTTTTTGGCGTAGATAAACAATCGATTCCTGCATGTTAATATATCTAAAAACTTGTAAGCAAACGCCTTTGGCACTATGAATAGCATGTAACATGTAATAATTAGCCGACTCAAATGGAAATGTTGAGTGGCACCACAGTGGGCTCCACTTCTTTACACATTCTGATAAATGTAGTAACAGGTGAATGTTGTATGTCATTGAAACTACACCAAAATACTTTTCTGTAAGAAAAACAAATTTATGTAAGGCTTGATCCACTACTTTTAATTCGTTTTTTGTAATGTGAGTCTTTAAAAGTGTATATAAACTTTGCACATATAGTTTCCAGTAATTAAATAATTTGTTGGGTATAACTGATTGAAATAAAGGTAGACTGTGAAAAAGGGTTAAATTTTGCCATTCTTTTCCTTTCCAGTCTGCTACATCTTTAAAAGACCTTGCTAAACGTTCAACTTGGTATGGAACTGTTATATTAAGTTAATTCTCGTCTAATTTTTCTCGCTGTATGGGTGACATCAAGTTTAAAAAATTCATTGAAATTTGTTTTGACACACCGAGTAGAAATGAATAAAGGTAGTCTGGAATTAAACTGTCAACAATGTTGAAATGACGTAAATTTATCAATGGTAAAATATTGTTCACTCCGTAATTTTAATCTCTTATGTTCTTACTAGAACTGGAAACTAATTCTTTCATACAGACCACCATTAGCTCAGACGATCTTTTTTCTGGATACTCATCTAGAATGGAATACCTCATGCTACTGTTCATAAATGTTCCTAAAATGAGGCACCAGTTGCACGCTCGATATCCATTGAATTGTTTAACTCCCTGCATGGAAGCACGTGCGACAGAGTCGACACTACACGCAATATTATACAATTTTATTTTTCTGGATTCATTTTTAATAATACATGGTATTCCATCATTTCATAAGTTATTAGTAATATTCGTGAGAGGTTTTGAAAAGAAGCACATCTCTGGCTTGCTCCTCCCGAACCAAATACCACACGTCAAAATTCTTTTGAATCTCACATTTGTGGGCAATTCGTTTATTTAAAGATAGAGTGGCCACACAGAATAGTTAGAACACTTGAATTTGGAAGCGCCGTCACAATTTAAAATTGTCGTAAGATATGCTAATTTTTCTTCATCATGCAATTTCAAAATAAATAATCGGTAGAGTTTTCCGTCGTAAATATCCTTCAATACATTGTTATATTTTCGTTCCTTTACTGTGTATTCATAATAATGATCATTTTCCTCTACCAAGCATTGTATACTTTTTGAAGGGTTAATGAGAATAAAAATTTTTGGGGTAGATGGATTTAATAAATCTATAAGCTAGTTACACATACTGCACTGAATAGAAAAGTGTAAGTCGTTTACTCTTCCAACGTATATACTACAATGAGGGCAAATCCCATGATACTGAATTGTGTCTTTAAAGTTTAAAAATTTATCCAGTGCACTCCTACTTTCTGGCAATATACATTTAGAAAATATATTATTCATTAGTTGTAAGGTACTTGATAACTAAGTAATTGAGGTTTTGTACTTTATACAGTGCTCAAGAACCATTAAAAAAACTTCTCCAGGTGATTTATCGACCGACGTGTTAATGACATTTAAAAAATCATCATGTGATAATAATTCATCTAGATCCTCGCAATTCCTTAAATTTTGTATGTGATTCGGGTTATTTAGTAATTCAACTAATAACTGCTTTTCTATGATCTCATCAGAATCGGTTGAAAAAGGTATCTGACAAAAATTATAAGAGTCGTGAGTTTGTAAATTGAAAAAAAATAATTATCCAAAAAAAGTTTCAGGAAATTTATCAAGCATTGTTCGAATTCGATTAGATTATCACTTCTGTACTTAAACATTTAGTAAAAAACATTTTTCATTTTTGGCGTTAAATCAAGTAATAGTTATTAGTAGAAATTTTTTTTTGTAATACATACAGTATAGTTCTCTTGTTCCTTATTGAGTGATAAATCATCATCAACATAAGTATCAGTGCTAAAACCTTTTTGTTCATCGATTTGATAAGCTACACTGTAATCACATGACTTTACGGAGTTAATGCCTCCAATTAATGCCCCTGGAGCTGTAGTCAAATCGTCGATTACATTAAACTTAACTTGGTTTTTGGCAACAACATCCTTAGGGGTGCTATGATTATTTATCTAGAAAACGTGTTTGAGAGTAAGTGTAATTTGACTTATGTATATTTACCTATATAATGCAGCGTGGTGCAAGTAAATTAATAGAAACTCACCACTGGATTATTCTGTGCGCATAACAGACGAGCTCTTTTTCTGACTTGAGGACTAACGTCTCTTACTCTACAGCTCTGTAAATAGGATTTATAGCATCGACTTTGAGCCATTTTTGACTAAAAACATTATATTCTTCTTTATCCTTTCTATAGTGTCACTCTCAGAAGTACAAATCCTGAAAAATAACAAAAATGTATCATACAAATAGTGTGACAGCGTATAGAGCAATCTATGGAAGTGATTGTAAATTAAGCTAAGTGAATACAAATCTTGTAATTTAAATGCTAGAAGAATTTGAAAACGTACTCAATGAATAGCATCAGGAAGTGACAAATGAGAGGACAAATGCAATAAAAATTTCCAATTAGTGTTATGAAAGTTACGTCCAAACAATATGACAAACAATCTTCAGCAAAACTTTCTTTGAGACTTATAGATTTAACAAACCACTGTATATTTCAAGTTAATAAAAATTTATAGTGGCATAATAATAAAGATACTAGATCAACAGAGGATCAAGCTTGAACTTAGTATATAAAGTTTGTTTGCTTATCACGTCCAGTTAGATTAAGTTTGGTTGTATTGGGAACATAAAGAATTTGGGCTATAATAGGTTTGTTCGCGATCATTCTTGGAGACAGAGAGACTCTAGCAGACTCCAAGAATGGTGCGAACAAGTTTTATTCTTCAAGTGTCTCTGACTGACTCTTACTGTCCCCAAAAATTGTTTGTACACAGTTAGTGATGTTAGGCTAGGTGCGAGAAAAACTACGATAGGCGGTAAACAGCCTTGGTCATACCCAACCCAACATGTATACAAACAATTTTCGGGGACAGTCAGAGTCAGTAGGAGACACTTAGAGAATAACACTTACTTGTACCACTCTCCGAGTCTCCCAGAGTATCTCTGACTGTCTCCTGGACTGGTAGTAAACACACTTAACAGCTTCGTTTGGTTTAGCTTCTGATCAGTGTACACTCGGAGCGCTCCGGTTTTTTCATAACCAAACACCAGTTCTTACCCCAAGCAAACCCGAGTTGCTCCGGGCAACTCCTATACTGCACGCATGTTTTTTCCATTTATTTCTCAAAATCTCGAATCAAATTGTTTACAAAACACGCGCTCTGTATTGGCTTTAAGTGAGCTTAAGTAAAGTTTTATTGGCTTTTGTAGAAATACATATCGCCATGCTGTATTGGGAGTGAGAATAACATGTGCTGCTCTAACTTAGAGGGAACATCCATGTTAAATCTTACGAGAATAAAGTAGTAAGAGCTGCTGCCGCCGGCAACTTGGGAGGAACTTCCATACGACTGCATGTTAAATTGAACACAGTGCCAATCTCCCCTCCAACTTCATGCTCGCTCCCAATAGGAGTTGCCCGGAGCAATGCGGGTTTGCTCAGAGCAAAAACGGGTGTTCGGTTATGACAAAACCGGAGCGCTTCAAGTGCCTGGAGCACCACGGAGCACTCTCGGACGCTCAGCCGAACGAAGCTTATATTAAAAAGAGTACCCCTACCACACCCAAAATCAATTTACGTGCACAAGTTCCGTCGGTCTCGTCGGAAGTATCGGGGGCCGTAGTGCATACGTTATAACATATAGCCTTATGAGCTGAAAAAAAGCTTACGCAATACGCACTACCGTCCCAGGTTGGATCGAAAATGACTAGCAACAAATCAAGTGGCAAAAACTGTTAGAAAATATCGTAAGAATAAGTACATCGACAAAAAATAACTGTCTTCAGTTAATTGTAAGAATAAAATAAGTATATAAACTCCACATTAATGATTGACGCATTCCGTTCCCGTTGGACAATAGTGCATCGTGCACATGGACGTGGAACAGTACGTTGCGTGAAAGTTGCAGCCAATGGTGACAGAAAGTTTAAGCGAGAATAGTTTTATGTAGTTTATTTAATAAAAATTGTTATCGGCTACCTGTCATTTTTTGGCATTTACTGACAGCTTACACAGCTGTAAGTACAATCACACGTGAAGTTACCAAGAAAATATTATGATTATTACATTACACTAAATTCAAATATAGCTCTGTTTAGCCACAAAACTGATCCAGGGTCTTGAGGGAACAGAGCGGTTAAGTTATTGACACACCTTATGTGTGTTTCATCATAGATGTTCTCCAAGTATGTGACCGTGGCTTAAGTAAAAAAATTTGTGTACACTGATGATCTTCACTTTCTCATGTGATACTTAACTGCCAAATAAAACAAAGTCTCACTACGCAGTTGTAAAAAAAACAAGAGTAAGATAAATTTTTCATGAAACTCTGATGAAATGTTCATCTGAGAATATTATTTTGCAGTAAAGCATCGTTTTTTTTCGAAATTTAAGATGAAGCAAGACAGCGAACAGGAAAAAGAAGAGGGTTTCATTGCCGTCAGATATTTTTACAAACCTTGTTCCAGTAAAGGATCACGTATACACGTTGTACAAGTAAATAGGATTAAAAACTTTAACGAAAATTGGTCCGAAAGGCTGTTTAATATTCAAAAGCAGGGTGCTGACAATAAATGGCATTATTCTCCAGGTCAAGTCTTAGCTGTGGCTGGTAATTATACTTATTTCTAATTCTTGGCTTTATTGCATGTATAAATATATGTCAATATGTCATCGAAATCATACCTGTTAATAAACAAAGAGGAAAAATTGACAAACAATAATAAAAGATTCAAGTTTATCAAAATGCGGAAGAGTGATGCTCTGTTACAGCTATACACAAGCATTAAAAAACAGAAAAATAAAACTGCTAAGGTAAACTTAATTTTTTTTTACTGATTTTGGTGGATCTTAACAAATTATACAGGAGGTACTTGTTGTTTTCAATTGTTATTTTCAGTCAATCATGCTTTTATTAAATACATTCATTCTTCTTTTACAGCTTATGTACTTGAAAAACTGAAGTATACATTTATTATTCTCTTTTTCAGAATAAATTCATTGCACTAAAAAAAATTGCTAAAACTAAACAAGGGGGTAAAGAACTTAAAAAGTTTTTGAAACAGAGACAAGCTGAAGAAAGTAGCAGTAGTGAATCAGAGGGAACACAAAATAGTCGTCTCAGTTGCGGCAGAAAAAGCAATATAATTGAATCTTCAGGAGAGTCTAGTGAAAATAGTGATCCTCGCAATAATGGTATAGTACTAACAATATTTTTACCGAACAACGAAATAGTTGTTCCAATTAGTTTTTTTATCTCAATTGTAGACCTTGGTATATCTAAAAGGAGCAACAGAAGTGCTTCATCTGCAATAGTTAGAGATGCTTCTGCTGCCTTATCCCCTATATGGAACAAAGGACTGTCAAACAATGTTTTAAATCAACAACACTTGCAAAAAAGTAACGTTGACAACGTACATGCAGGAGATCTACTTAATAATTATGACAATCAGGATGATTCTAATGTGAGTCAAAGGAATTTAACAAATGATATTGAAAATAATCATGAGAGAGAGGAAGCTCCAGAAAGGGTACATTCACGTACGTTATTTAATCATATTATATACTGAAGAACAATTTCTTGATAGTAATTTTATCTATTCATTTAAAACCATTGCTTACATATGCTCATAGCGATTGTTGATACACCAAGAAGAGGAGAAGATGTAATAAGAAGGAGAAGAATAATTAGCAATCACAGAATTTTCAGAATAAAAGATCAAGTAAATAACGATGACAGCAATACGTCAGACACAGATGTTTCTGTTATAGAACCCAACGTGCAAACAGTGGATGTAGGTGGTCACATTATTGGCAACGTTTATGGAGAAAAGGTAGGAGAGTAATTAATTGGTTAACATTCCAATAATGCAGTATAAATATGAAGCTATTGTATTACTACTATTACTGGCAAGACGGTAGATTGTGTGTGTACGTTCTTATTAGTAAAATAATGTGCGTAGAGTAATCAAATTAGTTAACAAGCATGCAACTGTTTGAATGTAGTATTTGTGTGGATAAAATTTTTTTTTTATATTATTGTTACTACTAATAATAATATTATTATTTGTAGATCTACGTAGGCGATTCAAAAATAATAGACGTAGATTTTTATAACTTTATTATAAAAAGACAGTTTGGCACTTTTGTTAGAGAAATGTTGTGTATTTACTGGACTAAAAAACAACTTATCAACCGCTGTATTAGCAAAAAAAAAATTTGCATTGAAACTGAAAATAGAAGTCCAAGGAAAAGACTGACTCCAAAGAAGCTTAAAGAATTTAAAGATACGTTAGTTTCATTACCCATAAAAGTGCATTTCTAATTATAAAACGGATGTTCAGGAAAATATGTTTTCAGCACTTGTGAAACATTTTACTAAAGACAAGTAAAAGAGTCGTGAGGTACAAGGTGCGTTACGATCCAGAATAAAAGAAACTATAACCCATTAGATTAAGGAATTGCGCAACAAGTTGTGCAAAGAAGTGTTCTAAAAATTTAAATTTAATTTGTGTTATCTACTTTTAACATTATTATGCAGTTATGTGTTTTGTATTTGAGTATAGAGAAATAGTAATTAACGATTAATATTTCTTCTTGCGAACGGAATTGTACGGTATGCAATTTAAATAATCATAATCAGTAAAAAGACAATATAAAATTTTTTGTTTAAAAATATGTAGATTGTTACAGTGTGCGTAAAATTATAACTATCTGTACGTATAGCAAGAAATATTTAAAGCAAGTAAACATTGTGATTTAAAGTGATTTAAAGATCTCCAGTACATTGTACAAAAAATACAATTTAGAAAGCGTCTATAAAAAAAAAATATAATTCATACATTAAGCTAAATCAATATATAGTTGTAAAAAGATTACTTTGTTAAAAATCCACGATAAGGTGCATAAAAAATTTTATTTTTCTTAATCAGTATTTATTTAACTAGGTAATATATAAAACAGTTTATTCGCAGTAACTTGCGAATTCTCTACAATATTATTTTGTTAATGCAGTATTATTGCTAATACCCTTTGAAATTTTTTAAGTTTGTGATTATATTGCACAAAAATCAAAATTATGATTAATGCTTCGAATGGTTAGAAACAAGTCCCGTGAGAGTTGGTATTTTTGATAGTTTGTGATATCGTTTGAGATTATTTACTTTTTACATTTAGTATCAGAAAATTGTTAAAATAATAAAGAATCACACTTTTTTAATCTATAATTTTAATTAGATTCTAATGTAACAATCGAAATAACGCTGTGATCCGAAAATCTAAGAAATTCCAGTGTTATGTTTCTTGCATAATCCTTATTGCAACTTAGCAGTTTCCGAAATTGAGCAGTAATTGATGGAGACCTACTCGCACAGAAAAATTGTGTTATTTTAATTCAATAAGTGTGTTCGGCCGTTTAAGTAATTTGCAAAAAAAATTTGTCAAAAGGACTCGCTCTCAAAAATTTTATAGACATTTTTTTCTACTACATTACTATTATGCATCAATAAAAAATTAAAGAACAAATGATGCAATACATTGGTTTTACTGCTATGTAGATTATCTGAATTAATAAAATGAGTATATTTCTGACATCTTATTTATTACGTATTTGTTTGTGATACATAAAAAGTAAAACAGACTTGATTAATTAATTAAGAAAATAATTTGTAAATTCATATGGAACTCCAAATGGAATGACACTTGGAATGACACTTGGAAAAACACTTGGAATAACACTTGGAATTACACTTGGCATTTTCATTCCAAAACCTTAAGTGTCATTCCAAGTGGAAATCCAAGTAGAATTACAAATGGATTTCCAAGTGTAATTACAGATGAAATTACAAATGTAATTACAAAATATTTTTCAGTAGGGTAGGTAATCAATATGCTGCATTTTTAATTTACAGCCACGTGTACTTACGGGCACACTTTTAAAACGCAGTACATTGACCCAAATAATACAATTGATTTTAATGTATTGCTTTTTAAAGCATAAGATTATAGACTTATTGTACAACTTATTCATGCACAATTTACATCGCTAATTACGTAGTATCTACGTGTCAAACAAACAGAAGTTATATACTCAAGTGAGATGATATTAGAGTCATTGACAAAAAGTTAAGTGACTAAAAACAGTTGACATCTACATTGCTGCGTATAGCTTCAAACAGTTAAAATATTTATTGGAACCTGCGTTCACGGTGAAAAAATTTTCTGGCAGCTGAAAATACTGGTACTATTTCTTTTGTTTTTTTTTCTTTCATTTATTTATTGGTGTCGTATTATAGTACATATGCCATACTGGTATCCTTAAATGTCAACTAAATCTAGTGCTATCGACCGTGATCTCGAGTTTTTTGAAAATTCTTAGGACTATTGGTTAAATGGGCATATCCAAGATCAGTGGTTATTTTCAGCCTCTGCTATCCTCCGGGTCTCATTGTGAAAGCCAGAGAACTGAGGTATATCTTATTTTTGCCTGGCAAACCACTATTTAGAATATAATACACATTGTCAAACTTCTTAGAGAATTAGAGATTTTTCCTAGCTCCTTTTTAGATAAAGCACATAAAATCTCGGTTACCACCTGATTTACACCAATACAACTAAGCTGAGCATACCAACGTAGCTCATAAGAGCCCCAAACGTGGCACGAATATAACATGAAAGTCTTGGGTAACGGCTTGCTTGACTTGGCATATGAAATTTTAAGCAACCCAATTTCTAGTTAGAATAGTAAAATTTGGCGACATTGAGCCTATCACTAAGATACCATAGCTTTCTTGCATTTTAATTTTATAATTATGCTTATACATCTGGTGTATTTTGGTACCATCTAACTTGCCCCTTTGTATTACAAGCTATGAGTACGGAGACTAACGAGCACGTCTTGTCGTC
Organism: Copidosoma floridanum; assembly: GCF_036245765.1. NCBI lineage: Eukaryota > Metazoa > Arthropoda > Insecta > Hymenoptera > Encyrtidae > Copidosoma > Copidosoma floridanum. The sequence goes on along the minus strand of NW_028321897.1, from coordinate 14,197,793 downwards.
TGAGTGCCACTAATTATTAACATATGACCAGCAACTCCAGCCCCACCTAACGAGACTTTGTAATTATACACTTTTTAGACACTCTCCAGTGGCATCCAACATGCCTTATGCGTGACTTTGCATATAAAACGTACCTTAGCACGACCAAAAATATTTTTCAGCATTTCAATACGTAAGCAATGTCTGAAGAAGTACCAACTGATCTATTTTTTTCTACATGCATCTATATTCACATTAGACAAACCGTAGTGCTACCTGACACGTACATGCGTCTTTAGCATGTCACAGCATCACCTAAAATGAGCACTACACATCCATGAGCATTTGATACGCTTAAGTGTAACTTAGTTTGTCCCTCACAGAAAAATGACAATGTAAGACAGAACTCAGAAACAGTGTGCTTTACCGTAAGACTTTATGAGAGGATCATGGAACTTGTGTTAGCAGAGAAACTGAATATTCACTTGTTTAGATAACAAATTTTTTTTTCTTTGTTAAATAAATTAGTAAGCGTACGTAACGTTTTGGTTTTTAATATTTGACAGAGTTAGAGGGAGAGAGAAACAAAGCCCAGCTCAGGCTGCCTGCCACTGCTTAGATGGTTAACTTGCTATTTGTTTACTGCTTATGAATAGCAAGCTTTGCATGTAAGTCACACGTCCCTGGCAACGTGGTTATCAATTTCAATGCCCTACTGATGGTTATGCTTGTGTATGTTTGTGTATAAGTCCATATACGTAACTTGTGTTATATTGTTTATGCACGAAGTATTACTTGATGTGTGTATTGGAATTGTTTGCTTATACACGTATGTTGTCTCTGTTTGTTTTGATTCTTCTCCAGGTTTTTTTATATAACATATTATGGCTCATTTTTATGTCTTTTTATCTTTTTTAAGTTCTATTTTACATGCCATGAGGTAGAAATTTTTGGCTTAACACTTTATCTACAGTTAAATATTTGTATATTTAGTATAATTTTTTCTACTTCATGAACTGATAGATCATTTTAAAAAAAAAAAAATTTCTTAGCCACCACTAAAACTGTCATTGATGTAATCCATAGAGAATTCTAGTTTCTCAATTACTTTTTTTTTGCACTAATAAATGTACTTATCAGACTACGTCTGTCAGTTTTGTTAGTTATTTCGCACTTGCGCGTCGCTCAAACATCTCATACTTCAAGACCCAGCACATAAAGCCCAACATCAACCCAAGCAATTTATCCACCGTAACCTATTAAGCTTACTGACAGTACGTTGATTTATTTAATAAAATAATAATATCCTAAATAGCTTTTCTCTTATGACCCACTGCCCTTACTACCAGCACTTTTATTTATTTATTAAAATGAGATCCCGTACAGCTTATCTCGAATGACCCAACGCGCTTATGGCCATCAAATTTTTTTTAAATTAAAACTAAATCCTGAGCCACTTATACTCAACGACCTAACGTGTTTCTTTATAGCACGTTTACTTTTTAAATCAAATGAGATTCCGAGCACCTAATCCCCAATGGCTCGACGGGTTTTCTCCTAGTACATTTGTTTTTCCATTAAAACAAGACTTCGTGTGGCTAATCTCAAATAACCAAACGTACTTACTGCCATCAAGTTTATTTATTAATTTAAATAAAATCCCGTGCAGCTGACTCCCAATGACCCGATGCGGTTATTACTAGCGCTTTTATTTTCATATTAAAATTCAGTCTCATGCAGCTGATCCCCAACGACCCAATGTGCTCACTATCAGCGCGTATGTCTTTCTTACAATCCCTAGCAGGTAATCCGTAATGACCCGACGCACTTGCTGCCAGCTACTTTTTTTATTAATTAGAAACAGGGTAGGGTGGGAAAATTGGAGCACCGAGGTAATCAGGGCTTTTCTAAATTTTTTTTGTAAATTTATCCAATTGTAAAAAAAAAATTTTTTTTTTAAGTTCTGACCCTGACGCGGTTCTTACATTTAGATATATTAATGAAAAATTATATTATCTGAATAAAAATAAGTTTATAAAACTGTCACTTAAGGGTAAAAAAATATGGTTCTTATATCAGTTTTACAGCATAAAAAATATTTAAAAAATCTAAAAACTATAATTTTAATATGTAAAACAAAAAGTATAATGTATTAGCCTGATATTGATAAGAAATTTTGATAAAATTTTCAACAAACTTTTTTAGAATTGATAATTTAAAAAAAGGGGCAATCGGAGCAGTTTTCGTGATGCAATCGAAGCGGTTTTGTAACGTTTGTTATGTCTGCTCGAACCTCTAAAAAAAATCTAGCTATGATAAAACACAGCTTGCTTCTTAGTATTATGCTAATGTCAAAAGTCTCGTTTGAATAAATATTAATTGGAAATCGGTCATCCACGATTTTCCAACCACAACTTTTTCATTCCTAATGCCAAGCTCTCTTTGGTAATTTCAGTTTCCCAATACCAAATATTTCCTTGAGTAATTTTAATTCCCAAGCACCTAATGTTTCCTTGAATAATTTAAATCCTCCAGTGGATAATTTTTTGTTAGCTTTATTTTCAGTCTTACCAAGAGTGGACTCAAACCATACCACACCAAGTTATCTGCAACATATTCCTTGGGTCATGCACCCAATTCCTCTGAATAATTTTGATTTAAATTTCAACAAAATTTAAGTAATTCTAACTATATCTTAAACTAATAAGCCTTCACAAATAAGCATGTGCCCTTAATTACTGTGCCTATTTTCAAAAAATAAGTTTGACAAAATTCTAACAAAAAATTTTTTTAAATTACTGCTCATATTCATTTAAAAAGCGTTGAAGTTATAAATGAAAAAAAGTGTTTTCTAATATTATTAGTTAAAATTTAAGAAATATGTTCAAGTGATGAATAAAAGAGTTCCTTATAATTAGAAGCATTGTTATTATTTATAATAATTTAAATTTAAGGAAAATGTTTAATTGTTAAGTAAGTTTTTATTATATTCTTGAATATTTTAATTAAAGAAAAGTGTTTAAGCGACTCAAATAAAAAAAGGATTAACTTCTAAAAATTGAGTCTGTATTATTTATTTACTAAACCATTTGTAATTTAGTCATTGAAAAAGTAATACATTTTGTTAGTCAGGTAGTTAAAAAAAAAAAAAAAAATCAGCTATAAAACCACTCTGAATGCCCCACGCAACCGCTCTGATTGCCCCACTTTTTCTAACCTGGCACTAACTTTGGTTTCAAATTTTCTAAAAAAATTTAAGTGCAGGTGAAAGAATTAAATATCTTTTTTGTTTGTTAGATATTTATATATAAATTAAAATTTTTTTTAGTACCATACATAAAATATTTTTTAAGTTATAGAGATCTAAAGATAAGGCTGTCACAGAGCGCTCCAAGTGACCCACGCTACCCTAAATCTTGTGCAGCCAATGCTCAATGACGTAAGACGCTTACTGCCATCCCATTTGTTTTTTTTACATTCATACACCCAACGTGCTTACTGCGAGTACGTTTGTTTTTTTATTAAAATGAAATCCTGTGCAGCTAATTCATAATAATCTGATGCAATTATAGCCAACGTGTTTGTGACATCAATATTGACAATTTTTTATTATTTTATAGCAAGCAAGTTTCCACACCATCATTGAGGTACTTACTATGGTTTTTTCATTAACCATTGAATATTCATTTTCACATTTTACAAAAAAATTTTGTGTATTCTATTTATTTCTAAGCACCTAACCGTATGATTTATTTAATTTTTAGTTTTGCTCATACCAATTGCTACCAGGCCTCTTTCTGTTTCAATTAAATAATTTTGACTTTATTCTCCAGGAATAAAGATACTTTTTTTACTAAGAGGAGCATTAAGTATTGCTTGAGCTTTAATTAAAATTTGGCATAAAGACTGCAAAAATTTATTGCATAATCTTTTTTATTTTATAGTAAAACAGTAACTTTATGGACTGACATTGAGTTGTGCAATTTTTAAAAATAACCTTAACACCAAGTAAGTAATTTATTTATTGTACATAATATTGTTTATGCTAGTGAAATGTTTTTTGTTTGTATCTCTGTTACTTTCATTTATATTGTATCCTTTGCAATATAATTTTTAAAAACGTGTAGCGCTTTATAATAAATTTCTTGTACTTTTAGTTTTTCATATTTTAGTTTATTTACCACAGAAAAAACTCTTTTTGGTTCAGCCTTTGAATGAGGCAGAGAAACATTATTTCTATACAGAATGTCAATGGGGGAAAAACACATTCTTTTGCCTAATTTTAAAAGTTCATTATGTTACTTAAAAATTGTTCCATAACCAGATTTATTGAATCCAGAATTTTTCATTTATGTGCGCCGTAGCATGTACGTAGGGTACACCACTAAAAAGATATTAAATTAAAGGTTGAAAATGTTTAGTATTTTTTTATGAAAGTATCTAATTATAAAAACTGTTTTCAGTTTGATTTATTTAAAGCTTTTTAAAAATTAAGAGATTCTTAATTCATTAAAAACTTAACGGTCTAAAGGGGACGTTTATTAATATCTGTCAATGCAGATACGTAGAATTTCTGACAGTTAATTGAAACTCCTTTACTATGTTCAACTGTCGTTTCTTGAAAAATTCCGGGACATGCAGGTTCCCAGTACAATTTTTTTGAGACAATAGATTTTCGTGAACGTTTAAACAAGGCAGAATAACGTTTTGAAGTAGTTGTGTGTTAACAAAATTCACTGAGATATTTTGTAACAAATTATGCAACGATTTTCTAATCTGATCAGTTTTAAAAGTTCAACATTGAAATTTTGCAGTGAATGCATTAAAAGAATCAATACTTAATTTAAGAAAATATGAGTAAGCTTCAACTGTAGGATCTTGCAATAAATTAATTATTTTTTCACGTCCAACTCTGGATTGTCTTTACTTTGCATCGAGCTTATTTTGTCGTTATCTTCAACAGTAAAAAAATCTACAAGTGCAGACCACATACTTAAAAGATGATCATAATATCAGTGAGCTACAAGCCATCTTGTCCTGGAAATCTTCAGGGCTTCATTTTCAGGCAAATCTATATACCTTAAGCTTTCAAAAAGTTCCTTGGTTAACTTTAAACTACATAAAAGATAAGAAAAAACGCTCCTAGCAAGATCGTACTTTCATTTTGTTCGAATTACAAGAGTTTTTCGCAACTATTGTGGCACTGTTGTGAGCGTTATTTAAAAAAAGAAAGTTTGGAACTATATCACAAAGGTTTTTGTAAATCCCCTTTATTCTCAAGATAACAATTCTGATGTTATCGCAAGAAATAGCTACTCTATTCTTTAAACTAACGGATTTTTCATCAAAGAAGTTCTTAAGATTGTTAAACATGCTTTGAGCACTACCGTATTTTGCATCAATTCCTAATAAGTGCAAAATATGTTAAAGAACAGACTCTTTTCACGCGAATCATACTGAATACAAATGCAAAGAAAGTAATTGTTACTTCTGCCCATGCTCTCATATAAATAACTATAACCATAACTTAAAAAAATTTATCGTTCAAAATTCCTTTTAGCTTCGAAAACTCGAAAGGGTATGTTATCATTTTACTCACTCTATGACTATTCAAGTAATTTCCTTTTCATTTTTATAACCACCTGAACATCTTCACAGCAGTAACAGCAGTAAAAGTTAACTATATGAGTAGCAGTTGAACAGTAAAATACTTAATTACTTTTACCAGAAACTTTTAAATCTTTTCTGCAGGCCTTGCTTTTTGAAGCTTTTCAGTTATTAGTAACATGTTTGGCAAGCCCATTTTTTAACACTGGATCACGCAATCATCCTTCTATAAATGAGATTGTAAGCCACTTTTTTGTTTTTCATGGATTCCCGCTACTCTTTGGTCGTTTTTTGCTGTTCTTAGGTAGGCCATCAAGGTTACGAATGAATGCACTGAAAAAAATTGTGATTGGGAGGAAAATAGTACGAATTATAACCAACATAACAAATAAAAAAAACCATTTTAAAGAATTTTTTTAACGAAATGTGAACAAACCACTTAAGCTTCCTACGAACAATACCAAAATAATGTATTACTAGTATAATAACCTATTAAGGATGAAATGCGATCAAAAATAAAAATGTAACGTAGTTAGTCAGAGTTCAACTCTTCCAAACACTTTTTTGAAGAGAAATAAACAACTTAAATGAAGAAATTCCACGATGCACGCAAAATTAGTACGCTATTCGGGTGCACGTATTAATGCAACTAAGTTTGTGTGCGAGGAATAATTTGTTTTCAGGCACATTACAAAAATATACAAAATACGATGAACGACAGATGGCACAGTATAACCAAAGAAATGTTTTTGGTATGAAAAAAAGTTACTTACCCCTAAATCCATACATAAAAAATTGTATGTATATAGCCCACTATGTGACGTCAATACGGTCTCGAAACATACGGTGGTACATGTTGTATTACAAATAAATAGTCAGAGAACTGGACAATAGACGCTGTGTCATAAACAAATGTATACTTGTAAGCGCGTCAGGTCATTGCGACTTTGCTGCACAGAATCTTTTTTGAACAAATAAATAAACTTACTGGCAGTAAGTGCTTTGTGTCATTAGAGATTAGTGGCATTAAGTTTTATTTAAATAAAAGTACAAACGTGCTGGCAGTAAGGGCGTGGGGTCGTTATTAATAAATTGCTTGGAATTTCATTTTAATGAGAAACAATTGCGTGGACAGTAATAGTGTCGGGTAATTGGAGACAAGTGCCTCAGGATATTATTCTAATAAACAAATAAACACACTGACAGTAAGTGCTTTGGGTTATTCGGGAGGAGTGGCTAGAGACTTTATTTTAATATAAAAAACAAACGTATTGGGAGTAAGATCGTCGGTTCATAGGGGAGATAAGCAGCCCAGAATTTTTTGTGACGAATTAGTTAATGCGCTGGCAGTAAGCGCATCAGGTCGTTGGGAGTCAGCTGCATAAAATTAAGTTCTAATAAAGAAACAAACCCGCTAGTAGTAAGTGCGTTGAGCCACTGGAAATTGGCTGCTCGTGATTGGATTTAAATAAGTAAATGAACGCTCATGCAGTAAGCACACTGCGTTATGGGGGACTAACTACTTGACTTTTCATAAAAATTTACAAATAAACCTAGTGGAAGTAATTGCGTCAGGTCATTGTGGACTAGCTGCATGGGATTTAATTTCAATAAAAAAAAAAAACATGCTGGTAGTAAGCGCGTTAGGGCATTGGGGGTCAGCTGCACGAGATTTCACTTAAATAAATAAATAAACATGTGTGCAGTAAGCACACTTGGTTATGCGAGATGAGATACTTAGAATTTTATTTTAATGTATAAAAAAACGTAGAATCAGTGGGCGCATTGGGTAAAGCTTGATAGAGTCCTGTCTTGATCAAGGCTCTCAGATTTTGGGAATTTGCTGCATTTACAGTGCGCAGTGACTTTCACATATAGTTAAGAAGCCTGAGTGGTTAGCTAACCCTACCCATACTCTAACTTGAGCTCTGCGAAATTTCTGCAACTTAAATGTGATTTCTTGTATACTGCAAGTACAAGCGGTGATGGTCGAGTCAACTACAGCTACACTGATCAAATCTTAGTGATATTAATTTTTTTCCTATTTAATATGTTTATCAATCGATTATATTCATCATACACAATTATAATATAGCTTCTTATGACCCATTATGTAATACTAATAAAAAATGTTTTCTTTGCACATATCACAGAAAGTATACGGAAAATTGTGAATTCATTAGACAAATCTTTACTTACTAAAATTCAAACAAAGGTTTTTTAGTTATTTTGTATAAGACAGCAAAGCAGACATAGAAAAGTATAGTAAGTATGAAGTCAAGGTTCTAAAATAGTTAAAGAGCATAAAAAACTGTATTCTGCGAATTTAAAGTTCTTTTTTCGAGTGATGAAGAAAAAAAAATTCTTACATTCCCCTCTCTTTTTTTACATGATATTTTTTTGCTAAGAAAAGTCAAAAGTATTGTTTAAAGGCTAAAAAATTTTATGAGTTATTCGACTTCTTAGACTTTGAGGGTATTTCTTTAAAGACAAAAAAAATAGTTTCAATTTCTTGATTGAAAAATTACTTTAGTCGATAAACAATGATAAATGTAGACAATCCATCGCTACAAACAAATCAAGTTTTTCTTGGATTTTAAATATCTTATACATCAAGTTTTCTTTATGTTGTAGATAACGTTTTTAAGTAATGTATCGATACAAGTTTTTTAAATATTTGAGTTTATAATATTTGTTAACATGGACTGGAATACGGTATCAGCAATAACAGCTTTTAAAACATACGTAACAAATTAAACTATTTTTGTGACAAATACTGGACGGATCATCGAAATTTGAACTTTATTTTTGTCCTTTTAAATTATGGTGTGTCGGTACGAAGTAAAGATCAGTTTTTTTATTAGTATTTTTCCCGTTATAAAAACACATGGCCATAACAAGCCTTATCACATATGACTATTTTTTTAAACGCACACTCTATTCTTCTTCCTTCTGTTTTATAAAATATTTATGAAAAATCTTTATGTTGAACGTAAGCATATTCTGCACACATTTATTACAAAAAAACGTGACTAGTATTTTTTTAAAAATGTGTGAAAGAAATTATATAACTTACTAACGCATTCATAAATTTGTACGATTGTTGCTTGGGGGCTATCCATAAACTACGTAAAGCTGTTTTTGGCCTTTTTTGACCCCCCCCCCCACCCCCACGTTACTTACCGTAACGTTTTGCCTGACCTCCCCCTCCCCCAGTGAATGTTACGTATCTTTTTCTGTTAAAAAAATTTCTTTTTTTAATGAAAATAAAAGTTGAGTTATTAATTAAATTTATTATTCAATAAAACTTTAATTTCAATTCTACATCACATGCACTTTTAAAAGGTGCTACTAGCCACTCGTGTATGTCACTGATTACAGAAAAGGAAGCTATATCATCTGTAAAATCATTATTTGTGAGATCAGAAAATTTAATTTCTACGTCTTCTTTTTCAAGCCACTCTATGATTGGCTCAAGAGTATTAAGTTCACGAAGTTATTCTGTTTCTTTTTTTGCTAAAATTTTTTTTGCACGTAGCTTTTGATTATTGACTTTTTCATAAATTTCTTTGGTGTGCAAGTTTTTTTGTTTTTTTGAAGCAAAATATAATCCACATGAATGACATGTCCTACCTGAAATAAAAAGTAAATCATATGATTTAGCGCTGGAAGATTATTTTTACACTTGAGAATAATTGAAACTTTTCTTTAATGTCATCCACTACTGACGGGCAGTAATAATCATATGGTACGGGAACACCAGTTGTCATCGAGGGTTTTAAGCCAAAACTTAGTCTGACAAACAAATCAGGGAAGGTATCTTTTTCTTTTGTATCGTCCAGGGTTGGGATTCCAAGTCGTCCGATACGATTTCTGCGCAATGGGAATGGAGGAGGCAGAAAACCGTTAGTCACAGGAAGAACATCCCTTAAACTACTTTTCTATTCGCCGCAGAAATCTTTTTCATCTCGTTTTACGATCAAAAATCGAAAAGAATTGATTAGTATTACGTATGCGTAAAAATATCAACTTTACTTTTATGTAAAATTGACAAATAGATTCTTTATGGAAAAAAACTATTTTATTTGATTATTCACAGAAAAGTTTAAAAAAATTGATATTAAATGTCTCATTGATACCTAAAAAAAATATTGACTTTTTTTTACATGCAAGCTATACTACTTAGGTGATACGCTGCTTACGTCTTTGGCACTGGTATCTAAATTACAGGTTTCAAAATGGTCAATCGCATGACTAATCACTTTGGTGTAGCGTGGATTTTTGTCTGGTCCACCATCAGACATCAAAACCACGATAGGTTTTACTTGTTTATCAGTATCTTAAATTAAATAATTTATTATGTAAATTAAATTGTAAAACTAAATGATAGTGAGAAATTTTACGTGTAAATAATTATTTTCTTACAAAGTATTTCATTAAAAGATTCCAAGTTTAACAATCTTCCAAAATCATAAGCGTGAGTTGCTGCTGTACTTGTCGAGTGCTTGGCACTGTGGATGGCAATGTAAGTAGGGCCTGAGTGCGTTACAGTTTTTGGATCACCAATTTTGCCATCTGTAATATTAATGCCTGCATACACACTTGGAATAAGCTTATAACTTGAGGCTACATACCAATCGTGGTCTGATAGACTTACTTTATATTCTAAGTGCATTAAGATCGGTGCCTGTTTATTTGCAGCAGTGATACCAATTGGCACTCTGCTTTTATCATTTTGCGATATAACAGCTACCTGACGAACACCCAGTACTGAAATTAATTGCTCTAATGACCTAGGTAGTAAATATTTTTATTTATTTTTTAATTTTAAGTATCAAAATACTATTTTCATACATATCATAGCATATCGTTTGACACGAATAAAAAAATGTTTCTATAGTCACCTAATTAAAGCTGTACAAAATTTACCGTCAAGGTGTTCTTTTCTAAAATCAGCTTGAGTCTTGCAAAGTTTAACTGGCATCGTATAGACGTGTTTTTTACCTTCATTTGTGTGGGAGTTTCGAGGTAGCAATCAAAGATACGTAGCGCTTCTTGAAATTAAAAAACCACGTGTTTGAAGCTCATTATGTAATTCGTTCAATGTTTTTCAGCTCCGAATTAATTCTGAGCGTCGCCAACTGTTAGCAGCTCCTCCAGACATAGTGATATCACATATTGTTTTTAACTATTCAGGTTGATCAAGTTCTAATTAAGGTCGACTAGGCTATTAAAACTTACGTGCAAATTTTTTGCTTAATGTGGTCGATCAATCGCTATTTTTTTAAAACCCTCCTGACTTTTATCTCGGTATTTTTTTTTGGCGTTTACCTGTATTAATTATTGATTTGTTAGTATATATCAGTGCCCTCCGGTGAATTTAATTCAAAGTGATCAGTGATCCGTTGGGGGCGAAATGTGAGAAAATAAATAAATACAAGTAAAGTGTATTAATTATTGCTGTCAGCAATTTTCTAGAACTTTCCAATTTTTTTTTGTTTTCTCTATATCTTTTTGTATTTTTTCTGATTCAAGACCAGAGTCACGAGCCTCAACAGCTACAATTAACTGCTTTTCTAATAAATTAATTTTGGTCCTTATACTATCTTGTGCGGGAGTAGAGTATTGGCGATTTACGATAGGGCTACGAATATCCTTATCTTCTTCACCACTGCTCGAGATGATCAGCGTGCTCCTTTTACGCTTAATTTCGGATTCAAAATCATTATTTTTATGATTATAAAATTAACTCGTTAACGCGTAAAAATTTTTAATATTAAGGTTTTAATTAAAATTACATATTGTTAAAGTAAGATTAAAAGTAAAAAAAAAAAGTTTTTTTTTTCGTTCGGATTGTATTACATTGTGTCAATTCAGACTTTAAAATTGAAAGTTTAAATGTGTGCTTATATTTGCTGATGAATATTTTATTACCTTTAAGAGGATTTTCGACTTGAGCATGAAGTAGTTCTAGCAAAACCAGTACCGAATCCGATACCAACTCGGAGTTTGAGTTACCGCAAACAAAAGGACTAGCTTAGGGAACTTATTTACTTACAGATTTCTGAAAAAAGAGAAAAATTTTTTAATTGCATTTTATAATAAATATAAATGATATTAACGTCAATGTAGATTATACAAAATTTATTTTAAGTTTATTCATAGCTTAGATAACACGAAAAATTTTTTTAATAAAGATTAATCTTACTTGCCATGTAAAGAAAAGAATTTTTTCTGCATCTTTTTTTGTTTTTTCTTAAAGAAATTCCTTGATTTTCTTCTCCACGTTACCTGGAAATAATTTTTTGTCTTCTTCAAAACGTTTCTATAATTTGTTTACGTTTCATTGGATTTTTTGTCCAGAAAAATTATTGAGCAGGTAAGAACAGCAAGTTAATTGTCAAAAAGCCCCAAATGAAGCATGATTTTTTAAAAATTTCAGGAAAATGCTAGTGTCAAGACGAATGAGATACTTAAATTATGTGAAACTAGATAGCTTGAAAACTTAAAGTGTGTAGCTTAGTTTAAAAAATAGGGAGCCCTTACGGCAGTTTTTGATCTTTTTCAATTAATTTTTAATTAATAAATTACTTTTACTAATAAAAAGTGACTTATTTAAATGTATGTTTTTTTATCGTGTATCTTAGACAGTTTAAATAATTTTGATAAAACATTTTAAATCTTAAAAGTTGTGATTTAAGTTCTGGATCATAATTGTAACATAATGCAGTTAGATAAGTAAATTTGCATTAAACTTTCTAAAATCAAATGTTTTAATAAGACCTTGGTGTTTTTGATTCTTCTCAACAATTAAACTTACTAGTGGTTAATTCAGTTTCTTTGTGGACTAAAATTCAAAGCTATATTCAGAGAAATGGACTCCGAAGACATCGAATTTAAGAAAAAAACTTGTTGGCACTATTACCAAAGTTTATTTAGAGAAAGTGGGAAGCTTTTTTCCGTAAATAATGATTTTTTCAGCAGGTTAGACTTTTTAAAACTGAAAAATGCTGCACATCTTTCAGTACAATCTCATAAACTACAGAATTCTTATGATTTATGCATGTATTTCCTGAATATTGATGAATTGCCTAATAGTAATAAATGGCAAATTGTACCTTTTCACTTTTCTTAAAAAAAAGAAATTAGCTCAAAGTCCTCAGAAATCGATGATTTTGAAGGTAAAACTGCTTGCAAAACACAGAACGTCGGTAGAGTGTTATAGTACAAATACTGTATTATTGTTTGTTGAATGACATGTTTTTTATTTTTTTCAAAAAAAAAAAAAAAAAACAATTTTTAGCGATTATATTAGCGCACAGTACCAAGATTAACTTACATCGTAGCTTACACTTTTTTTTAAAGTAATATTCAAAGTATACTTACCAAATATTGTATCTTGGATCGATAACATAAATTTAAAATAAAATCGTGCGCGTAATGTGGCCACTTTGATTTACTGACCTTAAGCTCAAGAATACTACAAAGAGAGCTTGCATTCTTTAAAACTATTATACTACAGGTGTGACAGTCAACGAAGTTTTAATTATTTTCTCTTTTTTGAATTACTGCCTCATACAAAGAAGTTTAAGGCGTTTATTTACATTCAAGTGAATAAAAATTTACCTGAGTAATTCATAGTTTTCCGTACATTTCCTGTGATATGTACAAAAAAGAAAGATTTTTGAACATTAGCTTATGAATTCTCGAATAATTTTTTATAGTTGTGTATAAGCAGTATACAAAAAAATCAACGTAAGTAAACGAAAACAAAAGAAACATTAATGCCACTCAGATTTGATAGTCAACCTGTTTGGTTTAGCCAAAGCAAAAGACGTAGTATACTTGGCCATCGCTGCTCGTACCTACAGTACCAGAAATCATACTTATGTTACAGGAAGAGGGGGGGGCTGAGGTAAAAGAATAGGTAGGAGCTTCCCTCTCTGGCTTTTTAGATATAGGACAAAGTAATAATGCGCTGTGCATGCAGCGAATTCCCAAAAATTTTGGAGCCTTGGTCTGAATAACCGTAGATGATCATTTTGTTGTATTGTACGCATACACGTACATTTTTAAATGATCACGCTACGGGTAGTCCTTCTTAACATACGCATGTTAACATTATGTTATGGACTGCTTAACTAGTTCTTTAACACTGCTGTTTTATAGGTAAAAGTTTATAGTGCTTACTTAGTATGTTTTCAAATACACGTAAATTTCTTTCACTGTTGGACAACATTTTTTTATTGGTTTAAAGTATGGAGTTACTCTATTAAGAAGTGGCTTGTCTATTTATTTTTTTAATAACAAGAAAATTGAATCTAAAGATATTCATGGTAAGATAAACACGTTAAATAGTCATTTTTATCTTCTTGAAGTCATCTAATAATTGATGATTCTTTATTACTTTAATTAATTGTAAATTAAATTTAAAACTCTGTTTTGTTTCTTAATGAATCAAGAACCATAGCTAGAAATTACGTAAACAAAAATTATTTTTATATGCAGTCTTCAATTTGATGTATACAGTAAAATATGATACTTCAATATAAACATTGATTATCGGCATTAGGTGCATTGAGATGATAATTATATTTAGTTTTGTATTCTGTAACATTGTTAGAAGTAGTTGCACTATTACTTCCTTTATTCACAGATGAGTACACTTCCTCATCACCGTCAGTTTTTCTAGATTCATAAGTAAACTCTTAAGTATTTTCTGGGGAATATTTTTCTGATACTGACCCTTCAGATTTGCAATAAATTGATATTCTCGACAAATTTATCCGGAAAAATAACTGGAAACTTGTTTCTGGAAATCTTTGCTGATGAATCTATTGAATTAGCTTGATTACCTTACGTCTAACTTTCTTTTATAAAAAATTTTTAAAATAACAAAATAATATATATTTGAACTCAAAGTAAATATTTAAAGTCTTGTTGCATTTACTTTCTATTCATTCCAAATGATTCAGGAGTTGTTCTTGTACGATTTGATTAAAACTGTTTTGAGGGATATCTAAGGGTATAGAAATACATTTCTCAGGCTTTCTGAATTCATCTATGTAGGTTACTTATTAGGCAGCTGATGAAGTAAAATGTATCAAAATATCATCTATGATTAAAAACCATAATTTTAATGACATTTTAATGTATCTTTAATTGAATTAATATTGAATTTATCGAATCGTAGAAACTCTTTTTATTTACATCAGAAACGACTACAGAAGTTGGAGTTAATGAAGAATTCGAAGGAACTTGTTCAGGTAATTAGCAAAAATTAGATATTCCTTCACAGTTTACTGTTCCTACATTAAAAAATTTTTATAAAAAAAAGTTTTAAAATACTTATTTATGTATAATCGTTGCTATTAAATATATTAAAGGTTATTATTTATTAAACAATCAAAAATATTTTACTGTAGAATTTACAGTCAAAATTAATAAGTAAGCCAACTTAGATAAAAAATATAATTAAAAGTGATTTTCTATACCAGATAATTAACGTAATTTTTTCCAAACTTTGTGGAGAGCTTTCTCTTAAATATCACCACACCATTCTTCTTAAAATTCTAGTTTCAAGAAAATCTTCAAAGTACTTGGAGTTATCATGCTTGACTCTAAAAATCACAGAGATTATAATACTTTTATATCCTTAGAAGTTTTATTATTCTAAGATGACTCATCTGCATTACTTTTTTTTTCTCTTAGAAATATTAAAATCTACTGCGTGAACACTAACAGGATAAAGGCCACTTGCCCTAAAACCACTTTAAAAGCCTTTCTCATAATCCATACATTCAATTGCCTGTTGCAGTATTAACGCAACCATTTGTTTTTTAAAAGAAACAACGTTATTTTTCAGTTTATACCCTAATGCTTCCTTGAGAGGGCAAGAAAATCAAACATTAAGGGGCTGTATAAGAGGAGTATAGTTAGGATAAAGAGCAATGAATTAGATTCTTTTCTCTTTACAAAATTCAAGCAACTGCAAATTAACAGGTAACGAGTGATTATTTATGTACACAACCACTGGGAATTTACATCCAGAATCTAATAAGAAATATTTTTCAGTTGGCTGTAAAAGCTTTCACTGGTCATCCAACCACTTTCCAAATTGCCAACTCCCTAACCTTTGGGAATGTATCAAAGTATATTCCTTTTTGAAGTTGTTTTTACGTCTAACAATACTAGTGGTAAAGCCAATTTGCACCTTGCAGAGTCTGTAAATAATACTGGTACGGTGGTCTTTTCACTAAAGCTTACAATTTTATACACTGATTAAGCACCTTTCGGTGCAATTGCTTTTTTAGTTTTTGGAACTAACGGAAAAGCTGATTTATTTTAATTACAAACTCTGTTCGCATCAATATTTAACAAATTTTTTTTTTAGATGTCTTTTAATGTATGCTAACTATTTCTTTACTTTTTCTTCATATACAGATCTAGTACACGTCAAGTTCTGATCGAGTCTTAAGCTGAGAACTGAATGCTTACGTTCAAAGCCTTGGTACCAGTAAATACCTGGACGCCTATTTTTTAATGGAATTTCTCTTATTAAATCAAGTATAAACTGCTGCTGACCATCTTAAAGCCGACTCTTAGTTATAGATGATCCACGATAAGAACACTTAATAATCAAGTCAGCTATGTTATTTTCTTCTTCAAAAATTAAGTAAGTGGCAGGGCCCTTCCTTGTATATAAATTATGCTTCCCATTGTACTTACAATAGAGTGTAGTCTTTAGGACATTATACTTCTTAGCAGCGTGCCTTGGTGTTATTTTTTGTCCTTTACTAGCCTCAATCACTCTTTGGATATCTCCAACTGAATATTTATTTTAAGCTTTGTTTTTTTCTCTTTTTTAATTGATCTTATTGTTTGGCTTTGCTTTCATTTGTGATTTCATTTTCATGCTTGCAACTCTGCAAATAAATTGAACATAGTTAAGTAAGGCAATAGTTAAATTAATTATTATTGGCAATCATAATTACTCAATAAAATATAGAACAATGAATACAAATTATAACTTACGTGTCAAAGAGAAAAAAGTAAGGTTATTTTTTGTTCTTGTCTATAACAAACCCTTTAGGCTACTTGACTTCACCAAAAATATGATATTTTTATCAATGATGACCTTCCACACGTACTTAAAAAAGTAGTAGATGTGATAATAAGCAACAAATAGCTCAATTAATGTAAAACAGAGTTGTCCTCGTATCAGTACCTTGTCCTTAAATGCTCCATCAGTCTTTGTCCCATTATTCGTTATTGACAGTTATGATGGAGTCATTTTTCTCTGAGCCTGTAGCATTAAGCACCAAATTAAATCATCAAGGTGGAATCTATTTTTATTTACAAGAAGCTAATAAAGGTCCAGGTCTGTGTGTTTTACATAAAAACGGGAGAGTAATCGGATGCAACGAGTAGCGCCAAGAAGAGAAAAAAAGACATAGCGCCAAAGAAAAGCCCAAGAATGTGAGGTTCTAGTATATAAGGGTCTACCTGTGTAATTGCGTACTATAAAATATTTATAAAGACCGCGCCATTGTACTAATCCAGTGTTGCTTCATCGACGAAGAGTGGGTGTATACATATGTACCTCTATTAAGCGCATGTACTATAAACTGCGTCGCGTTCCAGTGTGTGTGAATGATGTCCTGGCGGTAAGATTCAGGAGTATGTATGTGGATATAGTGCGATAATGCGCGAGGCTGCACTAATTGGTGGGCCTAACGCTTCACTCTTATAGTAGCATTCGAGCGAACTAGAGCTTCTGAGTTTTTCACGTTTTTCGGTAAGAATTGAGAGAGAGAGAGAGAATCGAAAGAGAAAAGGAGAGACGGACAATGAGAGCCAGCAACCACGAGCAGCCAACCGAACCCAACTTTGCGCCCAATGACCCAGGAACGACCACTACCGTCATCCGTGCACTGCGAGATCAAGGTCACCAGCTGAGAAGCCGTGGAAGCCAAGATTACCAATGGTAAACCCTGAGGTAAAGTAGCGTGTAGTGTCGCAGCGAGAAGTAGTGCGTGAGAGCGAGTGTGTGCGTTATCGGCCACGTGTAGCCAGGGTGAGCCGCGGGAACCAGCCCCTGGGATAAGGATCGCAGAGCAAGCGCGGGTAAGAGAAAAGCGTGATAGCCGAGGTTCGTGCTGCAGTGTAGCGATGGATCGTGACGAGATTTTCTGGGCCTAGACGCCCACGTAAGTGTAAGAACAAATAAAGTAAAGTTGATAATACGAGAAAACCGCATTTCGTGTCATTATTTTGTAAGCCAGTGCCAGACAGCGCTTTCTTTCAGGGCGTGGGGCTCATTTTTCCCTAGGAGAGTAGCTTGCTTCCCAACGGGCTACCCCTGGTGGGACTTTCTCTAGGTGAGCGTTTTCAGGAGCCGAGGTGAGTTGGCCGAGCTGCGAGCATTGTTAAGCGGTAGTATTTTCGCGTTTAAGATGCAGTGCCATTTGCGTCATTTCCAGTACTGAATCGGTGATTATTCAAGAGTCTTTGAGTGTTGCTTCGGAACCGTCCTGGCCGGGACACTCTACGTGTCACAGGGCAAGAAAACGCAACGTTACATAGTTAAAAGAATACCAGTACTAGAATGCGTCATTTGAAAAATATAAATTAATTTGAAAGAAAAATTTTTTTAGAAAAATGTTGTTAAAGATGTATAAAATCATTAAGAAAAAAAATAACTTTAATAAATAAAAATTATATTGTAACTAAACTATTAGGAATACTATGTTCTGTTCACTATTATGCTTACTGTACTCTCTTTTCTCGTACTCGAGCTTTTGAGGATTAAACTTAATTTCATCATAATTAATGTGTTTTATTATACTTGGTTACGCTTCACTAAACAGAGCCACTAAGTCTTCGCTTAACTAGCTTTTTTTTAGGATAGTGTAAGGCTTAGGTCTTAGTCCATTCAGTGTATCAAGCTACCATCGTCTTTTCTTTTTATTTTTAAATATTGTTTGTGAAGATATGACGTCAAACGGCATATAAGTTTTTCTTCACCATTTATCTACATTCGTTTTTTTTGACGTTGTTAAATATTTTCTTATTTGGTCCTTGTGTTAAGGCTTTTTTAAATGGCTGCTTTATATTTTTTATGCAATAATCTACTTTTTTGAAATTTTTTTTGTCTATTTTTTGTTAAATGAGCCTAAATCATAACCATATTTTTTTTTTACTAAGTAACAATTGATTTTTATCTTTATCGACATAATTTTTTAATTCATCAAGAACTCATCACCACCTTTACCTGCCAAATTTACTAATTTTTAAATTTCTTACCTAATGCATTCTTTTATTGTTGCTAGGTTTTTATACCTTAGAACTGTAACTGGCTAATCTATATAAATATTATTTCTTTATTTTACTAAATGGATTATTTTTATTAGCTCTTCTTATAAGCTGAACTTAAACAAAACAAAAGCTGTTGATTTCCTTATTTGCTAAGTTTTTTCTTAAGTATATGCATCTTTTTCCTCCAAACAAGTGTACAAATACACTTTCTTTTACTGGGCCTAAAGCGTAACTGTCTGTTTGTACTCTTAGACCACACTTAGCGCCTTTGTAATTGCTTTAGACTAACAGACACAATAACTTTTTTTGCATGCATTTTGATCTCAAAATACTTTTTTGACCTAGAGCTCAAAATTATTTACGAAACACAACGGGTATCCACGGACCCAAAGTTGTACACTATACTCTCGGTATGGTAAATACTTTTGGCACGCAGGTACTATTTATCATGGGCAATGTCACGATCTACTCTGTGTGATCCTTGGACTGCAAAATAAGCCCAGAGTCAATGATAGTTTTGGGATAAGATCTACTAGCTTCTTTTTCCTAATGCCATTATTTCCTTTTATTCTTTCTTTTGTGTAACATTCTACGAGGTTTACCGTTGGTACTGCATAAGCTCTTATTTTGCTTAAAAAATTAATACATTCTAGATAATCTTTTTATTTTGTATTAACACCATGAAAGTTTTTAAAATGCTCTTCTTGGAAAACTCTACAATTTTGAGTGGTATCTATTCACAACTTAGGCTAAATTTACACTTCCTCGTACTAATTTAACAACAGTGTTATGAAAACAATCGTCATCAAAACACTTTGTTGACATTCATCGAAAAATCTTGCAGAAATATTTTAAAGATGCTATTTATTTAATAAATAATCACGTTTACTATGCTGTTTGTCTAACACCACTCATAAATCACTTAACTTATTTTGACTTTAACGTTTTTATTAAATAACATACTCTCTACTATACAGTTATTTTTTACTAGCAATTTTTCAGCCCCAGCTTCTGTGGATGACTTTTATTCTTCAAGTCAGTCAACACTTCTTAATGTTACTTTTTATGGTTTGCATGCAATAGCTGCTATACTCATTTCCATTGTAGTCGGACCACTTCTCTTAGGCTTGTCCATTTGATTTTTTTCTTTTTTTTTTATAATGTGTTTCTGTTATTTAAGCATTTAGATGGTCTGTTTCTATTATTTTAGAGTTTACGCAGTTAATTCTTGTGCTCTTTACTTTTGCTTTGCTACGTATCCAATATCGTCAGATTTACTTTTTCCGTTTTATTATGTGATACATTACCTTAAAAATTATAAAAAAGGGACACCACTGGTAATATAAAATCTTATTTTCCATTTGTTTTTGACATTATTGACTTTTTTTCAGAACATCTTTAGTATAAGTCGTAGATATTATAATTGTTCGTTATACTTTGTTATGAAAACATAATTTTCTTTCAATTTTGATAAGTTCACAATTGTAATTATATAATGACTATTATTATTTTTCATGATAAATCATAATATTAAGTTATAGGAATAATTTATTGTAATTATATTTTTATGTTCTATTGTGCTTGTTCATTTTAAATGTTATCCAAACTTACATTTTAATAAAAAGTCAATTCAACTAATTTAAATTAAAACTAAACGAACACATTTTGTGTCGACAAAGATTTATATACAAGGTGGTGTTTATTCGTAATTTATTATTTGACTTTTTCTCAGAACATCTTTAGTATTAGTCATAGATATTATAATTGATTGTTATACTTTGTTATAAAAACATAATTTTCTCTTGATTTTGATAAGTTGACAATTGTAATTATATAATTAGTATTATTTTTCATGATGAATCATAATATTAAGTTATAGGAATAATTTATTGTAATTATATTTTCATGTTCTAATGTGCTTGTTTATTTTAAATGTTATCCAAACTTACATTTTAATGAAAAGTCAATTTAATTAATTTAAATTAAAACGAAACAAGCACATTTTGTGTCGACAAAGATTTATATAGAAGCTGGTGTTTATTCGTACATTATTATTTAGGTATGTGATAAAACTTTTTACAAGATCGAAAGATTTTTCCATTTGCTTTCGTTTCACACACCGTTGATGTACGTTATGTTCTTCATTTTTTTGTTTTAATTTATATCGTGTTTTCTTTAACTGTGCCATAGAGTAGTTATTGATTCATCAGAAACAAATTCATGTTTTGACAAAGATAACACTTTTATTATTATTATGTCCCATGACCGAGATCTTCTCTAGTACTACGCCAGCATTACCCTAATTCAATTTTCGTAGACGTTACGGTTATACACCTTATACTTTTTATTATGTTTAATCAGCTTACATCAATTATCTTTAAGACGTTGTAAGCAATTCTAATTTCAAACTTTATACCTGATGGTATAGTGTATCACTCACTAGGACGGAAGCTACGGGTTCCTAAAAAACACCGCAAGTATTTAAGTAATTTTAAGTGACAAAAGTGATTTTGCGTGGACTTGAAATCATATGCCACGACTACTTGATCCTCCACGATCGTGGGATCTCTGCTTACTGTACATTTACACTATAATCACGATGTGCTATCTCTTACACTTGTTAACTCTCGCCCACTGTCTATTTACACTTTCTGACCTCTCATTCAGAAATCATCAATTAAGAGAATAAGACACCAAGCACATTAACTCCCAGCTCATATCTTCTGCTATGTACTGCCATCCAACCATCTATAGCGGCCACTGCTCTAGTGGCAGCTTAAAATCCAACGATAGCACTTTGTTCATCATGCTTAGAGCCTTCAGCACAAGGTGTTAACCGTCAGTTGATCTTGACAGCCAATCTCACAATCTTAAAGGTGACTAAAATATCCTGCTCTCTGTTTGAAGCCACTTTACTCAACAAGAGAATTATAAGAGGCTCGATAGTTTACCATTAAAAATTCTTTTTTCTTACTCTTTCTAGTCACTTATGATCAAGGCTCCCAGATTTTTGGGAGTTCGCCTCATGCGCAGTGCGCAATCACCCTCTCTCCATAGAGCAAGCTGGAGCGGGAGAGCCCCCCTACCCAGACCTTTAACCAAGCCCCACCCACTTTTCACAACTTAAACATGACATCTTGTCAAGTTAGATTACAATTGATGACAGCCGCACGGGCAAAGTTTTTTGCCCCAGCAAAACTTGCCAGCTTTCGAATCTCACTGATGATTTTTTTTTTTTTTTTTTTTCCATCTGCACAATTTTTATACGTTAGGCTTTTGTATTAAAAAAATATTTTGTTGGTTTGTTGCCTTATGTACGCTTTTTTTTAAGTACGTTATACATAAAGTGTCATGACACGTTTATGTAATTATGTAAGCTCATGTATAACGTTTCAAAACTGAGACATAACTTTTTAAAATACTATGTACAAGACAAGGTAAGTAAAATTATAAAACAAAATATTCGTCACTTATTAAGGAAATCAAAACATTAATATTTAGTAAGTTAAGCGTCGATTAATGATAATTAAAGTATTATTTAGTACTTAAAAATTGCCAAACGACACGTCTTGATGATTGTTAATGTAATTCACTGTTACATTATTATGGTCGGTAAGCAACACTTTTTAATACATTAACTATTTTTCGCTCAGAGTATGTTTATTACAGCACGCTTTCTCTGTAGTTTCTCTGGGCTTTTTTAATTTTGAACGTGAATGTAAATAAATTACCACGCGCGTAATGTGGCCACAGAAAATGTGCCGGTCTCAAGTCCGAAGAAACTGCAGAGAGAGCGTGCTGTAATTAACATACTCTGAGCGAAAAAAAAGTTGTTTATTTATTGAACAACAACTAAAAATTTATAGATTTTCTTAATTATTCTACCTAAATTCAGCATGAATTTTTTTACTATTTTTTGTTAAGTGTTTTTAGGGAACATATAGAAAAATATAGAGAAATTGCAGCATGAGCTTTTATGGCAATCCATATTTTTTGACAAAACGTATTTCCAAGAATAATTACTTGTAGCGAAGTAATTTACTAATGATACACCAATCAAAAATAAGTTTTTTGCGATTCAGGACAGATTAATGTATTAAACAGTGTTGCTTACTAACCATAAAAATGTAATAGTGAACTACATTAACAATGATCAAGATGTATCGTTTGGTAATTTTTAAGTACTGAATAATACTTTAATTATCATTACTCGACGCTTAACTCACTTAATATTAATGTTTTGATTTCCTTAATAAGTGACGAATATTTTGTTTTATAATTTTACTTACCTTGTCTTATATTACCTTGTATAACGTACATTAAAAAAAAAGCGTACAAAAGGCAACAAACCAACAAAATATTTTTTCAATACAAAAGCCTAACGTATAAAAATTGCGCAGATGGAAAAAAAAAAAAAAAAAAAAAATCATCAGTAAGATTCTAAAGGTGGCAAGTTTTGCTGGGGCAAAAGACTTTGCCCGTGCGGCTATCGTAGATTGTAATCCAACTTGACAAGATTTCATGTTTAAGTTGTAAAAAGTGGGTGGGGCTTGGTTAAAGGTCTGGGTAGGGGGGCTCTCCCACTCCAGCTTGCTCTATGGAGAGAGGGTGATTGAGCACTGCGCATGCGGTGAACTCCCGAAAATCTGGGAGCCTTGCTTATGAACGGATGTACTATGTATACTCGTACAATGTACTATGTCTCTGTGTCAGTCTCTTTATTCTTGAACTTAGTCTCTTTGCTCCGTTCACATGTATACTCTTATTTTCCTTTTCTTTTGATCAATTTTGACATATTATCATACTTTTATAAATTTTTTCTATTGACCAACCTTTTTTTTTTTTTCTTTATTTCTTTCACTTCACTGATTTTGTTTTTTATTTGTTTTCATTATTTATAGACATAATGCTACCCGATAGAAAGAGAGAAATTACTTACTAATATTAATGGGATCTTTCTGTTGGTATTTAATTTGTACAGTTATAGTTTAAAATTGTCTTACCATTTAAACTTGTGAATTCAAAATTTACAATTATTACAATCAAGATTAATATTAACATCCTCGCAAGTGTGTTCATAATTTAAACAACAAAAATTGCATTAAGACGGTGTATAGAATAGCTTTATTAGTTTCTTTATATTGCCTCGCTAAGCTTCCTGGCAATATTGGTTTCCTTAATTTCCACTAAGCTATAAGTTTCCCTGATAAGTCCCCACTTGTAATAGCTTTTAACTAATTCTTTCATGAAGTACTTGCCACGTGGGTCTGGTTTCTACTGATTTTTTTATTAATTAGTCGTCTCATAAGTTTGTTTTTCTCTGCTCGTTGCACAAGTAAACTTATAATTCTTTTTACGATGACTTTTGACTGCTTAACTCATTTAAGTTAGATATTTATATTTTTTTTAAACGACATTATCAGTGTTTTCCAGACTTCATCAAGAAAAAGCATCTAATTCTTCCCTCACATAACCTTACGATCTTGTTCGAGTACCAAAAAAAGAATTCTTAGTAAACACTACTTTTTGTTATGTAGAAATAACGTAACTTAAGGGTATGGAGATAATAAATATCTACGAGTTCAAACTGCACAATCTATAATTTACTCTTTAACGGAGTAGCAGAGAAATATAAGTATCCACTTTTAAGCTTAAAGTGAAGATATAGGGCTTTAAAACTCATGAGTTGCCACTATAATTATTGTTAAGCTTCACTGTAAAAATAATATATGTAACATTAAAAAAACATTACTGCAAACAAGTTTTTAGCACCTCATATTGAAGTCTATCCCATTTTGAATTATGAGCCATACTTTTACTCAACTAGAAAGTAACTATTCATTAGTATTCAAAAAGAAGTTATGTTATAGTTGTTATAAGAGAAAAAGTCTTAATTAAATCTGTATGTTTCTTTGTCTTTAGTAACTCAACCTTGCGATACTTAAAATACCTACGATAACAATTTTTAGCTAACATCCAAGTTATAAATGATGCAGACAAAAAAAATTTTTTTTACATTTTTTATAAAATAAAATCTTTACAAGCTGTATGTAAAATAGTTTATATGACTGCTACCACTTGAAAATGTTGTAAATTACTTTGTTACTTACCCACCAAACTAAAATAAAAGAAGATAGCTCTTACATCTAGGTTAATCATTTTATGATCACTTAAAATAACAGTTCAGCAATTAAAAAGGTTGTCTCATTTTTCTTATTTATAGCTTACATAGCTGTGGGTTAGTCAGCTGCTCATAACACGATTAAACTTATCGAGAATTACATGATAACTCTAACAAAGTACTTTTATTTTGAGCAGCTGCTTTGTTAGTCTGTTGAATAAACCTATTAAAAGTATTAAAGAGACCGCTATAACCGGATGCCTCCTTCATAGACCTTTGTTACAACCAAACTTTTATAAGTGAAGAGTGAAACTCAGAGATTCGTACTATAAACAAATAAATTAATTTTTGTCCGCTAGACATGAGCGCTTGGCCCAAAGGCCTCATTTACTTTTACTTTATGTCTTATGTCATACGGTTGTATTGTATCTTATTCGTTTTTTCATCTTATCTTCTTATATAAGTCTTTGTCATACGTTGTTGATTTAAATATTTCTTGACATTTAATTTATTTATTAAGGTGAAAATAATGTGTTGATCAATAAGAATACTGAGTCTTGAAAAATTTCATATAATTTGAAAATTGAAATGTTTTCGAATTGAGATAGTAAATTTAATCATCAACCATGTTATGTCTTATCTAATGATTCAATAAATTTAGAAAAGTCGGAAATAATTGATTTCACAAATAATATGAATTATAAAGTCTTAGATTTGCATTTACAATGTTTATAAAATTTAAAGTTTTCCTAACGAAAGTTACTTCTATGACCGTTAGTTAGCCGCTGTTTTTGCGTACACAGCCGCAAGATCTTACAAGGTTGATCACAACGATGATCTTAATCCTACACGAGAGTACTCGTGGCGATGACAATGATTTGGCTGCTGCTTTTAACGTCGGAACCTAACTCAGCGATGCGTTCTTTCTTATTCCTCCTTGATTCACTTCTTAAGCAAGTCTACTGTAGTCTGGCTTGCTCGAGCTTTTCTCACACATCTGAGTTACCAAACTTAGTCTTACATTTGCTTCAAATTCACGCTTCTAACACGTAGCTTAATCACCGAACTAAGTTTTACATCCACTTAAAAGACGCAACAAAAGTCACTCTCCAACCTTTATAGTAACTTTGGAGCATGTGATAAAAGAAAAAAGGCGAATACTGTTATGTGCGACAAGTTTTGATTTTTCTGCACTTAAGGACGAAGCGTCAGGTTAAGGATCCAAACGACCAATCAGAGCTTAACCTAATAAGTCTTGATTGACACCAGCACAGTCGTGGCTTAATAATTACGCAGTGATGATTGATTAAAACTCCTAATCTCTCGGATCTTACTTTAAGCCCAAGTTGCTATCCACAAAGTGTATGATATTTCTTGTGGACTTTACGCAGTAAAGAGTATAAAAATTTTTTGATTACTCATATTCTGGTATGTATCACTGTAAACTGATGTTGTAAGACGAGCGCTTTATGAGATTGCTGGAGGTTGCACGCGTAGTCTGAGTTTTGTGATGGTAGTTTGCTTGTTTCTAAAGAAATAGGTTATATATATCACGCGATTGCAGAAGCAGCTGTACTGCTTTATGGTTTGGAATCACTCAACCTTTGGTTTTTATTATTTGAAGATGAATCTCTGTTTTAAAGTAATAAATATTAAATATATGATATGAGATGTCACACTCCCCCCCCCTTAGGCAAATGCTGCCCTCGTGAATCATAAGAGCGAAAACAGTCAAACTCATGTCAAGTACTTATAATACAACATATATATATATATATATATATGTGTGTGTGTGTAAGTACATACATACACACATATATATATATATATATATATATATATATATATATACATGTATAGTAATATATAGTATTAAATCAAAGAATAAGACATAACAGTTATGTTTTAAATATTGATCACTAAATTGTTATTATGAACTCTTATTTCTAAAGGTGTTGCCGTTGCAAGTCTTTCGTGTTGAATTCATTGTCGGTGCCTCTCTGCTACAGTCATTACTGTAGAATAGCTTACAAATTAAGAAATGTCAGCTTCATGTTCATAGTTTTTGCTTAGTTTGGTAGGAATGATGCTCACGCTTTATTGTATTGTGATTTATGAGTAAGGTGATTAGAAGTTGTTGCTCTGTTTTCTTTGTTTTTTCTCTGCTTTAGGCATGACATAGTAAAGCAGTGTGCCTTTACTGTAACTAAAGTACATAATAAGGTTGACATAGATCTCTTATCTGGTGAGAGTTGCGATGAATTGGTAGCTGGGCGTGTTGATTAAAGTCATTAGAAAGTTGAGGGTTACTTTACTTCTTGACTGCAGTTTTAATTAGTAGTGTTTTGCAGTTGGCGTGTATGCTTTGCATTTGATAAAGTATCAAAAAAATAATATTTTATGCAACATTTTTGGGGGATCCGCAATGCTTCATTGAAATAAAGTAAGAGGAGGTACTGCAGTGTTGCTGTCATGCTTTTAGTATGTCGTCATTAATCCTGCAAAAAATTGTGTTAGAACACTATGAGGTTCTTATCATAGATGTTTTACATGTTTGGAAAGCTTTTTGCGAACTATTAGACATTGTTTTCACTGTAGGTTTTTGTCACAATTTAACATCACACTAGTGATAAACTGAACGTTGTTTGAAATCAGTGGTTGGAAACACATCTATAACATGAAATCTTCTGTTGATAGTCTCGTACACACGTTTAATTTGTATTATACTTTTGTATTTAAGTTTATTGTACTGCCAAAACTTGGCTGTGGATACAATAAGATTGTATGATAACAATTTCTTACGTAGTGTATTGCCAGAGTAAAAGAAAAAAAGCTGCATTCTGCATACACTAATTTCGTGGCTATCGTTCTCAAATTTCTATTGCTATATATACGGCCAGAATACTAAAATATACAATTTTTATGCGTCATCAGACTTGTACAAACGCAGACAACTACATTCGTGCAATAGTTCGTATGTGCAACTAGACTGTACCATACTACTACTTTCACGTATACATATATACATTAAAGAAGCATGACGGAAAATTTCATTCATAACAGCGTTTTTCTTTATTAAAGTGTTTGATAATTATTTTTTAAATTCTTACTCTAAGTATAATGTTATTTTAATTTTTATTTATTTTAAGGACTTTAATAATTAAATTGTAGTTTTTATCTAATTTTTTTTTTCGAGGTTCTTTTATTGCCAAAGCTTTCATACTGACTTCTAAATTCTTAAGTCTAGCACATTTAACATAATTTTTTTAACTTTTGTATTAACATTTAATGAACTCATCATAAGCTTTTTCATGCATGTCTCTCAAACAACAGATCAAATCAAGAAAATAATTATTATAAGACTGTATATGATTTTTGATTAAATATGTATTCGGTGGGCGTGCTTTTCAGCAGAATACTTATTAATATAGTGTAAGTCCGGTAGCTGTATGCAGTGATGTATTGTATTTATGTTCAGCAAAACGTAAAATTTTCTTCTCAGTCAAGTTTAGTTATAGCTTTTCTTCTTGGAAAGCTTGCAAGCATAGCATGGCTACGTTCTAATGAACCATTGGACTAGGGATGGTAAGGTGTTGTAGTCTTATCGTTGAAACCAAAAATTTGGGCTAGTATTGTTGATATAAATTATTGCGAAGACTCTGGAGTGCCTACCATAGTACTCAGCGATAATGGAAAGAGTCTTCGCAACAACGCTATGAAGAGTCTTGCTAGAGCGTCTGTAACTGAGATAGCTTGGATGTTGGGTATAGCTACTGCTGCACAGTATTTAAAAATAAGCATTGTATAGTTAATATATGTCTATTACCAGATGTTGTTGTTGCTAGTGGTCTTACAGTATGGATGGCTATTTTTAAGAAAACTTCATCTGGAGTATCAGTAATTATAATGCGTTATTTTGCTTTTATCCGTGTTAGTTTTTGTTCTTGGCTAATTTTGCATTTGCGTACACAATTTTTAATATCGTTTCTCATACCTTCCCAGTAATACAATTTTAGTATTTTTCTGAAGGTATTATTAATGCATCTGTGCCCTCCAAAAAGACTGTTGTGGCAT
Organism: Copidosoma floridanum; assembly: GCF_036245765.1. Classification (NCBI taxonomy): domain Eukaryota; kingdom Metazoa; phylum Arthropoda; class Insecta; order Hymenoptera; family Encyrtidae; genus Copidosoma; species Copidosoma floridanum. The sequence goes on along the minus strand of NW_028321897.1, from coordinate 14,168,695 downwards.
TCTGTTAATTTTTATTGTCTCATTTCGTTCAATAAATAAATAAGCACATTTGCCGAAACATACAGTTATTTTAATGTTTACATGACTAAGTTCTTCATGAATTGCTTGAGGCAATATTCCTCAGGGAAAATTGTCGGTTGTCCTAGGCTTTCTGAATATTTTCAATGTTTTCATGTTTTTGTTTCCATTGCTTTTGCTAAAACCGCTAAACATGAGTGAAGAGCTCGAAGTAATTTTTCCTTTTTTTCTCTTTCTATGGCAACCAAGCCGAATACTAACTTATTTTTATAAGTTGTTAGTATTACTTCACCTATTTGTGGTTGCATTTCATATAATTCGTATTTTAAAATATAATTTGAATCTAAAAATAATTTATTGTTAGTAAAATAAACTACCAAGTCACCTTAAATAAACATTGCAATCTTGCCTTTTGCATATGTGAAACATTTTCATGGGCTTAATAGTTTAAGGTCATCAATTTCTGTTCTTATTGAAGGTCTTATTATAGAACTTTTTTTAAGAGTTACTTGGTCATTGCGTTTGGCATTTCATTGCTATTTTAACATTTTGAATGTGGCTGTAGGGCAAGAGATGGTATCAAGTCACTCTATTTTGGGACGTGATGTTTTATGAATCTGTGTTGCTGCTTGACAGTTGAACGAGAAAACGTATTGAGTATTTAACTATGCATTTTTTCTTCCTGCCTGGCTCCTTCACGTTCTTTTATAGTCTTTAGACTAGTCTAGTGAAACAATAGATGAAGTTTTTAAATTCTAAAAACTTTTTTTAAGTGACTTTGCTTTGTTATTTTCTATTGTATTTATCAGCTCTGGTGGTACGTAATAATCCCAATGAAAAGATGGGTCAGCAATATTTGTATTTTGCAACTGTTTAGTTTCAGGATATTTTTTATTATTACTTTCATCGGGAATGCGTTTTAAAGCATCTTTATTCGTTGATCTGCAAGCAGTGAAGTGCAGCTTTGGATTTTGTTTTAATTTAGCAACCATTTCAGCTCCTGATGTTCTTAATAAATCAGTGTCAAACTTAAATCCTATTGACTTTCAAAGTGCAGTTTCAATTTTTTTATATGTTGAAGTTTCAGCAGTTGATGGTTGTGCTGATGGTTTAAATACTTCTTCTTAGTTACTGGCTCCAGTGATAGCTTTTTGTTCTGACTTGTTATCAGTTGTGGTTAAAATTGATGATAAATTTGGTTTAGTGTTTAAGAGGCTAGAAAGTAGAGATTTTGCTCTTCAAGGTATCGGTGCCTGCTGGTTCTCTTCATCTTTCGATGAATCTAAAATTTTTGTCTCATTAGAGTCTGAAGTGTTCATGGGTCTGTCAGGAGAAAGTGAGCTTTGTTCTTCTTTAGCTCAGCTCTTAAGTTACCCTTAAGCTATTGATAATCCGGTGAGATCTCCTTGCCTCTTTTTTTCTGGCGGTATGATAAAAGAAGAGTTTTGAGAGCCTTTTTTTCTTCCTCTTGTTACCTGCTTTGCTGAGTACTGGATTGAAGCTCATTCAAGCTTTAATTGTATTTATTAGAACCTGTATAAGGACGTGCAATAAATTTTTTGTTCGTCAAGGGATTTTTGAAAAAGGTTTTAAAGATATCAGACGGGACTGTGATGTTTTATGATTACTATACCCGCTGTTGGAGCTTGAGCTGTTGGAGCTTGAGCTGTTAGAGCAACTATTGCTTATGTTACTGCTGCATGTTAATTAAAATTTTAATTTTTAAAATTATTTTAAAACTAATTTAAAATTAAGATTTTTCTAACCTCTTAACGCCCCCCATTTAAATCTATGTAATCTTGTACGATATATGTTTTATAATAATCTACGAGGTTATGCAACAAAGCGTCAGCGTTTCAATTTGAACGTCCAGGTTTGTACTTATAGGTGTAGTTATAACCGTGGAGTCTCTTTCTTTATTGATTTAGGCTACTCATGGTGTTTTTTATTGATTGCATGCATGTCAAAGGCTCGTAGTCCTTATAAATTATAAATTTTAGTCCGAATAAATGGTGTCAAAAATGTTGTACGGTGGCTATTACTGTTAAATATACCTGTTTAGTAGTGGAGTAATTCCTATCGAACCTATTGAGATTTGAAGACATGCAGGCTACAGGACGGCCTTATGCTAGCTCTCTTTTACTTAAAACAAAAACAGCACCAAGGGCTGAGTCAGATGCGTCGTTAGTTAGAATAAATGGTTTGTCAAGATTGACACATGTAAGTACCGGGGACTCACAGAGAGCTGATTTTGATTTTTTAAAGCTCTGTTCCTGAGTCTTGGTTCAATTGAATTCTTAACTTTTCCGTAATTATAGGGTCAAGTGATCTGTAATTTTAGCATAACATTTAATTAATCGCTTCTAATATACTGTGAGTCCTAAAAATTTTTAAATTTTCGTACAATTTTTTAGTATTGGAAAGTTTTTTACTGCATCAAGTCTGTTAGGATCGTGTTTTACTCAAAAACCACCTTTCTTATGTCCTAAATAAGTGACTTCAAAAGTAAAAAATTCGCATTTATTTAGCTGTAATTTTAAACTCTCATCTTATAGTCCATTGATTAAATTTCTTACTTTTATTTCATGTTTTTCTGAAGTTTTGGCACATATTATAATATCATCTAAAAATATAAATAGTTCTGTGCTTTGTAATTCCAAAAATACAAAATCCATAAGTCTTTCAAATGTAGCTGGAGCATTGCATGATCTAAATGGTATACCTGCATACTTATAATGTCCGTATGGTGTACCAACAGCTGTTTCACGGCGATTGTCGGAAATCATTTAATTAAATAAAATTCGTTAGTGCGATCGAATACTAAAAGAAATTCTGACTTACCAATTTGCTTTAATATTCTTGTCATATTTAGCAATGGTTAAGCATCAGAGGTAGTCTTATCACTTAGTTTTCTGATGTTTATTACAAGATAATGTCATCTTTATCCGTTGAGTCCTTGCTTTTTGAAGACAATCCATAGTGAATTGTTGTATCGCCTAGAAAAGAAGCTAATCGCTTTTTTTTGTAAAAATTTTTTGATCTGATCTTTAATTTCCTTATGTAAAGTAGAAGGTTATTTGTATCGTTTAGTAAAAACAAGATTATCGTCAGTTGTCAATACATTATGTTGTATAGACGATGCATATGGAACTACATCATCTTTGATACACAATAGATGTGAATACTTTTTTTCTATTTAGCAAAGTTCTTTAGAATTTGTCTTATCATGTTGCTGCTGGCAATGTTTTTTCAAAATATATTTATTCCTTTCCTTAGTTGTTATGTTGGAAATAACATCACTAAAACCTAAGTTGAGAAGATTTTCTGAACCATCTAAATCAAAATGTATTAAATCTTTGCAAAGGCATCTTGATTTCTGCAGGCTTAGCTCTACTGTTTACAGTCATTATCAAACAGCAGCCCTTGTCGTATGTTACTGCTGCTTCAGCTATGAATATACCAGGAGTAGTTTTTATCAAGTGCAGGCTTGCTTGTTTGTTGCTATTAGTTTTCGTTGCAGAAATTTTTACGAAAGTTCTCATACTGCCCTATATTTTGTATACATAGGTTTTAATTAAAGGCTTCTCCTGTAGGCTTGTAATGTTAAAAAGTTGGCATGGATTCTAACTTTTTCTTACTTATGCTAATATTATCTATAATTACATGAAAATTTTTTTATTTGCTGATATATTTATTCGTTGTATCAAGCAGTTCAAATCGAAGTTCTTCGTCACTTGTTGTTGTTATTTTTCCTATAAATGAAATGTGATTTATAGGTCTTTTTTTTTAAATATCAATTTTCTTATGTCTTAACAAAGCCAGGCTCGTTCTTTAGCTGGAAATAAATCTTCTAATATTCCCGTCTCACCGAACAATGGTTTTGATGATAAGACGTAAGAAACGTGATTTTTTATTAAATATGTTCAACGTTAATGTTTCTAATGTTATGATACTTTGAAAAATTATTTTAATAATGGCAATTTTTGTTTGTATAATAACATTGAGTAGTTAAGAAGATATTTTTACAATATATAACGTCAGCTCTTGTATCTATAACAAAAGTGTCTTAACTTACATTTATTTTTAAAATTTTGAGTCTAACTATTTGTGTCTTGCCACTGTTTCTTGCAACAAACACTCGGGCGATTGCTTAAATTGATTCGTCAGTAGACACTTATTTAAGTCTTTGCTCTCCACTATGTCTAGGTGATGACTATCCCTGCTATCTGAAGGATAGCCTGGTTTAGGATAATTTTTTCTGAAACTTTGCTGATAACTCACTTTGTGGTATCTGAATGTTTTTACCAATACAGGGATAATTTGCTATGAAGGAGTTAACGAGTTCTCAAATATACACTTTAGTTAGCTTCTGAGGAAGGGAAAATTGAAATAGGCTATTAATTGGTTTTAGTGGTGTGTTGGTTGTGTGGGGACTAAATTTCGATGATTTTTTTACAAGTCGTTTAAAAGTTTGGAAGATTGTCTTATTTGATCTTGGCAACTGTTTTACAGATTGACTAATAGAGTCGTTTTTATATTGAAGAGCAGGATGTAATACTATTTTCTTATCAAAGTTTAAGAAACTAGGGAGAATTGTTGTGTCATTAGACTTGTAATGGTTAATGGTAATGGTTAATGGTAATGGTTTAATACATTATTGTAATTGTATGTATAAGGATTGTCTAATTCATTACAGTGTATGTTGGTTGGATTAGGATAAAAATGTAAAAAATGTTCTTGTCTACCCTGCTAATGTGCTAATAGAATTAACCTTGCTGTAGCATCTATCTGCTTAGCAAGGTACATGTGTAACTTTTGATAGTACATGGTAGAGTAAGTGTTGGGATACAATTTTATTTTACTTTTTTTTAATGTAAAGCTTCCTTTATAGCACTGGCAAACATCTTTTATACTTTTAACATCATGTTGGCCTCAAATCCATGGGGGAGGCCTCGCATAAATGATTTTTTTTGGTGGAAATATGCATTAAAAAATATTGAAATTGTCAACTATTCACATTCTTGGACGTACCACTGCGAGTTGATGATTTAAAATAAGCGTTTTATTAGATAATTTGAGAATGCACACGTAGTTTGAGTTTTGCAACAGTAGCTCGCGTCAGAAGAAGTAAGTTATACGTTACGTGTTTGCAAAAGCAGATGTGATGCTCGATGGTTTGAGATCGCTGAGCTTTTTCTTTTCTACCTCACCAGTAACATGAGTTCTAAAATGGCAGCATAAAGCATAAGCTGAGTTTCTATTATTGTAATTAACAACATCCCAAAAGATGTCTGTTTAGTTTTGTACCTGAATATTTGCCGACAAACCTTTTCTAAATTTAAATTGCGTCACGTTCGTTATCCTTATATTAAAGTAAAAGTAATTTTCCGATCATACGCCTTTATCATCGCATACATTTGCAATGCCCAAGAGACCGTTTTACCTTTACTCTTGTACCTTTATTTATCAATGTACTAGAAGTTTCTACTTTAACTTTTGTCTCTATAAATATTGCTCTGCGAGCATAGTAAGTTAGTTAGCGCGCCATGGTGGCAGAGAAGGCTTCTTTCCGCTTGCCTTCACTTAAGCACATTTTCATAATTAAAGCACTGTAAATATATATTGTATAAATTTTTATTGCACATTTGCGTTACATTTATTTTCCGCCGTAAACTACTTCCACCTCTACACGACTAAACTGGATTGGGAGCAGCATAAAACCCCTTCCCTCGTGAACATTTTGTGGTAGCAGAGCGTGGTTCCAGGGTCCGACGGTCAGTGCAGGAAAGGATATGTGCTAGTGCTCAGTGAAGCCTTGAATTTTGCCTTGACCACGCGCTGCTACTCAAACTGCTACCTAAGCAATTCCTATATACTCAATTTACCTCTGAATGTATTAAAGTCAGATACACATGACTATAGGATTAACAAGGAAATAGTGCTACCAACCATTGGCATTGCTTAAATAGACCAAAGACAATTATGATCTGCCTATTTATAAATAAAGATTCATCCTAACGTTACTCTGACCTCAATTAGAATTGCTTAGAGCTATCATCGTTTTATGATAGCAATAAGGTCAGCTTACAGATTTTTGAGCTGATCCGCTTGTAATTATATGTTATCTTTGTTTCCTTAATGTAAACCTCAGATTTGAAATTTTGTAACAAATTATAAGCCTTCGTTATAAGTGCATTTTACTTATTACTGAACTTTCGTATCTTAGTCATGCTGAAAGGGACTGATTGTACAAATCGATTATAAAATTAAAGGAAGCACTAGTAAATAACCGTTCCAATTGATATTTAATGGAACGAAGAAGACACTAAATATAATCTCGAACCAATAAAAGTCAGCTTACAGAAAAGATCTGGAGCTTACAAAAAATCTCTTAATCTACGAAAAGATTAAAAAAATTCAGACATTACAAAAAAACCAAAGAAATAATGAGTTCCGGAAACATTTAAATGAAGATAATTTGCAAATAAGAAAAATAAAAAAGACATACTGTAACTTCTAACAGGTATAAATATTCATTGACAGTTTGACTTATTTGACCTATTAGGCGAAAAATGGTATGATAACCCTTGTTAATTAACTTACCAGATTATATTATGCTATGAGTACGACTGTCAATTGGTGCTAAATGGTATCACTTACTTAAATATGTCAAGTCTGACTCTACTACTTTTCACTGCGCAGCTTCTTTTGCAGTATCATTATAAATAGTTATATGTTATAAATAATCAGCTTTAATTTCTGAAACGCTGCCTTAGTGATCCAATTTTCTGTTCTTAAATAAAGTAGTTTTCTCTACGTATGTAATTTTGTTTACTCTGTAAGTTAATACCTTGGTTAATTTTGCTTCGTAAGTTCAAAATTTTTAACTTTCCCCCTTAGACTTACCTGATAAAGTTATTTTGTCGCAATGTTTTATCTTAAAAAAGTTATTCTGTATTTTCAATTAAGGTACAAACGTGAAATAAAACTAAACGTCTCTAACTGTTAATATGCAAAAAGTATTTGTGATTCGTCCTTCTGTTTGCTCTATTCATATATCACTTAAATTTTAAAAACTACAAGTTGATGGCTAAGGCATGACATGAGAATTGATGGCCACTGTTTAAGCCTGGCAGATAGGGTGCCTGGGCAGTGTGCAAAAGGCTGTTAAAAAAAGTCGAACTAAAAGAACAGAGAACTAAGTCGTAGGCTCGATGGAAGCAGACTGATTGGTGACATGGTTTTTTCCTGCTTGAGCTCATCAATACTACAAGTAAATAACATTTATAAACAACGCAGTGATACTGTGGAATCACGATCTACAGCCAAAATTAGTTTTCGATAAGGAAATTTCTCTATAAGTGAATATTATACTGAAAGAGGTAAATTTTGATCAAATAAAGTATTTTGTTCTCTCCTGCTCATAATAAGCAGCCTAATGATTTTTAATTCATTTTATTGCTGTATAACCCACCAGTTATATCTTCCAACACGTCTTTCTTTAGTCTCTCAAATTCTAATATTTTTTAATATTTATGTAACGGATCCAATAACGTAAATTAGAACTTCTGTGATAAAATTAACATAACATCACCAAGTTCTTTTTATGTAACGTTATTATCAAAGGCCGATTGAAAATGTGTTATTCTTTTTATTTAATTTAACTATGATAGTTTCTATTATAAGTGCAATCTAATATTTAAAATTTCGAATAACACACGCTTTACAGCTTGGATTTTTAATATAAAATGACATTGGTTCATATACATACCCAAAACAGGAGCTTAGTGTGTGCTTGTTTGATTGTTTGTGCACGCACGCGCTTTCGTATGTGTGTGTGTGCATGCGCGTGTGTGTGTGTGATCATTTACGACAAAAGACCAGTAGATAGTGGGTGCATAGGTACCCAAGAAAGTAGTTATATTTTTACAAAATTGTATAGCAGATCATAGAATTATGAATATAACTATACCTTCTACAAAACAATATTGTGTACAAAGTTGGTGTTATAATCGTTGAAATAAGTTTTCTTTCGTTAGTTGGGTATGGTTCCAAGAAATATTTTTATATTTAACGACTGAAATATAATAAACAATATATCGTGGAAAAATATAATACACACAATATGGAGACTGGCCAGTGCAAGACTGAACACTTTCATCAAATCTTCCGATGGTTTCGAAACATCTTTCTACTGCCCACACTAATAACATCCGTAACGTCACGCTTACATCCATTACGTAAGCTCATACACTTATGCCTAGTCCATATTTAATACCCTAAATATAATTGTACTTCGAGACTCAGAACAAACCATCCTGTCGTAGCGCTTTTGTTAAGAACGTAGTAGTACATGCCAATCAATGTCCCTTCAGGACGCTAATCCCACATACATTTTTTTGACAAATATTATTAAAGCATTTAAAGTATTCTAATAATACCATATCATTAAAAAAAATTGCAGATCATTTAGCTAGATCCCTTTTCATATGTTTAATTTCAAAACTTTGCAATTGAGCATGTAAAGTTAAAGAAAAGTTATTCGAAATTGCATTTATAAGATCTGTATAAACCTTCCAATTCTTATTTGTATAAAAGACCCTTTTTGATGAGCTTGCTTCATTTTTAAGTAGAGCTATAGTTTTCTTTTTTTTTTTTTTTTATAACACAAAAAAAAAGGGGTTAAGTATGCGTTAAAGCGTGTACGTAAGTACATTTATATAGAAATGTGTGTCATCGTTTATTAAAATTGTTCCCCTTGCTCATTTCTCTACGAGTAAGTGTGCAGAAGTATATCTGCATTTCGTAGTAATGTTAACGCAGTAAAATAAGAGTGCTAACACACATACACATATTTAGTGTTCTTAGGCACTTTTTTGTGGGTCGCTTGATATGCTTGTACAAGAGTAGTTAATGCTTGCTTTCTCTATTTATTTTTTCCAGTTTAGTATTTAACTTCCTAGTTGTTGTGTGACTGTGGCGCCTAGGTTTATATAGGTGTGAGAACCGTGTGTATGCATGTCGACTAGAAAACTAATTGATTGAATTTACCATTCGTTTGAAAAAAATCGTTTTTTAATATATATTATAAGTGAGTTCCCTTCAAGTTGTTTTTTGTTTTGTTTATTTTTTTTTTTTTTACCAGAAAAACTAAAAGTGCACGCTATAAGTAGAATAGAATGAGCTTTATGATTAATTTAATTGCTGTTAGCACTGAAAAAGTCATGATTGTTGTAATTTAATTTCTGAACGAATCTACACCATTTGAGACTCCAAATCGTGTTAGCTATCGCCTTAAAAAAGTAGTAAATGTGGTCAAAAATAGTTTTTCGCGTCTAGAAAAAAAACTGGAGAGTCGCATAGAAAAGTTGTGTCGTTGAAAAAGATGCATAATTTTTAGACGAGCAAAATTAGCTCCAGAAGAATAAAATCTGCTTATCCGTTTTTTCACAATTTGCCAAAAAGTGCTCTTTTAGACCGTTTTTTTATAAATCTATAACTTACGTTTATTTAAATATTAAGACTTGAAAATTGAATACAAAGTAAATCTTGTATTTCTTAACATGTTACATTTTACTACTTAACTAAATTTTCAAAAGATCGGTTGTAAAATTTTTGCAAACCGCTGCAAGAAGCAAATAATAGTCCCTCTGCAAAAAAATTGGATATGACTAGTTTTTCAACATATTTTCATTTTTCAAACGCCATTGTACTTGTCGATGAGTTATTCTACAACATACCAAAACGTCGTTCCGATCGACATTCTGGAAGTACGCGACAAATCGATGTCAAGAAGCAGCTATTTTCCGTGGATGCGGCTGCGTGGCTCGCAAACTCCGGAGCTATGAAAAAGTGGCTATATGTTTAATAACCAGCCATGTCAAACTTTTTTATGGAGGGACCATTTTTTGCTTATTACAGCAGTTTGTCAAAAGTTTTCAACTAGTCTTCTTAAAATTTAGTGTGGATGTTAAGGGATGCAAGATCTACCTTGCATTTTATTTTCTAGTCTCAATATTTAAATGAACGTGAGTCACAAATTCTTAAAAAAATCGTCCAAAAGAGCACTTTTTGGCAAATTGTAAAGAAACAGCTGGGCCAATTTTATTTTTCTGGAGCTAACAATATTCGTCTTAAAATTGGACAGCTTTTTTAATACTACAACTTCATTGTTTGACTCTCCAGTTTTTTTTTAGACGTGAAAATCACTTTAATAAGCCAGGAGGTATAAATGGGTCATGGGACCCACGTTAAAAACAAAGTTCTTGAAACTTAAGATAAGTATTGAAAAATATCTGAACATGAGATAAGTGTCAACAACATTGTTAAATGAAGGAGCGCAGTTTTTTAGGTAATTAAAAAATCACGAGACCTATAGAGAAAACGAAGCTTCATAAGAATAAGTACTGAATTTAAGTAGTTAAGGGTTAAAAAAAAAATTAGTTCAGTACTCACGAATTTTCACCATCGCGAGTACTAAACAAATTTTTTTTTTTTCTTATTCGTTTTACAAGTTCTTGTTTTTCTAAACTACATTAATGCAGAACTTATTTTTATAAAGCTTTGTTCTTCCTATGAGTCTCGCGACTCCCTTGTTACCTGAAAAGTTGTGTTCCTTTATTTTATCATGTTTCTTGACACACATCTCATGTTTCAAGATCTTCGTTTTAACAGTGCGTTCTATGACCCATTCATAAGCCCTGACTCGTTTCTTTAAATTTTTTTTGTTTTTTTTTTTCAATTTTTTTTTTAATTTAATTTTTTCAAACTTTCTTATTAAGTCTTTTTTTTTTTTTTTTTATTTTATTTTATATTTTTTCATTGCACTTTTTTTTTTTTTTTTTTATTTTATCATTATAATTTTTTTTCATCTTTCATTTAAGTACTTTTTTTTCTTTAAATTTTCAAATTCATTTTTTTCTTTATTTTTATTTTTCCATTTTTTTTTTAAATTTTTTTTTCTCTATTTTCATTTTATTCCTTTTTTCATCTTTAATTCTTGACGAGATAATACGTTTCCTATTATCTCGTCGATTCCTTTGACTTTTTTTGATTCTCATTTTAAACGACTTGAACATATTTTAACTGAATTTAAAGGACAAACAGATTTTCAAACTCTGGATGTAGTTATTGCTTACACGTAAAAACTGAACACTGAAACGCACTTTGCACTAACGGAAAATCACTATCACAAAATAATAACACTCAAGTCATTGACACGTTGCAACACGAGGAAGGTTAACCTCAAAATAAAATACACGTGCTTTCTACGTATCCCTCAAAATCGCTTCTCCTTACAAAGACGACTGTTAGATAGGGGAGAAACGTCTTAAGGGGGTAGTGTCACAATGTATAAATATGGCAACGCCGCATAAGGTGAAAATTCTCCGTATATCTATACATATTAGTATAGATATGTACGAAGTTTAAATGGTACGTCAACATTAAGTTGGTCGTAAAATCTCCTTTGCAACATCTTCACCATTCTTTGAATACACACTTTTGATTGGTTATTACTAAGCAATAGTAAAGCTACGGGTGCTGTTCTTTAAATATTATATTTAAAGCATACTGTTTTACATTTTACTTTAATTTTAGCAAAGACCGAAATTTCTTTTAATCGCAATCTGTAAAATACTCTTTTTCCGATAAGAGTGCGTTTTAAATAGATAATGAATTTCTCAAATTAGATTAAAGTGTCTCTGAAATTTCAATATATTATTCTACATACAGTTGTTCACTTATACAAATCTTTTCAAGGCGTTCCTAAATTTTTGGATTTCGTGACACTATACGTTTTAGAAGCCTGATGTAGCCATAGCTAATAACAGCCGGCACCACCATATGAGAGCCAAAAAAAACTTTGAGTGGGCATTCAAAAGCTACTTAAAATACATATCACACAGAATTTTACATGAGTATACATTATTTACATAATTGTTTAATGACATTTTGCCATCATTTGCTAATCAAATTTGAAATAAGGACCCTCAAAAGCTATTTAAATCATATGTTGCTTGATTTATATATTGATCCTTCATAATGTATTAATTAATTTAATAAATTAGTTACATCATCATTTAACTGTTTGACACAATTAGCTTATCAAATTTAAAATAAGCGGCCTTAAAAGCAATTAAAATGGTATGTTACTGTAAATACTCAATTTCTTAATAAAGTAGTTAATTATAAGTATTATTATTCAACATTTTAACATAATTTCCTTAGTAAATTTAAAATAAGTTCCCTCGAAAACCATTCAAATTATACGTAACTCGATATACACGTATAAAATAATCTCACGTAATTTTTTGACTAATATATTAAATTAATTATATCAGTATGTAACATTTGGATATAATTTGCTTATCAAATTAAAAATAAGTGCTTTTAAAAACTTCTAAAACGATACCTTACTTGATATATACATAAATTAAAATATTACATAATTTAAATATAATTGTTGTAATAACTTATTATATTTATATTCAATATTATAACACAATTTGTCTATCCAATTCAGAATAAGTGCCTTTGAAAATTATTAATACGTTCTGCAACTATATAGAATGTTTCTTTTAATAATGTATTTGTGAATTAAATAATTTATTTATAACAGTAATAATAAGCATTATTTTGTTACAAGAAAAAGCTTAGGGCAAAAAAGAATTTCTCAGTATTAATATGCATAAAATGCATGGAATAGTACTATTTAATGCATGATAACGCACCTTGTCTGATTTTATCTACATAACCATATTTATCCTTATTGAATTTTTTATTTATTTATTATTAAAAAAATATTTTTATTATTTATTAGGTCAATCAAACGATTGAGTAATTAAAAACTGTGTTCTAGTAGCATACTTTACATAGGGAACAAGATGTACAGTAGTTGTAACACATCGATAGCCCTGCGGTTCAAACGCTTGGCTATACATCAAAAGGTTGTACAGTTAAATCCTAGTATTTGTACCTTAAAAAAATATTAGTTTTGTATATCATACATCAAACTTGTATGGTGTAGGGTGTACAAACTATAAGTCTATTTAAAACCAAGTTATAAATACCCAAGAGTCTTAGCCTTACTGACCAATTTACTTAGATGATTTGTTATTAATTAATTATTTTCTAATTATTAGTATGCAGATAACGAGAAGACTTACATAGTTAATAGTTTTAGAATCAAATTAAGTGAAATTTATAATAACCAGATGCAAACTAAAAGTAAAAAATTTCTGTAGCTGGCAAGATATTGGCAAACTCCTATAGTAACAGTCAACTATTGAAGAGGGGTAACAAATTTTTTTTTTACCAAATGTACATGTTGCAATTTTTGATGAATACTGAAATACCTTATTTATAAATAAAATTCTTTGTTAAAGTAATACGTTAAATTATAAGTTATTTAAATACTAGTACTACGTACTAAAACTATTAGATAATAAGACAAACGCAGGTTTTCTAAAAGATTTTGTTAAGATTTAAAATTGGAAGCTAAGTTATTTAAAATATGCAAAGTTAAAGGTTATGTATTACTGGTGGAGATAGAACTTTAATTTTCAAAATACACATTTATGAAAAAAATAAGATAACGCGTCTTCGTTTTATTAAATTATAATTCATAAACGAATTTCAAGTCATTTCATGCACTTCTTTTTTAGGAAAATACATTCCATTTGATTGGTATCTTATTATTTTTTCGCGGTTACAAGAGGATGTTTTCCCAATTTTCTATGAAATATAATTTCTGGGGATACAAAAGATTTTCAAAAGTTTCAAACAACTGTTTTATTATTTGATGACAAAAATGAACAATTGTGAGGTAGTAAATACAGTAAGAACTCTGACTCTAATCTTATCCTATAGTTCTCACTGGATGTTACTTAGAACCTTGGTCTATCAACGCATGAACTGATAGAAATATTTTTTATCTGGCAAAACATTTAACGCTTTGACCAAAACTGTTACCTAGGTCTTATTACTAAAGATGGAAATAGAATAATTTTTGTATCTTAGTAGTATGTAAAGCAAAGTCGCTAAGACCGTTGGAATCGCTAACAGTGAGAACTACTATGCCGATCTTGACGAAATTTTGCTGACAAATTCTTGATACTTTCTAGATGGTTTGCATACAGTTTTGACATTTAGGGAAATTATTAAAAACAGCGAATAATGTGCTCAATGTTTTGTAAAAATACGCTAGCTTTATACTTCAGTTAAGTAGGATTTGCTAGATGGCAAAGAAGTAAAATCGAAGATAACTGCAGTAAATTTATGTTATGCCTGCATTGTTATGATATGCCTGCGCATAAAATTCTGAATACCACAGTTTATCGTTGGTAGTGCACGAAGCATCAAGCTAGGATTCGTGCAACTGGATATTCTGGCTACCAGCAACGCTATGGTCTAATGTACAAGTGACTTACGTCGAGCTCTATTTCAAGCTACCATGATTGACGAGTGCCCCCAACACAAAAACGTTTTGAATGCTAACGTCTTCGTTAGAACACCAAGAGACGTCTACCCAAATCATAATCTACCCTAGTAATTAAGGGATTTATGGCCATACTTCCAACTAACCTGGCGCTACCAGAGAAGGTTTTGTTACAACAGCAAGCCAGGAAGAATAATTTTGAGGAGTTAAGGCAGCCATAACGGCCTTCTCAGCAATTAGTGGTAACGGCATACCCACAGAGAAGGTATTCTTTAGGCCCACTTACCTGACTAACTATAAGCGGTTGGTTATCTGGGGATCAAATCGAAGACGAGATATTTTTTGGACAGTGGCGTACCTTTCTCCATCACGGCCTTTATACCCATAAACTCCAAAGGTAAGAGTCAAACTATCTGCAATCAGCTCTTCATTATCAAGGATAAAAGTAAGGAATAGCTGGAACTTTTACCACTGGCCCATCATTATTATTTACGTCTCGTACTTAAACATCAATCTAGTCTGTTTTTCAAAAGGCCAACTAAGGTTAAACTATCTTACAAATAAGTTCACAATAATGACTACTACCAGCAACGATTCGTCAACTAAAATACTTTATAAGGCCAGCCACTACAATACCAAGTGAGTTATTCGCTGGCAGACGTCACGAGGAGAGTTTTTCATCTCAAGGCTAGGAACTGAGTCTGCAAAAAAAGGAAGGTGCTTTAGACATTCGTATCTCCTGCATACTACCAGAAGACGTTGGAAAAGAGCTTTACAATTAGCTCCAACGCTCCAAGCGTTATAGGTCTTCTCTTTATTAGTATGTTGCTACATTAGCTAGCCAGAGAAGACCACTCTGAGATACAGAAGCAGTCACGTCAGTTGGATACTTTAGTCAAGAAAGAGTTTACTTAAAAACTCACTGGTCCTTTTGAGGGCTATTGAAGGACGCTCTATCTTGTCAATAAATATATAAGAACTCAATAAAGTGGATAAAAAATAGCATTTAGGTAAAATTCATAAGAGGGTGAATTGGTAAGAAAACTTTAAATCCAACAATGACAGGTCAACGCACTACAATATGTCCATTTACGGAGTCTCGGGTGAAACCAAGATGGAAGGTTGCTAGTTTAATATAAAACATGCATGGTTCGTATACTCGTTATGTACACTAAACTTGTACGAATTAATAACATTGTTTGGTATTGAAGGAAAAACTGCACATAAAAAAGTACATCTTTGTCTAAGAGAATCGGATGATGTATTAAGTGTAGTATTCTGCCTAGATATCAGATAAAATTTGATCTAACAAAATACCTGACTTTTTTTTTTGTTATTAGTTTACATATTATATAACTATTTAATACAAATTTTATACATAGTACTTCACGTACATTTTGTATATATTTTGTTATAGAATTTGTACGTGCTTAGAAATACCAAGATTAGATATCATAAGACAGAAGAATTAATTACTATTCTAACAACAAATTAGTATTTTTTCTCTTATTATATTTAACTTTTTATTATATTCGATGATTCTCATCTTACACAGACATACATAGCAACAGTTTCATCTCTTCTTATATACTTAAGGTAAGATATTAAATGAAAATCTGCTGTCCAAGTATCATGTAACTTCTCATATTTATTATTTTTTTAAGTAGTTCCATTGTCTACAGATGAATCAAAAATTTTTGATAGTCACATGATCGAAATTTCAGTACAAGTCATACACAAAGTTGACGTTGTTCGTTATCACTCTAATATCAACGAACTTTAAGCTATGCATCAGACCTCTGTTATTGCATAATTTAAGGAAGAGGTCAATTATTAATTTTGCTTTGAATTGAAAGTTGCTTATTGATTCCCTCACTGACTTCTCCTATTCTGCTCTAGCCATGGCCTTGGTTTTTGGCTTGATGCGTGAGGCGCTCTTGCTTTGTGAAACTCATAAGTCAGTATCACTGGTTTCTACACAAAAGTCAAATTAACACAATAGTCTATCTAAAAGTTCATTATTGTTTTCGTTTAGATTTTGGCTTCAATTGTTTCTTTTACTTTATTTGCTTCAATGCATTAGTTTAGGCAGGTTTTTAGTTGTATCATTTTTTTATCGTATGTTTAGTATATACAACAGTTTTATATAATTAATATTAATCAGATTAAAGCTGATCACATTCATTTAATCTTATGAGACCTACTTTGTTATGTAAAAATTTTAATAGCCATTTAATTAACGAATTTTTGTCCTTAACTAAAATATAAACTTCCACTTAAGTAGAGATTTAAGTCTTAATTTTATGAAAGAGTCACCTCTTAGAAAACTTTTTTCCATTTTAATTGGATGAGGTGCCACTAATATTTTAGTTAGCAGACGGTACCAATAAAATATCGTTCAAAATTATATAAAAGGTCTTTTAGCATACGAGATTGTCTTTATTTATGTCCTTAATTTCACTATAATACAGGTATTCTTTAACTATTAAGTTTTCTTGTTCATATTGAAAGTCATTGTCATGTGACACTAACAAAGCTACTTTTAGTCTCTAAGCTTGGAAATTGATTAAGGTATTTTTTGCCACTTTTCCGCCAATTGAAAGAAAATACGGGGTCAATCCTTGGCTGCTTTTTCTTTATCCTTTTGCTACACTACGCATAGATTGCATTCTTTTAATGTCAAATGTAGTTAGACGGGGGAGTGCTGCAGTGACAACACAGTAGGTATTCCATACCTCTAACAGTTCTGTCTTTTTTAGTGTATTACTAAGCATGGCTTCTAAGCTTGCTGCTAATATTTGACTACAATTTATACGATAAATTTTCATCAACAATAAAAGTGAAATTTGATGCCAGGGTAAGCTCGCATGCGTATAGCACGAATTAGTATAGATTCAGCCACGTTCAAGCAAATGAACGTGGCTTTCAAGGCGCATACAAGCACTCTTTCTACACACTATAACAATGAGAAACCATTAGCTGAATAGGTACTCGAGGCTTTCTTAAGTTTGTTGCTCAAGTTTAATTATCACATTTTCAAATTGAAGCGTGGTAAAATTATAGGGATCAATAATGGTCAGGATTTAGGAAATTCAGTGAAACCAAATTTTTCTATTTTTATTCTTCTATTTTTTACAGGTAAACATAAAGAGTAAGTCGTTTAAACAATCAAATAATTAATGACGATACTTCTAGTGAATCACAACATGCCTATGGTACCTAAGCTGTGATACCTACTATTGATCGTGCAGGGCTTAATAAGGCAGATATTGAAGAAACTTCAGATGATACACTCAAATTTTAATGTCAGAAGAGAAAAATTTAGAAAGCTACTTTAACATCTCTCAATCACATATTTATAGTCATTTTCAGAATCTGATAAGCTTACCTGCGGTAAATTCTAAGAATTTGCAGTACTCAATTTAGATCTTGAAAAAACGAAAAATGCCATTTGTGTGTAAAACTCTTTTAAATATTTTATAAAATACTACTATAATGAGATAATACATTGCATTATTCAAAATTTGGATCCTTAATAGAGACTCTCTAGCAGAGATTCCTTATGAGAGCTCAAGTGGCAGCCATATTGGTATATGCCAGAAGTGCCATCACATCGTCTAAGCTATTTTTGAGAATTCCTAATACTAAGCTTCCACATACACTGGTATACATACATCTATAGAGTTAACTTACGAACCCTTTAGGATTTATGGTCAACAACGAGTATCCTTTGATTTTGTTTGGAAAATTTATATTTTGGAAATACTACTACAAAAAGTAATATTTCAACTAACTTGGCTCAGTTTTTGTATTGTATGGCAAGACTGTGAGCTAAAAAAGGCTGCGACTTGAAGTAAACAAATTTAATAGCTTTGTAAAGCCTGTATTAAAAGTATGGTTATCTATATCATTTTTTTGTGCCTCTCTGACAACTTGTCCTGAGATTGTACCCATGTTTTCGTCAAGTCTTATTTTATTATTGATTTCAAGCTGACTATGATGGTTTGACTTTAAAATGTCTAAAGAGACTGAGGTCTGAAGCTTATAAGTTTTATTTAGCATTACACCAAATTACTAAGGCAGGCTTATACGTCGTCAAACTTTAGGATCAGTTAAAAGAGCAGAAAAAGTGTGCAAACTTTAAGGACTTATCGAAAATTGGTATTGACTAATATGTCAGCACAAGCTGTTTGGAAGTCTCATGGCAATACTAAAGCAAAGAAATAATCGAATTGACCATCATGTGTTATTCGTTAAGAGGAACATGCCTTGTATGTACAGGCTGATATGTAACGACGGCATTTCCTGAAAACAGTGGGTAGAGCAATTTTTACTGAATCAAACCCATTTTAATGAATTATTCAAGACAAATAATTCTAAGTAGAAGACATTACAAATAGATTTTAAACTACTCCTAAATGAGACTAGAATGCTATAGCACGCCTGCAAGTACCCGTGGCGTTGTGACATTATTATTGAGCTAAGTCGGTAGACAGTGAGAGCTGCATATATGTATATATTTATGCGCTCGCAAATACGTCCACTACCTTACAACTAATTGTATTAAGGTTTGGTGTTTCAAGGTAAGTATTGTCTGCTTCTCATGCTGTGATGGTTTAAAGCCATCAGATGTAATTGCAGAAATATAACAAGAATAAGGTATAAAATAATGTAACAGCATGAGTGTAATGGTATAAGCTTATCACTTTCTAATAATTATAATACTACAATAAAATTACAATGACTATTATGTTACTTTTAAGAATGTGAAAATTTGAATCAAGTAACAGTTTCTTTTAAGATAATTTTACTTATTACTTCACTTGGCAGACAACTTCCTGAGAAGTTAGTACAAATACTTAGATTGTGTATATTCCCACGTGAAAATTTTTTTATTTAGCCAAACTTTCGCCAAAGTTCATGTGGTCAACGTTTGGCCAAACTTTGGCCAAGATTGGGAAATGAGAAAATCCCAAACTTGAATTTTCGTTGGAATATTTTACTCAATATTTTTCGTAACTCATATTTGTAGACCAACTAATATCCTGATGCAACAAACTAATTTTTTAGACGTTTAGATGAAAATGTGCTAAATTCGAGTCAAATATTCTAACAAAAATCCAAGTTTGGGACATTCTCATTGCCCAAGCTTGGCGAAAGTGTAGCCAATCATTGACCACATGTATTTTAGCGTAAGTTTGGCCAAACTTAAAAATTTTTACGAGGGTTATAACTCTTAAAACATTCTAATGGCTGATAGTACATATTGAGAAAAGAATGTTTTATGAAAAGTACAATTAATAAGCAAACTCATGTGACAGTTATAATTATCTTGCATATTCTGTCGTAATGAATAATAAAAAAGCCACACAGGTAAGTAGAAAAGCAATACAAGAGCCTATTCATTTGTGAGGTTCAACGGAGTTTCTATACATCTCTAGCCCCTAAGATAGGCTCTGTGGCTAAGGTTTACGTTCCAGTTATTGCCACATGATTCTTTATTACGTGATAAAATAGATCTTAGCTTTTATGATTTTCTTTTAACCACGTTAAACAGTTAAGGTTTAAGTTTTAACAATTAGCCACGTTTGTCATTTTCATACGAGCTCTTTGGTGCTAAAAGTCTCAGCTCCTCTTGAATCTATGACTGTTCTCAGCAGACAACTTCTTGACAGGTTAGTATAAAAATTTTACTTAGGTATATTTCAATTTTTTAATACATTTTTGCGAATGATAGTTGATGTTAAGAAAACGTTTTTTAAAGTTAAAATGTTAGTTAGTGTTAAGATGTTATGTTATGTTGATATGTTATGGTATGGTAAAATAATATCTTATGGTAAACTATTATTTTATGTAATAAATGCATATTTTATGCCAACTTGCATAACAATTATCAATATCTTGCATGTTATCCTATAATTAAAAAAAAAAAAAAGTACAGGCAAGTGAAGAAGTGATGCAAGCCGCATGGATTAATAAGAATCTGGAACAACTTTATACTAACGATAAAATGTTGAATCTACCAGTTTTTGGAAATAAAATTAGTTTTTTTTTTTTTTTTTTTGATGGAGTGGGGAGCAGAAAATCTTTATAGACACCCCACTTAATTTGGTGGTAGTATCGGACTTACCCAGGGCGCCTACCGACTAAAGACTAATCTCCCTGCATGGGACAGGTCCATGAGGACCGCTCTCCTAGAAGACAAAAGGGGAAGAGAGAAGACGGAAAATAACGGAGAATTGTGGAGGCCAGCTCGCTCTCAAAGGGATGGGAGAAGGGGCACCTACGCATCTGGGTGAAGCTCAAATCTTGGCTTGTGCCGGAATAGCTCAAAATAAAATAAAGTTTAGGTTCTTATATTTTTTTTTTTTTTTCATGTTAGTATTATTATGAAAATCAATCCTCATAAATTTTGAAGTATGCTTTACAGCTCAAACATTAGACTTAAACAGAGCACTTGGTGGGCACTTGACACGTACTTCTAGAGCCTTTAGGGTGCTCTTCGTAGATACTATCAAGGCACTTGGTAGGTACTTGGTAGATTTTTTTCATGTACTTGGTGGGTACTTAGCCAAAGTCTCTTAAGTAAGTTACAGGCACTTGGCAGGTACTTAATGGTTACTTTCCGGACTCTTGGTGGGTACTTTATGGCCATTTGTTGGGTACTGAGCAGGTTGTTTTTAGATACTAGGCAAGCACTTGGTGGGTACTGCCCTGGCACTTGATGGTACTTCATAGGCAGTTTTAGGAAACTTAGTGAGTACATGGTGGGTACTATCTTTGCACTTTTCGGGCACTTGGCGTGTACTAGGCAAGCACGTATCACATACTTTTCAGGTACTTTCCGGGCACTTGGCAGGTACATATCATGCATTTGGTGGATTATTCCTGGGACCTAAGTAGGAAATTTCTGAGCACTTTGTGGCTTTTTGGTTTAATTTTATAGACGTTTTTTTTTCTTAAACTTATGTTAATGTTTTTATGTGCACATTGATTAAAAGAAAAATTTTAAGTTATGCATGTTTAGTTGTTAAAAGCAATTATAGTATTCTAATTTGCATATTTAACACTACTCTAAGTGATAGCCAACTGCTTTAGAAGTACTCATGAAAGGCCGTGGAAGTAATAGACAAGTGCCCACCAAATTTCTGCCAAGTACCGACCAAGTACTCACTATGGAATTGTAAGGTACCCAGAAAACACTTGCCCTCTCCCCACTAAGAACTACCCAAGTGCCTGTAACGTACCCACTAAGTACTTTTGAAGTTCCGAAAAATTTCACACTAAGTACCCACTATACCAAGTACCTGCAAAGAATCCACTTTGTGCCTGAAAAGAGTTTGTCCAGTGCCTGGGTAGTGCCCATAAGGAGCCTGGGAAGTACTTGCCAAGTATCTACCAAGTGCCAGGAAACATACACTAAGCAACTGCCAAGTGCCAAGGAAGTACTTGTTAAATATCAGCTAAGTGCCCACTACAATTTCTTCAGTGCCTAGGAAGTATCAGACAAGTACTCGGGAAGTACGCTCTAAGTAACCGCCAAGTGTTTTAGAAGTACCCTCCAAGTACCAGTCAAGTGCCCATTAAGTGCCTGGTGAGTACCAGCTAATTTATGGTCAAACACCTGTCAACTGCTCTGGAAGTATAAACCAAGTATTCAACAACTGCTTCCTAAGAACTTACCAATTGCTGCTTCAGTACCTGTCAAATACTAGTTACGTAATTGCAGAGCTCTCTATTTCAGCGCATAACTTCAATTAATAAGCATTCTTCACGTTTAATCATAAAGATTATTGATGATACTACTAACATACAAGAAGTTTAAACTAAGAGTAGAAGTACAAGAAATTTAATTAATTTTTGGCCTGTATCGATTTCATTAAACATAATTTAAAACTTCTCGAGTAACAAAATTAATATTACAACTCTTATTTTTTTACCTCTTGTGACGTGGGTTTTTAGGTGTCAGTATTAATTAAAGCATGGCTTGGCATTTAGTTATACTTTATTAGAAATACTTATGTACAAGAAGTGTTGCGCGTGTTTTCCAGGCTCACGAGATTGGTTCTCTTGCTCTCGCATCTCCACCTAATCCTTCCTTTACTCTCTTGCTGCGGTCTTCCTTTCCTATCACTTCTTTTATCTTTTTTCGTACCTCTTGGAGCATAAACGCACGCACGAGTAGCTGTATGGGTCATTCGTTTACAAACCTAACAGATTTTGCTTAAAATTAATCGTCACCTCTCTGATTTAGTAGAAAATTTTTTTCTAGTTTTTATATTAAGAAGTAAAAGGTACATGTCTAAGGAATTTTTTTTTTATCGCCTATTTTCGATTTTATAAGTTATAACAAATTTTATTACAGTGGTTAAAGACTCATTTTAAACAATTTATAGCTCCAAATCCTTAAGAGCTTCAAAATTCGCACCTATAGCACTTTTGTGGCTAAAGGGTTGAACTTTAAAAAAAAAATTTTAAAAAAACATTAAAAATTAATATTCTTATTAATAATTCAACTGTTTCAATTAATTTTTAACAATTTTCACTAAAATAAATCGGGTTTTCATCATAAGTATCGTATTCTGCGTCAAATTTTATGTAAAAACCATGTTTTTACAATATGGAGACTTTTTAATTGTTTTTGTCGAAATATTCATTTATGTAGCACGTAATGGTATAAAAAAATTGTTTTTTTAAGTATAAAATGATATTTGTACCTCGTACAAAAAAAAAATTTAGGGTCAAAGTTGGAGATCATAAACAGTTCTTTAACTTTTGTATTAGTGATTTGTCAGTATAACCTCAAAATTTTGTATTATCCATTAGCTATGAATCCATTAGCTAGATCAAAAACGTAGAAACAATTCATGCCTCTGATTTGCTCTCATATTTTAGTAATGTTTGGTAGTGGATAAGCTAGAGGGATGATTTTTTTTCAGTTGGCGGTAATCTATTACTTGTCTGTATCTTTTTGTTCCATCAGGTCCTTATTCCTTGGGTACTATCTGGAGAGGACTACTGTAAGGGCAGTTTAATTTTATGATTGTACCGTCTTCTAACAATTTTTCTATTTGAGTTTTAATTTCTTGGTGTATGTAACAGTAAGGTGTAACGGTAGTATTCGAAATATACAGGACGGTCGTCTGTCATAGATATTTTATGTAGCACAATAAAAGTACGAGGAGCCAGGTCACCTAAAATGTAAAATAAGTGATCGTAAATTTCGAAAATTTTTTTTTTTTTCTGATAGACTATCTTTTAAGTGATGAGGTCTTTTAGCTTATCCATTTGAAATTCAAAGCGATTATTTATATCGTTTGAATCGCTTCCTTCGAAGTCAGTGTTAAAAAGTCTTTAGATTCCATGACATCAAAAGGATTAAGTGCTTGCACGGGTATTTCTATTTTTGTTGGCTTATCTCTTGTGTTAGCAGCTATTGTATAACAGTGAACTTCGTTGCAATCTACTACTGCCTCGCCAATATACACTTCAGCTACGGTAGTAATTCTATGAAGATAAGCATGGCCAGTGATTTTGTTTCTAGTCAGTAATTTTATAGCTACTCTTCTTCTGGCTGGTAAATTATAACTTCTGTTTTTATTGACTTTAAATTCTTAAGAATTATAATAAATAGTATCATCTAAGGGTGTGGGTATTTCATCTTCATCGTCAAAGGAAAAAATAA
Source organism: Copidosoma floridanum (assembly GCF_036245765.1). Lineage (NCBI taxonomy): Eukaryota > Metazoa > Arthropoda > Insecta > Hymenoptera > Encyrtidae > Copidosoma > Copidosoma floridanum. The sequence continues at coordinate 14,144,555 of NW_028321897.1, read as the reverse complement.
ATTTTTCAAAAGTTGATTCGAAATTTCATTTAGTTTTTGGTCCCAAGGTTTTTTTTTTTTAATTGATTTTAGAAATGGCATTTGGACTATGCAATGCACCTGCAACATTTCAATGACAAATAGATGTAATTTTATCAGGACTGCAAGGCCTTAAATTATTGACAATTTTTAAACACGGAATTGTATGCTCAAAAACTTAAAAGATCATGTGACAAAAATTTCTTATTCATTTGAAAAACTTTCGAAATCAAAGGTAAAATAACAACTTCACAATTGTAAACTATTAATGCCTAAAGTAATTTATTTAGGACGTTTAAATGAATCGGTGGAGGCAAACCAGATTCAAAAAGATTAGAAGCTGTTGAAAAATGGCCGAAACTAAAAAATCAAACAAATATTAGACAATTTTTAGGATAAGCTAACTATTACCATCGTTTTGTCAAAAATTTCGCAGAAATCGCAGAGCCTTTAACTTCCTTGTTAAGAAAACGAAATAAATATAAGTGGACAGATACACAGCAAGTAAGCTTAAGAGAGTTAAGGAGAATATTATACAAAGCAACTGTGTTAGCTTGCGTCGATGTAAATAAGCCATTCATATTAACAACAAACGCATCTTATACAGTTATTGGGGCAGTATTAAGCCAAGGAGAACCAGGAAAAGACCGACTTATTGCGTATACGTCAAAAACTCTAAATATGGCTGAAAGGAGTTATTCTACAACGAAAGAACATTGCTTATCAGTAGTTGTAGCAGTCCAATATTTTCGACATTACTTATATGGCAGGAAATTTACGGTTTGCGGGGATCATAAGCTACTATCCTGAATTGAGTTTATCTTAGATCCTATGAGTAGGCTAAATAGATAAAAAGCAAGACTTCGAGATAATAGCTACACTTATAAGTAAAAACCTGCTAGACTTAATACAAACGTGGACGCCTTATAAAGAAATCCAATAGAATGAAATGAAGACAGAAGTAATAAAGATAATTCTTTCGACAAAGAAATATTATTATAAGCTCGTTTGCTACCTATGAAACCTAAACAAACCAAAACTTCGAAAGCTCACCAAAATATGTCAAAAACCAATAAATCTAATTCTGATACCATTGAAAGCATACAATCAGCACGTAAAGTAAAAAAAAACCTAAATATACATTATTCAAGGAACCTCGGGGTATGAAAAGTGGAGAAGGTGAATTTAATGCATCGTCAATTGCAGAAAGATTAAAAGCGAGACGAAGAAAAAAAACACCAAGAGCTCAAATAAAAGACTTTTTATTTGAACCAAACGCTGCGTCTACTTTACAGTTTAGTGACCCATAATCCAACGCACTAATACTATTAAAAAAACGATTATTTATGCCAAATTTATTAAATGGGCTTACAGAAGAAACCCCTCGGAGTAGAATTGAAAACTCACGTAACAAAAATTTGGAAATCAGTAAAATTTAAAAAATAATCGAAAAAATGCAGGTTTTTCGTCGAGATGATTTAATATTTTAATGAAACCCAGTACATCTCGAGCCAATGTCGTTAATCAAAAATCTGTAATGTTTGAATAAGATGAAGACTACTTCTTCTCATGAAAAAACTTTAAGTTTAACTACAATAAAACCAAAATTTTAATCTTTTTGACTCTGCGTACGAGACCAAGTGAGGAATACATACACAAATACAGAGCAGTTATCCCATCCAAGAAATATTACTTACGGTAATAAAGATGGCAAAAAAATAATATTTATTAAAGAATGAAATCAAAACTCATTATGGTAGGATAATTACAATATGAAAAATGTTATATCAAATAACAGCATTATTGGAGAAGTACAATCTTTTCTTACGTCCCCTACTTAACGTTATGACGGCAGTTACTTAAATCAAGAATAAGTCAATTTGCTTTCATCATCACCCTAAAATTAAATCTCTCCTACTATACTAAATGAATGTATTGATGCAACAATAAACGAATTTATTGCAAACGGAGATCGCATTAGAGCAAAATCTCCAAATAAATTACACAGATATAGTCCTACCAAAAATAAATTACAAAACTCTAATGATTAACTGTACAGAAGAACTTCATTACCTATAGAAAAAAATAGTCATAAGAAAAGAGACGACGACACTTCTCAATCGGAAAATATAAACAGTAAAACTGATTACGTTACCAAGAAAACTTTCAATCGAAACTCTTTAATTCAAGCAAGCCATACAGAAGCGTTGGAGCCTATACAGCAAAATTGGAACTTGGCTCGTAGTGACAAAGTATGAAGAAATATAAGTCCCTTCGAAAATGCATCTTATATTACTTATAAAACAAATAAATCAACATTCTTAAGTACTCGTAAAAATTTAACTTACACCAAGGATAATTACATTTATTTTACTTCTAAAACTGTAGATTAAAAATTAATTAGCAATGAACAATAAACTACTTTTAGATATAGGAGCTATACCAAAAGAAGAATCATAAGATGTTCAACTTAAATTAAGAGACGTTATTACTACGAAAAACTAAAGTTGCTACATATTTTCATTAGTTGTGAACAAAACCTTTGCTGATAAAACAAAGCCTAGCATTTTACGAACCTGCTTTAGAGATCTTGCATATGCAATATCAGTAAACGAAGGTCACACCACTCGTATTTCGAGAAAAAGTAAGCTCATCAATAATCTCCCTAGAGAAAAATGCCATCAATTTTATATAAAGAATTTTGTCTTTTTCCCCTAACAGTAAAAATTTGCTTTGGTGCATGTTCTTATCTCATCCTGGAAAATAGAAAGAAAAATTGTTTGAACGTCATACTAGCTTATTCGGAGGCCATGAAGATTTAGTCAAATGTTATAGACGAATGAGAGAAAATTATTATTTAAAGAAAATGTGAAACGATATTGCCGAAAACATACAAGACTGTAAAATTTACCAGGAACAAAAGTTAGTCCACAAAAAAATCAGAGCACCTATGGTAATTACAGACGCATCATTAGAAGTATCTTACAAAGGCCCAGTAGATGCAGTAGGCCCTTTTCCACAAAATACATCTGGAAATAAGCACAGTTTATCAAAGCAATACTTACTTGCAAAATTTTTATTTCAGTTCCTGTTCCTAATATATAAGCAATAATTTTTGCCAAAGTTTTATCAAGATATTTTATTTCAACTTTTGACATTCCTAGAATTATTCTCAGTGACAGATAAAAAAATTTTATTTACCAAGTACTGACAGAAATATCAAAAATTTACTAATTTCGTGTAGCTCTCACTAGTACATATCACCCACAATTAAATGGTTCATTAGAAAAAAGCCACGCTACGTTAAACGATTCCTTGAGTACTAACACTAAAAACCAAAATGATTGGAATATTATGGCTTCTTTTGCAATGCATAAGTATAATACTCCAGTTCTTTCAGCAATAGGCTTTACACCTTTCAAACTTGTCTTTGGTAGACAGGCACGTTACCCAAATCCACTTCCAGACGAATTTAATTTAGAAACATACAGCTCATACGCTAGTGACCTTGCCCGCTATTTACGTATAATACAAGAAATAGCTTGTGAGAGACTGAAAATATAAGAACAGAATACAAAAATACGTTATGATAATAAGTCATAGCCACAGATTTTGGAAGTTGAAATGACAGTCTACATGCTTCAAGAACCCCGAAAAGGAAAATTAGATGGATTTTATAACGGAATTCAAGAAATACATCGTATTAATAACGTCATATTAGAATCACAAAATAGAAAAATAATAAACAAGTACGTTGACAAAGTAAAGCGTTGCCACCAAGGAAAAAAAAAGCTAAATTCTTTTTATTTAATTGTCACAGATTGATCGAAACAATATTTTGACTAAAAACAATGCCTTTTTACTTCTTCTAACACTAAGGCCTGGTATGATCAGAAATAAAGAAGAGATACCTGCAAAACGTTATGACAACATGCTTTAAGTAAATAATCTAGGTATACATTATACATACACTAACGAAACCAGACTAATTTGTACGAAATGGCACGTTACTATTACGTTAGATTTTTATAGCATTGAAGACCAAACTGAACTGTACCATTAACAGCTAGATACTGTATTTGAGTACTCGGAAATCAAAAATGCACAAATTTAGTACTAAGTACACGTTAAATAATATACTATTCTTAACGAAATCAATATACAAAACTTAAAAACTATTTTTTGCACGTGAAATACAAACACATAGCAAAAAAAACAAACTTCAAAAATATAGTAAATGTTATCCCTAGCAACATGGTAATAAGACGAGCTAAAATAGAATTCGTGCGGTGGATTTCGAAAAATTATTTAAATCTATTAATGCGAATGATCAAGATAAAATGAATGGAGAGAGATATCAATAATCTTAACAAATCCGCACAAACTATATCATATTTAGAATTAAAACCGACATACACTGTACGCTTAAATCTCAAAAAAATCTATACAAAATTAGAGAAAAATAAGAGATATAATGAAAAAGTTATAAAAAATTTTGAAAGTTTGACAAAAAAAGTATGCTGATTAGATAATGATAATAGAAACGTTGGGTATAAAATAGAAGTATTAAAATAGACTAACTCCTTTACAAATTTTTATATTTTATACTAAATGCTTACAAAAAGCTTATCAGTGGAGTAGAAAGCACGTAACAAGGACACCTTCATCTGCTAATGATACAAAATATGCAACTATCAACAATTTCTATTAGAAATTAATTTATACAGAAAAGAGCATACGCTACCATGAAACGATTTAACTGTAACACTTGAACACTTGCATTCACTGTCTTCAACAAACGCAGTTGTAATAGCAAGTAGATTAGCAGTTAAACTTAGTTTCCCTTTAATAGATAAATAACAATTCAGTAACCATGCCATGCACTCAATTCCAGTTCCAAGAAGTTAACACTCATATTTAAAAAGATATATCAGCTTTGAGCCCCAACATTGTTTTCTAATTGTAAGCAATAATCTTCAAAATTATTTTTTTACTGACAAAAAGTTTTCTAATAAAATTAATTTATTAATTGTACACATGACCTAAAAAAACTTTTTTGTTTTTTTTTTAAAGGAAAAAATATAAGCTTACTGGGGCAATGACTGTTTTGTTGTTATGCAAATGAGAAATTCAATAAAAATGAGAGAACAAAGACTTTATGAAAAAACTGTTCACGTACTGGTGCTTTTCACCTTATCAATGAAAGCTAAACAAAAAAGGCTCAATACTAGACCCAGACATCCAAAAGTAAAGGCTCATAGTAATAAACTTGACTTAGACTTCTTACATTTTTTTAAAAACTTGATACAGTATGAATGCATGATCATATGCCCATGTATACTCGTACAATAGTAAAAATTTATTTTCGTATTAAAATTTTTATTTACCCGATTTAAACTGAAAATAATGATATTTACTAATATAAAACGATTGCCACCCATTCTGTACATTAATATCAAAAACAATGCAGGTTGGAAAATGAATAATAAAATCGTTGAATAATAACCATAAACTATACATATCAACTTTTCTAGATAAAATTTATCGCATTCACCGTCAATATTACTCTTAAAACAATATCTCGCGTTTTCCAAAATTAATAAAGGTTCTCTCTATAAAGTCAACAATAGCTACTAACCGTGACCTTTGGAAAAACCTATCAGTAACAATACCAGAGATCTGAAAAAAAAGACTAAGAATAAAAATTTTTTAACAAACAACTACATACATTTTTTCTTAAATAATCACAATATCACTCACACTGACTCTAATAAATCTCCTAGGATTGTATTAAACCAGAGTAATTTGGAAATCGATCCGTACCCCAGTCTTTACCCAAAGGTCGTTTGCCAGGCTATTAACTCGCCTTTTTTCTCTATAATACTCTACCACACCAATCAAAGAAAAAAAAAAAAAAAAACGTTTCACGTTCAACGATACGGATCCTCACATTATTTTATAACATGAATTCATGTAAACGTTTGAAATACCTTTACGAGCAATAATCAACTAAGGTACCAAAAAAAATTTTCCTACTGGGTAAAGGAAAAAAAAAAAAAAAAAAAAAAAAAAAAAAAAAAAAAAATTTAAGAAAACTTGCGTGGCAAAAAAAAAAAGTACATGCAATAAAATATTTTACTTACGAATTCAGTAACTATGCATAATTATTATTATATTTAATTTCTAAAAAAACTTTCCATGTTTGATCGTAAGCAAAGAAAGTATAAAAGGAAATAAGCGATAAAAATTTAATCTTATCGCTTCTCTTCTCTTCCTTTACCTTCTCTTTGGTAATGCTACACCACAATCCTACAGTATTAGCAAGCGTTATCACCACTATATTTACTGCATGTCAGTAAAAAACGTTTTACCTACACCATAAATATAATACTTTAATTTATATATAGTATACCATCGTAGCCAACCTCTTCATAAGAATGCACGCACGTATTGAAATCGTCTTAAATGTATGAATTAACAAATCGTAGTGTATGTATGAATGAATAATTCATTTGCGCATTGATTGTTGACTTCTAATATCACTGGTTTTTAAATTTTGAATGAACACACTATTTTATTACATTTAGGATTAATTGTGAAATCCCCAGAAGGATTAATTTTGAAACTTGTTAACTTACTCTCCCAATTAAATTTATATTTGTCGTTTTTATGTTACTGATGCGAGCTTTTATCCTGAATGACCCAATAACTCAATTGCACTTGTCAGAAAAGTGCGATTTGTACTATTGTATTGTCATTTTCTAATTTATCATCGTGCAAGCCTACTGTTTTGCTGTCATAGCAGTCTGCAAGAACATCGCTTATTGGTGGACCTAATTCAACCAAAGGCCACTTTTACTCGCTCTGATACTACAAAAACTCACCATTAAGAGAAAACATTGTGCTCTTTACGTCTGTCATCTGTCCTTTAAAGTTTTAGTCGACTCTTGACTCTCACGACTTGTGAGTACCTTGTACACGTAAGGCATATGGTGTTGGCTGAGCCAACTTGAGTGTGTATCGAGAACATCAATACTATCGGACTACGCTAAGGAGCAAGATACAGCAAAGGAGGCCAACTGAAAAAGGTTTCAGCAACAGCAGAGACAGCAGAAATCGCAACATGCTACTGGCCACGAACTCATTCGTGTAGTTTAAGGAAACTCAAAAGGTTACCGCACAAAGCATTACGAAACTCCAAAACAGCAGTAACAGTAATCAGTGATAGATGTCAGTTATTTATCAGTTAAATAATTATCACCAAACCTTGTTAGAGTAACCTGAGTACATTTTATTTAAAAGAACAATTATTATGTCGTTTGTTAAACATGTATTTGTGCTCTCAGTTGTTTCCATGATGACTTAAGGGTTAGTCCCTAAGCACACAATCAGTATGAGCTAATTTTGGAATGCAAATGAAAATTCGAGAAAGTCTTGTCGTCCACAAAATTTTGTTTTCTTTGTTAGTAAAGTAAGCCTGTTAAGCCCACTGAAGCGTTGCTCAAACGAACACCGTATTTTTTGGAGTTTATATTCGTACTCCCAAATCAACTCTTACTGATCGTGTGCATAGGCACTGGCCGTCAAGTCATCATAAGACCAAAATGTTATTAAATTGCTTTGATATAGAAATACAATCATTTAAATTACTCATATCATTTAAATGAAGATTATTATTCAATTAAGAAGAACAAATACAGCTTACGAGCTAAATCCTAAGAGACGTATAAATAAACTTTAAATAAAACAGTTAAGATCGTACTCTGAACAAGTCTGGTCATAACATTGTTAAACCTTACTAACACTGTTGTTTTGAGTGTTCATTTTACTACTAACCTTGTTATAAATTTTATTATTGCTATAGCAATTTCCAAATTTAATCTTATTACAAATTAAATTTTTTACTTTTTTGTAATTTCACTTATCAAAAACTACATACATTGCATGATAGATGACGTTTAAAACTATTTTATTAGTGAGAATATAGTTACTTCTATGTTAAACTTGCAAAAAACAGTCATTCCGTTTATTTTCTGCATATTTATTTTACTGTGGTTATAATAGTAGTAGCAATTAAAACACATTAGTCTTTTATGATGGTTGTCGTAAGTGTGCTGTTCAAGGTGTTCTGTTGCCTGTAACCTGGAATCATCTTATAACAAGTCCAAAGGGCCCCTCCTACCTCCCCTTCTATATGAAAAGGCACTTGGATGTAAAATGTTTCAATGAAAAAAGAGAAGGCGCTTAGAGATAATATGCTTAGTCTTTGTAATGAATCTATCAGCGTATAAATAATCGATTAATTACTGTACATTTTAAAAGATTTTAATTATTAGGTAAATATATTTAACACCCCTTGCACACTTATTTTTGCTTGCTCTATATTTAACATTTCTAATTTTTCTTCAGCTGACTTTTTTTGTGTACAAAATGCTTATATTGGTTCATATTATAAAATATAACATTTCTATTTTTTTTCAGTACTAACATTAAAAGATGTGTCGATGCATACCTTATTTAATCGTATACAAAATGTGCTTTTTTTACCTCAAAATTATTAAAAAGGCTTTTATAGCTGTAATGATAATTTTTTTTTTTTTTAAGGACTGTGTACATTTTTGGAAACAAAGAAATGTCTAAAATTTAGTGTTTTTTTTTTTTATTTTGTGTGATAAGAAAATATTGTGCTGTTTTTTCACTGTCCGCATACTCTTGTTAACCAACACCAGGAGTCTTGACATCCCTTTACGTGATTATTTATCGAGCTGTATTTTCTTTTCTCTAGTGTGTATATCGTTTGCCATGGTAGTGCTTTTTTTTTGTACATTTCTTAGTGCAAACATGTCATTTTGTTCAAATTAATAATGTTTTTCATTGCCTCTAACGATTTTTTCTTAAGGATAGCAAAATATAGCTCGTTATTATTAGTACAATAATCTTATTTTCTCAGCGTTAAGTGTACAGTAATTTGCCGTGAACAACTTTTTACTTTAGTTTTCTTCGTTTCTTTTTTTTTTGGACTTGAAAAAAGATAATAATTATAATAAAGTTGTAAGTTTTATTCTCTGTTAATAAATATGGACAGTTTTGTTGACGTTTTTTTGTAGGATCTATTATTCTCTTTTGACGAACTGGGACCTCGCATTATGAATAATGTGTGGCATGAATGTTTCGTTTCTTATACCATTTTACTCCAACTTTATGCTGTCTTATATTTATCAAAATTATTAGTTTGGCATCTCCTGCTAGTGTTATAAGACTTTTTTTTAAATATTTGTTACTTACATTTCTTACATTTAACGCAGTACGTTCAGTAGCAGCAACCGTTAAAAAGTGGGTTTGGTACGCAACATGCTTTTAAGATAGGATTTACATAAGGTATGCATATTTCAATCTCTCTTTGTAGTTTTGCAGTATGATTCCTATAGTCTATGCCCATTATCTCATATGGATCCCTAAAATAGTCGTCGTAATTCCCTAACAAGCTCTTTCAGTAAATAAATTAGTTTTTTTTTTTTCTATGAAGAACTTCGTACGGAGTAAATCAACGATTTGAGATTGGTGACCTTGAAAAAAAGTATAACGAAAGTGGATTTTGTTTTGATTCTTCCCTTCTACCCAGCCCCTCTTGACATACTTGACGGTCCCCAGTACTAAACCATACAACGTCATAGCACCACACTACACATCATTATCCCACTACACCAGACCACACATTTTTAATTTTATCTTATTTTTTTTTAACCAATTTAAAAAAAAAAAAAAAAAAAAACAGTACAGTTTTCAAACAGATTCAAACAATTGTCCTCTCACTCACTAAGCCTGCTTCTTTCCCACTCTACTATGAGCAGGCCCGACGTTAGGATACCAATTATTTTACTTTATCTTACAGTTGGTGACATACTTCTGATATAATTTTTTTTTTACTTTTGGTTTAAGTATAAATTAAATACATTAATACGTTATTTAATAAGATATATATTTCATTATCCGTTTTTTTCAAAAAATTAGAAATCACTATATTAGTAGAGGAGCTTTTATATATATTAATAAACATTTATTTACTTATTATTAATTCGTTTGTTTCAAAGTAAGTAAATTATTGTTCATACAACTTTCCACATTTTTTAATAATTTTCATATTAAAAAAAAATTTTAGGTTCTGTACAAATACAATAGTTAATTTTTATTGCGTTTTTATCTTCCACAAAATTTTCTTTGTGATTGATCGACAAATGCAGAGAGGTGGAAGGAGCACCAATATATGTAACAACGCTTAAAATTATCTCTCTTTTACGGATGTACTTACATACACGCTTTTACGCGTACCTAACCCCTTATTTCTTTTGTTATTAAATGAAAAATAAAAAATAAAATAAATGATTTAGTTAGAAAAGTAATTTTTCTATAAGGTGACATGTTAAATTGCAAATTTTTTAAACTAAACATGTAAAAGAGGGTACAGTTAAATAATGTGCATTTTTTAAAGGTATTTTTTATAATATTTTTAGTATACTTTTGATGCTTAAATAGTATCTGCTACAAGAACATATGTGTAATCAACTTCCTGAAAAGACGTTGTTTGTATTGTATTATGCCATATTATATTGTTTATAATGTTTCTGTGATGAAATATGATAATATTTATTGAAACCACATCTAACTTACGTAGCTATACTTATTATAACGATAATTGCACCACCTTAGTACGCAATATCGTTTTATAGAATGTATATTTATATTTATAATTATATTATCTGCCATGTAACTCTATAGAAGTAAAACTTTTTACTGGCGTACCCAAGCACCCACCGTCTACTGGTTTTGTTTCAAACAATCTTGCTAATTTTCTGGTTGTAAAATATGCAATAAATTGATGTATCAATGCCCTTAATGTTTCTATAGTAGTTGCACGTTATACTGGCACTCATTCTGTCTACTTTTATTGGATTTTGTAGTTAAATATTTTTTTCTCTAATAGCTTTTTTTCTACCCCGTATAATTTTTTAAATATTTTTTTAAATGGTTGGCTGCAAGTGTGTGAGACTTTTTTTTGCTGTTTCGTTTTTACTGAAATAAGTCTTTTTTTTCATACGAAGAGCAGCCAAGTATGAACTGTCCGACATCAGATCTAATATTCCTTTAATTATAGTTTTTCTTTACCATATTGTAGGTCTTACTCTTGTCTGTTTGTTTCTTGCTGGCTCGTGATATCCTTGAATTGTCTTGTATCTTTGATTCACCAACAGTACAGCTTAAGTATCCAGGTAAAGTGTCGCTATAGATTTTCGATTTTTTTAAATTTCTTTGAATTGCTTGACAAAATTTACCCATAAGTTAACGTTGAATATCGTTAGATTATGTGTTACCCTCTATTAATTTTAGCTTATTTAGTGTGATTAGTATTTTTAGTGATTTTATACATTTCCGAATGTATGATTTTAGTGCAGGGTCTTGGAAATTTGCTTCTATGAACATTCCAATACCTGATGCTTTTTTTAGGTTAGTCTGCCTGCCGTCATTTACTAGTTTGTCCTCACTATTGAGAATTGGGGACTCTATCTGTTACTATTACAAAGGCTCAATCCTTCTTATAAAGAAACGGATGCTCCTTCACTGTGCCAATTCTTTGAAATAGGGGCAACCCTAAATTGTTCTGTGAGAAACACGGTGGTTTTTCTGGTGTCAGCTATGTTCTGTATACAGTGTTCTTTTCCATTGTTTCTGTATTGTCAAAAATTTTTTTTTCTCGCTATGGCTGTCATCATTTTTCTCTATTAAGGCCTTATTAAGGTTCTGTTTGCTATCTGGTGTGAAAGAGTCTCATTTGGTGTTAGCATTCAGTGTTGGTGGAGGGCTAGGTGGGGACATGATGTATCTTTCGACAGCTCTCGCCTTTTGTTTCTTTTCCTTATTTCATTTTTCTGCTCTCTATATTATCTTTACTCTTTTACATATTACTAACGAGAAATCTGTTGATAAGTTAATCGCTTGTGTATGGCCTAGGATCTTCGTCAATATTGTTCGAGGGTTTATGATAATTAAGGCCATTTTTACCGTAAAAAATCGCGTTCTGTATTCTTGATAAATATTTATCTTTGAAGTGTACATGCTTAAATTCTTTAATTTTTTCTTTGAAAGAGTTGGTATATCACTTTTTAGAATGTCGTTCGTAGGTGTATGCACGCATTTTCCTTATGTAATTGTGAGATTATGAAGGCACATTCTTAGTCACCGAGTTTATAGCTGTCATAAAGTATTTTTTTAGTCTCTTTTACATTTTTGCATTTCTTAATCTAATCTGACTTACACAGTACTTCTCTGAGCTTATCTTTTAATGTTGTTAGCCCATACAAGAGTGTAAGGTAGTTAACTAAACAGTTACTGCCCCTTGGGACATGGACCATCATTAGTTGTTTGTGGGGTTCTGCTCATAAAGCTGTGGCCCTCGAAGTGTGGGTATCCTCTTTACTGTTTATCGCGACCAGTGCATTGTCGCTTTGTCATAAGTCTATTTTTAAGCCCTCTTTTCTTTATTTTTTTTTTTTTTTCTAACGTCGATTCAGACTTTAGCTTCAAGTTGAGCATTGTTGTTATTACTTTGATTAGTTTTGCAGCACAACTGTTGAGCCGTTAGTAATCGCTTAATCAGATGACCATTAAGTGCTGTTTCGCTAAACCCGACTCTTCTTACCCCCTTATGGTTGCCTATTGTCTGTCTTCGATTCTCTTTTTGCTCTGTGTGTGTGCCCTCCAGTTATCTCCTGTTTTTATTTTATTGTCTTTATCTGCACTGGGTTCTTCTGCTTCCATAGTTCTTCTTACGGCATTATCAGTCTTCTGCTTTTTCTCTTTTCCTCTGCTCTTTCCTCATGTCACATGCTTTTTCCTCGTTGTGTCCCTTACTGCTGATGGCGCGTCACAGTGCACTATAACCTGCTATTTTAAAGTTCTTTTTTTTTTTATGCATTGAAAAATTTTGAAACTTTTCTGAGCAGTGCATCCAACTGCCTCTTGCAAGTATTCTTAGGTTTCTTTTATATTTTTTTTTTCCATATAAATGGCGTACTTGCTGCTATAATGTACTTGTTCATGTTTCGGGCCTTTTCAAATGTATGTCAGCCTGTAGGTCCTTAGGCTAACACTTTTCTCTTGTTATCATTATTTACTGCTGCGAAGATATCTTTCTCTCTTCTGTTTATTTTCTCTTTTATTGCTTTCTTGTCTGGTTCTGAGTCTTCGTAGATGTGGTTGCTAGTGGCTAACGCATGCTTCATTGATTTATGTTTGTTGGGATGTTTCTTTATTACCTTCTCGTTTGATTTGTCTAATTTCTTTATTTTATCTTTATTATTTTTTTCCATAATGATTCCCAGTCTTTTAGTGGGATTTTCATATATGCAAGCCAGCAGCACATTAACATCCTTGCAATTCTCTTTGTTCTCTCTTTCCTTGAGATCATACAGCTCCCAGCATGGTAATTCTAAGTATTTCTTTTTTTTTTTTTTAGTTTGGGATTACGAGAAAGGACATCTGCTGCCATGTTAATCTATCCGGATCTATAAACAACATAAAACTGGTATCCCCATTGTATTGCCTTATTCGTAATTTTTAGTTTAGTTTCTTAAATGTGCAAGGTATTTAAGCATTTCATGATTTATTACGACTGTAAATCTGCAACCAAATAAATAAAGTCTTAACTGCTTTTTGGTGTACTTTATCACCAAAATTTTTTTATTGTATCTTGAATATTACAGCTTACTACCTTTCAAAAATTTGAAAGCATATTTATGGGAAGGCAAGGGTGATACATTAGTTGTTAACATAAACGGTTTACTCATGTCTGGGGCTGGAAACTCTGGCTCACTATATTAAGCATGATTTAATTTTACAAATGCTTATTCCTTTGTTTCTCTATATTCAAAATTTATAGTTCAAAAAGTGGTAAGACCATTTTTGCATAGTCCCTTATAAACAGTCTATAGTATCCCGGGAACATGAAAAATATGTTTCATTTTCTTAGCATTTATTGGTATTAGAAATCATCTTTCAGTATTTATTTTATATAGATTTGTCCTAATTCTTCTGTTTCTAACAATAAGCCCCAGTACTTTTACTTTTCGATTAAGAAATTGGCATTTCTTCGGTTCTATCATTAAATTTTGTTCTGTAAGTTCTTGTAGCAGTCTTTTAAGCCATATGCCATGTTGTTCTGAAATCTTTCCAAGCACAAAAATATTGCATGTGTACTTTATTTTTATATCTCTGCAGTCCTGCAAGTGCTAGTGTTATTACTCGCATGGAAATATTTGGTTAATTGCACCAACCCATCTTCATTCTTTTATATTAATCGTGGGCTGAAAACACAGTCTTGTGTGCATTTCCCTTGCGTATTCCTACCTAAAAAAATTAAATTTTTAAGTCAATTGCTGGTATGTATGGCGTGACTACTAAATTCTCTAGGATTTTGTTTTTAAAATGGTAGCGGGTAGCATGAGCCCACCGTTACATCATTATATAGCCTAAAGTCCATCACGGCTCTCTAGCATTCTACTCCATTTGATTTCGCATTTTCAGGTAGGATTCAAACATTGGGGCTCTGTGGCAAGATTTAATCATAATTAAGGCTTAATAATACCATTATTAAACAATTCAATTAGTTCAGTTATTTTCTGTTTTCTAAATATTACGGAGTATCTAGCCTTTTCACGGTAGTAGGTATTTTTTTTTTGTATTCTGTGCTTTAAAAAGTAAAATTCTTTTAGTGGTTTACCTTACTTATCAAATATGAAATAAAGATTCTATCAGATCTCTTACGTGCTTTATTTTACCTCCTTTGCAACCTGATGGGTCAACACGTCTCATTATTTTTTTGACCCGTGCGTGCATGATTACTTTTTGGCTTATTTTCTGTGCCTTTTTGTTGTCTTTATCTTCTTAAAACGTGTTCTTATTATTATTGTTTTTTGCAAGCGTCTTGCATCGTTCTGTTCAATATTAAACGGTTCTGCCTTTTGCATAGTTTCGTATTTTGTCAGCTCTACCTCTAGTATTAGTTTCTTTATTTTCTCATCAGATAGATTTATTGTTTCTACGTTTACTTGGTCCTCTATATTCTTTGATATGAAATTTTTAAATAAAACTTCCTTTTTCATGTTTTGTAAGGGGACCCAGCAAACTTTACCACTATTGTCAGTTTCATCCACGCGTCAAAATATTGCTTTTATCTTTGTTATTTATATTTATGATCATGTCTGCTGTGAGAGAGCTATTATTTTATAATGGAGATTTTAGGCTGCTTTGGGCTAGTCCAAAGTACTAACGGCAGTGTTCGTCTTGCACCTAGTATTCTTATTTCCATAGAGACTATTCTCCATATTTTTCTCCAGAACCTCGCGTCAGCAATGCGTGATCAAGGTGATTACTATTATTTTTTATTCCCGTAATGCTAGTGTCTAGTTCACGTTGTGCTTACTGTGTGATGTGTATCTTTTTTCTGCCTGTTGTCTGCTGTCTTTACCTGTTTTCTAGGAATACTCATTACTCCTACCTTTATTGCTGTGTTCCACTTGGCATTGTAGAGGTATGGCAAGCATTTTGTGCTCTTAAAGGCTCTGTAAGGGGGTCTTTTATTTTGTTTGTTTATTCATATTAATTAACTATCCTTCGTTAAGAGAATGAAAATTTTTGTTGTATTTTTTTTACTGGTATAATTATTGTAATTGTATTTATTAAATTTATCGTCACTTCTATTAAAGCCTCGATTCTTCTAATGCTTTTTATAATTAGAATTGTTGTAATCATTTCTACTAAATCACTCTAACTAATTTTATTATTATTTTTATCCTTCTAATTATTATTAGTACTATTGTAATTTTTTTTTCTATTCATCAATACCATTACTATAACTATTATTACAACTGTTACTGCGAAACCGATTATAAGACTAGTTATACTCTTGGTAATTTTGGTTATTCCAACGATCACTATAATTATTGTAGTTCCTTCTGCCGAATCTGTCGTTACTCCCGTTGTCACCTTATCTACTCTGATTGCTTCTATTATCTTTATAAATACTATAATAATTATTTTTTATAGCCACCGTGAGGTCTCTTATCATTTCAGTCTTGTGTACGGTCGTTTCAGTAAGAATTCTGTGTATCGTTAAAATTTTCTGCTTTTGAATAATAACTGTATTAGCTACCACAATTATTTCAAACTATTAACCCTTGCCCAGCATTTCTAACTATCGTGCGGTATGTGCTCGTGCCGTGTCCCTTTGATCTGCAATACACACAACTCAAAGCTGAATTTAAGTAACTGTTTTAAGTAAGTGTGTTTATTACAGTAAAATTTTATTAGTATCGTTCCGTATCGTATTCTCATTATTTAAGTTTCATGTCATTCTGGCTTTTACACTGAGTTAAAATATTTCTCCCCGTTTCGTCACATCAATGTAGCCATAGTAGTATAAGCAGACGTCATCTTTTTTTTTTTTTTTTTTTTTTTTCATTCATCATCGCCCGTAGTCTCAGACATGGCATTTTTTTACACAAACACAGTGTTAATTAGCCACCGGTGCACCTGAGTTATGACCAGATGTTTATATACATATACATACATAAACATCTGGACCAACTCAGTCACACCTATGATCACGTAGACGAAGCGTCAGAGAAACAGTTAATCGACCTTCGAGAATTAAGAGCACAGGTGAAACGGCGAGACTCAAATGGTGACCAAGCGGTCACCCCTCGAAGTAATAACCGCGTCGAATGCAGCTTAACTTCAGAGATCGACGGAACTGAAAATCTACCGTTGCGCCACCAACCACCTGTCTCGGTATTATTCTAGTGTGTTTTATATTCCTGCCTGGTTGTAAATACGTACGTTTCCACTCATCTTCTATGATTCTGCTTTTGTCAGCCGTTTGTGTGCATTAGTCCACGTTATTACATCATAGCGTAAGTTAGTCTCACTGTTTACTTTCAGTGCATTGACTATTACTTTGCCTAATGTTTTGGAGTTTCAGCAAGTCATTTAGTAGTTGCGCTGGATCTATAGCTTATAATAAAATTGTGTTATTGATTCTTCTTCTGTGCCAATTTTAACGACTTTTTTTGTGATGTAGAGAGAATTGTGTTTTTGTTATTAAAAGTGATCCTTTGGCTGTATATCGTTCGGATTTGGTAGAAGTATGATTTCACTGACTCATTCCTTTGTTGCTATGTAATTCTCAGTTCTGTCCAAAAAGTGGCATTGCTGGCAGAGGTATATTTTTTTTTTAACTCTATTTAAAAGTTTATCTACTGACAAAAACTATGCTTATTAAGGAATAAGCTCGACCATCTGAGTTCGTATAATATTTGCAATCGTTTTCATCAGGAATTCTTCATACAGTAGTCCCACGGTGAAAGCTACCATTATGGTCATTTGTTAAAGTAATAGGAGTTATGCCATATAAGCGTCGAATATCGGTCTGCTGTTGGTGAAAGGGCCTTATGAAACCAATGAGTTTTAGACAACGTATGTTTCAATTTGATATAATGTGTGCTCTGGTGGTCCTGTAATGTGGTTTGCACATTTTCGCATCCATCGCCCGTTTGCTATAAATAATATGTATTTATAAATTGTTGTGCATCTGTTTTATTACAAACGTTATAATTTTCAATCAAATTGTTATTTTTGTTTTCAGCATTATCATGTTGTCTAAGCAGGAAATTTTGCCAAGTATTTAAGTAAGCCAGAGCCCGTTCACAAGTTGCAGCTATTGTTAAGTCGTTTATAGCATTATTTCTGTTACTTAAATCAATGAGATTAATGCATACTTCAGTCTAGGGACTGCTCCATATTCCGCTGCATAGTTTATAGAAACAATCTTCTGTTGTGCTGTATCCATAAGGATTCTCTCATTTCCCAGATTTGCTTTCTGTCTTACTATGTTTGGTGTGAGTTTTTTTTATTGTCTGTATTATAAATAGCCTTTTTCATGGACTTCTGCCACTCTGTCTATAACTCTAAGTCATCTTCAAGTTTGCATCATTTCATCGTCTGTCTCATATATGGCTGCTGTCCAGGCTTAGCATACCGCTCTTACATTATGTCCGTATTTCCCTGAGGTAAGTCATTAGTGGCTCTCCCTGGATTTCTGGTATATTGATTTGCTGGCTTGATTGACAATTACTTTATTTTATTGTTAAACCAGTCTTCTAGTAGTGTTGATGTTTTTCTAAATAATTTCTCTGCATCTAAGCTCTCCTTAGTTTCCTTATGTCGTGGCCGTTGACACCCTGAGTTTGGCGTCTGCCACTTTTAACACATTTTTTTTTCTTTTCTTCTTGTAATATTGCTTTTTTTTATTATTAGGAGTAATAGCAAAAATGAGTTTTAGTAACCAGACTTAGTTTTTTCCACAATCAGGACAAAGTGTCAAAAATTTTATCTGTATCCCTCTTCTGATACCAAATGTAGTGTTAGACTCTCAGTGTAGCAATAAACGAAAGCAAGGCATGTAGTTAAGTTATACCTTATAAGAACCACTTGTATATCTTTCTCCTAGGATATTAATTGATTAAAAAGCATTTATGATACTGTTATTTTTTGTCTAAAATTTAAAGAAGAATTTTTTTTTGCAAAGAATAGTCATTCGACATTAAAAAGTGAAAAGATCTTACACAAGAATTTTGTCAGACTATTGACTCACATTTATTAAAAACAATATGCTACAGCAAAAATTGTTGTTAAAAAAAAAAATCAAACGAAACGGCCTATTTCTGGCGTTGTAAGTAAATTTTAATACAAAACATAAACTAACCATTTACTAAATTTTCTCTATACTAAATGTATGTTTAAATTTCTTACTTAAGTACACCTGTTTTTCTTGTTGATTTACTATATTAATATTGTGTTGGAGCTTTCGTCAACATTAGGCACATTTGACCAATAAAAATGTGTAGAATACATATGTTTGTTAATACAACAATAACGTAAAAAAATTTTCGCCTTGCGTCAATCCACTTCGTATTCCTCCTGGGATCTCCTCTAAATAATATTGAATTTGATTAGGTTTTATGTAACTATTATCAGGTTAAAAAAAAAAATTATCTGCTTTCTCTTACTCTTTTTACTGCCCCTTTAATCCCCCACTTAACTTTATAGAGCCTACCTTAGCCCCTCACCACCTTTTAAATAAGATTAAATGTTATTGATTTTTTCTATTATTTGTATTAGGTTTAATTTTTATTAAGCTCTTCTCTATCTTCCCTTAGCCCACAATCACTATTTAATAACACAATAGCCACATTATGGAATAAGCTACCTTCACAACTTGAAACAACTTTCTTGTTTAACTTTTCATCTTCATCTCTAAATGAGGTAAGGTCATAATTGTTGTTATATCAATTTAATTTTCATTATAGTTCACCTTCTCAGCTGCTCCTAAACTTTTTCAGAAGTCTTCCTTAGCCCTCTCAAGACTTCTAAACACATTCTTCGAGCAACGCTTAAATATTTCTTCTAATTCTCTTCAGCCACTTTCTACAGCTTATATAATAGTTAATTAATTTACATGACTTGTAAGTACTTTTCAACACCAACCTTGGGTTAGTGCTGTTGTAAACTAGCAATATTTTCTTAAATTCCTAATAAGTTTGTCAGTTACATTATTAAATTTGTATAACAACATAAAAAAGTATTCTTGTACTTATGTAAAAAAAAAAGGATGATCACATAGAATATATGGTCCATGAACTTCACTCTTTGCCCTATTAACTACAAAAAAGTCAAAGTTATCTTTTCCTCTTTATTGAATTATGTTCAATATTTAAATAACGTGTATATGGGCAAATCCACCAAACCTTTAATTTCGAGATTTTTTTTTTTTAATTTTTTTTTTTCAAGGCACACTATTGGAATTTTGTATATGTATTTGTATACCTATTATTAGTAAAAAATTGTTGGTGTTCTTAGTTTTACCTCCAGGCCATTCAAATTGAAGACGTAATAATACATAACTCTCATACGCTAAGAATGAAAAAATTTTCTCGTCGTTTTAGCATTATTATTTTTTTGCTGATATTTAATAATATTTATTTGAGTTTAAAATAAGTTAGAAGTCATATCCTAGTACTAAAAAATTTTTTCCTGCGGTGTAAATTCATAAAAATAATGTTTAGTACCTTATTTAAAATGATTTTTTTTTATTGATTTAAATTTTTTTCCCCTTGTTTTTGTATGTCTATTTCTTTACTCCAATCTGTTTAAATTATAAAAAAAACATTATTTATTGATTAAATAAATAAAAAATACCTTAAATATTTATAAATTAATATTAAACCGATGACTTGTAAAAAATCTTTAATTGATTGACAAATATGATTAATTTCAAAATTTCCATTTCTCTTATAGTGATAATAATGAATAGACATTGCAAATATTGAATGTACTCAATAAGTCTAAATTATAAATGTTGTAATAAATAACAAAAATATGGTTTCATGTACACTTTTATTTATTTGTCTGAATTACATTTTTTGATCTTAACGCGCGGATTTTGACGACTTTACTAACTTCAACTTCGCTTTTGGTTTGTTTTTTTATTTTTTTTTTCATACTTGTAATCATAACAGAGTGAGGTTTTAAACTATAATGTTTACATGGTGGATTCTTAACACATTCTAAACATGATAAATAATTTAAAAATATCACATCTTCACTTTGTTCTGTCCATATTACTTGGTGAATTTTCATTGTATTTGGTGCCACTTGCAATTTGGTATTTTCCAATAATTTTTCAATATTTTTTATGTCATTTTCAGAAATTAAAAACATTTGGACCTTTGAGTCACTTTCTCGAACGACTTCAATCATATTACTGGCTGTCAAAACATCACGTCCAATTTTCGACGACTAAAAATTATTTTCCTGCTTTTGACCATTTTTTTATAATCTTCACTACTTGCTACTTTATAATCTACACTACTACATCTACATTCTACTTCAGCAGCAAGTAGAATTTTGAACTATTACAATCGGTTATTTTTTTCTAGAATTATATTATTTACAACAAAAAAATGAGCTGGGTCAGACAGTGCGCCAGGACTATAAATTTATGAGGAGTAAATATGAGTTTCCTTAACAAGTTAAAATTTTTTTTAATAAAAATATAATGATGGCCCATTTATATTTCAATTGAACATGATAAAATACAGTGGTAACAACTTATATTGACCTTTTTCACGTAAAATCTTCGATGTGCCATCAAAAAATATGTTATTTTAAAACTAGTTTCGTTTTTTCATTACAACTTCAAAGTGCTCGTATTCTTTATGAATGTAGGGCACATCATCGAGACAGGGCTTGAAATTTTTGTTTTTCCAAGTATTTAAAGATTGAATAAAAAATTTTTCCGTGATTGAAGGGCCGCGTCTTAAAAGTCCATAAGAAGAGACTGAAATGATTTTTTTAAAAAGTTGACTTCACTCAAAAAAAAACGCATAATTTTTTTCTCATTGAGGGCACACTATTCAGCCTTTGATATGTTTTGTAGAAAGGTTCGAACGAGTAAAAGTCGGTATTTTAAGGCCAATATATTGCGGGCCACGCAAACAAAGTTGTTAAGAATACGAAATTTTTCTTGAGCTTCAATCGCTTATTTTGTGTTTTTGCATCTTAAATCGCTTATAGAAAAAGAAAAAAGTAATTTATGGCCTTGAATCTGTGCATACCCATTGTTCTTCAGGTGAGTAATCGTGAATAAAAACTTATTTGACTCGTTTATGAAATTAAATACGAAATTTTCAAGCTCAATCTCTGGATCACGAAGGTTAAAAGTTTGGTGGATTTGCCCATATCTCTGTTTCTCACCTTAATAGTGCACAATGTACAACGGAAAAAGTTTGTATTCAATTAGAATCTTATATTATTTAAGATTTTGATGCGTATATAATTTTAGTAAATATGTCATTAAGATCTTATATAATATTTGAATGTTATAAATATAACTTTTTTGAAATAAACTAGTAATGTACCAAAATTTTCATACAATTAATTATATTTGATAAAACTAAACAGTTCACGAGAAAATAATACTAACTTATCACAATACAGTAGATTTTTTTAAAATAAAAGTAAACAGTATGAGATAATTATAAGAATCTTATTAAAAATGTCATTAAATTACCTAAAATTTTAATTTTATTTATTCAATTCATCTATTTATGATTTAAAATTACTGTAAAATATTATAAACTACAATTTTGTGCCTTTCCAGAGGTTAAAAATATTATCTTTTTTTTTCTTTAAATCAGTAAAAGTCAGAAAGTTTTTTCAAAGAACACTTATGATATCTTACTTATTGTCACATTTTATTTAAATATAAATTTCACTCTTATTTTTGCATCTTAATAAGGTAAGGTTTGATTATCCATGCAAAAACAGTTGTTTGTTTTGATGACAATGCAAATTTTTATTTATACAAGACATACACTATTAAAACTTTTGCTTCAAAATTTATTTATAGTCATGGGAAATGTTAGCACTAAAGAACGTTGTTTTCTGTATTAGATAAAAGGTTATAGTAATAAGTTTTCTGTATTTAGAGTTATTTGTCATGTAAGAACTCTCTTTTTCAATTTTCTATCGTTATAGTTTTTGCTCAAATATTGTATTTGTGTAACTGTATGATTTGTAATCACGTTCTTATTCATGAACCATAAACTATTTTTCAATTTGGTATGTTTGGTATGAACATAACAATTATTTAAATTTTTTAATCAAACTTGTTTGAAGGTAAAGTTTCCGAAATATGGCTTAGGAATTTCATTAAAAAATTTATATACATGTCACTTTCTAATTTATTAACAACTTTGTGAGTACACGCAGAAAAGAATTACAGAAATTTCTACCGTAAAAGCAACAGTAATTCTGTGATAATTTGTCATTACGTAAATTTTTACCGTAGATGCTCATTAATTTTTACCGTAGTTTACAGTAATTTTTTTGGTAAGTGTAAAATTTATCCAAAACTCACTATAATTTTTACTGTACGGCAACGGTACAATGTCCCCTGAAAGTGCATATAGCTATAGCTACAGGGTCACGTGTGCTGTAGGAAAAAGCTGACCAGATGTCTACTGTAGTTGGTTATATAACCTGTATGAGAGAATGAGGTAGACGTAACATCTGTATCACCGAAATCAACGTATAGATGAAAGTACGGGTATCTTTAATAAATGGCTATAAGCGAAGGATTACAGCATCATGTGTCCAACAATTCGTTAATTACCAGTTCTACTAATGCAAATATCCGCACAGGTCTACAATTTGTAGGTTAGTCCGCGCTTTAGCAGACAACTGATCAGGTGCTCGGCCTTCCCCTCCAGTGTACGTGACCCTGCAGCCTATAGCTATGCATACTCTTTCAGGGGAAATTTTACTGTTGCCATACAGTAAAAATTAAAGTGAATTTAGAATAAATTTTACAGTAACTATAAAAATTACTGTAAACTACGACGAAAATTCATCAACACTCACGGTAAAAATTGACGTAATGACAAATTATCAGAGGATTACCGTTGCTTTGACGGTATAAATTCCTGTAATTATTTTCTGCGTGTAGCATAGTCTTTGTTGTTACATGTTTTGATTTCTCCTTTTTCATAACTTCAAATCTAATAACTCAAAAAATAAATACATTTGTTATGAGAAGGAAGAATATTGTTACTTCGTAAGGCATCCATATCTTTTTTTTAATATTAGCACAAATTTATGTTGTTATCCATTTATTGGGCACTTGCAATAGTCTTTTTTCTTTCATATCTAATAGTATTTTCGTGAATTAAACAAATATTGACATTAAATTTGAAAACACGAAACTAGGGCTAAGAGTTATAGATTAAATACGTTCTCGTACAGTTGTACTTTAATTACAGTTGAGCATTAGGCAGATTCTAACAGCAGTGGACAGATTAATAAATAATCAGTGAACTCAAATGGTTATACTGCTAACTTCTGTTTATTATTGAACGACGTTTCGGCCCGTACAGAAATAAGCTTTAAGGCCCTCATTAGGTTCAAATAAAACAATTGACCGCTCAAACGGGTCGTTTCAAGCAACGCACTAGATGTTATTGATTTAGCGCGTTGCCTGACGTGACCCGTTTGAGCGATCAATTATTTTATTTGAACCTGATGAGGGCCTTGAAACTTGTTTCTGTACAAGCTGAAACGTCGTTCAATAATAAACAGAAGTTAGCAGTATAACTAATTGAGTTCACTGATTATTTATTTAATTACTGTTTTTTGAAACTGTAAGAATCTGTCTGAAATATAGGTGGATAGTCTTGATGGTATTTTGAATTGCATTACATTTGAGTCTTTTTGAATTATATACTTCTCTACAATACTATCAATTTTTTGTTATTTAATAAAAAGACTTTATAATCAATTAATTAATGTTTATCATATTCTTAATGCACAGTATATAATTTTTTGTTGATAGTAATGGCACGCAGAGTGCCCAAAGATAAGCACACAATAGATAAGTAATTGATCAAGATTATTGCTAAAATTATGAAAACTATTATGTTTTTATACATTAACTTACAAAACAACGCATTTGTATTTTCGACGAAATAACTTTTTATTTAAAGATTTTAAAACAAAAAAAAATTAGAAACTTCTTAATTTCACTAATTAATTTTCTCATTTATACTAAAAGTTTTTCGAAGCTATCATTGAACACTGAAATAGTGCTTAATTTATAACTTAATAAGAATCCCCTGATACTGTACATTTAGGTACACTGAATCATCGTCAAACTTAATGTGTGGTGGAGTTGAGGTGATAAATAATAATTTATAACGTTAACTTCTACTTTCAGAAATAATTCGTAATTTCCAGTCCTGAAGTTGTTAATTTGTTTTGTGAATACAGGTGTAAGTACTTTGATACAAATTATGCTACTGTTAGTATAAGCCGTGTTGATATAATTTTTGTCAGTGTATGAGAAAACGTTTAGTAAAATGTCTTCGATTAAGGCTTACTTATTATTAGTTTTATTAAGTTAAGAAAATGACACTTAATGGATACTGCGTAGAAAGCTGTTATGGTTGCTGAGATTTTTGCAGTATGTTGGAAAGCCAGATTTTTTGGAGACCATTTTATACTCTAATGCTGCAGCCAACCTCCTAATTCATAGTTAAAACAGTAAGTTACTTTTTTTTAATGGAAAATTTGTATGTCTATGGTAATTTACTCCATTTCACAAGTGTTTTAAAGTTGTCTATGTGCAATTCCAGAAGAAGTCAATGGAATCGTTTGCTCCAATCCTTTCCAACAAAAGTCTCCCAGTAGCCATGACTTTTATTATTAAATTCTTTTTTAGGCTATTTTAATATGTATGAATATATAAAGGCATATTCTACATACTGAAGGTAATTTCAACTATTAAAAATATTTTTGATAAACCATAATAGTGCTTTGCATACTTTTATACTTGTGCCAGAATCCTGTAATGTCTTTGGAGACTTAGTTGTTGACACATTTTAAAAAAAATCATGCAGGCATGTGTGCAATTTTCGGAGTAAATTACTGTACTTTGAGGAACTACAAATAACGTAAAGAAATAATTATTCTCTGCTAAAACAACTTTTCTTCACTGTGGAATTATGGTCCACTTTAAGTAAAGCTTAATGAATAAAGCTTTTACCCAAAATTTGTTTGTCAGGTAACTGTTTATCTTAAAAAAAAAACTAAACTTAGATTACTTATGTTTCTATAAATTTTATTTGACTATTCAGCATATGTACTATAAATTTACATTTGCAAGGTAAAAGTCTGTATTAAAAAAGTTAGCTAACAGTATCGTACGCTAAAAAAAAATTTTAAAAAGAGTTATAGATTTGAACTTTAAGTCGATGTACATAAATGGTAGTAACGCTTTACAATTCTCTGATTTTAAGTTATTTGAGTATTTAGAAAAAAGTGTATTAGTATGTAAAATAAGATTAAATGAATAAGATATTAAATTAAATTTCAATGCTGCAGCATAACGAATTTATTAAGTATTTTCAATTGTTTAGTGTTTAAATAAAAGTAATAGTGTAACAAGTTTGCTAAATACAGGACTTAAAAGTTTTTTTTTACTACTTATGGATGTTGTCACCACAACAATTTAATCACTATATCCTGCTGATGATAAGAAGAACAAGATCTACTCTAATGGTGAGAAAAACTACACTTTTCTAAGCAATACCTTTTTTCCTAGCCCTCAATCGATGACATGATCCAAATTATAGATTTTAATCAGTTGTAATTATTTTTCAGTCTTAATTCATTAGAAAGCTAAACTCTAAGACAGCAGAAGCCATATTTCTTCGTGCTAGAAAGCAAAATATGTTACACCCTAAGAAGCTATGATTAGGCATTTTATAAATTTGTCTGATATTTAACATTTATTTTATCATTCTGTCGTTGCGGTCATAAGTACAATTGAAAAACTGTTTGAAAATGTGATAATAACTTGTTTGTTTTGATAATTCTTTTTATATATTTAATTACTAAGTCTGCACCTACTTTAAATTATAACATTTGCAAAGGGCTTATTTAAGAAATAAATTGCCAATTATTTAGGGTTCACTGAATGACCACTATTATAATGCGATGGATACTGTACTTGAGGCAAGTTGAGACTTTTAAACAGCTCATTAAATAAATGCATTAAAAATTTTCAATTCCAACTCCTTGTTTTTATTTAATAAGCTGTTTGATGGCGATAACTTACCTGGAACGAAGTTCGAAGTTATTTTAAAATAACTTAGCTATTTATTCTTAGAACAGATAACTGATTTTCGCTTACTTAGTAAAACTCTTAGATACATGATACTTGCTAGAGTAAAAAACATTTTAAAAAACAGGTGGAGGTCTCAGGACCTCCAATGGATGTAAAATATTGATAAATATGCTATCAAGCTCCGTAGTATTTGACTGTCTATGATAAAAATAGTAGTTTTCGTCAAATAAGTGCCATCGTCTCCAGGGCTATTTGCGGCCCGTGGAATCTGAGAGCACAAGGGTAGTAAGGCAACCACGAATTAAAGGCACTTATGTAGCCCATCCATTTTTTTTATTAAGTACACACGAGCCTCTTAAAAGCGCGTAAGGTAGGATGAGTATTTATTTTTTTGACGCTAAACAATCTTAGTTTAATATTTTTATATTAAAAAGACAGTTTATCTATAAGTATGTTTTTTTATCTGTTAATATTATACATTAGAAAAAAGCAAATTATATATATATTTTTTTTTATTACTTAATATATACACAACGAAAACGATATAGCACAATAATATATGGCGAAGAGTATTTACACTACCTACCTACACATAAGTTCATGTACAAGCTTAGCATACGTTCCTGTGTATTACTTTTTCTGTCTCTCTGTCACTTTTTGAATAAATATTTACTAGGCGTCGTTCCGTACGTGCGTGAATTTTGTTGGCTTTTTACTAAAGACAAGTTGCTGGAGGCTCGCAGCTTGCCTGCCCGTGACTGGCTGTGTATCGCATTGGTTTGTGAGGCAGCTTACTTAATTAAAGGTGCGGAAAGTTCACGTATTTGCGAGCGTATTCTCTGCACATGTGATACCTATACCAATATGTACAGGAATAGTGCAGTTTTGCTGTGAGTTGCATTATCAAATTTGATGTCATCGCGTCCATCGCGTGTAAAGTGTGTTCCTACTTAAATGTTTTTAAAGCAATAAGTTCATGACACAGACGACTTCCTAAAAAAATACAACTGTTATCACCTCTGGCAACTTTTAATTAGTATGGATTGTTTTGTGCATAAGCTTAAAATTGAGACAACCGCTGGCAGTACGTGATGCTTTCAGTATCACAAACAGGACAGAGTTTGCCCAAACAAATATTTCCATATCTGCCGCATGTTCCTTATGTGAGCTTAACTTCTATATTTCTAATCTAATCGTGTTCAGAAAATACTCGTATATTGTATTTACGCAAGGTGCGATACAAATATTTTACAAAAATAGTTATGTAGAATTTCAAAATTTTTTTTCTGCAAAACGACACACTATCGGCCATAAGAGTCATGTGAGTTGATGTAGGTATTCATGCTTGTGCATGCTTTGTGTGCGTGTGTGTGTGTTCCTGGATGTACATTAAGCTCATAATCTGTTCAGCGAAGCATGCACCAAAGCATTGCATGCACGAATATAATTGTTGGAAGTTAGATCCTTTCTTTTTACTGGGTACAAGCTTACCCCAAAAGTAATACAAGCAAAAATTGTAAGTCTTGCCAAAGTTTGTCATGAAAAAATCAGAATGATGTAGTAGAAGAGTGTGCAAGAGTTGACTACAAAACTCAGATACATCTAATGGTATCCAAATTTTCATTTTAACAAGTGTAAAAACGTTTTTAACAACTTGATCGTAATTTTTACCTTACTTTTATTTTTTTACAAATACATAATTTATACCTTGGAAACATTATAAGAACTTTAATTTTAGATACACCTTTTTATACTGAAAGTGACTTGTGTCACTTACTGATAAGCACATTAAGTGGTAAGATAGTCTTGGAAAAATACAAAGTAAAACAAGATCCAGATCATTGGAGGCTGAAAGATACTATAAAATTACATTAGTTTACAGATAATAATATAAAGTGAGTTCCAAAAGAGTTGGTGGTTCCATTTACTATTATTAAAATTAAAGAACTAATAAAAAAGTATCTGATAACTTAGAGTATTATTCACATGGTCATTTTTCAACAAAATTTTAAGAACACTTGTTACTCTTAATATATAAATTAGTGTTCAGCAGTCCAGTATTATTTAACAAAACAAAGGTTTTCCATTACAATTCAAATTTAGTAAACTATTCAACAATTAAAGTTTTTTACAAAGTTTCTGATACATCAAAGGCATTATTCCATATTTATTATTTTACAGTATAACAATATACAAAATCATGAAAATAAAAAGTCAAGTTATTGAACTATTCCCCACAGAAGAAACTAATCATTTCTATACTCTATTTGATGTGGATGCCACAACAAAGAAAAAAGTAAGGGTAGCTGGTATATTGTATACACAGTACAAATATCTCCAAAGTGAACCAAACAACGCCAACATTTTAAAAGGTGGAAACGAAAATTCAGTTCAAAAACTGGCACCGTTATTTGTTGTGGATAAAGATATCAAATTATTATTTGTTCATTTTTTCCGTCAAAACTTATCGTATGCAAAATCTATTCTTTTTTGTTTAGCTCTTGTAAAGCATTTACACTTAAGCGATGCCAGCGATACTCATTGTGCACAGAAATTATTTAAGATTGGTCATTAACATTTAAAGGACGTCAAGATTTTTTAATCAAAAATCGGAAAAAAAAATTATCTTTCACATATTAATATTAAAATTAATTACGATTTAATTTAATTAGATTAAAACTTCTTTAAAATAAAAACATATTATTACACTTGCAGAATAATTGTTAATTGATTGTAAAAAATAATAAAGAACTTGCGATTCACAAGTTTTTTGAATGAAAATGGCCTAAATTAGCCAAAAAAATTATTGAAAACTGCAAAAAATCTTAAATCAAAGAAGCCGCAGAATTTATAAGAGCTTGCAAAAATGAGCTGGAAGATGTGAGTACATGATGATCATTTACATGGTATTCATAAATTTAGAATTAGACTTATATAATATGAATCTCAATTACAGAAAAAAAGTATTAAGTGCTAGTATTGTTCCTCATTCCTATGTGCGTAACTATTCAAAAGTTTTTAAGAGCTGATGACGGTGAAAGATGTAAGCGAATTCATTCATTTTGTATGTTCAGGTAGATATTATGAATAAATGATGAGATGGATACTTTAGCTTTCAATATAACCATTGATTTCTTATAAATTTTTTCTTTCATACTACCTTATTATTTTTAGGATGCTATCAATATCAAATCTAAAAAAACGGACTTTAAAAAGTGGTTAGTGGATTACGACTTTTTAAACTATACTTATATTATTCTAGGGGATGAAGTAGATAATATACAAAAAGTCTTTATAGTTATTAATCAAGAAAATTATGTATGTTCAGACCCACTAAAAGCTGTCAAATGATGGTATCATTGCTTAGTGATTATAGACAGGTGGCCATACGTTTGCGATTACATGTGGTCCCTCATACAACTTTTGATTTTCGAAGTAAATCTACTCAGAAAATCTCGTGCAGTAAGTTAGTTGCTGCTGTAAAACAAGCAATTGTATTTTTTTAGGATTATAAATATTATTATTTAAGTTTAACAGTTGATCTGCTGATTAGAAAAATGTAATGAGACATAAGTCTGAAAAGCACTATTAAGAAGTTTATTTACGTAACTATATAAAAATTCCTTCAGTAAAAAAATCTAATAAAAATATAAGAAAGCTTTAAATTTAATTTTAATGTTTGTACAAGACGTTTTGTATAATGTGAACTTTTTACTATAAAGCTATAATCGTAATAGCTCTGGTAACCAGATTTGTAAAATAATGGATATCAATCAAGTTTTCTATAGTATTCTCACGTTTAAATAAGTGTTACATGCAGATCCTTGTTTGCCCAGAAAGATCGTCCAAAAAATTGTGGTTTTTACATTAAATTTATTTAAAGTCATGATTTTGCCATAATAATTAAAAAATTTCTTACATGTACTAAAAAAAGAAAATTTATCATCTCAATGCATTAGTACAAAAGGTGCAAGTTTTGAAAAATGTGGTTTACTGTTTGACAGATTTTCTACTAAATCGATGAGATTTTTAGTATTGCGAAAGAAGGTATTTGTTAATTATCAAGAATATAAATAAGGCATAACTACAAGAAAATTAATGTTCATCAAGAATATAAATAAGGCATAACTACAAGAAAATTAATGTTGAAAATAAAAAAAATATTATATTTAAGCCAGCGTACGGAGTACATGGTCCTCTAATACAAACTCTCAAGATATTTTTAGAAATCAAAAGGCATTTGAAAGATGTACTACAGTATATAATAGATTTAAGCAAAGAAAAAGTTGTAGTTTTAAATATTCTGCAAACAAAAACATGGTCTCGCGTACTTGTAGAAAACAACGGGAATATTGTTCTGCGCTTATTCTTTTCATTGATGAAATCAAGACTCGAAATTCCTTAGGCAGTCGAACAGGTAACAATAACTTTTGTGCGATATACGCAACAGTTTTCTGCGTTCCTATGCAGATAAAATCAAGACTTAGTAGTATACTATTTGCTGGCCTTTTAAGCTCTGCTAATTAACAAAAAAAAATGGAAATGAGCAGGTTTTCTCTCTAGTAATTGATAAAATAAATTTTATTTTAACTCCAAACTCCAAAACCCAAACTAAGACTCACAAGTATTTCATTATTTATTAACTAGGATAAAAGGACCCTCTACATTCAATAGAACAACAGATTTTCTTGTTATGCATAACGTCAGTGTTAATCTTATGTATGACATGTTGGAGGAAGTGTGGATCTATGTTATGGTTGAGATTTTGAAGCACTTTATTTGTTTACGACGTTATTTTACGTTGCAAACATTAAATAATTTGACAAGAAATTAAAACTATGCTCTTGTGACAAATAAACCAAGAAAAATAAAATACAATAACAAAAATAATAAACTTGAGTTGAAAATAAGTGCTTCAGAAATGCTGACATTAATAAAATGGTTTGCGATGATAGTTGGCTATTTGGTTCCTAGAAACGATAAATATTAAAAACTTTTTTTAAGTATACGTAAAATTTTACATATCCTTTTGTCACCAAGAATAGTTCTAAGTCATATAAGAAAATTGGAAGATTTAATTAGAGAAAATAATACACTGTACATGGAACTATTTTGTACCTCAAAACCCTAGTTTAGCCTATTGACGCATTATTTATTGATATTGCTATGAAACAATCTGTGTGTACATTTTCAGTGTATGCGATTGAAAGCCTGACATAAGGAAATCAACTGTACGCTCCACTGCTTCATCCAAAAGTCTATTAATTACAGTTGCGATAAGAAAACCTCTGAAAATGTGTGAAATGATGCATGGTGCCAACGATTACAACAATGATGTAGAAAAAGATCATAGAGTTAGATATGTACATAAAATTTATTTGATATCTGTGATATATTATTTAAAAAAATCTGTTTGTTGTGGTTTGCGTAAGAGATCTGAAGAAGTGATTGGCAAAATAATCAAAATAATAGTCGAAAATATAAGAAAATTATTTTCCCAGCGTATTTATTCAGAAATTACATTTAAAGAATATTTTCATGCGTACTTCTGTGGTGACACTCATTCAATAAAGAAATGGGTAGCGCACAGTGACTTACCAATTAACGAGCCATGTTCATCAATAAATAAAAAAAAAACCGAAAGTCATTGTACTTGTACAGATTATATTTTGTAATTTGTTTCTCCATTTTACGCTAAATAAGTACTAAATTTTTTTAAATTTCATTTTCCATCACCATGTTTAATTTTTTATTACTATATTTTATTTTTTATTACATTCGATGATGTTGAGTAGGCTTTTGACAAACTTCCTTTACTAATTACGGAAAATAGAAAATACGCAGCAACATCTGCAATCTGAGGAGTGCACGGCGTGCCTCCAATAGATATAGTGACATCTGCCGCAACTTGGAGGGCAAGCTACGTGCCTCCCGCAAGACCGTGTCCATGCAGAACAGGAGAAATCACTGCTTTTCTACCTGGAGATTAGCTTCCCCCCCCTTAATTTTTTAGTTTATCTCATTCACTTGTGTGGTACAGCCAAAATGCCTTTTTCATTTTTTTTCTTATTATTTTGCGCTACTTGAAACAAAATATTAGGAATGTTTACTCATACAAAATTTTTTGCTGTACACGCTGATATTTTAATTTTTTCTGTATATGCAACTGTCAAGAGATATAAGCGAAAAAAACTTTAAAAGACAGTTTCACACAATTTTAACATCATTAGACCGTTTTAAATGGCTCACAACTATTGCTCTTAAAATAGGCAGGCTCAATTATATGTAATCTAAAAAACGCCCAATCATCAATAAATTTTTAAATTTAGAGGTTTCTTGGTTGGTATCCATAGATAATTAAAACAAAGATTGGATAGGCGTGCAGCGTAGTAGAATCGATAAGGTTCTTGACTACGAATCCGAAGGATGTGGTTTGATTCTCCGAGTCAGTAAAATTTAAAAATATTATTCATACATACTTCAAAAATAACATATATGTGTACGTATGTATATGCTATAGATACAGTATACCTCACTAATGAGAGAGGGGTATCAGTAAGCACTCGGAGGAAGAGACAGAGAGAGAAGCCGAGTCGCGTTTAACCTGAGATCGTACCATCGCACGGGTCACTTTATCACGTCGATTGAACCCCCAAGCCCACCAATAGATGTTTTACATCAGAAAGTCGCTGTTCATTAAAACCATGACCTCATTGTAAACACTTTCTCTTACTTACTTTTTTTATACCCTCTGCCTAGATTGCCTAGGGACTGACATCAATTTCACTGGCAACCTGCTCATCTTGCGAGGTGCCTATCACCACCAATTTCCTACTAGCCTTAACAAATTTTCTGCTTACCCCTGCATTCCTATCTTGTTTTAAATCACTAAGAAGAGCTTTTTAACACTGTAAATACTTCTAATAGTATCATACTATACTTAATCAGCTCTTATATTTGCTATGCACTGAATCGGAGGTGGCGCCATCCACATCTAGGAACTGTCTAGAGTTCCTTACTTATTGTTACTCGTCTAAAAAAAACATTTAATATAATTCTTGCATCGTAAATAAGAAGCTATGCCTTATAGATATTTCTTAGCTTTAGAAATGGTAAAAAAAAAAAGTTTTTTGATGGTCATGTAGTATTTTATTGCAGCCCCCGATAAAAATCACAACAAAATCTGTACCCCATCAATTTTCCAGCCCAAAACGCTGATACGGAGTTGTGTTTTAGGTTGTGATGATTACATGAAAAGTTCTACAAATTTAGAATTTTACTTACATTCTACTCCAAATAATAAATTTGCGTACAGAGAAGAAGAACGTAAAAAATAGGGTAAGAGGCTACACAGCAATATAACTCTGATAGCTCAAATCAGTAGCCTACAGCAAATTCACGAATATGCTCACAGCATTTTTTGAATTATGAGAAGTCCCATGATTCTCGTCATTCAAGTAACATCCCTAGAATTTTTTCAATGCCTCATTTAAAAACTCGAATCAATGCAGCCACTGCTTTCAATAGGTATGATTTTTAAGTTAAATGGAGAACTGTTTTAAAAAATAAGCCAACAAAAGAAGGCAGTTATCATGTCTCCAAGAAAATAAAAAAGTATCTAACCAATCACTGGATATGTCAAGTCAACCAAACGTTCCAGAAGGTAATGTACACTTACCTACAGTTATATGTGTCCTTCCAGACCATAAAGTGGACTATAGCCAAAAGGACTTAAATAACTGTAGGTAAGTGTACAATAAGTGTTATTCTTAAATTTCTTAAAGAAAGTCAAGTATGTTCTCCTAAATCATCAAATAGCATCATGTTTTTATATGCAATTTATTTCAAGGATCAACCAAATATGATGCACAAACACAAGCTTGATAATTCAATGATGAGGTCAATAATGCTAACGTAAGCTCTATAGGATTTCATGAATTTTTTAGTGTCAAGAGTGAAAAAGAGTTACTAGACTTACCTGGCATGTAAATCCCAGTGTCTTAGTTGCTTCTTAAAATAATTAAAAGCTGGTTTCCAGAGAATGCCACAAGACAAATTCAGGATGACGACAAGCTCCTTTTGTTTCTGATAAAAATAAAAAGTGGAATGACTTTTTTAGCCGTTGCTGTATTATTTGCCATGCACAGAAAAACAGCATCAATATATTTTATTTCATTTTGGAGTTTCTGGTAACAAAATGTAAGAACCTTATATTTTGACCATCTAGAGAAGCTGTGCAGGCCACGCTGCCTCCTTTATTCAAGCCTGAGTACAGCAAGTGCAGAGTTATCATAGATTCTACCAGCATTTAGCTGTAAAACAACCACCTAGCCTTTATCGAAAAGTCCAATTTCACTCACACTATAAAAAGGGATGTAAAGTAAAAGTGCTAGTTAAATGCACTCCTTCTAGTTTCATCTCTTGATTAGGTAAGTGCCAAGGTGATCGTACGAATGACGCTCTAATAACTGTATCATTGGATCTGTTTAATATCTTGGAGCCAGGTGATATAGTTGTAGCAGGTAAAGGAGTTCCACAAATTAATACTTTGCTAGATAAATCTGGTGAGGATATTCTTCTGGTGATGACACCATTTTTGCAAAGTCAACATTTTGCATCTGAAGAAGTGCACAAGACGTATTAGGTAGCTAAAGTCAGTATTAATATAGAAATAATCTTGCAAAAGATTAAAACTTACAACAAAGTCGATAAATTCCCCATTAAAATGTTGCCCGATGTTGAAAATATTGTATTTATGTGATGCATTCTTGTAAACGTACAAGCACCTATCATTAATACTAAATAATGTTCTGGATTTAAATAAATACTGAGATATTATTCATCGACATATTTATTAAATTGCAATTCTTAAGCCATTACAGTATTATATTTTATAGTAATAGCTATGCTACTTTTACTTAAATCATTGTTTTTGGACAAAAAACCACAGATTGTCAAGTTTTATGAAAATCTAAAATTGCACTCACTTCTCAATACTTTCTTCCTAAACTAGACCATAATCGTTACCACTGGATTTTCTGTTGTAATTAAATAATAATGGCAAAAAAAGTCTATTAATTACAGTTGCGATAAGAAAACCTCTGAAAATGTGTGAAATGATGCATGGTGTCAACGATTACAACAATAATGTGGAAAAAGATCATAGAGTTAGATATACCGTAATCGTTATCACTGAATTTTCTGTTGTAATTAAATAATGATGGCAAAAAAAGTCCATAGGAAAATGTTCCAACTTCACAACAAGTTTTTCGAAAATTCTTCGTCTTTTAGTACGCTTACCAATGCCACTTCCTTTAGGTGACCGAAAATAAAACAGTACAATCATCTTCAACGATAAATCCGTCAGGACTCACACATAGCGATGATTGTCAAGGTGCAACATATAATCCAACGAATTTCACGTTATCATTACATTTCTTTGAATATTCAGAAATAAAAATTCTTTCATATTTCAAACCCGTTGGAAATAAGAGCGACCTACAGTAGGCCCGGCTTTTGTGTACATTGTGTACATTTGCAGTCTCTGTCGGCTCAACGCTCTGTGCGTGTGCGCTTGGTCGATTAGGCGCACTGCAGGTGTGTGTGTGCGTATTCACGCGGCAAGCTTTGTATACTGTAAGCGCCAGATTATACTTAGCTCTCATTGAAGAAAGACTCTCTTAATTTACGTTGCCAAACTCAAGCATTCCAAGGTGCATACATCATCTTAAATGCTAGTGTAAATCTTCTGATTAACTCTCGCAAGACAGTGGACAAAACTCAGTTGTGCAGTGCAGTGCTCTTAGTGCTTTATTTAAGTTGCTCACTGCATAATCTGCAGACCAGCTCAAATAGTTAACCTCATCGAACTACCAGTGATTATCAACAGCAAGACTCAGTAAAACTCTTTTGTATTCCTACAGACAGTAATTGTGCATTTCTACAGACAGTGGTTTTTCGTTAATCAATATTTCAATCAGTTATACTATATCAGTGCTTTCATTTTCACATTTATTTCGTGTAACTTTCAAACTCTCTTGCGAGCTCAAGGCCAGTGCGTGTTTACATATTGTGTTATTCAACTTGACTCTTTTCTTTCTACATTCTTCGCTTTTATATATTTCAATAGTTCATTGCTTTAAGATTATAGACATTATTTCTTTTCTTCTGTATTATTTTGACCTTTACTATTTTTTTGAATATTAACTGTGATTTTTCTTGGCCTTTGAGTGACATTAAAAGTTGTTAGTTTATGCTGTTTAATTTTATTGTGTTTTATAGTGTCTTCCTAATCACCCTATCCGAGCCCAGTGTGTCCTTACGCACACGCCTCGTACATTTGTGGTCCTTCAAACATGATCAGGGTGATTGGGGAGTGATCCAGTGGCAGTGCGCGATGGGAGAAACAAGATAACTCATCCACATTTAGTAACATTTAGACTCAATCGAAACGGAGCAAAGCTCAGCACGCTCATAAGGGTCAAACTCAACCGCTTGGCAACACTCAACCGGGCAGCAACGCTCAGCAGAATCGGGTTGGGAGTTCGGCTCGGTCGCAGGATGATAGACCGGCTCCTCCAGTGTTCCCGTGCACGTACTGCAACCAGTAACACTTTATTGCTCGCTGTCTAGCATTCGTGGCCCTCTCTATTGACCAACGATACCAGTTCGTGAATGAAAAGCCTTTGTGCTTCAACTGTTTGGGCCGCCATACTGCTGCTGAATGTATGAACACAAAGAGGTGCCAAACCTGTGGTTAGGCTCACCATACCATAATTCACGGCGCTTGGTTGTTGCAACCGATCAGCAGGTTGGCGTCTCAGCCGACTCAACATCAAGAATAGGAAATCAGCGCAGCCATCAGACAAACTCATTGTCGAAACTCCACATCTAGTAATACTCATCCCAGAGTCAACATCAAATCAAACTCAACAAGGATCACATCGTCCAACCAAACATCTAGTCACTCATCTATCTTGTTGCCAACAGCAGTAGCCCAGGTTCGTGCTCCAGCTGCACATCATCATCTCAGGCTTCTGATCGATCAAGGTTCAGAATTATCATATATTACGGAAGATGCTGTGAAGCGTCTGCAGCTGACGCGCACGAAGTCCAACATCTGTATTCTGGGCATTGGAGGCCACGTAGTTAGTAAAGCACTTGGTAAAGTAGATCTCAGATTGTTTTCATTACATTCTGACTCCAGCGTCGATGTGGTGCTCCACGTCTTGCCTAGAGGAACAGCTTTACTACCATCTTTTCAATGTAAGACCAGATCGTGGCTGCATATGAAGTTTTTGGAGTTAGCTGACCCCCATTTCTATCTGCCACGAGACATAGACTTGCTACTTGGCACTGACTACTATTCAGCTATAATCACCTTAGATCTGCTCAGAGGTTCTTTATTAGAAACTATCGCTTAACGTACACTGAAGATAAACTCTTGGAATTACTCATTAATTTCTGGATTCAAGAAGACGTCCCTTCACAGTCAAGCTTGCAGCTTACACCAGAGGAACAGGAGTGTGAAGAGCTCTTCTTACGAACTTACTCTCGGGATTGCACTAGAAGATACGTGGTGAAACTTCCTCTGAAGCAATCTCCATCTCTGCTGGGCAACTCAGTCAACTAAGCTCGTAAATGCTTCGATCGCACGGTGGCCAGGCTCAAAACAGACGACAAGTACGACAAAACGACAAGATCTACACAGATTTCATGAATAAATATTTGAGTCTTAGCCATATGCGACTGGTGCCTGCAGATGAGCTCAACATCAAGCTCCATTTTTATCTGCTTCATCACGGCGTATTGAAGAAAGATGGAGACAACGACAAAATCAGGGTGGTTTTTCAATGGATCAGCCCTTACATCCTCTGAACATTCACTCAACAGCATTACTCACACGGAACCTAATCTACTGCCCAACATAACAGATATACTCTTCTGGTTACGCACATTCAAATGGACTTTCTCTGCAGACATCTCCAAGATGTATCGTCAGATCAAGGTTCATCCAGACGATTGGAATCTTCAGCGAATCATCTGGCATAGCAAAACTTACAAGGAAGCTCACTTTCAGCTCACCACAGTGACCTACGGGACGAGGCCTGCTCCATTTCTGGCCACACGCACACTGCTGCAGCTGGTGAAGGATGAAGGGCACCGTTACCCCCAGGCGGTCCGGATTCTCACCAGCGGCAAATATGTGGACGACATTTTTGGTGGAGCGGAGACTCCAGATGAGCTGAATGAGCAGGCCCTCTAACTCAAGGAGCTGTGAATGGCGGGCGGATTGCCCCTGGCTAAGTGACACTCAAACTCGACAGGATTCAGTTACTCAAACTCCAGTGAAGAATCGGCACTCTCTCTCGATGACTGCGATGCTAAAGTACTCGGAATGGTTTGGAAATCACTTTCAGACAATCTCACCTTTCAGTGCACACTCAAGCCTCTCAATTAAACTCCAACGACGAGAGCAATTCTTTCAGAAATATCTCAAATCTTCGATCCTCTTGGAATAGTTGCTCCAGTGATTGTTGCAGCCAAACTCATCATTCATGAATTGTGGCTACTTAAAAATATATGGGATACACCCATACCAGATGCTCTTGCTCAGAGGTGGCTACCAATACGAGGTGATCTAGCGAAACTCTCCGGAGTGACGGTTCCTAGATGGCTTGGAGCACATCCTTCTTCTGCAGTGAAACTCCATGGCTTTGCTGATACGTATTAGTGTCATCAGTCTTGGACTCGGAGTTCCTACTCAGGCTCAGTAAGTCCAGCTCCACATTTTACAAACTCTATCATATTACAGCCACCCTCTTACTTGCTTGTACCAAGTTCAAAGCCTTACTCACACACCAGGAATCATCCATAGCTGTCACTGCAGAACTCATCACTCAAGCTAAGCTCTTACTCATCAAACTATTTCAACAGGAATGTTTCAAGGAGGTAATCAAGATGCTCAAATCAGGTTCTCTCCCAAGGGGCCATGTTTTCCACCGGTTGATGGCATATACTGATGATGCTGGAATACTGCGTGTCGGAGGCAGACTCATGAATGCCAAGCTCAGACCTGATGCAAAACATCATGCTCTACTTCCTCGTCAAGCTATATTCACCAGTTTGGTTATCGATCAGGCTCATCTGCAAACTCTACACGGAGGAACTCAGCTCACTCTTAGCAAAACTCGTCAAGAGTTTTGGATAATCGTTGGAAGGGCCCCCATCCGATCCAGGATCCTCTACTGTGTCAAATGTGCCAGGTACCAGGCACAAAGAGCACAACAACTTATAGGACAGTTAGCCCAGGCCAGGGTGACTTTCTCCAGACCGTTTGCTCGACTACGCAGGTCCAATACATCTTAAATCTTGGCGTGGCAGAGGGTCGAAGACATACAAGGGTTGGATGTGTGTGTTCGTGTGTTCTTCGACTTCTGCTGTGCATCTCAAAGCAGTGACAGATTACTCTACCGAAGGATTCTTGTCAGCGTATTGGCAATTTGTCTCACGTCGGGGACGTCCATTTAAGTTGTATTCTGATTGTCGGTCGAACTTTGTTGGTGCATACAGGGCTCTTCAACAGTTATACTCAGAAGCAATCAGTCCAAATTCTCATCTATCAGCCATGCTCGCCCAAGATGGAACGTCATGGCACTTCAACCCTCCAGCTGCTCCTTACATGGGAGGAAAATGGGAGGCAGTAGTGAAGTCGATGAAACACCATCTCCATCGGACTATGGAAGAGACTCTTGACACGCTTGGAGAGATGACGACGTTGCTCACTCAAATCGAAGCAATACTTAACTCTAGACCACTAGAACCACTTACCAATGATCCAGACGATTTAGACACCCTCACTCTAGGACACTTCTTAGTCGGATCGGCGCTAAACTCACCACCAGAGCCGTGCTTGTTGGATTCACCTTCAGCAAGGCTCACTCGCTGGCAGCTGATCCAAGCTCAAAAACAAAGGTTTTCGCAGCAGTGGTCTACACAGAACTTGCTCAGATTAAACTCAATATCCAAGTGGCTTTCTCCAGCTCATGACATCAAGACAGGCTCATTGGTGCTTATAACTAGTGAGACTATACCACCAGGAAAATGGCTGCTGGCCAGAGTCATTGACATCCAGCCAGGCAAGGATGGCCTGATTAGAGTGGTGACTCTCAAGACCTCAGTGGGCGTGCTCAGGAGACCAATTCACAAGTTGGTGCCACTGCCAGTCTACGACTGTTGTCAGCCGTTGACTGACGGCGGGTGGAATGTTGGAAATAAGAGCGACCGACAGTAGGCCCGGCTTTTGTGTACATTGTGTACATTTGCAGTCTCTGTCGGCTCAACGCTCTGTGCGTGTGCGCTTGGTCGATTAGGCGCACTGCAGGTGTGTGTGTGCGTATTCACGCAGCAAGCTTTGTATACTGTAAGCGCCAGATTATACTTAGCTCTCATTGAAGTAAGACTCTCTTAATTTACGTTGCCAAAAACAAGCATTCCAAGGTGCATACATCATCTTAAATGCTAGTGTAAATCTTCTGATTAACTCTCGCAAGACAGTGGACAAAACTCAGTTGTGCAGTGCAGTGCTCTTAGTGCTTTATTTAAGTTGCTCACTGCATAATCTGCAGACCAGCTCAAATAGTTAACCTCATCGAACTACCAGTGATTATCAACAGCAAGACTCAGTAAAACTCTTTTGTATTCCTGCAGACAGTAATTGTGCATTTCTACAGACAGTGGTTTTTCGTTAATCAATATTTCAATCAGTTATACTATATCAGTGCTTTCATTTTCACATTTATTTCGTGTAACTTTCAAACTCTCTTGCAAGCTCAAGGCCAGTGCGTGTTTACATATTGTGTTATTCAACTTGACTCTTTTCTTTCTACATTCTTCGCTTTTATATATTTCAATAGTTTATTGCTTTAAGATTATAGACATTATTTCTTTTCTTCTGTATTATTTTGACCTTTACTATTTTTTTGAATATTAACTGTGATTTTTCTTGGCCTTTGAGTGACATTAAAAGTTGTTAGTTTATGCTGTTTAATTTTATTGTGTTTTATAGTGTCTTCCTAATCACCCTATCCGAGCCCAGTGTGTCCTTACGCACACGCCTCGTACAAAACTATATTTAAAAGATTTTCTGCTCAGTTTTTTTCTTGGTCTTATAAATACGTTTGCTAGTTTTTTAACTGTTTTTTTTCAATGACTTCTAATTGAATGAGCCTGTAAACTGGCACTAATCCTTTTGAACCTTTCCTTGTATTAAACATCACTGTCACTCTGTTCAATAGTATTAACACAATTTTACTATCCCATTTCCATCTAATGTAATATTTTCATTATAAAAACTCTTCTATTCTTCAGTTTCAATTACTACGTTTGCAGAATAAATAATGTTACTCGTTGAAAAACTTATCAAACTCATAGCCTAAATTTCAGCGCAATTAAATACACTTATATCAACTACGTTCTTTTTCTAATCATTCAAAATTTTTTTTACGATAGCACAGCTTTCACTCATCATTTAAATATTGATAATTCAATGCGAACGACAGTTTGTATTCATTACATTTTCAAATTTAAAGTGATATGCTTTTTGTGTTTACCAATCGTAAGTACTTTTTTTTGTGTACATCAGAAATAATCAAAGAATTAGAGCATTTACTTTTTCCTACTAACGCATCCGAAGGCTTTTTCAAATCCTGTTCCGGTAAAGTTTTTGATATACGAGGTGTGATCAAAAAGTAAGGTGACTTTTTAAATGGTACGCGCTCCTTACACCTTAAGTTAAACATTGTTTTTTTATTATGTTGGTACACTAGTCAGGATCATATGTTCATAGTTTTGATTATATAGCATGGGTTGTTTTTATGTGAGAGACTAAAAGGTTAGACTCGTGTTTGCGTACTCGGCGATTTCTATTTGTTGCAAATAATAAAGCAAAGAGTTTGCATTAATTTTTGTGTAAAAAATGGTATTAAGTAATCAAAAACTCTTGAAATGTTGACAGTGGCCTACGGTGAGTCAACTATGAGCCAAAAAAATGTTTAAAAGTGGTATAAGTTATTCTAAGAGGGCCAAGAAAATGTTAATAATGAACCTTGCTCTAGGCAACCCAGCACGTCAAACACCGACGAAAATGTTTAGAAAGTGAAAGAAATGGTGCTAAAAGATCGTCGAATCATAATTAGAGAAATAGCTGATGTTCTTGACATATCAGTTGGCTCATGCCAATCAATTTTGACGGATGTTTTGGGTATGAGACGTGTATCCGCGAACACCATGATAATGCACCTGCACACAAGTCGTTATTAGTTAGTAGTTTTTTGTCCAAAAACAGTACTTCCATCATGCCTCAGCCACCATACTTACCAAACTTGGCCCCCAGCAACTTTTTTCTCCTTTCAAAATTAAAAAAGCTCATGAAAGGACGAAGATTTGCCACGATTTAGGAGATGAAAGCTACATTGCTGGAGAAGCTCAAAGCAAATCCCAAAATAGCATTTAAGAAGTGTTTTGACGACTGGAAAAAGCGTTGGCACAAGTGCATTGTATCTGAAGGGGATTATTTTGAAGGGGATAACATAGTTTTAGATGAGTAAATAAATATTTTTTCATAAAAAAGAAAAGTCGCCTTACTTTTTGATCACACCTTGTACTTCTGTCCGTGTTGATGTTATGTATAAGAGCACTAATATGTTTACATTATTTAGCGGTGGATGTCACACAGGTGCACGATGCATGAGTTACTGTTCTGTCGTGGTCTAACTGGATAATAGAATCAATAGCATACTATCAAACGACGTATATATTTAATGCAGGATTATTGTAGCGAAATAAAAATACCTTCAGTCGAACTTTATATGGATATTTAGTTACATTTGTTGTTTTGAAAATGCTGCACCTGATCAGTCAATGATCTTCGATTCTCGTAACCTCCTCCACTCGTTGAACGTAAGATTCTGCTAATAATTTTCCTTCGGTAAGCTTTCGTGGCTTAAAATCAATTGCATGCCTAATAGGAGCAAAGCGCGTTTTACCAATTACTTCTATGGTGATTACAGCTAATATCTACAAGTAACAGGGATAAAACTCGTAAATAGTTGATGAAATGTGAGTGTAGTGATGTACTACTATTAAAAATATAATTCTAGGGGACCTGGTGTAGAATCACTTAATGTTTGTAGGTGTTAAATAATTTTTTTA
Organism: Copidosoma floridanum; assembly: GCF_036245765.1. Classification (NCBI taxonomy): domain Eukaryota; kingdom Metazoa; phylum Arthropoda; class Insecta; order Hymenoptera; family Encyrtidae; genus Copidosoma; species Copidosoma floridanum. The sequence continues at coordinate 14,100,535 of NW_028321897.1, read as the reverse complement.
ATTAGGAGTCCACTTAAATGCATTGTTTTGATGTAAAGAACTCTTGACAGCTCTTGGCTGTAGATGGCGCCAACTCCGATTTGGTACATAGCAGATACTCGTAGTCAGTCAGGCAAAGAATTGAAGTATACATCTTTATTCTCTAAAAAACCCTTATGGCTTGCTTCCAGCATAGTTTTTTTTCAGCCGTATGCCACTTAGTTTACGATACAAATGAGAGATAAAATAAGTAAAGCAATATTTTTGGATGTATTTTTAAAATTTTGTAATTATAGTTATATTTAAACGTTTATCATGTTTACAAACAACATTGATCTTGTCAATACAAAACATCCAAATTTCTCTAAATTTATTCACAATTTTAAAAATAATAATGAAGTCTCTTAAAATGAAATGTTTAAACGAAATTTATTATTTTACTTGACATTTTACCAACAATGAAAATAAAAAAGCATCATGATAAACTGCGAAATATAAAGATAGTCTCTTACACTACGTTTCTTAACGCTTAAGAAAGTTTTAAGAACTGTCTCATTGATATAATAAATTTAATTTAATTGGTATTAAAACAATTATCTAAATATAATAACTACTCTGACTACATTTTTATATTTTAGAAGAAAACTGAAACGACTTAATATTGGCGGTAATGAGCTTCTACAGATACCAACAACCTCACTGTCATCTTTACATATGCTAAAAAAGTTAGAAATGCAAGAGAACCGTATTCCCACCATAAAACAAGAAGATTTTCAAGGTATGACTGAGTGTAATCATTACTTTACTACTTTATAATGTATTCAACTTTTTTTCTTGTAACCTTAACTGATAATGTTATAAACTAACACTTATTTCCGTATACGGCGTGTCATAAATGTTTTAATGCCATGATACTATATGCAACGTGTGGATTTTAATAAGGTTCCTACGATTAGCAAACTCAGCATAGATGGCGTGCTGTAGCTAAGAGGAAAATGGCGTCACTGACACACTACGGCTATAAGTGACAACGGTATACGGTAATGTGGACTTAATTATGTAACAACATATCCGTCACGCTGACATCAGAAGATCATAAATACAATATTTGTGTCAATGTGACGCCATTTTTCTCTTAGCTACAATACGCCTTGTACGCTGAGTTTGCGGTCTGTAGGGACCTCATACTCACTATGATAAAAATTAATATACGTTATTATCCAGGGAACTAAACTAACTAAGCAAAGAGTAGTGCCACTTTAGGAACTGTCTACTATTTAATATAAATTGGCTACACTTTTAGCCAGAACTTATATTGACTTGGAATAACGACTTCTTAAATAGTGGATCTTGTAGCATGGCTGTTCGACAAAAGCACCGAGAAAGAGTGTTTCATAGTAAGATCTCTGTAATTTTTATAGATTTCTGTTGCATGAGCACTAATTGATTTTTTCCTAATGTATCATCTAGGTAGTTTTCTTCTTATCTATGTTTCACTTTGAGGTGATCTTTTGTAAGAAATTGTGAAGAAAATAGCTAAGAGAGAGAGTCAGATTGAATAATAATTTATCTTTATTTTTAATTACTGTGCATGCCTTTATTTAAGTCGTTGTAAAGTGTTATATTTTTAGAAAATGATAATTGTTTCTTAATATAATTATTATTTCTATGCTTATTACATTTAATAATAGTTACTCTTAATGGGAAACATCCAATGTTTTTTGTACAACAGGCCATGGTTTTCACGGTATTGAAACATAATTAAATAAACAAAGACGTTTACCCTTAACTTGATATAATTTTACTGTTACTTTTTTTTACTAAAATCAAAATTAACTGTTTAATTATCGGTAGAGAGTGATGAGAGAGGTATAAGGTGCAAATACCTCATTTTGAGTTCTGAGTACAATACTAAGTTTGTATTTAGCATTTTCATGCTTAGCAAGGATCTATTTAGAAAAAAAAAGAAGGTCCTATGGTGGAAAATTATTTCTAATATTAAGTTGCTTACTGCACTGTAAGTAAGAACAGTATTTATTACAAAAATTGTATCCAAATAAGGTTACCTTACGGTTCCAATATCTCAACTGATATCTGGCCTTTTTAAATTTTTTGAATGGTTGCTTCTACTGAATGCTGAATTTCTTATTCGATTTTCTAACATGCTGAAAGAAGCTGCTACAAAAATGTTTTAAATATTATAAAGTGAAATAAAAGACATTGTTAGAAATGATAAAGGCTAGAATTATGTCATACAAAGTAAAGAGAATAGCTACCATAATAAAGCGTATGCTTGAACAATCGTTTATAGGAACTTATACCTATTAAATATAGTGCCAATCGTGTTATATTTAACTTTAACTTTACTTTGCTGGTTGTAAAGAACTTTCTGTTATAATTTTTCTAGGTAAAGCAAGGAAGCACTATCACATGTTGTGGATAACGACTTAAAAAAATTTTTTTTTTAAAGTTCTTTTAACCATTGTGTATAGTTGATAAATAGGACCTTAGTTGTCAACTAACAAGTGACTAGAAAATAATTCCATACAGTTCCTATTAAAACAGAAGTACGTAATTATACTTCTGTTTTAATATGAACTGTTCAATATAACAGTAATTACCATTCAAGATTTAACTTATTATTTAAAAATAATAACTCAAATCTTCAATGGTAATTACTGTTATTGTAGCTATAAAAATGTGTAGAGAGAAGATATTAATGTTTATTTAGTGAGACGTGTTCGCAGCTGTGATCTTTGCGCAGAGTTAAATAGATAATAGCTGTTATAAATAAGCCTTTAAAAAAATGTGTCTACTATAATACCTTCAAGTATATTAAATCGTATTAAAACGCAAGGATGCAAGAGTTTTTTGATCGATTTTAAAAAAGTTTTGAAAATTTAAAATAAAGTTCTTTTTTCTCTTTATCTATTAAAAACCCTGGAAACCCTTAGTGAGAGCCTTGTCATAAGAAAAATTAAATAAGTGTTGTCTGATAGATTTAAAAAGGTTATGTAGATAATATATTTAAATACGTTTCTCATCCCAAAAATTTAGGCTATATCTATTGTTACATCTATAATAATAGCTATTTTCATACGTTTTTATAATTACGTGCAGTTGGATATAATAATAAGCATGAAAAAAAAACAGGTGCAAGCCTTGGGACCCATGACGGATGTTAGAAATTTAAAAATATGTTATTGAACACGGTAGTATTTCATTGTCTATGATAAAAATAGTAGTTTTCGACAGATAAGTGCCGTTGTCTTTAGATTTATTTTGCAACCCAAGGGACCTGTGAAACAGGGCCCAAGGAACGTTCGGCAGCCACGGAGCAATGTCACGTATGTGATGAATCCTATTTTTTCTACTGAGCGCACACCAGCCTCTCAAAACCGTGCGAGATAGGAAAAGTATTTATGTTTTTGACTCTTAATTATCTTTATTTCACATTTTTATGTTAAAAAGACAATATATTCATAAATGTAAATTTTTATCAGTAAAGATTATGGATTAGAAATAAGCAACTTATGTTTATATTGTTTTTTTCTTTCTTATTAACAAATAAACAACGAGAACATAAAAAAACAATACCAAGCAGCAAACAGTATTTCTATACCACCTACTTACACATAGGTCCATACATTAGTTTAACAAACAATCGTGTGTATTGCTTCCTCTGTCTTTCTTTTCCTTTTTGGACACCTGTTTATTGTGCATGGTTGGGTACCTGCGCGAATTTTGTTGGCTGTTTATTAAAGATGGGTTGAAATAAAAATTCAAGAAGCACAATTGGAAGACCTCAGAAGAACTTTGCATTATGGCCACAAATTAATGTTTTTCAATAATCCTGTTCACAGGGAAAAAATTGTTTTAAATAATAAAATAATTCTACTAATTCTGATATTAATTCATCATTTTGGATACATGCAAGATATTAAAAATCCATGAAAAAGGACTACTTGTATAAGCACAATAGAGAGAGAGAGAGAGCAAGCGAGACACCAGACGATCAATGGGTCTTTCTATCTCACTTACTTTTACAGATACTGCCAAAATTAATTTTTTATTTTTTTCTCAACATTTTGCGCCAGTCAAAACAAAATTGAAAGTGCTAAATAATAAAAAATTTTTTGCTCTACATGCTGGTATTCCTAATTTTCTGTATATCAAACAGTGGTGCCAGACGGGACGGTATTCCCCTTAAAGTAGAGTTCAGCACTCTAAAGGCTCGCAAGCTACTGGCTGGTGCAAGTATAGTACAGCTCGAAAGAGTCTGTACCCCAGTTTCCCTACTCCTACTTTCTTTCTTCCTGTGGTATATATATGGTTGACCCAAGCCCACTCCACAGCTTCTATATAACATCTATACGTCCTTCGCCGTAAAGCGCGGTAGCCGAGTGGGCTACATGGTTCATGTTTGGCTAGTCATACCTTCAAATCGCAGGTGTGGTAATTTTTTTTTTCTTTTTCTTTTTTTTTATTTCTTTACGGTTACCACATTTAAAAATTTATTGCAATGGATTAATGGTTACAAAAATTGCGCTTACAATTTGTTTCAAATGTATTAATTTATAAGTATGTTTTACAAATTTTAGCCATAGTAACTGCCTACAAATTACTACAAAGCTTTCTGAAGCATAAGGGTTGCTATAAATAAGAAGTAAAAAACATTTCAAGCCCTTGGTTATTAAAATCTGTCAAGGTGCGTCTAATACATATGATTATTATGCAATTTAGTAATATTAAACCTGTTTTTCGTAACCACCTCAGATAATTAATAATGTATTTTTTTTTAAAAGGGTTTTATTCAATGCAGGTAAGGTAACAATTTATTTTACGTTTATTAAAAAAAAAGAAGATCGAGAGCACCGTTTAATTATGTGTTTACATTTTATAAAGCACGAATATAAACATTTGATAATACATACGCCAAGTTGTCATAGAATTAAACACTTCTACAGGGTGAGAATTTAATTTTATTACCATAGCTACAAAATGCAATTGCCACTTTGCGCACTTAAAAAAACATTGTGCATTGGCAGAAAATGGCCCCGTGGGCGAAAAAAGCACTTTACGCCCTCGGTTAAAAAATACATAACTTACACGCAAACTGGAGTAATATTCGTAATATACTGTATTAGGCAGACTTCCACATTACCACTGAGGTACTGCCTATTCACTCCGTGGAACAATTTGAAGCAACGTCTCTTGTAGGAGAAAACATGTCGGTTCTGACAAACACGAACTTATGAAAAATGATATCTTACAAGTGTTTGATTTAACAATAGATGTATACGTACATTACAAAACTCCCGTAAATTTATTAGGTGCTGAGTATACGTCTGAGATGAAAAATATCTATTCAACAGTGCACCAAGAAAAAAGTTTTTTAAATAGCACTTTTTTTTATTAAAATGATATTTGAAATTAAAAAGACCTACTTTAGTTGTGAAAGATACATTATTGTTGAAATAAACAGTTGTAACAGATAATTGCCCATAAGGGCCTAAGGGCCATAACATACTGTGTATTCTTGTTAGTTAGTATCGACATTTTTTCACCTGTAGGTGGCGTTGTTTCAAACTGATGCACGAAGTTAATAGCAAGTTAGGTTGTTTTAGTTGCAAGTACACCAAAAATTTTATTTGATTTGAATTATTTGGCATTAAGAACTACACAATTATCTTAAACAAATGTCATGTATGTTAATACAGATGTACTTGTAAGGCAGGTACCTGTGCCAAGTGCCATATTTTAACCTTACCTATTACCATATTTAATGAAGAAATTTGTTCATGCAACATGCAATAGATAATATTAGCTATCACCAAAGTAGAAGGAAGAGTTAGTTTCAATTATACATAGTAGTGGAATTAAAAAGACTGAAGTCTCACTCCGTCGGTTCAAAATCAAAGTTCGTCTTACCCCTGGCTTCACCAAGTGAACGCAAAAAACATCGTGTATTAAGTAACTCTATACCAGTCTTGTTACCTTTGACAGCTTTAAGGTCAGTAACGTCAGAAAAATTTCTTGTGGGTTCTGCATTGGAGTGTGGAAGAGAAAAAATAGCTGTCCCTAATAACCTTAAGGTTGAAAAGACTAAGATATCTCCAGTAATCGTATTAAATATAATTGTTCAAAACTCTTCAACTGATGACTTTAATAATTCATCGCGTTTCACAGAATCAAAGAAAAACTGTAATTTTATTCATTACACAGTTATTTTTGAGGGATCAAATTTTGGGAAATACTTGTGAAAGCAATACAAATCCTTTAATTCTCCATTTCTTTCAGCATTTAAGGACACCAATGGCTCAACAAAATCTAAATGCCGCAAAGAACTATGATGTAGTAAAAAATGTGTTTTCATTTCTTTCAACGATGTCATATGAAAATTTAAACAGTTTTCTCGAACTTCATCAATAGAATCTTTCAAGATTTCAGCAAAAATTTTGGGAGCATAAGGGCCAAAGTCAACATCGGAGATTTATTGCAAATGATCTTAACAACAAAGTTAGTTGAAACTAAAAGATCAAGGGATTTTGCATGTAAAAAATTAGACCCGATTTCTTTTATAATTTGTATTACAGACCAGTCAAGCAGATAAATCATTAATCCCTTCGTTTGGAAAATAGCATTGAAGGAGTTGAACAATTAAAGCACAAAGCTCATTAACAAAACGTAAAATTTGAAACGAGCATCACATAAAGCATCTAAGATTTTTTCCGTGCTACATTTTTCCTCTTTTCCAATTTCATCATAATTTTCAGCTTCAGAGTTTAATTTATTTATTTTGGTACTGCTATTTTCAAGAACTTTAAGTGTGAAATAATCAATTAATCCAAGGTAATCGATGCGAATTCTGTCATAACATTTTTGAGCTTCCAGCTATCGTGTACCCGATAATCTTTCAATTTTATTTTTTGGCAATCCACGTAAGCCTAGACATTCTTGAAGCTCTCTAAAACGTTTTGAGCTAAGAGAGAAGTAGTTGTGTATCGCCTTAATCGTAGTTTTAACCATTTTGAAAGTTTGACTACTACTTGATTTGGCAACTAGAGCAGAGGTATGGCATATACAATTTAATACTATTAAAGAGGGAACGACATCTTTTAAATGCTTTTGAAAGCCATTCTTTTTTTCCCGTCATAATACTAGGATTATCGCAAGCTAAGGATATTAAATTATCAAAGCTAATATTTTTGTTTTCAAAAAACTTCTTTGAAACTAAAAAAATATCAAAAGCCGAAGCTTGTAGGGGATTCAATCCTAAAATTTAAAGAAGGTGCTACACAACTTTTTCCTTTGTGATGTCAAAATACTGAACTGAAACGCACAAAATCTTCGTATTGCTGATATCAGTGCTTTCGTAAATAAGAATAGAATAATGAACATTGCTTGAATTTTATACAGCACTTTCAAATAAAAGAAGATATAGAAGTATTTTTATTACGCAAGATGCTTTTAGTGCCTTCAGCTGCATGCACTTTGCTGCCGGTAGATCAAGTGCCACCTTTCAAATCTGTGGTACTAAATCATTTACCAACTGAAACAGGACATTATGTTCTGCAACAAAATATGCTACTATCATTTCAGATCTCTGGGTTCTTTGTTACAGCGAAATAACAGGTAACTCAACAGTTTTAAATGCTCCCGATATTTTTGCTATATCGATGGAGTTGACATGCATAAAAGTAAAAGTATGCTGATAAAGATCTAATTTTCTTGTAAATTAAATGTTTTCTTGGCAACAAATGAATTCTGCTGTCTATGGTAGAGTTGGGTAAAATTTTAAACAATCTTCAAAATGCAGGTCACGTGACCATTTATCTTGCCATTCTACATGTTTTAATTTACTTTGTTTGGGAGGGTTACTTCGATCTTTGTCAGATTTTCTCTTTAAACCAAGTTTAGACAACATTTAAAAATTATTTAAAAAAAAAAATTAAAAAAGCTTGCCAAAATGAGTTAACACAGACATCAAAGTGAAGCCGAAGTAAAGATGCAATAAGAAACGTGTACGCACCAGAAAAAAGTACATGCAGCGGATAACGTATTGCCAGAAAAAAAAAAAATTATATATACATACATGTATTTAATACATCGAAAATACTACCAACTATCACAACTGTAAACAGAGCAAAGCACACAGGAATGTATAGAAATTGGCACTTCTGACAACGTAAATAAAGTAAAACAAGAGTGTGTCTACATTTTATGTAAAACAAACAGATGCACTCAGTTTAAAGACCAACACCATAAGCACAAACACAATGCAAAATATCAATAAATGTGCAAAGATTATTATAATATATTAAATAAATTAACCACCTCCAAATGAACGCATGCTTTAGATGATAAGGAACACGAATAAGCACAACGCAACACAGATCATGACTTTTCTACAATACAGTGCACGAAATTAAAAAAGCAGAGCGCTACTGACATTTAACGTAATTATATAGATGCAGTAATTAACTCTATAAAAGCGGAACAATTACCAAAAACAGAGTAAGCACATCACAAGCCACTGACAAAATAGCGGAAGAGTACGTGCTAGCATTCTGCAGATTCTAGACTATATGACTATAAGTATGAAAAAACAAAAGATGACAAACGCTCGTACAGCAGATCGCAAAAAGTTACCAACGTATAAATATATGATCCATTAAGTCAACACATTGCATGTATGGTAATTGGTGGTATAAGGCAGCATAGGCATGGAAAATCTAAAAACAATACATGGTAGTGCAGCAGACCACCAAACGTAAGCAACTGTAGTTATATTATGTATTATATCCATACATTGCACGCACAGTAATTCACAATAGATGCTTAAAAAATTAGAAAACAACACACGTCAATGCAGCAGACTGCCAAACAAAAATAACTATATTTTATTTGTGTAAAACATAAATTTATAGCATGTCAAATGATTCGTGTATTAAAAATTTTTTAACCTGCTCATCTATACTGTACTATACCATACTACTAAACTATATATAGTTTTAAACGACAGCTCTAAGACAGAAAGCATAGAAAATAATTTTTTTTAAAGTATTTAGCGATTAAAAACACATTTTTCTAAGCTCCAGAAGATTGCATAAGGACTTTGAAAAAAAAGTTAAACAGTAATTAAGGCATGGGCTCAATTTTTTTATTTTTTAGTAACAAAGTATCGATAAATTTTAAGCACTTTGTTTTTTTTCTTTTTTTTTTGGAACACACTGCAATTTTTATTCTAACTCATAACAACAAGAGAAAAAACAATTTAAAAATGTAATTTTAAATTTAATACTTAAAAAAAACGTACTGTAAACTATATTAATTTTTAAAGTGTTGATTTTTTTGTCGCAAACCTACGAAGTGAAAAAATTTTCCAGAGACGTGTTTCCAAAATAATTTTTCCTTATTCCAGTAAACATTACCTCGAATTTCTCTCATTTTTGTACAATCATTCATATTTGTAAACTTGCAACTGGAGTTTTGTAAGAAAAGTACCTACGTTACAAGTAAATCCGTATTTTACATACGTGACATTTGTTAAAAATAATCATACAGTTCTTAATGCAAAACGTTTCGAGGTAAATTAAAAGTTTTGGTGCACTTACTACTAAGTTGTGTATTTCTTTTACCGAGGGCGTAAAGTGCTATTGTTTGCCCGTAAGGCCATTTTCTGCCCATGCACAATGTTGTTTCAAGTGTGCAAAGTGGCTATTGCATTTTGTAGCTATAGTAATAAAATTAACGTTCCACCCTATCAAAGTGTTTTATTTTATGACAATTTGTGGTATGTATTGTCAAATGTTGATATTCGTGCTTTATAAAATGTAAACACATAATTAAACGCTGTACTGATTTTTTTTTTTTTTTTTTTAAATAAACGTAAGATCAATTCTCACCTTACCTGCCATAAACAAAATTCTTTAAAAAAAGATACAGCAATAATTATTTAAGGTGGTAACAAAAAACAGGCTTAATAATACTAAATTGCATATTAATTATGTATATAAGATGCACCTTGGCAGATTTAAATAATCACGGGCTTCAAATGTTTTTGAAATTCATAGCGACCCCTATGCTTCAGGAAGCCTTGTAGTAATTTGTAGGCAGTAACAATGGCTAAAATTTGTAAAACGTAATTAAAAATTAAAACGTTTAAAATTAATTGTCAACGCGGTTTTTGTAACCATCAATTCGTTGTAATAAATATCTTAATGTGGTAGCCATAAAGAAGAAGAAAAAGAAAAAAATTACCGCACCTGCGATTGGAAGGTATGACTAGCCAAAACATAAGCCATGTAGCCCACTGCCCTAGTATTTTGGTCCAATAGAAACCAATAAGAAATACAACGTATATGATTGTAGGAGGTATTTGCACCCGTAATTCCAGATATCGTCTAATGAGAATGAATTATTTGTTGGTAGTTATAGGGGAAACCGGATGTGGATTAAATGGAATTTTATGAGTATATGTACGTCTTCATCTCTGAAAAATGTGGCATTATGAAGCATTAGCACCATTTATGGGATTTTATAGGAAATATATCAATATGCATTAGGCACTTATAGACTCTATTGGATTTGATTGGACGAAAGAAAACCAACATTACTTTTATAAGTACCTACTGGAAATGCCATACAAAAATTGCATTAACCTGTAAAATAGGATTGATTTGCTCCTTAAGAACTGTTTTTATGTAGGAAAATACTTGGATTTCTACTAGAAAAATGCGAGTGTAAAGCTCGAAATCTTTATGAATATATTGGGTTTTACCAGGATATAGAGTTATTTTTGCTTTGATTTTATCGGTGCTTATTTGTAATTACGAGTCATTATTTTATGAATTGTTATTGTAATATCCGGATCTATGTAAATACATTATTTCTATTAATATTTATTGGGATATACACTGTAGCACTGTTACAAAATGTATTGGTTTTTACTGTTAAACACAGCAACGTCATGCATCGATTTTATTGGTGCTCATTTGGTATTCCAGTTTGTGATATTATTGATTGTTATTGTGATATGCTACTCACTGTCAAAACATTTTATTTATTAAAATTTATTGGAATATACTGGTTGAAATGTTTGAAAATATGTTGGTTTTTACTGTAATACACAGTGCATTATGCATTAGTTTTATTTGTGTCTATGTAGTATCCCAATTTCAGATTATTTAAACTGTATCGTAATATGTTAATAATTTTTGAAACATTATTTTTTACTTATTAGAACTTATTGGAAAATCTATACGCGACACTAATTTTTGTATTTGTTTTTATATTGGATTTACAGCAATTTATAGTTTTTTTTTTTAGGTATGTATTGGTTATCCGTTTTAGAAGTAGGATCTTGCAACGATACATCAGCTTTTTTTTAAAGATTTTACTCAGCATTTACTAAGAATTTTACGTTATTTCTCACGGTTTTTTAACATAATTTCTAGTTATAAGTGAGTTCTTACTACTGGGAAGTTTTATTGAAATGTATGCAAACTTACAAACATTGCACCTGATTTTGTTAGTGATGCAATGGGTTTTATAATACATAACATGACATACACTGTTATTGCAACATAAAAGTCGATTTAAAACACAAAGTTGTGGCTGATGTAATTCATTGCAATTCAGGAAAAATATATCTCTTGTGCTACACTCTAATTACTTTACACAGAGTTTTCTTACCTCACAAAAATAAATATATATTTCTAATTTAATAAATTGTATTGTGAACTCCACATTTCGATTTTTCTGACGTGGTATAGACATTGCACTTGCTTTTAATTCTTTTTTTTATTACAATTTATACGAATGAGTTAAGAATCGTCATTTACTTAATAATATTTTTGATTGTAAGAAATTTGTGGCTAGTGGCTGTTTACCTACACTTAGTCTACATTTTAATATTGCTAAATCAACTTGTATTTATATAGTTTCTTACATATCTATGTATTAGAGAGTGGCGATATCATAAACAAAAATACACTAATTACCTAAGTATTATACAACAAAGTTTATTCTTGTCTCAAACATTTCAAACTTTTCCAAATCATATTTGTCTCTTGCATTACTTACATACGATAAGTTCCTAGTTTAGCAACAATACTGCAAACTTTTTGATTAGACTTACACTCGGTGAAATAGATCTATTTTCACTTCGCCGGTAATACTTAGCTTAAGAAATCTATTTTTTGTACTTAACATCTACGTAAATTTTAAATTTATTAATTTTGAGTCTTAATTGTTAAATAAATATTTATCTTAATTTCCACTTTGGAATCACTGATTCATTATTAAATAATATTTAACTTAAATATATATAACACAAATATATTTTTTGTGCTTAACATTCACGTAAATATTAATATTTATTTTAATTTTTAATTATTTAATAAATATTCATCATAATTTTCAATGTGGAATCACTGATTACTTATCAAATAATACTTAACTTAATAAATATATATTTTGTACTTAACATTCAGGTTGGATTTGAATATTAATTTAGATTTTCAATCATTGAATATATATTTTCGTTAATTTCCACCTAGAAATCATTAATTATTGCCCGCAGACAAATCTCACAAAAAGTATTAACATTTACAATCATTTGCATGTTCAATACGCTATACGAATAAATACAATATAAAAATTAAATTTTCTAAACATCGATAAGACGAGCTTTATTTTAGTTTATTTTTTCTTGGACAATGATTAAAATCTCTCGTCAGTGCATAATCAATTAAATTATTGGTTTATGTAAAATCTTATGTTTTCTACATTTTTAGTTTAAAAATATACTATTTAATTTTAGCTTAAACAGTTTGGGTATTGTATCACATTTGTATCTTGCTGTTTTAGATTTTTATTTTTAATGCACTGTAAGGGAACTTGTTACATGTACGTGAATAATTACTTCTTACCATATTCGTCGAGCGTCTCATAAATTTTAGTTTGCATATTCATGTTTGCACTCTGCCATTGTTTAACTTTCTCACATTTATCTAAATACAAACTTTTGTATCTTATCAGTTGAGTTTTCTTTTCAGCTATTTCTATTTTTAATTTTTTTTTTCTTTTGTCAAAACCTTTTCTTACATTTTATTGCTTGCATCACCTTTTTCAATATTTCTTGATTTGTCCATGGAATGATGTGGGGAAGTAGCTGTTGAGTTCTTCACTTGAATACTCCCAATTTGGTGTGCACTGGTACTTTTGTCAGGTGTTTGATTTTCTGGTGTTCCATCGCTTGATACGGATCTCCCCTATATAGTTAAAAGTTTATAGTGTCATTAAATGTTTATCCTACATGGTTCATAATTGCAGCTAATATAATCGGTACCACTGAACCCGTATCAAGTTATTGTTCGGTAGGCCTGGGTAATTTAGTGCACACGCTACTTTAACATGTAATTTATCACTGATTGTATTGTCAATTAATCTTTGTTATGCATACGACAGGTAAAGCTGGTGATTACAACTATAAAAAAAAAGAGTTTTGAATAATTTTGCATATCAGCTGCAATGTTCTCAAAATTGTCGATTATGTTATTCCTTGGCGACAGATTTCATATGGAAAAAGAAACAGCCTCATTGAATTTATTTTCAAAAAAATACTTTTTTCTAACTGTATTAGAATCATTAGAGCTGTATGTGGACGACTTAGATTTTAAGAAAATAATTGGTGAATAGAATATTGCGCACCTAGCGTGCTAAGGACAAAATGTGACAACGGAGGGCGCGGTTTTTATATGGTCGAAGGTGCAAATGACACTTATTGCCTCAACAAGACCTTTGTGCCTGTGGGCTCACTGTGTACCTGTGCCCTAGAAAAGGTTGCACAGTAATACTGGGGTGCTGACACAGATGGCAATAACGGTTACTATTTTTTTTTTCAATCGATATTTTTTGAACTCATGTATTACATCCGAACGTCGAGCCATATCATTTATATTAATACCAGCTGCCTCAGTCTTTACATGCACATAATATACAGAATTTCTATACAGTTACCTGGGACTCTCACTTGGATACCATCCGACTCTTACTTCCATTGTTCGTGTCGCTAGGATCGACTTTCATTGTACTTATTTTCGATTTCTTCGATGTGGGCTACGGTTGCCAGAAATTCATTTAGTTTAGATGTTTTTAAATAAAAATAATACTCCAATTTTAAGTAAATTTTGCACTTCTAACCTGAAGTGAAAAATTGGAAGCTTAAAAGTAAGAAACATGTGGCTTATTATACTTTTCAAAGCACGACTACAATTTCAACTTTATACAGTCTACACTTTACAAACCTATCTTTCTACTTGGGATTTAAGTGTTTTATCTATTTATTTTGTCTAATGTCACCTTTTGAGCTTCCGATTGACTACTTTAGTTCTACGTATAGTATTGAATAACAATCAATAACTTATACTTTACCGTTACTTTTACAGCCATGCACCGTTTTTTAAAGTTATTTCTTTGTATATCGAGGCATGTATTTTTTTACGGTAATACAACTATCCTTTGATAGTTTTTTATTTGTAGTAGTTTTAATTTTGGCATCATTTGTCATACTATTTACATTTTTTGAAATTATGGGATGAGGTTCTACCTTATTCTGCTTAGTACTCTCACTTGATACTTTACTTGGGGCTGCTTTTTTGCCCTCCTACAACATATGTATACATTAGTGAGCACGTACACTTATTTTATAGACATACTACTGAGTGATAAGATTTCAGATTTATTTTGTGCAAAGTAAATACAATTTTTGTATAAAATTTTAATCAATTATTACGGTACTCGTTTCCCAAAGCGATTCTGCTATATAATTTTCAGAACTGTCAGAAAAATTACTTTGAGAACAATAAATATATGTGCAAAATTGTAGATCGATGTGCCATGAAATTTTGTATTTTTATTTAACGAATATACACTTATTTCAACAGTTATGACATTGAAACAATAGCTACACGCTGCAAAAACATCCATCTGAAAATAATTAATGATTACGATTCTACCATTAACTAGCTGAGAGAGAGAGAGAGAGAGAGAGAGAGCGAGAGTAGGCAAATAAACGTCTTTACGGTACAACTTTCGTCAAGTTATAGTATAAAAATAGTAATAAAACTTTCGTCGAAATGAAATCTGAGAACATGTTGGCAAAATTTCGAAACCATTTTTAAGTGGTTGATTATATACCTTACAGTAAAAAAAATATAAGAAATACTTTGTTAAATAAAAATATAAGAAATCACATATATTTTTATGAGAAACTTTTTCCCCACAGTATTTCCGGTAATACGTGATTAAAAAGTTAATTATATTTGATCATGAGCATATATAAGGATTGCTTGAGCATATGACAGTTCGAAAACTAATAAGAGTATAAGAGACTATTGGAGAACCATTGAATTCTTATGAATTGCGTAGGCAGTTACAGAGATCGTCAAAATATCTCACAATCACATCTTCCCTTGCTATTTATCCCAGCATAACATAATTTAAATATTGTTACATATGATTCAATTCTGTATTAGAAAACAACTACCTTAAGGGCAGTCCAGAGATAGTTTACGTTCCCTTCCTGATCGACAGGTAAACTTCATTTTTCAGTGTGATAACATTATATATTACGCCAGTAGTTATTTCATTCTAAAAAGAAGAGAAGACGCACAGTCTTGACACTTCAACGAATAAATCAAACCCGCATTAGACTGACCCCAATCTTCCGAGGTACATTTTGCTATACGAGTAAAATGTTATTTTAAAACTGATCTCGGTAATTAATTGCAGATATTTTTCTTCTAATATTACGAACACGTGATCAAAACAAATCAAAAAGTCAAATAAGAATCAATACAGAATAAGAAAAAAGGAGTTTTAGAAAACTCCACACACTTTTTGTTACAAAGTTGGATATTTTATGGTTTTAAGTTATAATGTTTTATAAGAAAAACGAAGCAACTAGCCACTTTGAGCAAAAACAATTAATAGCTAGACACTCTTATTAAAATCTATGTTCTTATCAACCCAATCCATTAACAATTTTTCGGGAATTAGAGAGTTAAACAAAAATTGTGCTAGATTATATGCGGGAAACTGACTTTAAAAACCATTTAGCGCTTGGAATACTTAATAATAATACGAATAATGTGTACCTTCTGATGCGTTTCAAAGTTATTGGTAGGAGTAAACACAAATTTTCTCTCTCCAGTATCCATGACCATCATTTTTCGAAGAATTCTGTCAGCATTAACTATCGTAAGCGTATTTGATTTTTCCGACACCGCAAGTATATGCTTAACTATGGGTTCTTTGTTCATTCCATTGAAATCATTATTTCTAACCAACCACTGGTATCCTACTAAAAGACATTGGTTATCAGCCTCGACGAAACTGTCGATCTGTACAACGGTGCCACAACGTAGCTTTACTACTGAGTCATCAGCTTTCTTAGCTAGTATACCGAATTGAATGATAATACTGATTGTTATAAATGCATCTATCGTACAATGACACACAACTGGACGAATAATTTAGATACTCGTGCACAAAATCTTGTATTGTTTCGTCATAAAACGCAGTACCAATTAATGTAAAACCATTTACGATTGTCACATTTTTCAGTGGCAATCGTGCATCAAACACTGAGTCACAAAATTTAGCAGACTTTTCGTTATACTGGTGTTTATTAACAATTAAGTGCCGTTTAAAAGTATTTTTTTTTATCTACTTCTCTGCTATCTGTAACGTGCTACCATTCAGAAAGTTGACTTCTTTTAAAATAGTACCAATCGCACTTTCGAAGGGAAACGTAGAGTTATCCCATAACAGACCAGCCCTACGAATGCTTTCCGGATAATGTGTTAAAGCATGTATATTGAACGTCATAAATTCAGTGCCATATATAACTTCAGCTTCACCAGTAAATTTTAGTAAGTTGTACTCGCAATCATTCAACTCTTCCTCACTAACGAATTCTTGTAGCATAATCTACATACTTTTTACCAGAAGAAGATACGATTTCATGATGCGGCTATCCAAAATATCATATAAATATACTACACTAATAAATAATAGCCAAAAATTCAATTCTAAATTTTGACATCATCTAAAGGACGTAGAGCTCACCTTACATTTGCGACACAATTAAATTATACCCATTCGTTTGGCATAGAGCAGTTTCTCTGCTTTTGAAAGAATTTTATCAAAGCGATGGTATAGTTGTTTGCACACACCAAGTAAGGTACCGTGCATATAGTCGGTTGGCATGTTCCAAACTATATCGAAGCAATCTATTTCAAGAAGAGCACAATGGCCTTTAATCCCCTTTATCGACTTTTTACAAGAAGATAACACTTCATTAACAATTTGCAACTGATCAGTGTGAGTTCGTAATTCTACGTCTGTGTGTCGTAACGGATAGCGCATGGAGCCCATGTAGTAGAGGCCATTATAATAGCACCAGCTACATTCTGCGTAACCATTAAATTGCACACAATTTTGCAGAATAGGTCTGGCAACGTTATCAACGCAAACACAAAAGGGTCTTAATCTAACGTTGATTGTTTGTATATTATCGTAAGACACGAAGTTAAAACCACTGTCTTGCAGCTGTCAACATTCTTGGAGAAATATCGACATATACATGTTCATAAAATCTGGTGTCGATTCTTTGTCTCTGCCATAATGCAGCTATAATTGGATGTTTAAAGCGAATTTCGGGTTCAAGGCAATGCAATATTAAAATTTTCTGCAATTTCTTTGTACAACTATGTTTAACTACAACAGCCTGCAATTGTAACATAATATCCAATGTTGTTAATTGGCGCCCAGGAAACATTATCCGTTCATCTTTTCTTGAAGGGAGTTCAGTACCAACGGTCTCCATAAACGCATGCTCATCAAGAGAAATATCACCATCATCACTAGCGTCATCTGGTTCAGTATCATTACTGTCGCTGGAATCTTGCAACTCATCTTCCGAATCGCTATTTTTATCAGAAAAACATGTTCGGATATCGTATGGTTTATTATGTGTGAATGTATTATCCATTTCAATTAAAACGGTGTCAGCTATAATATCACTGCTACATTCCATATCTATTACATCGATTTCTGCACTTTGTAATGGTACTTCAGTAATAATATTAAACGATGGTTCAAAATCTTGTATGCCTGAAATTTAACATATTCCATAAGGAATATTAAAAACTACGTGTGACCTAAATAAATAAGAAAGTAGACATAATGAAACCACAGAATCATAATTTCCACGAAGGTAAACACTTTTCACACACACACACACACACACACACTTGCGCGGGCGGCTATGTAATACGCGGATCGGTAGTGCTATCTTTATTTTGGGTGTCTTTTTAATCTTGAATCGTTCATACCATGATGTTTTTGGGGTAATAAGAATTACCATAATGCTTCAAATAGTGCTCTATTATGCGAGCCCTCATTAATATTAATTTGACATTAAACTAGGTTATAAATTGTCAAGTAGTGCCAGCCTTTGCCTACACAACGACCTGCATAGCAAATAGTATGGTCATTCTTTGCGACAGTGTTTAGTAATGTATAGAGATGGACAGATACGTTTAATTTTCTGAAATACCGATGCATGTTATTTAAGACAGCTCTCTACGCTATCTTTACGGGTTAAGTTACTTGGACTATAGTGTTACTTGCATTTACGATAAGTTGAAGCGCTACTGCGTTTTCGGATCTTATTACTTTCATTTAACTAGAATAAGACATATATATACTCATATATATGTACATATTTACATAGGCACATCGTATCAATTTATCTATCCCTAGTATAACGTAGACTGTTTACAAATTTCTACAATGAATCAACCATGTATTAGAATCAAAAGTTTGTCCTACAATTTTTCCGTACGGAATTGTTCCATGCATATAAGTATATGAGGGAGGATTATTGTCAATCAGAGAAGAAATATTATTAAGAACAACGTTAAATGGAAGTTATGAGAGCTTCTTTTAAAGTTAGAGATTGACACGCAATAAATACAAATTAAGATAATTCTTTGATAAATCTTACGAAATAAAACTTATTTAAATACTTATTAAAGTCTTATAGTAAAACTTTTTTAAACTGACTTGATGATTCTTGGATTTGGATAATGTTTTTTGCATTCGGATCAATATCACTGATCGATATCGTCATTGCAGTTTAGTTTAAAGTGCCGATAAGAAAAATCACTAATTCAAAAATGTGTCATTTGCATTAAACATGCAGTTAAGGTGTCTCATCACAAAATTAAACTACCTTAAGTATGGCTACGACTTGGAGGATCTCAACTTATATATGAAACGAATCATCTCTCATAATTGTAACCAATGTCACCATATCACTAGGCAAATTTCTACCAACGAGATGCTTGAAAATTGACCTTTAGCATGAATGTGCATGGGAGACCATTGTATTTTATTAATTATGTTCCGGTATCTTCCCAAGCATACCTTAACTCATATTAAAATCCTAGGTACTATAAAAAAAAATCATAAGATTTAAAATAACGTTAAGAATATAAGAGTTTTCTACGCAATACTATAAAATTTTCAATCAAGAAGGTAACAGTGTTTGTAATGAGCCATAGTTAACCTCAGCACGGACAATAGCGGATTCGTATCCATAGGTATACATATCGATGCTGCTACTCAATATTTTTACGATTAATAGTAAAAGCATGATAAGCCACCTTAACATTGTTATATTAATTGTTCTTCAGTTGTAGACAATCATAAATTAATTAAGAAATTATTCGAAGACATACTTTTTAGAGTGCAAAGCTAGCACGTAAACTTACCAGCCATTCAAAGTAAATTAAAAAAAAATTTACTTATTTTTATTGTATAGAAAAAGTCTTTGCTAATGACAATAACTTACTGAATAATTTATTTACAGATTTTTTAATGTTTGTATGCCTGCATTTAGTCCATCGAGATACTACAGAACTATCGTACGATCCACACAAGTACTGTTTGTTAATTCTTTTAGAACTTTCCATGTTTAATGTGCGGGCGAATCCACTGAAACAGTAATATATAACAACAAATTGTACAAGTTCATGCATTAAAATTTTAAATTATAACTGTTGAACAACAACAGCTAAATGAGTTTTCACTATATCCTGTGTAATAAGTTAAAATCTGTTAACGTAGAATTACTTAGTAAGTTACATATTGTTATGCAAATGTTATGAGTTTGTACTGGGTAACAGAACTACTAGTATCATATGCATTAATAGTGTAGTAAACTCTTATAAAAAATACGTTACCAAAAATTTAATGGTAAAAGAACATGCAAAACCCACATTTATAAATACAATTTTAAATAATACTAATTATTTTTTCATAATTCATAATTACATAATTTAACAAAAACCCTTTACTAATGCATCATTATTTAATATCATTTAAATGTATTATTATTAAATTTTATTCAATTGTTTATATAAAAATTTAATACAAATTACTATTTATAAATAAAAATAGTATATTTAATTATTATTTATTTTATAATTAATTAATACGTTCATTTTAACTTATTGAAATAAATTATTTAATGTTTAAAAGTATTATTATGATAAATAACTAATGGATATTAAATAAATATGTCACCTGCATCGCATATTCAACACTTTATACATGAATAATATAGACAGTATGTTATTTGTGTGTAAATATATATATAAGTGTGTGTGTGGGGGGAAATACATATATGTATATATATTATAATCATTGTTTTGTCTATTCCCATCATCCACAGTCTAAGTGTTGTGTATATATGTATTAGTGGGGCTCACGCCCCCCTGCGCGCACTGCGCACCAACCACCCAACTTCCGAATATTGTGCATCAATACAAAGCAGTATCAATATAAAGTACAATTAGTAGTTTCGTAGATGCTAGATATGTAAGTCCAATGGAAGCAGCTTGGAGACTTCAAGAATATCTAATTCGTGGTAGAAGTCATACAGTTGTAAATCTAGCTGTTTATCTTGAAAATAAACAAAAACTCATATTTAAAGAAAATAATATAAAAAATGTAATAAAAAATTATCGAACACCCCTTACAGCTTGGTTTGAATTAAATAAAGTAGCTGATTTTGGAAAATCGCTAAAATATGTTAACATTCCAGAACATTACATTTTTGACAATAAACTTAAAATTTGGAAAAAAAAGAAATGTTACACTGAAAAATATTGCTATAGGTAGATTAAACATAGTATCTCCAAAAGATCATGAACGCTTTTTTTAAAACTCATTTTAAATAAATTACATGGGGCTACATCGTTTGAAGACGTTAAAAAACATAATGGAATGACACAAAAATTTCAGGGATACTGCAATTGCAATGGGTTTAATAGAACATGATTCTGAAATCGACAATATTTTTAAAGAAGCCATAACAATTATGTTTCCATAGCAGTTAAGACAATTTTTTGCTTGGTTTTTAATTTCAGAAAACATTTAAGGAGATAAAATATGGAATGAATATAAAAAATATTCTACGGAAGACTTTGATAATGATGATAATAATTGTGCTCTTCTACATATTAATCAAATTTTTGTATCGGAAGGTAAATCATGTGAGTCTTTCAGTTTACCGACACCAACCATTAGCAACTATATAAATAATTGCAATATTTTCTTGAGGTTTTGTGCATAAGCACACGATCAGTAAGAGCTAATTTAGGAGTGAGAATAAAAACTCCAAAGTCAGGTGTTACTTTGAGCAACGTTTCGTTGGTCTTAACGCCAACCTCATCAGGCTCAGTCTATATCGTTAAGACGATCGTTACAGACTTTGCAATTGCAATATTGAGGAAATATCTTTCAGTAAAAAAATGTTCGATATAATGTACACGAATTTAGATGAAAATCAAAGAAAAATTTTTAAAACTATTTGTGAACAAGATGAAAAAGTATATTTCATAGATGGTCCTGGTGGATCCGGAAAAACCTACTTATATAAGACACTCATTTATTACTTTATTTTCAGAGGTAAAAATATTTTGTCAATGGCTTGGACAGGAATTGCATCTGTATTACTACCAAAAGGTATGACCAGTCATAGAACTTTTCGTTTACCTCTAGACTTAGATAATATTAAAAGTGCATTCTTAGAATTTGAAACTGAAAAAAAAGAATTCAGGGAAGTTGATTTAACAATATGGGACGAGGCTTCTATGATTCCAAAAAAAGCTCTAGAAATCGTTGATAGAACGTTAAGAGACTTGTGTAATACAAAACTTTGCTTTGGTGATGAATTAATAGTATTAGAAGGAGATTTTCGACACATCTTTCTTCCAGTTATAAAAAACGGTAATAAAACTATAATAATAGAAGAAACTATTTAATCATCATTTTTATGGAACTTCTTAAAAATTTTAAGATTACGAAATAACATCCGTTCTAGTAATAACAAATTTTCAGAATTATTGTTGAGATTTGGAGAAGGGGACATAAAAACATTTAACATTCCTAAATCCTAAATAACAGATATTGTCTGTACCAAAATATTTGATAATAACAGCAACTGTTTTGACAATAACGTGATACAAACTTTACATAATGAATATAATTTTTTTTTAAACAATAAGATTTTAAGTAAATTACATGGGGAAACTAAAACTTATTACAGCATCGATACTGCAACATATCAAGATGTTGATAAATTAGATGATAATATTTATATAAATTTTCCCGTAGAAATGTTAAACAACATTCGTATAGGCTTGCCACCTCATTAACTTAAATTAAAAATTGGTACAATAGTAATGTTAATTCGAAATTTGAGTATATCAGACGGATTATGTAACGGTACACGATTGCGAATCACTTAATTACTAAAGTATAACGTAGAAGGCGAAATAGTAACGGGAGAAAAAATTGGTCATAAAGTTTTCATTTCAAGAATAACATTAAATACTGGAAATACTTCATCATTACCTTTAATTTTATATAGAAAACAATTCCCATTAGTTATAGCATTTTCTATGACTATAAATAAGTCTTAAGGTCAAAGTTTTGATAATGTGGGATTATACTTATAAAAACCTCTATTTTCTCATGGTCAATTATACGTGGCCTTATTAAGATGCAAAAATAAAAATGGAATTTTTGTTCAAGTCGATAGAGAAAACAGTTTAGAGATTGAAAATATAGTTTGAAAAGAAATTTTTGAATATAACAATGTACCTAATATTTATAACATTATTTAATTATTATTTTTTTATGTATAGGTAAAATTCATTAATTAATAATACATATTATAAATGTATATTGTGTTTATCTATTGTACTAATTTCAGCATTAATTTAAAACAAAATAAAAATGGACCTAAGTCTTCGTGGTTTCATAAGGCTTTATAAAATGACTCATAAAGTAATGCGAAACTTTCATTGTTTATATTAATGATACTCTAAATTTAACTTAAGTTTATGTACGTAAAAAGGAGAATTGTGTCATAAAGGACTATTTAAGTGATGATAAAATAATAATCATGCGCACCAATATATGTGTATATATTATTTGGTTCCAAAATATTTTTAACTCCATATAAATTGGTTACCAAACGTACTTAGTTGTATAAATAATGATGTTTTGCGCAACAACCCCCTATGAATCAATTTATGACTTTTAATTTTTTCTTGACGATAAAATAAATCATGGCAATAAAACAGTTTTGTCCAAAGATAGGTAAAGACGGTATGATCACGGTGAGGTTCCAAATAAGTGGTGTGGGGAGGCAGTGGGGGCCATGAAAAAATTCATGGGGGTCAGTGGGAGGGCCATAGGGGGTAGATAGGGGAAAGTGGGATGTTTTGAGAAAAAATACTATACAATATTTTTATGTTATTTGGTAGGAATGTGGTAATAGACTTTATCACATTGACAGGGCTGGCAAAATGCAACGTTACAAAATGGTAATAAAAAAAGTCAGCCCACCAAAAACTTTATGCTTACAAAGAAACCAAGGGATCCAGTAAATCGAAATACAATTAATTGTATTTAAGTTAAGCTGATTATATTATTGTGCAGTAATCTGTAACTATTTGATTAAATATTAAAACATACATTGTTATTATCCCATGAAGCCATACGTGGTTGAACCCCCTGGCTTGAATAAAGACTTATACCATATTTCTACACTATTCATATAATATTTTGTGGGGGGTCAGTGGGGGGCAGTGGGGGGGCTGTGGGGGTCATAAAAGAATGTGTGGGGGGTCGGTGGGGGGATGTAGGGGGTTGGTGGGGGGGCTGTTGGGGGTTTTGAGAAAAACTACAATATGTCAAAATGTGCAAGAAAATAACGGATTTTTACCTTATTTTGTGGGGGGTTGGTGGGGGGTGGTGGGGAAAAAATGGAGAGTGGTTGGGGGGGCGGTAGGGGGTTTTTGTGGAACGCCCCACTGAGTTAACTATATAATATAGGAAGATATATATATATATATATATATATATATATATATATAAACAAGCATTATATATGTATTATTATTTTTCGAATGTATTTATGGTTCAATTGTTGGGCAACTGTTAATCATTGTCAAACCGATTATTTATTCAATCTTAAACATGAGTCATAACTATAAGTGCAGAGTGAACACAATCCGGTGTACTTAAACGTAAATAAAATTCTAGCCTACAAAAATGTATGCACTCTCTGTAATTAGTAGATCTAACTTCAAATCCCAGTTCCTAATGCTTAGGGACTTATTTTCTTTAATATGTTTTAATAACATTTTAAACAAGTACCACTTTATGTACAGTTAAACCAAAAACCGTTTTGCGTTGATGTACGCACTGCCTAGTTAAAAAATAAACAAATACAAAACCACGTGACCCAGCGCGCTGCTTACTTATTAAATAAGTAAATTCAAAACCACGTGACAAAGCGCGTTACTTAGTTAGTAAATTATTGATCATGAAAATACGCAACTCAGCGTGCTGCTCATGTGCGTTATGTGGATTTAGATTCATTCATTCAATATTTAAGTAGCACGCTAGGTTATGTGGTTTTTAATCCATTTATTCATTAACCAAGCAGCGTTTTACGTTACATGATTTTAGATCTATCAATTCACTAATTAAACAGCGCGCTGGGTCACGTAATTTTGTATTTATCAACTTGTTAACTAACAACCACGCTAGGTCACGTTGTTTTGTTTTGATTAATTCATCAACTAAGCTGCCTGCTTTGTTAACTCTTTGCCAATTTATTGCAAAATCCGTTTACATATATGCTCTCCACTGGGTTATTTGGTTGAACTTCTTACATGTTCATAGATAATTTATTCAGTAAACTATAAGCGCATGTTGTTACACAGCTTTGTATTTATTACTTAATGAACAAATTAGAACCCACACTTATTGGGTTATGTAGCGTAAGATTCATTTACTTATTTATTAAGGTCGCACTATGTTCTGAAACGATGGAAACCGAGGTAACTTTGGTCGAAATCAAATATCTCCAGATAAAAAAATAGATAGAGATAAGTTTTTTTTAAATTGTAGGTAATTACATAGCGCATTTAGGAAAATTGTAGTAAAATGTGAATAATGATGACATAACCTAAGTATATTAGAAGTTTCAGCGTTTTTTTTTTTAAGAAATTAGAAATTCGTTTTTAGTTAGAAATTCGATATAACATAACTTGTTAAAATGCTTTTATGAGAATTACGTGTCTTTACACTGTATACTTAAAGTTGCAGATTATGAGACCTAACCTAAAACATCGTTCTAAATAATATTTCAAGCTGGTCAGAATTAAATAGCTCCAGATATAAAATAGACAGAGGTACGTTTTTCTTTCAAATTGTAGGTAATCGCATAGTGGATTCCGAAAAAAGGAAGCCAGATGTTAATAACTCTCACATAACCTTAAAGTGGAGTAAGTTTTGGTGATTTTTATAAAAGTTATAAATAAAAATAGTTTTCAATCAACTGCTTGTTTTAATATAACTTGTTACAGAGTGCTCGAGTGGATTCTAGGTAAAATTACTATATTATTACAGGTTCCTAAAAATTATTAATTTTCAAACATAACCTAGAACGTGCCATCAAAATATATTTTAAGCTGGTCAAAATCAAATATTTCTGTCAATAAGTAGATACTGATACGCCTCTTTTTCGTTTGTAGATAATTGCATAGGAAATTCAGAAAAATTATCATGGGATGTCTTTAACGATAACATAACCTAAAAATTTTCGAAGTTTTAGACGTAATACTGAACACTTTTAACAAAAGTAATTTTTAGTCTGTTATTTGTTTGAATAAAACCTGTTACAGAGTGTTAAGTTAAATTATGTGCTGGAATTCACTTAACAAAGAGGTTTTTTTACAATTTATGATTTTTTAATCCAACCTACAACGCAGTTTTTACACTCATTTCGAGATGCTGCCACTAATCATAAGATAATATTGACATATATGTATCTGAAGAAATCACCATGTGCCTCTGATTTTTCATTGTATTAAATAACCTTTATCTTAATTAGGTCATTGATCTACATATTTGGCCGAGAGCATGAGCGTTCAATCCCTTCAAGGTAGTTATAACGACTCTTAATGGTCAAAAAAAGGGTTTTTTTCGGTAATGAGGGTCATAAGTTTATTATGCAAACTTAGCAATAGTTTTATTTCATAGGGTATGAAAAGACCGTTATTTTTATTTTTATTCGCTAGACGGCCGTAGCTGAACACAAGGCTCTAGCCAGGCGGCTTAGGCTGGGCCTGGACAGTATTGTAGTAAGGTTATCGAAAGGGCATGACCAGGCCCTGATATTGGGATACATATATAGGTATATAACTTTGTAGGCACGACATATATATGCATACACACATGTATACGTATATACAAATCCACTATAAACTTGACAGTAAGTATACATATAACAAATACAATATTTGTTCATAACCTAAGCGCCAATCAGTGTCCCCAAAAGTCGTAGCGAACATAAGCGCAAAATTCAAATAAGGTTTAATAACACAAGTGCCTATCATCCGATGACTCGGGGCGCCTACTGGCCACTCTTTTAAATGAATATTAATTAATAAATAACACAAGCGCCTATCACCTGATTGCCCGGGGCACTTACTAGCCACTCTATTGAATAAAAAAATGTTTTATAATTATTTATTTAATAAAGTGGCCAGTAAGCGCCCCGGGTTAACGGGTGAAAGGCGCTTATGTTATTTATTAATAATTATTTATTCATTAGAGTGGCCAGTACACACCTCGGGTCATCGGGTGATGGGCTTTTGTGTTATTAGTTTATGATTATTTATTTAATAAAGTAGCCAATAAGCGCCCTGGGTCAACGGGTGATAGGCACTTATACTATTTATGATCAATTATTTATTCATTAGAGTGGCCAGTAATCGCCACGGATCATCGGGTGATGGGCTTTTGTGTTATTAGTTTATGATTATTTGTTTAATAAAGTAGCCAGTAAGCACCCTGGGCAACGGGTAA
The DNA here is from genome assembly GCF_036245765.1 of Copidosoma floridanum. NCBI lineage: Eukaryota > Metazoa > Arthropoda > Insecta > Hymenoptera > Encyrtidae > Copidosoma > Copidosoma floridanum. The sequence goes on along the minus strand of NW_028321897.1, from coordinate 14,073,028 downwards.
TAGGCACTTTTGTTAATTATTAATAATTATTTATTTATTAGAGTGGCTAGTAAGCGCCCTGGGTTATCGGGTGATAGGCACTTGTGTAATTTATTCATGATAATTTTTAATTTAATAGAGTGGCCAGTAAGTGCCCCGGGTCATCGGGTGATAGGCTTTTGTGTTATTAGTTTTTGATTATTCATTTAATAGAGTGGCCAGTAAGTGCCCTGGGTTAGTGGGTTATGTAGCTTTGGGTTTATTTAATTATTTATTATACATGAAATTCAGTCGAGGTATGTGGGTTTTTGCGTCTTGCGCTATGTAGCCAATTAAAATTTTTGGCAAGTTTGGTAGTCAATTTTGAGAGAAATTCAGCTTTAGCGCCAATAAACACACCATTTACGACATTTATGACATTCACGACACATTTATGACGTAAGATTTATTTACGACACGTGTCGTTTAATAAATAACAATTACGTGTATTTAACAACCACTGTATATAGGTATAGCGTTTATTTTAGTTATATATACTACTTAACTACTACCCTCAGCCGAGCAGCCGAATGACTCCGTCCGCTGGAGCATTCAAGGTGGATTTGCCCATATCCTGGTGACGTTACAGTCACTCAGAATAACCTGCTTTACAGCGTAATGCGCGGACCAGTCGGTTCTGGGGTGACAGTGTACCTGGTGGAAGCAGATGGATGGCGGCTCTTTAGGCGATGTTACCTACAAAAATAGCTTTATTAACACAACAAAAATACGAATATTACCATTCCTACAGTCCACCAGGTTGCTAATCCTGCAAGATCTCAATTCATCGATAAATGAATTTTTGTGAATCTTATGGCTGCGAATCAAAACAATAAGTGCTGCAATTGATAAGCACCATAATTACTAATGTTTTTTAGGCTCTCGAAGACCAATTTATGGAAGTTTGGTCAGAACAACTGCGGATTATTTTTAAAATACACATGTAAGATTGATCGAGTGCCACAAATCACTTTTTGTGCTCTCAAAGATCAACTTATGGAAGTTTGGTCACACCAACTGGGAATTATTTTTAAGATACGCATGTACACACAGCAAATCCCTTTTTTTGCTCTCGAAGACCAATTTATGGAAGTTTGGTCAGAACAATTGGGGATTATTTTTAAAACACACGTGTAAAATTGATCAAGTGCTGCAAAACCATTTTTCAGGCTTTCAAATACCAACGTATGAAAGTTTAGTCATGGACAACTTGAATAAACATGGTGCTCATGATTTGTGGCACTCGATCAATCTCACATGTGTATTACAAAAATAATCCGCAGTTTTTATGACCAAACTTCCATAAATTGGTCTTCGAGAGCCTGGAAAACATTAATAAGCACGGTGCTCATCAATTGCAGCACTTATTGTTTTGATTCGCAGCCATAAATTTCACAAAAATTCATTTATCGATGAATTGAGATCTTGCAGGATTAGCAACCTGGTGGACTGTACGAATGATAAAATTTGTATTTTTGTTATTTAAGCTATTTTTGTAGCTTAATTTGTTTATTTACTCATGAGTTGGGTGTGTCATATTATGTAATTGAAGAGCACGTGAGATGAGAACTCAATATCTCTATCAAGGGATATCTTACATTTCCAAGTATTGCACCTTATTTGTACTTGAATTTTAATACATATGTGATTTCATCGTGAACCACCTAACTCTAAGATAAAGTAGTGTCTACAAATAAAATGAAATCATTGAAAGAATTCATAATGTTAAATTCCTTTCAAGCATTTCTACTTTACAAATCTTATATCCGTACACAGTTATGTAAGAATGTATGGCCGAAGCAATGTAAGCATATTTGTCACCTACATTGTGTTATAGCATTAAATACTAATAGAAAATGCAGCAGACATAGAAATACACATCACTTAGTTCTTACTTGCACACTACCGTTAATACTAAAAAGAAAGTTATATGAAATGTGCAATAATATTAATTTTTTTCAGTATGCATCTAAGGTTAACAGTAAAAATACCTGCTCGTGCAGGAAAGTAATGAGTTGTTGTATTTTTTTGTTACGCTTGTAATAGGTCTAGTATAAAATATAAATTAGTCACTCCCCTGTTATTGCGTAATCAGTTTTTATGTATATGCCAAAGTTTAGTATCAGTATAAACAATAGTTAATTTTAAATTCAAAATTTACAGTCAATCACGATCCATGTTAAGTTTAAATTTTTAAACACAATTTAAAAAAAAAGTACGTAAAAAAAAAAATTGTTACTTCAAAAAACAATACACATACGTCGTTAAAGAAAAAATTACAGTCCAACTTGTATAGCATCAATGTACGATAGTTGTGTTAGTGTATTGTGTTGCAAACGAAAATGTTACCTGTTTCGTTTTCAAAGCTGCTAGTTTTCGCTGTTCCAGGTTCTCTTTGTCAGCTTGCGATGCAGTTGATTTATTCGCACAAGTGGAGCCTTCAGCATCAGAAATATCAGAGGCCGATAACTGCAACGACTTGGGGGGCACGATTTCTCGCGTATTAATTATTCTCTCGTTCAACTCATCAATGGTCTCTAAAAAAGTATTGATGACATGTAATATGCATACATTTGTTGGAACATGTCAAAAAAATAAGCAAACGTACCTTCAACAAATAATAAAATAGCATCATAGACATGGTTTTTATTCTGAATTTTGTATTTTTTTAGCTTATTGTAGTTTAAGGGGTCAAAGTTATGGATATTGGAGTCTTCTACGATTTGACTCTTTCTATCGTCTTGCCTCACATAAACAAATATGTTTCTAAAAGAAGCACAAAAAATCTGACAAGCACGTAAAGAAATTTTATATTGAGTCAAGGCACGTCACTCAAAATCTGTTGAATTCACTGAACCCCTTGGACACGCGGGATCAGAAGTTTGACCACGATGATTATCTGTATGAGCTGATAAGCATGGCGGGCATTGACACACGAGCAATTCAACTTGAAAGCCAAGGCCTGACCTAATGATGATGCACATATACTTGTGTACTTATAGCATTTACACAATAGCACGAGGTGTACGAATGAACATCATAGCATGCACACAAATACACTTTTCTTTTTGAAATATGTCATGTCACACTGAAAACGCACGAAGGATATACATAAATTTAAAGACGCAATTGAAAGTGGAAAAGTTTATTTATGAAACTATAAGAAATTGATGTGTAATACCTGAATGATGCAGTAGATATTGCCAGCTTACGCAGGCTAAATGAAAAAATGCACAAAGGCAAAGTAGTATAATGTTGCGATTGTATGTAAAAACAATTTTACTTCTAGGTTACATCAGATGAAGAGACTATAGAGTCGTGTGCACACTGACGGAAGATGAACGAGGGAGTAGGGACAGCTAGAGCGGCAGTGCCTCCCTACTAAGTGGATATATATAAAGGTGTGCTCTCACGTTCCCAGTGGTTGTGTGCAAGCAGATTTCGTGGGTAATTCAACTGAATCAGACAGACCCTGGCATAAATATTAAAATATTGTTAATATAAATCATCGAACACGTTCTTCATTGCTGTCAAAGTTATTCATTAATGCAAGTTATGATCTGGGTGCACACCATGGTTACGTAAGGGAATACTGTTCGTCGAATAAAAATAAATATTACCATGTAAGTAAAGAGGACATTCCTATAAAATAAAGCAAAAACATTTTTATAAAATAAAGTATTCCTGCTCAAATATTTTTGAGTCTTTGTATGGCAAGTTACAATGCATATTTTTGAACTTGATTCTTTTTCTTTCGTAGTGAGTCAATTATTTATCCATTTCAGAAGATTTCCATTCTTTCGGTGTACACGTGTGGACTACTGAATTTTCAACTTTTATAACCTCATTAAGGCCAGGACTTGGAAATTTTTCAAACTGAATTTTTTTTTTCTGTCTTAGAGAGTCAATTATGTTCCATTTCAAAAGATTTACATTTTTTTGTGTACACGTGTAAAGAACTGATTTTTTAACTTTTATAACCATATTTCAGCCACAACTTGGAAATTTTTCGAACCGAATTTTTTTTCTATCGTTGTGAGTCAATTACTTTTCCATTCCAGAAGATTTCCATTTTTTTTCCGTACACGTGTGGAGAAGTGATTTTTTAACTTTTATAACCTTATTTCGGCCACAACTAAGAAATTTTTCGAACCGAATTTTTTTTTCTTTCTTAGAGGGTCAATTATGTTCCATTTCAAAAGATTTACATTTTTTGGTATACGCGTGTGGAGTACTGATTTCTCAACATTTTTTAAGTCATTTCGACCAGCACTTGGAAAATTTTCAAACTGAATTTTTTTCTTTCGTAGTAAGTCAATTATTTTTTCATTTCAGAAAATTTTTATTTATGTAGTGTACACGTGGGGAGTACTGATTTCTCAATATTTATAAAGCCATTTTGGCCAGGATTTGAAAATTTTTTAAACTTAATTTTTTTTTCTTCTTAGAGGGTCAATTACTTTTTCATTTCAGAAGATTTCCATTCTTTTGGTGTACACATGTGGAGTACTGATTTTTTAACTTTTATAACCTCATTTCGGCCACAACTTGGAAATTTTTCGAACCGAATTTTTTTTTCTTTCGTAGTAAGTCAATTATTTTTCCATTTCAGAAAATTTTCATTTATTTAGTGTACACGTGGGGAGTACTGATTTCTTAATATTTATAAAGCCATTTTGGCCAGGATTTGGAAATTTTTCAAACCGAATTTTTTTTTTTTTAAAGGGTCAATAACTTTTTTATTTCAGGAGATTTCGATTCTCTTGGTGTACATGTGTGGAGTACTGATTTTTTAACTGTCATAACCTCATTTTAGCGAGGATTTGAAAATTTTTTAAACTGAGTTTTTTTTTAGAAGGTCAATTATTTTTCCATTTTAGATAAATTTTATTCTTCTGGTGTATATGTGTGGATAACTGATTTTTTAAATTTTATAATTTTATTTGGGCCAGGTGTTGGAAATTTATCAGACAAAGCGAATTTTTTCTCTTATATGCCAATATAAAATTAGTTCTTCTCATATATACACCAAAAATATGAAAATGTTTTGAAATGAAAAAGTAACTAGGTCTTATACAAGAATTTTTTTCAAAAATCTTTTGTGAGATCTTACCTGAATTTTTCGCATGTGACCTTACGCGGAGGTGTTCCCTGATGGCCGAAGCCAGGGCTCAAAAGAGTAAAGTTAAGTAATGTTTTCGATACACCTGATAACTTTCCGTAAAATTTTTTTTTGGACAAAATACTATACGTGGAGTCATCGATCAGCTACAGCTAATAATTTCCTATAGAATTTATTGTTTATTGTGAAATAGTTTTTGGGTAAAACGGATAAGTTACTATAGATTTCATTGCTTGTATTCCAAAAATAAGTGATATAATAAGTTGGCAGAAGCAGAAAAGATCCTATAGAATTATAATTGTTTCTATTAATGAAGAAAGTCCAATAGTAAGTCAGCTAAGAAATTGAATATACCTTATGAATTCCCGTACAATTCCTTTTTGATAAGTACGCAAGTTTAGAAAATAAATGACTAAATAGTAAAATATTCGTTGATGGGAATAAAAACAAAAATGAACATAATTCTAGCACGCGAAGTACGCCCAACGTAATATAGCAATATGAAAACCACAACGCTACACGTATTACAAAATCGCACAGAAATAAAGCGTGCACGTAGTACAATCATCATCTCCTATAGAATTTATTGTTCATAGTAAAATAGTATGTAAGCTAAAAAAGATAAGTTTTGATAGAATTTATTGCTCGTATGTAGATAAAAGTGATATTACATGGCTAAAGTGAATAAGATATATTCTATAGAATCCATTGTTTGCATTGTGGAATAAAGTGATATAGTTTAATGGCTGAAGCTGATAAGTTCCTATAGAATTCATTGTTCGTATTAAAGAATATATTGAAATAGGAAGTTGGTTAAAGCAGATGAGGTCTTATATAATTTATTCTTAGTGTGAAAGACTAAATTGTACTGCATTTATGATAAATTATCTGCCGTAAAATTCGTTTTGAACAATTACATTTTTTAAGTGAACGTGGACAAGTGAACAATTGTACACAATTGCTAATACGATCAAAAAATGTACATCTGTGGTATATATGGTTTTGTTTAAGAAATTTTTTACTTTTATGAGGTGCTGCAACCATTTAAGAATATTATAATTTTAAAACATGCAAATTATGTTGAAGCTGTACACACGTTATTTAAATAAACTAGAACCTATAGGATTTATATCCATATTACAGCTATGGGAATCATCATATAGACACCCATTAAAATCGTTCATAATCAGTTTTTTAAAAGCTTTTTTTAAACACAGGTTACGGATAAGTCCCAATACACTATTTCGGTAATTGGTTCAATATTGGTTTTTGCACCTGTATGATACAATTAGACCACATAAAATTTCAATTGTAAAAATACAATTGAGATTTGCGCTTTAACGTATAAAACACAATAATAAAACATAAGAATTACCTAATAAATTTAACATCAGTTCAACCGAGTCCATTCCAACTGAAATTTCATAGGAAATTCAAAGTGATCAGTGATCCGTTGGGGGCGAAATGTAAGAAAATAAATAAATACAAGTAAAGTGTATTTAAATTTTCTGCGTTGATTTATTGATGCGCAACGTTTCGCTGACAATATGCGTCAGCCTCATCAGGCTACAAAATTAAAATCAAAAACACACAATGAGTGATCTGGAAGGCTCAAACACAAAAATACAATAAATTTTTTGTAAATTGTTACCGCAGATACGCGAGAATTCGTAAGTTTGGTTGACTTACTCGTCACCTGTCGTGCTGTCGACTGACAATAAATTACAACCACAAGCCAGCGCTTATATAGGCGGAGCCGCAAAGGTAGACGGTAAAGGGCGATGAACTCGATCGGGACATTTAAACTTTCGTAGTAAAGGAAGGTATGCTCTATTAAAGGAAAGCACATCCTCCTTCCTATTGATGTTGTGTTTATCGAGTTTTATATAAAGCATTTCGGAAATAATTCTTTTTTTATAATTGGATTCTTTGTCAAGGATTTTAAAGTTATCCCAATCGAATTCATGGTCAAAATTGATTTGGTGTGCACAAACAACGGAATCGGAGTTTTTACTTTTCATATGTTCACTGATGCGGACCTCCGCCGCTCGCTTTGTTTCACCCACATATGACGCGGGACAATTTTTACAATAAAACTTATATACTACATTTGTCTGTTTATGTTTATTCGTTGTATCTTTTCCTAAGCGGACGATATGCTGCAGTTTATTGTTAATAAGAGGGTAAGTATAAATATTGTAGGGTTTTAACATGGTTGAAATTTTTTCAAAATTATTGTCAATATATGGTATGCCAATTTTGCAGAGAGGGTAGGTGTTTGTAGTGCTTCTGTTATAATTACTATATTTGTGTCTTTTTAATCTGACCCCTATGTTTTTATTAATAAAGTTAAAAGGGTAATTGTTTTTTATCAACAGGTTTTTCACCCTAGCAATATTCACACCGTGAAAACGTGTACTGGCAAGTAAGATCGCCCTATCAACCAAATTAAAAACAATATTTTTCTTATAGCTAACTGGATGACCAGAAAATAATTTAAGATTCGTCCGGAAGAAGTAGGTTTTTCAAACCAGTCAAAATTAAAATAATTAGAATTTCTTATTATCGTCAAGTCTAAAAAGTTGAGTTTCTTGTCAATCTCCATTTCATATGTAAATTGTAGTTTGGGATGATATGAATTAAAAATATTTAAGATTTGGTCAATATGGTCAACATTAATAAAAAGTAATACATCATCCACGTAACGAAAATAAAAAGATGGAATAATATTATAGTTATTTTTTAAGATGGAGAGACAATCATTTTCCAGGTCGTCCATTACAAGGTCAGCAAACAAAGGTGAAATAGGAGAACCCATTGGCGTGCCGAAAATTTGTATCTCTTGGACCGAATTTCAATCTCCCATCATCTTTTCGTGAACGCGATTTTTTATGTATTATCAAAAACCTAGAAGTTGGTCTCTCACACCTCGATACGAACAATCGAGTAAAGACCGAAATCTGTGACAAATTATCTCAATATTCAGTTAATGCTTGTAAACAAGAGCCAGCTATTTCTAGAAAGGACCGCCAATATGCAAAAAATTTAAAATCTACAAAAAATTTTTAAAAAAAAAAGCCCGATATATTTTTCACCTCTGCTGACAAAGGCAACGTTACGGTTTGTCTCAAAAAAAGTGACTATACGGAAAGAATGCATAATTTACTGTCTGATAAATCGACGTATAAAATTATTTCAAAAAACCCATTAAACTCTCTACAAAAGAGAACCTCTAACATTTTAAAGAATCTCAACTCTAACGGCTTCCTTTTTAGAACATACCATCCCAACGCTTTGTCGCTCACAGATACAACTCTAGCTAAATGTTATGGCTTGCCGAAAATTCACAAGGTCGATGCCCCTTTACGTCCTATCGTCTCTCTTATCAATAGCCCTGCATATTTTCTAGCAAAAGTAATTTACGATGAACTCAAGAAGTCAGTCAACGTTCCAATATCACACATTAATAATAGCTTTGAATTGAAAAACAAACTAAAAAATATAAAACCCACTACTAATTATAGACTAATGTCTTTAGATGTCAGCTCCCTATTTACTAATATTCCTCTAGCGTTGGTACTACGGAGCATCGATCGACGTATCGTGACCATAATGAATAAATGTCGAATCCCGGTTGATGAAATTCGACAATGTACAGAATTTTTGTTCAATAATACTTTTTTTACTTTTGATAACATTTTTTATCAACAAATTTTCGGCACGCCAATGGGTTCTCCTATTTCACCTTTGTTTGCTGACCTTGTAATGGACGACCTGGAAAATGATTGTCTCTCCATCTTCAAAAATAACTATAATATTATTCCATCTTTTTATTTTCGTTACGTGGATGATGTATCACTTTTTATTAATGTTGACCATATTGACCAAATCTTAAATATTTTTAATTCATATCATCCCAAACTACAATTTACATATGAAATGGAGATTGACAAGAAACTCAACTTTTTAGACTTGACGATAATAAGAAATTCTAATTATTTTAATTTTGACTGGTTTGAAAAACCTACTTCTTCCGGACGAATCTTAAATTATTTTCTGGTCATCCAGTTAGCTATAAGAAAAATATTGTTTTCAATTTGGTTGATAGGGCGATCTTACTTGCCAGTACACGTTTTCACGGTGTGAATATTGCTAGGGTGAAAAACCTGTTGATAAAAAACAATTACCCTTTTAACTTTATTAATAAAAACATAAAGGTCAGATTAAAAAGACACAAATATAGTAATCATAACAGAAGCACTACAAACACCTACCCTCTCTGCAAAATTGGCATACCATATATTGACAATAATTTTGAAAAAATTTCAACCATGTTAAAACCCTACAATATTCACACTTACCCTCTTATTAACAATAAACTGCAGCATATCGTCCGCTTAGGAAAAGATACAACGAATAAACATAAACAGACAAATGTAGTATATAAGTTTTGTTGTAAAAATTGTCCCGCGTCATATGTGGGTGAAACAAAGCGAGCGGCGGAGGTCCGCATCAGTGAACATATGAAAAGTAAAAACTCCGATTCCGTTGTTTGTGCACACCAAATCAATTTTGACCATGAATTCGATTGGGATAACTTTAAAATCCTTGACAAAGAATCCAATTATAAAAAAAGAATTATTTCCGAAATGCTTTATATAAAACTCGATAAACACAACATCAATAGAAAGGAGGATGTGCTTTCCTTTAATAGAGCATACCTTCCTTTACTACGAAAGTTTAAATGTCCCGATCGAGTTCATCGCCCTTTACCGTCTACCTTTGCGGCTCCGCCTATATAAGCGCTGGCTTGTGGTTGTAATTTATTGTCAGTCGACAGCATGACAGGTGACGAGTAAGTCAACCAAACTTACGAATTCTCGCGTATCTGCGGTAACAATTTACAAAAAATTTATTGTATTTTTGTGTTTGAGCCTTCCAGATCACTCATTGTGTGTTTTTAATTTTAATTTTGTAGCCTGATGAGGCTGATGCATATTGTCAGCGAAACGTTGCGCATCAATAAATCAACGCAGAAAATTTAAATACACTTTACTTGTATTTATTTATTTTCTTACATTTCGCTTCCAACGGATCACTGATCACTTTGAATTTCCAAATTCACCGGAGGGCACTGATATATACTAGCATGAAATTTCATAGGTTTTCAACAATAAAATTGTATTGAAAGTACTTCGACCAAATAACTATAAACGCTCATACAATTTTCTTTAGGAAAACCTCATAAAATTATTGTATTGCATATTCCTATAAGATCCAATGTAGTGTCTATAGGAATTGAATATTAAACTTTTAAACTTTATTTTCCGAAAAAAGACTTATGGGATTTTTGCGGTAGGTTTCAATAAGATTATAATGCTATATCATTTACGTATCAAGACCAATAAAATTTTTGTGGGAGCAGCATATTGCACGATAAGACTTAACATTTTCTTATTGGTTTTTATTGGACCGAAATACTAAGGTAGGCTACTGCGCCTCACCGCGGAGGAGGTAAAGATGTTATATAGAAGCTGTGAAGCGGGCTTGGGTTAATTGTATATATACAACAAGGAGAGGGAAAGTAGGAGTAGGAGAACTGGGGTAGAGACTCTTTCGAGCTGTCCTATACTTGCGCCAGTCTATAGATTGCCAGCCTCTAGAGTGTTGAACTCTACTTTGAGGAGAATACCGTCCCGTCTGGCATCACTGATATCAAATCGCTTAAAGATATAAACAAAACGAACTTTTAAATACAAATTTACATAATTTTGATATTTTTAGACCACACAAAAATAATCGTCACTAACTCTTTAGAAATTGGCAGGCTTAATTATATATAATATAAAAAACGCCCTATTGCAGTTTAATTTTCTAATTTAGAAGTTTCTCGGTTTGTATCCATAAGTAATAAGAACAGATATCAGACCGTCATGCTGGGTAGCACAATTAATAAGGTTTCTGACTACCAATCCATACAATTTGGGTTGCATTCTTAGAGTCCGCAAAATTTGTAAATTTTTTTTATACATATATAACATATAATATATGTATGTGCGTATGTACATACTATACGTACGAAATTCAAATGATATTTACATATTGCACACTTTTCTATATAGTTATATATACGGGTCCTAGACGTTACAAACGAAAAAGGGGTGGCAGGAAACACATGCAAAAAGAGTCAGAGAGCTTAGCTGAGCCGAGCAAAGCCGAATCAAACCGGAGATTAAGCTATCGCACCAGTTGCTCCATCGCGTTGGTCAAACCCTTAACTGCGCCAATAGATGTTAGACATCAAAAACTTATTTTTATAGCTAACTATCTTTGAATCAGAGTTAAATCATATTATTTTAACCACATTTTACTTAAATAAGATGAGAAGCCTTTTAATGCGAAAGATTCAAAAATCTTATTTTTAAATTGCGTACAGTCAGATAAGTCCAGCTTTAAATTCTTAAAATACAAACTTCCTATTTAAATTGCTACGTGGCGTTCTCGGTGGTTGAACTTATAAGATCACAAATTTAACCAAAAGTCATTTTTTTAAATGTTCCACATGTAAGAAAAGCCATCCATGTCTTTTTATTTTGCAAGCATGATTCTTTGTTTGCAGCGTAATAAAAATGCAACTGCAAAACAAAGCCATCTGATCCACTCCCATCTACTCCTGACTAACTCTGTTAACTTCCCCTGACTTGCTGTGAACTACATTTCTCAGTCACCTATACGGGGCCTCGCTTCATAGCCTCACCTGTTGACGGTATTCGTGATATTTCCAAAGCTATGACAACATTTTTATTAAAAACCGACTTCTTCTTGGCATATATACTTGTGAAAGGGTAGTGTTCATGTGGGTTGTATTTAATAACATCCAATTAGAGAAAAAAGGGTGCCTTTGAGTCTCATTTTTCTGTTACTTATACTTATTATTGTTATATTTTCGTTGAGTGTACATATTTTTTAATGTAGTGAACTTGTAATAACAGCACCACGCTGCACAGTGAGGCCGAAGGCCGAGCTGTGCGGCCAAAAGTCGAATAATAAAGAAAATGCTATAAAAATCGGTATAGGGGGATTATTGGGGTCGCTGATTACGAATCTGTTATCAGAACTAACAAATTTAAAATGGCGGATCGAATATGGCGGTTGGCCATACCAAAAAAACTCGAATAATGAACGAAATGCTCTCAAAATCGGTATAGGAGGGTTTTTGGGGTCGCTGATTACGAATCTGTTATTAAAATTATCAAATTCAAAATGGCGGATCCAATATGGCGCTATGCTATGCGAAAAAATTCGATTAAAATGGAAAATAATAACGAATAACTAAAAGCAATTTTTTAATATCATTTTGCATACTTTATTATCAATTTACTGGAAATTACAATAAAATACAATACTTTGACGAAATTCACAATAGAAGCCTGAAATAGAAGAAAGATTTTTTGTATCAATAGTCACTATGAAGAATCGGAGTTGTGTTTGATAAATTGTTGTTGAGTATAAAACTGAGATTTAAAAAATAAATCAAATTTTTTATCAAAATTAAGCTTTTTGAATTACAAATGAAACATATTTGAGCATGGTGTGCGCTGAAAAAACATTAAATATTACAAAAAAAAGTTTCCATTGCCAATGTCATAAGATTCGCCTTCTTCCGCATCAGTACTTGCATCGGTGTCTGATGAACTGTCAGACTACAATTCACCAACAATCCCAGCATTGTCTGATGGAGATATTAACAAATTTAGTACTTCTTGCGATAAATGTTTGAGAGGTTTGGCGGGTAATTTTTGGAGACTGGAAATGTATGGATCAGAAGCAATTAGAAATCTTTTAAAAACGTCCTCCATCGTTTTTTGTCTGTGATTTTTTCTTGCGAAACGCAACCGATACATTTTCAAATATTTATTACAAGCCTCTTGAGCATCTTCAGACATTTTCCCAATAGGTAACAGTGACTGTTCGATGATTTCAGAGCCATGAATCAAAAGTTTGTGAACTAAAGAAGGTAAATAAGACCATTCGTATTTTTCGACAACTGCTTTAGCTAAATCCAGGCAATACTTTCTAAATTTATCTACGTCGATGTAATGGCCACCTGAGATAGTTTGCAATACTATATAAAATCGGTTTATAATATCTTCATCAATTCCAAGTATTTGAGCAGATTTGTCATAATTTTCAAAAAAAACTCGAGCCGTGTTTCCATCGTTTGAAGTTCCACTACCAGATTTTGGTTTGTCAACATTCAAACCCAATTCTTCTTTAAAAGTTTCTTGAATAGTCTTTTTTCTAGACGCAACGGATTTTTTTTCGTCCTGACTACTAGCCCGCCATTTTTTTATGTCCAATCTGTAAGATACATGCAGTAAATACTCGAAGCAGCGGATCCAGCAATGTAAAGTTGATAGGCTAAACTTTAAGTGCTCTGTAGAAATTTGTTTCGTCAACATTTTATCTATTTTATTGAACTCTGAAATTTTACATTTGCATAATTAACAGCACTGTGCAGATTTTGTATCGGTTACTTGTTTTACATTAATCGCCGTTTTAAAAGGAACCAAATTTTTTTTTTTTTTTTCAATTTCATCCGTTGTTTCTTTCGTTAAATCCACAGATTCTTTTGCGCTTCGATTACAATAGGTCGACAAAATCTAGTAGACGAGGGTCTTGCATTTTTCCAGACAATAGTTTTCTTCTGTGTCACCGGATCTATATATATGAGCTGTAGTGGCACGAAAGACGTAAAAAAAATATTTTTGTCACTACTACTGTTTTCGTCACGTTTTTGTTTGTATTCACTGTGACCTGAACTGCCATCACAGCACCATTTACAATACAAAATTAAATTTTTCAGCATTTTTTCTGGTAAAATTTTCAAAACTTCCAATTGCAACTTAACAATTCGTTCGGTTGTGTGGTTCAATAAAGGTTGCAATTTTGGTTCTGCTTTGTTTATTGTGTAATTAGTAGTACCTGCCAGTGGGTAGCATTTTCTCCTTGCACTTTGTATCTTTTCATAAGAAGGTATTATCTTTGATTTCTTTTATAGAAGAGCATTTCGTAGCTGTTGATACTTGCTTTGAGATAAATCTAGTTCAACAAACAATGAAAAAGCTTCGTCGTCATCAAAAAGAAGATTTTGATCGTCGAACTCTAAAGATTTTCTTACTTTTGCAGCTCTAGTAGGGCTTCCATGCGAAATGTTATCAATAAGCTTCGCAAAATCTGTGTTGCCTTCAGACCGCAACTTACTCTTTGCTGCATAAACAAGTTCTTCAGATGATTTTTCTTTTCGTAACGCTTCTGTCATTTTACATTTAGTATGATCAGAACCCTCTGTAAAATCAACTTTTTGACGACCCAATGCAGCCGGTTTTTTCTCAGTTTTTTCTTCTCCTTTTTTTTCTTCTACTTTTTTCAGTTCAATAGATATTTTGAGCCAATCGTGATTGTTTTTCTCAAAAGCATCTTGTTTTCTTGTGACAAGCAGTCCATCTTGTTTAAAACTGATAAACCAATTTTGAGATTTCTTGTTAATGATAATTGGATAGTGAATGGTATGAACCAGTTTTATCTTTATAAAGATTTCCAACTTTTGCATAAGCTTTTTGAATATCTGTTAATACATCTTTGACTTCATTGAATAAATCCAGTCTAGTGATTGTTTTTGCGCCGTCATTTGCAGTTGAAGTATTTGAACCTAAAAAACAAACAAACAAATAAAAATAAATAAAATAAAATGTAAAAATTGAAAATCATAAAAAATTTTTCTACAAATTGCAAACAGGAATTTTCTTTGGAAAATAATTTATAAATAAATTTATGAAGCTTATTTTTTAATGCAAAGTAAAAAAATTATGTCAAAAAGACTTATGAAATGTTCATACGATTACTCGCACCCATCCCATGCATGCTTCTCACGCGTGCAAACACACACACATGACTCCATACCAGCTTCAGCAAAGGACCAACACTATAGCAGTGTTCGCCCGATGCTCACAAAAGATTTTTCCCATAGATATACATATAGAACAGCTTGAATAGATCCCTACGCTTCTGCTGCACTCAGAGAAAAATATAGCTGTATCGGCGATAAACCATACCTGTTTTAGCTTCAGTCACATAGTAAGGTAAGGTGTAGTTGTATCAACCAAGTAGACACAAGCCATATTAGCTTTGTGTTAGACAAGCAATAACGTGAATGCTAGGTATTGCTTGTGTGTTAGGTTAGAATAGCTCAAAATTACAGCTGTTATGACTTGAGCGACCAAAGCTATTTTGGCGTGGCAACTTTAGTCAAAACTGTGATATTTTTCTCTGAGTGTGCTCCCTGCAGCACGAACGCGCGGCATCGCATCGGCACGTATAGTCCGTGCTGACTGCTCTCCTCTTTTACTCTTCTGTCTCCCTCCTTATTTTTCACATGCAGTATACTGCTTCCATTTTAAGTTTCGCGTATTTGCTTGGGTTGTTAAAATTTTTTATGTTGACACTTTTATTTGCTTTCATTTTCCAGGTGTTGTCATATTGTAAGCTGACTGTTTTGCATTATTTTTAAAGAAAAGTTCATAAAAACTCAGACCGCAGGAGTCCACACCTAAAATTTTTTTTATTTCTTGTTAATACTTTCATTTATATCTCCTATAAGTTTCGAAGCAGGATACTGCAGGATACCTTAACTTTTTGATCGAAAACCCCGAGAATTTTTCAAATAAAAGATCGAAAAATAGCCCTTACATTATTATTTATAACAATTGTTTACCTAACAATTAGTACTTTAGCTATTTTTTTATTTGTTCTACTTACTTTCACCTGTAGATTCCATTTTGTCTGACTGCAATATTCTTCTTTTAACCAATTTCACACGCGTATGAAGAAAGCGTTTACCAAAGGCGCGTTTGTGCAGAAGCGTAGCGCTCGCGCGACGGTCGCATTCCGACTGAGATTTTGAGGGGGATTGGACAAAAGGGGCATAACTATAGATGGTTTCCGACTCCAGGGGGGGCCCTTTAGCCAACCCAATGACGAAAAACCCCATACTAGAAACTTTTTTTTTTTACTTTTGGCCGCACAGTTTGGCCTTCGGCCTTCGCGCTGCTGTTTGCTACCTGTAAGTAATCCATAACAAATCAGTAAAAAGGCCCCTCTATTTAAAAAGGCATTTCGATGTAAGACGTTGTTTAATGAGGTAAAAAGCTTCTGGAACAACTTTACTCTGGAGTAGATTTTAATTACTTCTACTTGCTTAACTTATCTTTTAATTCTCATTTCCCTATCACTGACTTTTTTTGTGTACGAAAATCTTATATTCATTTTTTCAATACATATTACTTTTTTAATCGTTTACATTTTTTTTTTATTTTTGTAAGTTACTTATCTTATTAAGGTCTAGGTTACGGATTAGTAACGTGAGTTATTCAAGCATAATTAGGATCTATTTTTCTTTATCTGATATTAATTTAAAGCTCTTTTATAGCTGTTAAAAAAGTTTTTTCTTTGATTTAAATCTATATCTATTTTTTAAAAGCAAATTTAGAGACCATTTATTGGAATTTGCAGTTTTAAATCAATTGATTCTCTCGTTGTTGGCTAATACTTATACGTTTGACTTTTTCTTTTCTTACTGGGTACATACCTGTGTTTAACAACACTTGGATTTTTGTTGGTTTTTGTATGTTATTAATGATCCATCTGTTTTTTTTTATTTCATAGATGTGAATGTCTTCTGCTATGGTAATACTGACATTTACCTATGATAGAGTTTACCGTTCCTGTAGTAGGTTTGCTTAGATAGTCTAGCAAATTACTTCTTATAACTGCAGTGCATGTTTCTAAATTATACCACAGAGTTTCTCCTGAGGACGTTTTGACTTTCTTCATAATACTAATTTTCTCGTATTATATGTTAAAGTAGGTTTGTTTTTGTTTAAATACATATGCATGTGAATTTTTATAGAAATATATGTAAATATTTTGCTTCGTTTATTTTTATTCTAGACTCGATGTATAAAAAAAGAATTCTTGGAATGTTCAGTCATTGTTATTATTGTTTGATCACTGTTGAATCTAAGTCTTATGATGAATTATGAAATCGTAGCCTTCCTCCTGTAGTTGCTAATTGTTCCATGAATAAAGTTAACACTAGATCACAGCTGAGTGCATTATTAATTTTAATCTTTAAAGGCGGATGTATTTTTGAATTATTTTAATCAAAATAACTTTAAAAAACTATTTTCTTAAAAATTTGATCATCTTACATCGTTGAAAATCAATTAATTTTACTGATCTGATATGAGACACTTAGAAGTCTATTTGCAGATATAATAATTTATGACAAATTGTTACTAACATTTTTTTTAAGGTTGTTTTTTCAAAAATACATTTTTTGTGATTCTAGAAATTAAATAATTGCTTTTTTGGACGTATAATAAAGGTTTTTTTATTATAATTCATTTTTTTAACATTCAACTTAAATTCAATCTTTCAAAATAAAAACTAATTTTTTATGACTGTGATGAGAGCCACATGTTCAACAGAAATGAGGACTTTAGTAATAAAGGCGTGCTGTATGCTATTTTTCTCGCTACATTGGCTTTAAAATTTACCACTACGTATCTTTTTTTACTAATTCTATTCTTAATAATTTGTAGTTTCTGACTAATCTTGATTCTCTCCTATCCATGGTCATTTGGTTCTGTTTCTAGAGTTTTGCTGTCGATTAGCCTTTTTCTTTTTGTCCGTAAGTTGTTAAAATTTATATATTTACTCTGCTTTTTTTACTGAATGAATAATCAAGAACAGTTATTTCGCAGATGTTAATATATATTCCTGCCTATCACTAAGTGTGAGGGTATAAAAAATGTAACATCTTTTTTTCCTATGCAGCCTTGTAGGGTAAAGCTGTAGTGTTTCTAAGCTCTTGCATTATCAAAAATATAGAGTCATCGTTCCCGTTTTATGTGTCAAACTCAAAAATTGTACATTTGTCTTGTTAATCAAAACACAGATATTTAAAGCTAAATTTCTATGGGCGCGTTCTGCGCTACAAAGTAAAACAATGATTTTAATTAGTGATCTTAAGTAAATGTGACGCAAAAGGAAAGTTTGTATTTTTATCTCGCCACTTTGCCCTGCCTTATCCTGAAACCCTTTGCCCCGTCCAACCGATCCTGCAGACCTACACAACACTATATCACACTGTCAAAGCACATGTGCGAAGGAGGTGGATTAATTTTTGTTAAAAACTTTGAATATTTTTTACAACAAGATAAAAAAAAAAAAATAAAAAATAATTCCGTCAAGACTCGAACTAGAAATCTTCTGCACACTATCTGAGTACCATATTAACTTATTTGCAGGTGCCCTTAATTATAAGAGACTTTTTTTATATTGTTATAGTTTGATTCGTATTTTTGCTTGTCGTATTGTGCATTCACTTTAATTTTTTTATTTATTGTAATTCTATGTAATACTAACTGTTGAACTACTTACTTGATTAAATAATTTCTTACAACATAACTTATATAGCCACGTGTAAAATGTCTCATAGTCGTTAAATCCAGATAAAACAATGCAAGAATGTCTATCTAGTTCTCGTTGGTGGAAGGGAAATGGAGAGTGTGGGGTAATTTGCGTGGGACCGCAGAGCAAAAAGTTAAGAGCAGGGCAAGCAGGATCGGGAGAAAGTACTGCGTATGCACATAAGAAGAAGCAGCCGGAAACTATCGCTTAATTAAATTATTGAATGTCTGGCAGGGAGACAGAAAATACGCTATGACAACTGAACGGTAGAAAAAGAAAAAGGATAGAAAGCCTGTACGTGAACGTGTATGCGTGTAGTGATGAGTGCATGAACGTAGAAACTTTTTCGTAGAAGTCGAACATGAACTGCGTGTCTACGTTGCTAATGACTACTAAAATTTTCAAAAAATGAGTAATATATGCACGTTCTTTTCTTTATTTTTTTCCCATCTATTAAGAGAGTAGTGGGTCTGAAATTGTTGTATTTACAAAATGTTTTTTCATTAAATGTTGGAGATTTCAAATTACGTGCGTTAAATCCCATTAGCTTGAAAATACCTGGTCATAGCATCGTTTTTGTCATCGTTACTAAAACTTAATGTAATAAATTGTAAAAGGATTGAGAAAAGTAATAATGAATAACTACAGACATAAAAAAGTTAAAACAGTTTTCGGAGAATTATAAATTTTGTAATCCATGAAAAAAAATCGTTTCTTTATTTTTTTTTTAAATCCTAATGGTTTCAAAATCTTGGTTTTTTAAAACTATTTCTTAAATGAATGTTTATTTAAAAACATACGTATAGAAACACAAAGATACGTAAGTTTGAAAATGCCTGGCACAATAATTCATTTAAGGATTTGTTTGTTTTTTTATCTTCATGGGATATCAATCCATACTGAATGGTACGGAAAGGTTAACATGACGGAACATTTTTCGTAAACCACAAAAAAATAATTTTTGTTATTCTATAATGTTATTACCTAAGTAAAAATTCAATAATGATAAAATTAATTGATGGACCATACTATGTTTACTTTTCAAATTAAAATGTCATGGCATCAGCCTCTGTTGGTAACTGTACGTTGTGAGTGTGCGTATACATGGAGTTTTGAAATTACAAGATTAGCTGTGAGCACATGTGAGTGCAAATGAGAGAGCGTACATTATTACTTCTGTGTTTCAGTTTGTAACTGACAGAAGCTTATGGCTTGATATGAATTTTGCCATCTATTTTAAATTTATTGGTTATTCTAAAAAACTTTTGGTATACTTTTATATTACTCATTTCAAGGCATTATTCTCATATTAATATTTCTGATTTGTTGAAATAAATCATAACATAACTTATAAATGTATAAATTTTACATTGCAACATTCACAGAAAAGTTTGTATATTTAGAAGTTTTACTTGGTCCTTTATTTATGGCTCTTGTTAAGAAATTAAATTTATTTTAATACATACTACTCGGATCTTATAATTTATAAAAGGTATACCTACAACTGTATGACCTCTTTAACACTGAGCCTAATAACTAACTATTTAAGTGACTAGTTTCATGCTTGCCAGGGGTCCCATGACCCACACCGAGTTTTTTTTTTTTTAGAAAATTAGACAAATTTTTTTATAATATAGAATAAAATATTTTTAGTAACTGCCTTTTTAAATGTTGTCAATAATAATTTGTTATAAATAAATTAAATTATTGATTTGAAAACAATGACAGTTATTTTTTGTTTTAATTTATCTCTATGATTTCTTCACTTTTTGATTTAGAATTCTTAAACACTTTTTAATCACTCCAACAAATTTATAATAAATTTTCAATCATTGCTGATTTATATGAGATTGTACATAAGCATTGTTTAAGATTCATTTTGTTTGATTTTGTTATAGTTTTTTCGTTCGTGACTTAGATAATTTTTTGCCTTAACTGCGTTCTTTACAGTTTTCAGAGTGAAAATTTAAACAGATATAGTAATGGCCAATATGCAGCAACGCTGAAAGTTCTGTTGATCGTATGGATATATCTAAGCATACGCTTTTATGTGTATAGTCAACCCCTTCTTTCTTATTGCATTAAGAAAAACATCTTTTTTATCCGTTAGAGAATCTAACGGGCTTATCTAAAAGCCACCTATCATAAAACTTCAATTAGGATAAATCTACAGATCTTCTTCTTTATTACTACAATTAAATGTTATTCTTCAATTAAGTTACATGTCATGATAAGAGTTTTTTGGAATTTGACATAATAAAAAAGGGTATAGTTAAACAATCTGCAGTTCTATAAAGAAATTCCTGATGCCTAAATAAAAATACATTAGATATTTTAAAAATATCTATGAAAAAACCTATGTTAAATGTACTGCACGGACATTTCCTGTCATGTATCATTAAACTTCATTAAAGGTAAACTGGTACTTCATGATAGATCTTCGTAACTTTTTTAATATGAATATATCAGTAGGAATAAGTGTGTAAGCATATGAGACAGATGCGAGCATAAATTGAGAGATGTTATCTGTATAGGTAATTGGATGTTATTTTGAAGTCATTGACAGGTTTAATAAAAGTGCAAAGTCTTTAACGCGTCGGGTCATATTTTTAAATTTAAATTTTTTTTAACTTATAACTTTGATAACTTTTTCTTGACTTACGATTCAAATGTTCAAGTTCACACCCATAAGCCAAATATTACTGTTCGAACGGTTACTACACCTTTGTCAGAACATTGCAGAGGGTTATCAAAAATATCGTTTTATTAAAGGTTACGTGGTTCATATATTATTTGGCATAAAAGTAAAACCTCCTACTTGCGTACCTTAGCTACCACTGATCACTGGTGTTATTTAAAAGTTTATAATAAGATCAAGGAGCTCGCATGAACTTAGTTATGACTTAAAAAAAAAAAAAAAAAGAATTTATAAAAGCACTTTTTTGGTACTTTCATAAGAATTTCATCAATGAGTTTAAGGATTTCAATTGGTTCTCTGTCGTTCTGTGCACAGTTGTGCGTTGGTTTTTCCTAACTTCTATTTATATTGATAGAGCGCGTGGTGGCTCAGTCGGCTAGGTCGTGGATTGGCACGCGGGAGACCGTGGTTCAGTTCCTGGCCAGTGCGACTTTTTCAGGCAAGTACCTCTGTGATTTTTCACATGTGTTTTTTTACCACGCAATGCTCCTCGAGAGGGTTTCAGGTGACCTTCTCGCAGCAAAAATTGCCTAATTCCCCCTACCCCCCTACCAGTAATGGCAGGTCTCCCATCCTTCTTCCCTTCCTTCTCCCAAGTGCTAAGTGCCCATAGTAGTGCCCTGATTAAAGGAGCTGGATGTAGAGCACTATAATATAAAAAAAAAAAAATTTCTATTTACATTGCAAATTTGTTATCTGTACTTGAATCATAGGGTTTTCTTAAAATCACTTTTTGGTGATTTTATGATATTAAGTGTCAGATATCTTTTTTCTATGTTAAGTTTGTATCTTTTCCTATACATATTCTAATACTTTCTTTTCCACTCAAATATTAGCACCTTATAATAAGCCTGACCTTTACTGAAAAAGTGTCTGTAAAGTTGTCTAATAATATATTAACTTTTTCGCTAATCTTATCTTCACAATTCATTTCCTGATAGACGTACAGTTTTACAGTTTCTGCTTTTTTAAATCAAAGTTTCTTACCAGACGTTTAGGATCTTGCCTTGGGGAGTGACTGTCTAGAAACTCAAGTTATTTTGCGAAACGGTCACGTGGCCTCTATTTCCTACCTTAAGTCACTATAAATGGTACCTATACACATATGGTACAGTTCTGCTACTGCTGGCTGGCGAGCATTTCACAAAGCTATCCTTTACAGCATATATCAGTCACCCACATTTATTATTTAAATGACACGTGCATATATGGACATATCTTACTAATATAAAAAGCAAAGTCGCTAAAACCGTTGTAATCGCTAACCGCGAAAACTACTGAACCGATTTTGCTAAAATCTTGCACACTAATTCATGATACTTCCTAGATGATTTTAGTATAGTTTTTATCTTAAAAAATTTAATAACAATAGCAATAAATAAGCTCAAAGTTTTGCAACAATACGCCAGCTCCTCACTTTAGTTTAGTAAAATCCACTAGGTGGCGTCGACATAAGATCAAGGCTACCTGCAACAGAATTAAATAAGTGTGGTTATGATACGCTGGAGCGTCTCAATAGTAATGCAGTCGTGCTTCGGTAGTTCAACGAGCTGCATAGAGATGGCTGATGATAGTCTTGCAGCTGGATATCCCGTTTACAGACGACACTCTTCTGTAAGGGGAAAGGGACCTAGGTTTCCATTCACCCTGAATCTCGACGAGTGCGATAAAAAGAAATTCATTCCAACCGATGATGTCTTTGGCATAATACCAGGAGACATATCTAGCCGGAGAACAATCTTCACCAATTTTTCAGAGTTGTGTGGCAGTCCCACCATCCCGCCTCATACAGTCAGAGAATTTTTGGCTACAAATGTAAGCCAGGGAAAACAGCTCTGAGGGGAACGAGCAGCCACAACGGCTACCTTCTTAGTCATGGCATCCCCAACGCGCTTACCTTTATGTTCCTATCTAACGATGAGTGGTTGGTTATCCAGAGAATGACCCGAAGACAAGATATTCTTTGGTCAGTGGCGTACCTCCCTCCATCACAGTCTCCGTATATCGAGACTCCCAGGGTAAGAATCAAGAAATCCGTAGCCAGCTCTTCATCATCAGGAATAATAATAAAGAATAGCCTGGAAGTTTCATCACTGGCGCTTTTTAGGGCCATTATAAGTATTTATGTTTACTACTTAACCATTAATTTCATCGGTTTTTTTTAGGGGCCACCTAAGTGTAAACTACCTTGCCAACAAATACATTTTTACTACCATTTCTGGAAGCTATTCGTCGACTAAAAGACTATATTCACTAAAGATGGGCACTATTAAACCAAGTCAGCCATTAACTTGCAGACGTCACCTGCGGAGTTGTTCTTCGCAAGGCTGAAAGACCCGGAGATCGACGACCAAGCATTCAACCAGGAATCACTAATCCTCTTTAAGGTCTGCGCTGGGCAAACCTATAACAGCTATAAAGAAAAAAAAACTTGAGCCAACGGGACAGCCTCCTCTAGACAAGGAACACTAACCAATCTCCCCATCTAAGATCACTAAAACAACTTAATCTGCAAATAAAAAAAGTGCTTTAGACACCAACGTCTTCGACGTTATACCGGGAGACCTTGGGAAAGAGCACTACAACTAGCCCCAAAGCTTCGGACTTTGTAATTTTGCTCCCGATCAGTCTGGGTTTTTAACAAATATATAAGAACTTAACAAAGTTGACAGAAAACAGCCTTCACGGGTCAAAAAAATTTTAAGCATGCCAAAAGTCGCAAGAGGGTGAATTAGAAGAAAAACTTAAAATGTATCTAATAAATACAATTTTACTTAAGCGTCGAGAAACTGACGCAGAAAATTTATCGAGGTTGGAACAGCAGCATCGAAATTGACAAACAAAGAATCCATTACGTGAGAGATCAGCTTTTTATTGTACCCTTACAGCAATCTCCGAAATCTTTAAAGATCATACTTCAGATTTTTAAATAAGTAGAAAATGTGTTTGTGTTTTTGTTGCAACAAAAATGTAGGGACTACGTTGTTCTGGTAATAAAATTATGAGATATGAGAAAAAAAATTTTTTTTCAATACAAATTTTTTGGGGGCTTAAAATCTTAACACCTTTAAAAAAAAGCCCTTCTCATGAATTACACAAGAAAAACTGTAAATCAACGGCTTTTCATGGCCACCAATTATTCTATGGCATAAACAACGTACGGTACTTTTCAGCATAATTATTTTTTAGAATTTTTACACCTTATTATTTGACCAAATAAACCATATGGATTCTGAAAAAATTTGTTTTTAATAAGAAGATTTTTGTTTTGAGATGTTTCAGGAATATGTGTAAAATTTCTAACTGAAAACTTTCACAATATATGTCAACACACTACGGTGTTTTATATAGTAAGTCTCGGGCGAAGCTGAGACGGGGGCTACTAGTATATATATATATATATATATATATATATATATATATATATATATATATATATGTATATACGTGCATGCAGCAACAGATACTGCAGCTATATTAGTTATTTTCACTGATTACACGTCTTTGTTTATTCACACGGAGAGAAATCCGTAACAAAAAGACTGAAAACGTTCTGATGCATCGTCAAACGATGCGCTTGACCATCTAAGAGCAGATTGTACGAGGCTCAGCTATTTTATTATGTATACATACAGAAGTGGCTTCTTATGCAGCTTATCTGTCGCTGTTATGCCACATATCTGATAAAAAAAATCATGGTAGTTGTACATTTTAGTTATCTTTTTGAGGTTACAAAAAATGTTTTATTGTACATGTAATGAATGACCAATTTGTTAAATAATTTGATTAATAGGGACGAAGTGAAACATAATCTCCTTAGAGAACTGTATATATCTTAATACTCAACTTCAACTCGTAATTTATTCGATTCTAGTAAGCAAATAAACTTTAAAATTTTTTCTGTCAACAACAATAGTGTCATACAAGTATAAAAACTTTTATAATCTGAAAATATTAAACTCAATTTATTTTTTTTTAAAGTTTTATGAGTAGAAGCATTACTACAAAACAAAAGGTACAATTTTCTATTATCATAAACATCTTGTTGCTGAATTTTTTTACAAATAATGAATTGCCACAATCATAAGCCAAATTAGAACATAAGAATAATGATAGTCAATTTAAAGCGTACCAGTAATAATTCTCATCAAAATTCTCACTATTACAGCTCACAATGAGGATAAAAAAATTAAAGAAACAAATATGATGAGATTTGTGGTAACAAAAGAGACACTAACTTACTAAAAGTTTTTTTTTAGCAAACAATGTATACTTAGATATTTGACAAAAAGTTATTGGATATTTGTCTCAAAAATATATGTTTGTAAGTATAGGACCGTGCATATTCTTCGGCATGTATATGTTTATTTTTATTTATAGGTATTGTTCGTACAATTAATGTTGGATAAATTTTTACTGCCACATATATGTAGCAGTTTTGCTTCTATCAGGGGTCATCAGATCCCTCACACTTATTTTCTCTCTCTAAATAGTCTGGTAGTCGCTCCCTATAGTTGATTCGGCTGCTGACTCAAAATTGCTGGTAAATGCTATTTGGACATCTTTGGAAATATGTCTTGGTATTTTGCTGGCTTCCTGGGTAAGTTTATCATCTGCTGGGTGACCCACACCTGGTTATAATTGACGATGGCCTTACCTTGCAAGACAGCTGCGAGTGACTATATGTATGTCCCGCAGGTACTTTGTTACTCTTATTTTGGATACCTAAACTGCACTGCCAACAGTGTACTATCGACGTGTAACGGTTTGTGATTTCAGGAGGCTATCTTAATTTGTATTAAGTGGCGTGCGTAAACTACACTCACATAAGATCAAATCAGGTTAAGTCTGTTAATTTTCTGCATCAGCTGCGTTTAGCTGCTCTTGTAATATCTTCAATGCTGTCAAATCATGTGCGAGATCCATTTCTAAGCGTAATCTGTTTTTGTTTTGTTGAGCTGTTTGTTTTATTACCTTTTATCTATAGTTTTGTTGATTTTAAGAGCGAATCTTATCGTGAATAATGGTATTCGATATTGTTAGTGGTCCAGTAGTCATATTTGTGTCCACATCGGTAACCGTTTTTATTCAATTTTTACATGTTGTACTATTTTGTACAAAGTTACTGCAATTTACATTTTCAACAAGAATTTGTGACACTTTCTACGATTTACAATTTTATAGCTTTTATCCAGTGTTGCTCTTGTCAACCAATTTTTTACGCTAATGTCGTACCATTTGTTCTTATACATTTGGTCTGTTTGGTACTTGGTATAAGTGAGTCAGAGTACTTTAAAAGTTAGTTTATTTATTCACTGATCATCAGCATGGCTGCCGCAAATGCTTAAGAGCATTGGTACACCTGGCTAAAAGAGGTCCCTTTTTTTAAAAGACTATTAAAAAGAGCTGTATCAAATGTATTTAACTAAGAATACAACTAAGAATATAACTAAGAAGTGGCAGTTGTGCTGCTCAGGTCTTAAGCAATACTTTTCAAGGTACTTAAGAGGTGTTACGTAGATCATTCTCGGGTGGATACGCGTGCACGGCTGATCGATAGCGTTCGTGGCGTTGATATAGTAAATACAAATTAGGTCAATTGGAATCACGTTGCGTCTCTAAAGGTTGTTTGACCTCACTAGAATAGGCTATACGTGACTATGACAACCTCACAGGAGACAACCAAAGTACTAATTCAGTTAGTTCTGTTGGCTTGAAGGGCGAAAATTTGGGCCAGGATGGGTTGCCCTTGAGTTTAAATACATTTACATTATCCAAACGAACACTTAACATTTCTAAGAACGTCGTTAGTCTATATATTCATATACCGTTTGTAAGCTTCTGCTACTCTGTTCCCTGCCAAATTCTCTTAATTATATAATATAACCAGTCTTTATATGGCTCGTTATGAGAGCGCATCTCACTTGGCAAGACGATGCTTGGGCAAGCTTACGAGCAAGCTGCTGTTCACTCAATTCAGACTCATTGACTTAGTCTTATCATTAAAGTTGTTAATGGAATCAATTTTATATAGCAAGTCATTAAATTTCAGTTATTTGGCCGTTTTTTCTCCCGTATAAATGAGTTCCTACAGACAACTTCTCTTAAAATCATACAGTCATTTTGTTGGCCTCTGTCTATTGGTGTCTATAGGAAGATGTTATTAAGATAGGATTATTACTCG
This sequence comes from Copidosoma floridanum, assembly GCF_036245765.1. Taxonomy (NCBI): domain Eukaryota; kingdom Metazoa; phylum Arthropoda; class Insecta; order Hymenoptera; family Encyrtidae; genus Copidosoma; species Copidosoma floridanum. The sequence goes on along the minus strand of NW_028321897.1, from coordinate 14,045,473 downwards.
AGGCATCTTAGCAATGTAAGTCTTGAAAATTATTTCTAGTTTGTGCTGGGGCAACTTCTCATCAAGATACGTCATATACTAGGCTTGATGTGGTCTTAGCGGACTTATGAGCACGTATCAATGTTTCGATCATTCGATATACCTTTTATACATGGTTTTAATTACTTTACGATAAATTACAACGTAAATATATACCATAGAGTTGTGACACGTCTGACTTAGAGTCTCCCTCATTTCTCTGCTGCAAAATTAAATGGAGATATTATTCTTCGCCACAAGTGAGATGTACAATGGCGAGATGAAGCAAGCGGTAATGACAGTGACGCTTGCCTTGATGAACTTAAAAGAGTGATAATTAATGTGCTTGTTTTTTATGGACCACTGAAAAGTTATTTTGAGCATCACTGCTTACCAAGACACAAGTTTGATCAGGCATTGAGGATAAGGTTCAAGGGGCATAACCTGTTGTATGGATTAGCGATAAAAACTGGTTACGTTACGTAGCTCGCTTAGTAGCGTGGAATGCATACCAAGTTGCGCAGGGACATTTACTCGGCCCATAGTGAATACCTGGGAGGGGCCATGAAAGGTGAAGTAAATCTTGCTTGGTGTTGGCAAATAATGTGCAGACGTGATCTTTTGGAAAGACTTGCGAGTCATTCTTGTGTCACCTCTCTGCCAGTGCTATTTGGAAGTACTTTTCCTTGACTGCATATGTTTATCCTTCTCATAGAACATCTGCGCTGGGAGATATTATTTAACAGTTGCTAGTTGCTATAACAAATTGTGTATTTGTGACAGTTACGTGTGCTTAAGTTGGGTTGGTAACTGTGCATTGTAGTGATAAGACTAAGGATCGCAGCTTTGATAAGCAACTGTCGTTTGCTTACCTTTCTGATTCCTTTTCTGCTTCAATCCCGTTCTTAGTGTATTCAATCAGCCTATCACTAAAGACTTGTATTTATAACGGCCTGGAAAAAATTTTTGATACTGCAACTTGATAAGGTGCCACACTTTAGTGACCCATCAGCTACTGGACCCATGGCAAATCTCACTAATCTGACTAAGATGCTTTATACTCTGATTGTTCGAAGATTATATGATTATTCAGGAACCTGAAAGGGCAGCTATATTTTTTTGGAGTATTAATTTACAATCTAGGCAAAAGTGAAAGTGCTTTTTTGATCTTAAGTTAGCTTTGTAAATTAGCGCATGAACGGCAGACTGACTTGCTCTCTCTCTCTCTCTCTCTCTCTCTTTCTTTTAGTGTTGAAAAATGTCTTTGTAAGGTACTTAGTCTCACTTATTTTCTCTAATGATACGCTTCTCTTAAGAATTTTCTTCTTATGTTATTTTGTATTGCATGTCCTTCGAATTAAGAAACTCTCGTGTTAAGTTACTTTTGTTGTTAGTTAATTCATGCTTAAGTGTCATCTAGCTTATCTAGCTATCTGTCACTTGCTTTATATTTTTTTATTCGAACATTTTTGCTTGGCATCTTTGTGACTTTCACTGTTTTTTCAAGCTATTACACTCTTCTGTTTTTTCTCCTCTACTTTCTATACTCATATTGCTCTGGCTAGTAAAAATTTCATAATGATTTCTTTCCTAATTTTTATTTATTTATTGCTTATATGTCCCAGTATACTATAATAACGTCTGTAAATTCACTTAATTTTTTGATACTGTAATAATATTTAGTGATAATTATTTTTTTAATGCATACTAATTTATCGTCTGGCATGCCTTGCAACAAGATTTTATTATTTTTATTGCTTGCTTCTGATGAAAGTTAATTTGGTTTTTTACTCATAGCTTATGTAATAAGCTAACGTTTTTTACCTTTTTTTTTGACTTTTAATTTTTTCTTGTTTACTATTTGTTTTGTCATTGACCATTCTCGTTTTAAATTAGCTTTTATGCGTCTTATATCGCCTACTATTAACTTTTTCACTTCTTTTTTCAGGGTGTTTCTTTTTTCTACTCTCTTGTTTTACATGCCCTAATTAAACATTTGTATTTTTTTTTCTTGTTTTTTGTTGTAACATTTTTTTTAATTTGCTGAAACATATCTTATGTAACACGTATAGATTGTGAATCCATGCCACCATGTTTCTCGCTTTCTTATTCTTTAGTGAGTAGATTTTTTTAGGATCAGGTTACTTAATAGTGCAGTTAAATTTTTTATAACTCTGCCTTGTCGATTTTAAGCATCAAGCTCGTATTTTCTACATGCTGACTTTATTCTTGTTAGGTATACGTTTTATTTTTAATGTACAGATATATTTGGAATGTTTGTGATCTCTGATTATGGTAAATTTACGTCCTAACAGGTATGGTCAAAACATTTACGTTACGTGCTCTGTGATCTTTTGTCAAACGTGGGATAGCAAAGTTTGCTGCCTTGTTAATATCTCAATGCGTACTTGCAGCACAAACAGTCCTATCCTTCCTCGTCTTGTCTTCGAACTTTGCCAGTAATTGCTGCAACACCTTAACCTGTCAATTTACACTTAAAACTCACGTCTACACCCTGAATAGAAGTTTGCTTTGACGGAGCCAAAGCATTGCTGTTAATTATTTGTTATATAATACTACTGTTAGATAAAGTGACAAACATTTTTTTTAATGTAGAGAAATACACGCAATATTTGTAGTTGTGGAAAGTATAAGAAGTTCAAATTTAGATGGAGAAAAAATTCATCCTGCCTGAAGTACTGGGCAAGAGCTTTCTTTAATAAGGCTCGAGTGCTTATGACGTGGTATGGTGAGTAAAGATAACATACGAAATCTTTAAGGGGATTTCAACAAAAGTAGTTGAGAGGTCGTAGGTAGTTTGATTGATAGATGAGAATCCACTGATCTTACATATAGTTCTTACAGTTACACATATACATATGTGATGATGCTCGCACATATACCTGCAGCAGTTATAGAAACTAGCACAATTATTTTTGGGTTGGTACCAGTACTCGCTGGAGTTTCCTTGAATAAAAGATAGTAAAGAAAGCCTTCCCATCCGTACTACTACATCTCTTTTACTCTCTCTCTCCCTCCCCCCTCTCTACCTCACTCTCTCTCTTTCTCTAACTGCCACCGTTAGTATAAACACAATAAACCTCGTAATAATCCAGTTAAAAAAGCTAAGCAGTTGAGTTACTTAAAATAATTATGATATAAGGAACAAACCACTTTGTACAAAAATGCACAATGTTTATTTCAGGAAGTGACGTTTTGTTAAAACACGTTGACCTCTTTGAAGACTTTAACAGTTAGCGTCTCCCAGAACACTTTATGGCAATAACATCATTATATGATTGTTTTTTATATAATTAAATTCAACCTGGAGCAAGATGCAGAAGTTAACGTTTACTTACATCGTTAAACTTGTAAAACCATTATATGTCATCAGATAATAACCTTATGCACAGTTACTGCTAAACTTTCTCTGTCATGATCTAGTTTAAGTTAACTCAGCCATTTATACTCTTGTAAAACCAAAATTGTATACGTGTATTATAAACTTGTTTTAATTAACTATACCATAAAGCTCACATTTTTTACTATAGTTATTTTTTCTCGTAGTTGGTCGTAAGTTTTCTCCTTTGATGTTGATAAGTGCTTACCTCTTTTGGGAATACTATTGTATAAAAAAACTTTTGTACGAAGGTTTTATATTAATCAAATATTTAGCTCGATGATAAAAATTTTAGAAATAGTTGCTTGTGACTATCAGTGTAAAAACAATTTTTTCACAGGGACTTTACTGTCACTTCTATTTTTACAATTAAACATTTAATATATCTTTTGACTAACAGTTTTAATAAGCACTTAATTGCCTACGAAAATGTCACAGAGCCCACGGATGTAATTTCTTAAGTATTAAACGTATTACAAATCATCATTCACCACAATCTTATATTATACATAAGTGTCACTGGTTAAGATTAAATCCTTAAATATTTAAGTATAAATTTTTATCACCATAGTAACATTTATTACGAATTCAGACGGTCTATTACCACCAAAACTTTATAATGAAAAAACACTTATTTCATTGAATGGATATTATGCTTCCTTTGCTGGACAAGATAATTATTGTGGTCTTTCATCTGGAAGTATGAGTTGTGGTTTTGTAAGGGCGTAACTATTTTCCCAATCCATCCCGTAGATTTATTTCTTTTTGTACGGCAAGAATGACATATCACTATCACCACTTCTCACTGTAGAACTGTCTATTGTTTAAAGATTTTAATTAGAAAGTATGTATTTTTGACTGATGGGGCCTATAATTAAGGCTGGATACCTATTGCCCATCGTAGAAATGACACATACTTTCCCCATCTCAATCCCAACTTTTTTCCTCATTATCATCAAAGATTTACATATCACTTTAAAGTCTTAAATGATTATATGACAACAAAAACTAATGCTTTATAAACCACATGAAGACAAGTACAACGCGTGAATTTCTTTTTTTCTATAAGCAGGCGATTTAATGACGTTTAAGAATGATATTTCGTGAAGACATCCATTGCACTGTGTACCATTATGCGAACTAAATGATGTTACAAATTTGTAGTGAATTCATGTACATACGATTCGTTAAAAGTTATTTTACAAATTTTACCATAGCACATAATGTAAAGCTTGGCAAAGTGTTTCACTTAATATAAAAATATCAAATGTTTTCTGTTTAGAAATAAATCAATATTTAAGTTACTTTTTTCGTTTTAGGTACAGCAAAGAATGTTACTCCATTTTTTGAGGAAAGACTTATAATCTAGTTTGAATGTGTTTTTTATTATATTTTAAATGATAAAAATACAATAATTTTTGCAAATGAGTTTATAGCCCTGAAAAGTGATAAAATATTACGATAACCACCATAAAACATTACAATAAAATACATATTTTTTAATTTATTAATAAGATAACATTAGGTTTATGGTTCTTACATTGCAGAAAAACTTAACATTTAGTAAATTAAAGAATATGCAGTCACATTATACTATACTAAACAAATTTGCCAAGCCCTCTTTTTTAGTTTTGTTGTAAGCTTCGATATAAAATATGCATATTTAATTCATTTGATACTCAGTTTTTCAGCAATTCAAGAATTTCGTACTCAGTGATATTCTAGCTATTAATTTTTAAATATATATTTGACTACGATGTTTGAATTACAACCCAATTTCCACACACCCAACTAAAATGTTTAATGCAAAAGCTCTATTTTATAAAATTGTATTACATGCAAGTAATACTACACCATTTGTTGACCGACTAATGTCTACATAGTAGAACATACTCGTGTATAGCCTTTTAGTATGACATAGAATATTTTAATTCTTTATATAAATAATAAAATTTTATAATTAGAAGGTGTAAAAACTGTTTGTCCAATAATCTATGCATGTTATACCTAAATGATTTTGCCAATAACTTAACTACTGAAAATATTTTGTCACTCTATAAGTATTAGAACATAACTTTTATAAATAGATTTCATTACTTTGCAGGGCTATAAACTCATTTGCTTGGATAATTGTATAAATACTATTTGATATACGATACACAAATTGAATACTGAAATTTAAGTTTTTTTTTAAAACAATCTACAACTTTTTGCTGTTGTTTTTATTTGTAAGAAATGTCGTTAACTTTTTAATATCTTAAGACAAAAGAAATTTAATATTTTCATATTAGTTGATGCACTTGGCAGACCTTAAGATTCATTTCAATGGTATAGTTTGTGGAAAAATTGCTTGCAAAGGGTAAGTATTTATATGAAATTCACTAAATTTTAAAATCATAGATAAAATATCACTTTGCGTGAGTGTGATAGAAGAAAGTAGAATTATTTATTATTGTATTATTGTCTTTTTTGGACATATTTTTCTTAAACATGTTAAGGGGTTCAGATCACGACATTTAACTAACAAAACAGGAGAAACAATGATTACTTGCTTTTTTTAATTTGTTATGAAAAAAAATACAATAACTTTTAGGCTTAAATACCACAAAAAAACAATTATTACAACTTTTTAAATTTTTTTATTTTTATAGTTATTTCTCAGAACTACGATAAGCAGGATTTGCACTGCTGTACTAGTCTGCATGTATATACTCATGTTATTGGGATATTGAGAAACCGCTTGAAATTAAATGTGATCAATAACTAATACATTAATGGTGATCTTATTAAACATGGACTCTTGAATAATAATCCACAGTTTGAAAAACAAACATAAGCGGTTGGTTTCTTAGAGTTGCGAGCCAAGTGTGAACGAATTGAGTCTGAAACTCTTCAGCCTTCGTCATCAAGCTCTTGGGCTAGAAGAACAATATCCTCAACTATCGTGCTACCATGGCCACTAGTTATCTTTAATACTTTGAAATTTTCTAACTATTTACCTTTGTTAAAAGCTTGTTTATCAGATATTATAGCTATTTATAACAATAAAAATTCCTAAAAAATTGTTTAAATCAAAATGAATTCTGTTTGTATTATGTTACTCGTATAACAATCTTGGCGTTTCTCTAGTTAAAATTTTTTTTACAATACTATTTACATGTTCTTAGCACCTGAAGACCAGGACTTCTTTGTAACCATTTAATTAATGGTTGGGAGCAATTGATTGTTTTGTCTTATAAAATGAGTATCGTATTATTTTTAAATGTTACCGTGATGTAAGAACCCATTTGCAGCATTGTATTTTCAACTGTTTATGGTAACTCTTATTTAAGGCTTGGTGTTATTTAAAACACTTTTTTTAAAGTTTGGTAGCCATTGGTGAAAAAGATACTTGGAGTTGTATACTACGTATCGTAGTACCAAAACATTTATGATCATATACTTCGTAGACAAAAAAAAATACAACATCGAAAGTGAGTATGGAATGAAAGATTACTGCACTAAAAGCCATCATTTAAAATGCGTTTTCTTTACCGTGCTTACACAGAAAAGAAAACATAATGATAATGTTCAGAAACAAAAGAATCAATTATTGCTCATAAATAATCAAACAGTGACTAAAAAGTCCTAGCATCAAGGTGCTGATGACGTGTTACGTTAGCACGACGATTTATTTGAGTCTAAGCTTTATCTTAATAACTTGGGACTCACACTAGGCACGTAAATGGGACGCGGGGGTTAAAAATAGTTAATTAAAACGATGTAGAGTATTTGTCGAGGGGGTATGACTGCTTTAAAAGTTTCTAGGTATTGCGTAAGAGGAGCCGACTGTATTTTACGTCATGATTCGTCTGGAATCTACCAATAACGTCAAAAGTACAGTGTTTATTCTAGATTTTTATGGTGATTAAATTGGTTACTCAGCTTCCACAGGTACTGGGATATTAATACAACAGTATTAATAAAAATAAAAAAGTGTTGCAAATAATGGTGTACATGTTAATTCAATTATTTTCTGACGATCCATTGATATTCTTACCATAGCAAGCAATTATGTGCACGTTATAGCTTATTGTTTCCCGGTAATACTAGGGTACCACTACTGTAGCGAGTGATGGTGTACCCGTCCGTGTTTATGCCAGCACCAAGTATAGAAGGAAAAAAAGAAGTAAGAAATGTGATAAACTTTAAACACTTAATATTAAATAAAACCCAAAAACTTATACACGCAGCGAACAACCGCAAGGTGTCCCTATCAAAAAAAAATCGCGATCGTAAAAGATTAAGAAGCAGAGGCAGACTCTAGCTACTCAGTCAACTGTTCAAGGATAAAACAAAAACCATGTCCTTACCTCAAAGTAAACTGAGAGGTATTATAGGCAGACTCTTACTTTATAATCTATCGTTTGAGAAGTAAAAATAACGAAAGCGTGTCCGTTTAAGAGACACCGGGCCTTTTTATAAGGAGTAGTGAACCTCAGTCACACACTGGTTCAAGAACGACGCACAAAAACTTTCCAGGGACAGATCTTTAAAAAAATACAGTAGCCGAAAATCTAACAGATTAGAAGTACTTTAGTTCAGCCACTTAGGAATTAGCACTTTCCTCATCCAGCTTGCTCTCCCACAAGCGTCAAGAGAAAAAAGGTGATTCATTTACTTTTACTCTTACTTTCTCTTTTACATCCAAATTAAACAAAATTTTGAAATAACCTAATATTAACATTTAGATGAAATGTGATTAATATTGACTAATTACAAACACAGCTTGTTTATTTAACTAAACTTATTGCAAAAAAAATAGTTATCGCTTTACATTTCAATTAATGCTTGGATGAATAAATAATCGGTGTGTTGCGATATATTTATTAACACTAATGCTTAAGCAGCAGTATCGGTAGCCATTGCCATAATAACTTATAACTATAATATTTGTAGTTGCAGTATAACAATTATAATTAAATAATAAAATTATTAATAATTATAATGATGCTAATCAAAATAATAAGACCAATAACGATAACAGTAATAATAATAACTAAAGTAGTAAAATCAATAATGAAAATAATAGTACTTTGCGCATCACGAGTTAGAATAGATAGTTTCACTGGTAGTTTTGACTGTTTATAATGTTGCAAAAATAATACAAAATTTTCGTAACATTCTAGTCAACATTTTAATTGCTTATTGTTGGAAAGGGAGTCAGCTCATGGTGCCCTAGAGAATCGGAAATCCTGTTACCTATGTTGAAGGTAGGAGTGTAGACTCTCTCTTTCTCTCTCGATATTTCTGAGTCAAAGAAAGGGGAAGGGCAGACTTTTCTGTTTTCCTTTACATTTGAAAAAGTAATAAAATATAAATAAAACAAAAATAAGACTATTGCAGTATGTTTAAAAAGTTGTTGATTTGATACAAAAGGGTTACTCGTTAAATCATAAGCCTGTAAACACAAATGGTAGAAATCGGATAATTCTTTGAAAATAAATAAGTTTTTTTCAATAAGTTTATGGTAGTTAATATGTTATGTTGGTGCTTACTAACAGTGAATAGTGTATGGGTTGTTTCTAACTGTACTTATGAATTTTTACATCTTCTATTATCTTCGGTTATCTATATGGGGAGAATCACGTCAACTGTCCCAGCGCCGCGGTGGACGGCCCGCGCAGTCGTCAAACACGACGTTTTTAACTCGTCGTTTCGGTGTCAAAACTTTGATAAAAAAAAAATCTAAAAACATATTCTTACGTATTTTTTCCTCAGCTTTTCAGTGGTGGCATCAGTTTTTCAAAAATTTGCTCCCATAACCTCGAAAAATGCACTTGTTTGAAAAACACGTATTATCTCCATGATCTTCAACTTTTGGAATTTTTTTGATAGTCTAGATCGAAAGATGAGACACTTATACGTAGATATTGACAATAAAAAAAGGGGGGTTTTTCGTTTTTATAACGTATTTAAACGACGAACAAGACGATGGGAGCCGCGGCGGCCGGGCCATGCGCGGCAGGAGCGCGCCGTCTGCTACCGTCTCTCTGACTGGATACAAATACACCCTACCGTGACGGTTTGCACTTCACAACAAGTTTTGATTGATTAATTAAATATTAGTATTTATTATTTTTATGACTTAAGGTTGTGCTATCGTAAGTCGAAGTTTTCGTAGGTTTTACTGCAAAGAAACGAAGGTTTTTTTAGTAGCAAATCTGACTACGAAGAAACTTCCTTGAGAATAAAAGACAAAATTTCCAGTACGAAATTGATTCCAGGGACACTGAATTATCATGCGTTTATCCCCATTAAGGATAATAAATTAATGTTGAAGAAAACTTCTTTGAGTAACCAGTATGAAATTTTTCGAAACTGAAAGAACGTAAAACAAGTGTCACTTCGATTAGAATTCCTAAAAAGAAAAAAAAAACGAAGTAGAACAAACTTGTTTTGATTTTTTGCTTTATTTATGTAAATATCTAATATTTAATCAATATTAATCATTATTTATTTCTTTATTATAAAATTGTTGTATTTATGAATAAATTTTATCAAAACATTTATTATTTATCCATTGTAAGCCCCGGTTAACTAATTGTTGTTGACATCGCCACTACTACATTATATATTATATAGCCAAACAGACTCACCGTAGCAGATGACACACGGCGGACGCGCTGCTGCCGCGCGTGGCCCGGCCGCCGCGGCTCGCATCGTCTCGTTCGTCATTTAAATACGTTATAAAAACGAAAAACCCCTCTTTTTTTATTGTCGATATCTACGTAAAAATGTCTCATCTTTCGATCTAGACTATCAAAAAAATTCCAAAAGTTGAAGATCATGGAGATAAAACGTGTATTTCAAACAAGTGCATTTTTCGAGGTTATGGGAGCAAATTTTCGAAAAACTGATGCCACTACTGGAAAGTTGAGGAAAAAATACGTAAGAAAATGTTTTTAGATTATTTTTTTATTAAAGTTTTGACACCGAAACGACGAGTTGAAAACGTCGTGTTTGACGACCGCGGGGGCCGTCCACCGTGGCGCTGGGACAGTTGACGTGATTCTCCCCATATGTATTAACTTTAAGTTATTCTGATATTTTACTTTATGTAGATTAATCCTAAACTCAATTGATATTCGCATTTAATACTCCCCCTCAGTTCAACTGTTTTCAGTTAAACTTTTGCATCCATGGTAATTTCTTTCCTATACATCGAAAAATATTTTGTTTGTTTTTCATTTACAGTCAGTATAGGCCAGCGTGCATGAACATGAATTAGCATTGTACTGCAGGTACGAGTAATATGCAGGCGATTCACTTTTTTTCAGATGCATTTGGGCTTTTGCTTTACATACTTTTAAAACAACATAGGAAATGTTTCAGAAATGAGCGTGGAAAAACTTTATTAGTAATTTTGATTTACGGATGTTTTACCTTCCTTCGAAAACTGGTACTAAAGCTTTTTTCAAATTAGTCTGGGAACAGTTGGCTAATTGCTTAGATCTTACTTACCTAGTTTTTATTAGGATAAATTGAATTTACGTACTTAAGTAAGTAATTTCTCGTTCTGATTTACTTCTTCTCAGATGCACGTTGGTCCTTGCTCAAAATACTTTTAAAACAATATGGCAAATTCCTAAGGAACAAGCGGGTTAAAAATTTATTAGTAATTTTAGTTTACCAACGTTGCATCGTATACATTGTTCTTTCAGAACAATTTTTTAAGTAAATAAAGACTTGACCTGTAATACTGGTGACATAACATAAACGAATTTTATTGTTCTTTAAATAAATTTTGAGAAAATTATATTGCCTGTGAAAGCTGTCATATTAAAGGAACTAGTTTTTAATAGCAGTAAAACAGTAGGGAGGTTTGATGTATTAAATTCAAGTAGTTACCACACTAGCATGGTATTTAAGGCTATGGGTCTTGTTAGTTTTGAGCTTGGTGACACAGGCTTGAGAGTTTCAGACTTGATTCTGATATACTGGGCTTGCACCTCTGAGGAACCGACTGTACTGTGGTTTAATAGTTCAAAAGCAATGTTGAATAAGGTCTTAATGGCTATGTAAGTGATTGATCACATTTATTCGTAGCCAGCTTTTAAGTATTTTAATAACGATAATATACACTTGCAGAGTAATATAGCAGTGCAGAGCATATAAGGCTTAAATCCACGAAATATAAAAAAAAAGTGAAACAAAAACTTGCAATAATTGCTTGTCGTAGTAATTAAACCAATCAAATTATTTTTTTATTATGATTTACAAAAATTAAAGAAAGTTAGTGCTCATTATTTTTCTTGTTGATTGTCATTATCTTAACATCTCAACATCTGTTATAAATATTTGTCAGAAAAAAAAAGGAAATCATTTGTAATTAATTCTAATATTCTCTATTACACACACGCAACGGAACAGCCCACCTATGCTATGGTAATTTATTAAATTAAACTGTGGTACTTGTTCTCTACTAGAAATTATTCTACAAATTAAATCTTTCAACAAATGTGTAGCCTTACCAAGTGTTCAAACTGATGTAAGAATATTAAGTTATTTGTGTTAAAAGGTTATATAAGATTTACAAAAATTCTCGAAAATTCAGTACAGCAAGAAATTACACTTTGCTTTCTTAGAAAATCTTACATTCTAGTTTTATATTTTTATATTGAATAACATCAATACAGTTATTTAAGCAAATGAGTTCATCACCTTATACAGCAACAAAATATATTTATAAAAAATATGTCTTCATGTTTCAGTGTGGCGTTATATTTTTGAGATTCTTGGCAAATTTTTCAAGGTATCACATACATAGATTATTAAAAAACTACTTGTAACACCTTACTTTAACTTATTTATATAACTTATATCAAGCAGCAAAATCTGATATGTCATATTATAATATTATGTGAAAACAAGTTCTCATATGTAGATTTAAGTTGTAACGTTGAAGAAAATGGTGAATTCTTATTTGTACGATTGCAACACAACCGTATTAAATAAAGCTTTGGCATTAAACATTTTAATTTTCATGTTAAATTTGTATTGTATTTCAGATACTTAAACGAAATATACATCTCTTAATTGATGATAAGGATGACAGTGTGTACGTTGTTCTAAAATTTCTGGAAAACTGAGCATTAAAGAAATTAAAAATGCACATTCTACGTCTAAGTTTACAAGATAACAAAAAAACTGGCTTGGCAAGTCATTTAGTTAGTAAATTTTAATATGACTCTATATTTTTTTTTAAGTAGGAGTTATGTTTTTGTAATTAAGGAACGTAAGACACGATGTTATCTGAGAGATACAATTTAGGAGTATTTACTTTTTAAGATGTCTAGAGGACTATGTCATGACATTTTACTTACAACAAAATTATCTTTGGAATAGTGAGACCCTTACTTTATTACTACACTAAGGTTTCAGAAACATAAGATTTGCAATGATAAGGAAAATTATTTTAAAATTTTGTGTTATACAAGGGCTCTTGTAAAGAAGTTATGACAATTTTGCTGCCAAAGATAAGAGTTCTTATATTATGTACATAAATTTTTATTAATTTTTATTAAAAAATTATATTTTAAGTAAGTTCTATCGGTAAACAAACAAACAATGAGGATTAAATAAAAATATGTTTGCAAATGAAAAAAGTCGTAAAAATGTCACCGTTAGAATTAAAACGTACAAGAGTTCTAAGGAGCCGACTAATTATTATTCATATTAAGCTAATTTGTACACATAGGCTTAAGGGCTGTCGTATTTTCAAGCACTTTTATTGCATTTAATTTGCTTATTAGCAATGAACATTAGACAAGAATTTTGTAAATGATAAAAAAATTACTAATTATCATATTTAATTTTATTGAACATCTTGAGGGTACTACTGGGAGAAGAAATTATTTAATAACCAAGGTAAAAACTACAAGAGGTTATGTTCTCACAGGAGAGCCAGAAAGACAGATGGCATACCAAACTATAGAGAACATTGCATGGAATATGGCTAGGGATGAAACCTCCTTTTAGCTGATTATAGAAAGAAACACCGTCCCTTATTTAAGAAGGTCTAGCTTAAAAGTTGACAATTTATTGTAGGGTAAAGTACCACATTAAAGCAAAAGTTTTACGAACACAAAGCATACAAATAACTAGAACTCAACTGGGCATGCCTGAGAACTGTTGCCGTTAAAAATTTATCGTTACATAAAAAAGTTGGATTTACAGGCAGATCACATTTTAGTGCATTAATCTTTCAAAGCGTATCGTACCACAACAACCCTCTTAAGCACAACCAAAATTCAACAAAGGAATTTATACTGTTTACTGCAAAAGCATTATCTTATAAACCTGTATTGTTGTTGTATAAACAAGAATACACTATTCGTTTTAACGTTAAAACTAATACAAAAATAAAATAGCGTGTTGTTATATAGCCTAATAATAGGACTTAGCGGATTAAATTATTCATATAAATCATACAAGTTTATGAATGAAGCGTGTAACAATTATTTTTATAATAATCTATGCATAGGATACCTAAAAAACTTTGCTACTAACTTTAGAAATATTATGCCACATTGAAAGATGAGACCATAACTTACACACACATATATATATATATATATATATATATATATATATATATATATATATATATATATATATATATATATATATACACATTACTTTGACAGGTTATTAGCTTATTTGCCAAAATTATAATATCAAGAATATTTTATCTACAAAAAAAACATTACAAATAAAAAATAACTGCTCTCTTAAAAAATAACGTACAAGTTTCTGCTGTACCAAAATGAAATTAAGTCGTGGATTTTTGACGTAGTCTAAACACATAAGTATCTGAAAGTAGCGTGCAGCACGTAGAAAGCAAATTTCATTGTGTTCAGCAGTGTTGCAATGTAGTTAAACTATTAAAAGTGTTTAACCAGTACCTTTACAAATAATGGACGATTCAGCGTCAACAACTTTCCTGTGAGGGCCTTTGAGGTAGCTTGGGTACTACGTAGAAAAATTCAAATCAGGAGATAAAAGCTTAATCTTCTAATTAGCAAAATTAAACTCATTTAGTCATAAATATTACAAATATTGTGAAGTTGGTCGAAACAGTTGGATGAATGCTTATCAATATGACTCGCTCGATTAATACGGGCTACTTGTCTACTGGTCGGCCGCTTTTTTATGCAGGGGGTGGTTCTATTAAAATTCTAAATCGAATTAATAATCAAGGGTGGGTTCTGTGGTGAGTCAAAAAATGGGGATGCTTTTGATAAACATATTTTTAGGAAAAAGGAGCTGTGGCAGGCTTAGGCTGGATTTTGAATTTGATGGGAATGGAACTAGAAAGCGAAAATTGCTGGTGTGCATGCAACCGATCAAGCATGCGCTGGTAGTGATCCGTGAGTAGGCCATAAACGCTATATGGTATTGGTTACTGACTGTAGATGGACGTTATTAGACGTGACATGCCCCCCTCCCTTAGTTTTTAATCACCAAGTGAGCTTATGCTCGATAACTTAAGCTTATATGTTAGAGATATATTCATTTTCTTATTATTCAAACACGGTATCATTTGCATTATGTATCGTTTTTAAATTAGCAATTTGAGCTAACTATAGTAGAGTATAAGTTTTTATTATCATTACTACTATTATTATTATTGTGATAATTATTTTCACGGTTTAAAAAAAAATTTTATTTTTGGATCTGAGGTCGTCCATAACGCTTGATGCACGATAGAAGGGGGTACGAGCTCCTTTCCTCTGTGGAACTTGCAGTAAGCCTATAAATACTTATTTCTCGCTACGGTGTTATTCGTGATTATGACTAAATACCCACTAAACTGGCAAGACCTATTTCCTGGCACACTTGGCTTGGTATCCAGTTTAGCATTGATAATTCGAGCCAGGGCCATGGAGTATTGACCATTGACGTGGTCTTCCATCGGAGAGTCATAACCGTTATGATGTTGCCTTCTCTTTATTACATCTGATTGTTTGCTGTTTTTGGGGTACATAAATTTTCGTTGCTTTTCCTTGCTAATGGCTCAGATTAATTAGCGCAGCTTGAGTTTGCAATCGTTATCTTGCTTGTATTATCTTAAACTTCATCTGCGTCTCGTAGACACCTTACTTTTGGCTTTTTCTAGTGCCTTTTTTAATTCTTGGCAGCTGCCATTACCTGCTCTGTGTCGTGTCTGGCACCTTCTGTTCCACAAGTGAAGCATCGTGCCTCCTCCTTGCAATTTTTTTTATGGTGATTGCAGCTGCCTCATCAAAAAAATAGCTTTAACTGGTTTTCCTTGTTGCAGTTTTAATCTATGTGTCCATACCCCAGAGACCGGTAGCATCTGACAATTTCAACTCACCTTCTCATTTGGCAGCTTGTTAAAAATATTGACAGCCTCTTCGTTTCTTCTATATACCTGATATTAGGCTCTCCAGTACTCACCAAAGCTACCTTCTGCCCTTTTTCATTTGCTCCTCTTAACATTACTGTTCTCATCTGTGGCGAGAAACCATGGATTGTACTAAATGCACGTTTGATGTCAGCCTTCTCAGTAATCAGATCTAGATCCTGGATTTTAAGCGTTACCTTTTTCTCGTCTGTTTTTACGGATTCTAGCCCCTTAACGGTCTTAGCTATACTATTAACCAAGGCCTCTCTGTCCTTGACCTTCTTAATTTTAATAGAAAGGTCTCACTTTTTAGTGGTAGTGACTCTTCTGACTGTGATCTTGTCCTCTTCGAGCTAGAAATAAGTCCTTATCTTCTATAGTACCACGACAAAGCCTTCTACTTCCGTGGCCTTATCAAGAATTTGCTCCTCCTTTTTTCTGGCATTATAACATTTGCCGCTGTTACTACCATTAATTTTCATCTTAGAGTATAACTTTTTATTTTTTCAAATCCTTATCTTTTTTTTAATAAGGGGTTAGTGGTCTGTTTCAGTGCTTCTGGGTTCCTGTTGTGCTTGCCTGTCAGAACGCTTTTTACGAATCTAGATTGGAAAGAGCGTGTGATTCTCTTCCTTTCTTTTGATCTGTATTTATTTTGCGTCAGATTAGCATCGGCTTGTTCTAGGAGGTTTTTCATTTTTTTTCTTGTCCCTTAAGAGCTATCCTTAAACTTATGCAGAAGGTTCAACGCCACCCTTATACCTCCTATTATCAGCATAGCTATTCTTGTGTACATCGATGTAGCTACTTCCACCATATCTTTTATTATTTTCTCGAGTTCTGTAAAAATAATGTCCTGCTATGTCTACTCCATGGTGTATTCTAATCTTAAGTTTCTGATGTACTCAGTATCCATTTTGATGTTATTTCTGAAAAAGCTAGCCGCACTGATGTCTCTCACTTCGCTTCTAGTGCTTCGTCGCCTACGTCTATAGCTTGGCAGAAATATAAAGCACTTATGTGAGTGTTTTTTATCAAAAATTGTCTCCTCGCGTTCTTTATTAATGCCTTTGTGGCCTACTCCAGAATCTGTGAGGCCACCACCAGTTATCTGGGCTTCCACCAGGTTGGAACTGACGGTAGTCTTCGTCAGAGACGTTACAACCAGGAGTACTAAGTTTTTATTAGCGTTACCTTTTGTAGGTATTATTCGGGAACCTACCCTTATTTTTTACGGGGCGATCTGTTCAACGTTTTGGTCCATAGGAACTATTTTATTTCGTTTCAACTACCCTCAGGTACAAAGTCTGACCACAACAGCGCCTCAGAACCATATACCTGCTGAAAGCTTGCCTCTATCCACCATCTGGAAAGCAGGCGCATAACACTAAAAAAATTAAGGGGGTCAGCTGGTCTTCAAGCAGGAAAGCAGTACTCTTTCTCGTTCTGCACAGACACAGTGTCGCTGAAAGCACGCAGCTTGCCTACCAATTTGCAGCAGATGTCGCTATATCTATAAGAGGCACGCAGCACACTCCCAAAATGGCAAGTGTTGCTGCATACTTACTGTTTCCCAAACTAATTCTCTTATGAAACATAAGGTAAAGAAAGTTTTTTAAAAGCCCACTTAACTTCATTGAATGCAATACAAAAAGTAATATAGTAATAAAAGAAAAATATGGTAATAAAAATAAAGTATAAGAAAATTCATTATTTATTTAACGTAAAGTGAAGAAGCAAATTACAAAATGTACTCTGTACATGTATAATGATTTTTGATTTTCTTTATCAATAAACATGGCTCGTTGATTAGTCAAATCACTATGCGCTAGCCTTTTTTTTTAATGAGTGTGATCACACGACTACGCATGAAAATGTCCTTCAAACGTTATTTGTAAATGAATACGCAGGTAAAATCATTTTTTTTTGTTTTCCACTTTAATTTTGATCGTATGACCTAATACTATTTAAGTATCATCTTCTTAAACTACTACAAACATACCTTTTTTATGTTATATATCACAAATACTAACTTTATTTATCAAATATGCGTGAAAACGTGTATGAAAGTTTATCCTTATAAGAAAAATAATTTTCAGCGTTGCAGCATATATTTGCACTTATCCCACCCCTTAAAGTTTTACTCTTTATTACAAAGGAAGAAATGTTAAAAAAAAAAAAAAACGTAGTGAGAATTAATTATTCTATTTCTATGGTCAGAAATTTTTGTTAACTTTATTAATGGAAGTTCTGAAAAAATATGAAAAACTTAATAGACAAAAAATATGTATTTTAAAAGAAACAAGCTAATAGTAAATAAAAAATGTTTTTAATTTAAAAAAATGTACTAGAAAAGTTTATTTTACTACAGAACTTCTTTATTTATTGTTAAATAAGACTAAATAACTTTCATTGTGAGGCTCGCTTATAGCAGAGTGGGTTAGGATCTTGCCTAGTGTTTAAGAGCACGGGGGCTTAATTCTCTTTGGAAACTTTTTGTTTTTTATGTACAAAAATTAGATAAAATAATAAAATTAGTTACATTTAAAATGTATGGTGTAGTGTAATGTGGTGTAGGGCGTGTTGTCATGCTATGACATAGTGTCAAGTACTGGGGACTGAAAGTACGCTAAGAGGGGTGGGGTGAAGTGGAAGAATCAACTAAAATCCTTCTTCATTACACTTTTTTTCAAGGTCACCAATCTGAAATCGTTGATTTACTCTGTAGGGCAAAGCGTCTCTATAAAAGTATAACTTCAAAGGTGTCAACGTTCTTCAAACATTGATGACCAATCTTAAACAATTTTCGTTGCACAATAAGAATTGCTGGCATTGCCTAAGTGTAGATGTTTTACAAGAGCTAAGCAAGAAAAAAAAGAATTTTGCACACAATAAGCGTTGACAGAAAAAAAAGTCAATTAACACCTTCATTCAAATGAAATAATGGTGCTGGTTTTTAAACCTCACTTTCTAATTGATCTTTTAAAATATTTGCGTTGTTCAATTCACTTAAGAGATATTTGGAGTGTGTATAAAATGTAACACTTACTCTTTTCTTTGTTGCAGCATCTACATAAAATGGAGTTTAGAAATAATCAATATCTACAGTGGGTATCTGCTCAATTACTTTACTTCTTATTTTTATTAAATTCATTTTAAGTTATAGTGTTAAATACTAACTATAGAATAATAGTTTCAATGTATGAAAACTTTGTTAAAAATTGTAACCGTTAACTAGAGTATTGGATTTACATTGCAATGTATAACCTTCTTTTTGTGTTTAATGATAGGGGACTGCTTAATACTAATTTGTGTGTTAGAAGTGGCAAGCGTTCTTGAAATTTTGTTTGAAAATAGTTATGTGAATAACACTCTTAATTATCAGATACTTTTTTATAAGTTGTTGAATTATTATAATGGTAAATGGAACAACCAACTCTTTCGGAACTTACATAAAATATTTATAGTTAAATTTAAGTGTTATAATATCTTTTAGCCTCCAATGATCATGATTTTGTTTTACTCTGTATTTTTTCAAGACTATCTTGCCACTTCATGTGCTATTTAGTAAGCGATACAAATCACTTTTAGTATAAAAAGGTGTATCCAAAATGAAAGTTTTTATAATGTTTTCAAGGTATAAATTATGTATTTATAAAAAAATGAAAATAAGGTTAAAATTATAATTAAATTGTTAAAAACTTTTTTATACTTGTTAAAATAAAAAATCATGTACCATTAGATACAACTAATGTCTCGTTGTCAACTCTTATACACTTTTGTACTGCAAAATTTTGGACAATTATTTCATGCGATAACAATTCCTTCAAAAATTTGACACGAATTCTATGAAATCTTTATGAGAAACTTTGGCAAGAATTACAATTTCTACCACATAAGATGTTGACAGTGCAACGAATTTACTATTGTCGACATTTTTATCTACATGTGAGAATAAAAAAATTAAAAAAATTCAAACTTGGTGAAATTGGCAAACGTAAAAGGGTGTAAGAAAATTACGACTCGTTTTACTTAAGGTGGAAGCTTTTACCCAGTGAAAAATGAAAGATAAGACTTTCCAGAATTGCAGCTGTGTATGCATTGCTTCAGTAAATGCTTTCCTTAACGGATTAAGAGTTCAATACGCATACAGACACATGCACACACACAAAGCACGTAAACGCATGAATACTTACACAAGCACACACACATACTTATATTTCTTATTAGTGACAGTACGTCTTTTGACAAACAAAGTTTTAGAATTTTGTATAACTTTTTTTTGAAAATTGTTTGTATTGAATTTTGCGTAAATGCTAATTATTTTCTAAGCACAAATAAATTGGCAATATAAAGTTAAATTCACATAAAGACTATACGGAAAATATGGATTCATTCACGGAAGACATTCGCTTGGAAAAGCTGGGTCCTGTGAGTAATACTAAAATCAGAATGTACTGCCAGTGAGTGCCTTAATTTTAAGTTTATTACATATGCACAAAACAATACATACCAATAAAAAGTTGCCGAAGGTAATCATAGTTGTGTTTTTTAAGAAAGGTGTCCATGTCATAAACTTATTACTTTAAATACATTTAAGCGATGATATCAAACTTGATTATGCAACTCACAGCAAGACTGCATTATTTCAGAAGATATAAGTATAGGTACTACATGTGCAGAGAACATGCTCGCGAGTACGAGAACTTTCTGCACGTAAGCTGCCTTTCCCACAAATACGATATCCAGCCAGCCACAAAAAGGCACGCTGCGAGCCACCAGCGAGTAAGATTCTCTCGATCGCCAGAAGCATGTCAATTGCAGCGCATTAAAGAAACAGTAGCTTTCTCATGGGTGAGCTCGATTCCCCTTATTTTTACATTGCATAGGCTGACTGCCTTAACCCAGGGTGTTTTCATGTTTCCTACCATGATAATTCTTATTGTTATTACGTTTATTGTTATTCTTGTTATTATTATCATCAATATTATTATACTTAATAATTACTTTTATTATTATTATCATTATTATTATTATTATACTTATCAATTACTTTTATTATTATTATTATTTTTATTTTTAATATTATTTTTTAACTAATACCACTATCATTGTCATTATGAGTTATTTTTCTAACGACTACCATTACTGCTGTTTAAGTATTACTGTTAACTGATGTATTGTAATATGTCGAACATTTATTCATTCAAGCATTAATTAAATTATTAAGCTATTTTTACCAATTTTTCTGCAATTAGCTCAGTTGAATTAACAGACAGACTTCAGAGATACTTATGATAATCAATACTCCTTTTTTAGTTGCTATTGTAATAACTAATATCATTATTATGTCTATTATTATTATCATCGTTATCATTCTTATTGTAATCACTACTATTATTATTGTTTTTATCATTATTATTATTTTTACGACTGCTTTTAATTTTTGTGTTATTGTTACGATTATAAAGATTATATTATAATTGTTATAATTAGTATGTTTATTATAATTATTATTATTATTATTATTATTATTGTTATTATTATTATAACCAAAGAGTTATGAGGGTGACATTTGCACTATGAAAGATTTGGTGCCGTCAGAGTACCACCAGTAGTACAGGGCTAGCTCGGAAGTTTAGTGCGTCAGCGATACCAGTTGAGACAAGAACTGCACAAGACCTGTATATGCGGTGCACCTAACCTATCGTACATACGTTTAACCACACTATAGGTAATGCCTCTATACTTGGGCTCGTACGTGCGCTGATCTGACTGGGATACCTGCTATCCCAGTAGTCAGAGACAGCAGACTCATCGTGATTTGGTATAGCTGCTGTAGGGGGAGGGACATGTGCAGCACTTAATCTTTCTCAGTGTGGGTGTTGAATTGCTTTCTTTGCTAATATAATTAGGCTGAGCCTTGGAAACCTCGCTTTCATAGTATCAAACAATAAATTATGAGAGTGCTTTGCCAGGATACAAAGGTATTGATGTTGACGTTTCAGTTGTTATTTAGGTAGGACTGTAAGCATAAAAAGAAAAAAAAGTGATTATCTTTTTATAACAGTGCTAAAGTCAAATTTTTACAAAATTTAGTCATAGTGACTGTAAGTACTTTAACGTATATAACGATAATTGGCTGTGTTAGATAACTTGAGCTAGCATCTCGCGGTCATATTATCTCCATTACCTTGGAAATGGTAAGCCGTGCAAGCGCAGCAATCTCTCCAGGGTTTGATGCCGATGGGACAGAATTCGCATTGTTGAGGAGTCTCATGTCGCTCATAGACATTTTTTCTAACGAAGATTGCTCTTAAAGGCTGGGGTACGTTATACGAGCTGTGCTGATCACCACTTGCTCTTGTTCATGGATTTTGACCTCATCTTGTTCCAGGTATTTTATAATCCTTTTTACTTTAAGATGCTGCATACAGTTTATCAAGTTTTTACGGGTTACCTCGAAAACTCGTGTTGCGTTGTGTTTAGTGGTAATTGCGGAAATAAATTTAAAATTATCCAGTAGTACACTTACAATCATAATTCTATTTTTTTCGTGTATGCTTGTTTCTTACAAATTATTATTACATTGTTTTATTTAAACTGTATTTTCTGTGCGAAAAAAAAAATTTATACATTTTGGTCACTCATATTTCGTAATTTTGGCAACACGATAGTT
The DNA here is from genome assembly GCF_036245765.1 of Copidosoma floridanum. Lineage (NCBI taxonomy): Eukaryota > Metazoa > Arthropoda > Insecta > Hymenoptera > Encyrtidae > Copidosoma > Copidosoma floridanum. The sequence goes on along the minus strand of NW_028321897.1, from coordinate 14,022,967 downwards.
ACAATGCTGAGATGTGGAGGACCTCTGCAGTTCCACCAATATTTTTGGTTAGATAAATGACTTGCATGCTCTTCATTAGTTCATTCAGAGAGATATGCAGTTTAGATGTCCTCCCACTTTTAGTTCACATGCCTGTTGTAGCGCTAGGTACCCGATTGTTAGATTGATAACCCTTCGCTATATTCCTGCCATTCTCCATAGTAGGGGAAGTTCGCGAGGATGTCTTCCCCCTTCTGAAGTTTACCTTCTGCAGCAGTCCATGAACTTTACTGCCTGAATGCTAGCGGCTGCTGCTTGGCGCCAACAGCACTTACATGCGTCATTTCAGGAATTACCTGATAACGCGATGAACTTCCGATGCATGAATGGGCTTTAAGGCTCTCGTTACATTGCCTTATTCAGTGCATGGATTTGCTTGGTGTCCTGGATGATTTTTCAGAAAAACTGCTACTTCTAAAGAAGTTTGTTGACCACAAAATGTGTATTACTCTGAATTACCTCCATCAACAGTTTTTGTGGTTTACGATCCAGTCGTACTAGACCGTAGTTCAGGGCCCAGAAAAGTTTCTAGACCTGGTATTTTCTTTTAATATGATTTTTTTGCGCTGGTTTTGCTGGTCGCTAAGTTTTTCCTGATTCTGTTGATTTTTCTGGACCTGTTTCGTCTGTGCTCACTTGCTAAGTCGGCTATTCGTGATAAGATCTAGAATGCTAACATTGTTAGTACTATTTTTACGCAGATCACTGTCGTTAGGTTTCCTTGCATCTGTATTGCTTTTGGGTCCATCTTTACGAATAATAAATATATAAATCAAGGAAGAAGAAAGCATTATGAGTTGCAGAGGCTCAAAAAAAGATGATAAGAGAAATTTGTTGTTCTCACGTTTAAATACCGTTTGGGATTTTCTTTTATAAATGTCGTACACAAAGAACGGGCATGACAAGTTATGCTTCTTTTACAATAATAAGAGCTAAAAACATATGGTCTTGACTTCGGGAAAATTCGGGACCAATGGCTTGGCTGCTGGAAAATTCGATAAGAAGACGAGAGTATTGGGTGTGAATTCAAGCCACTTTTCATGTTCTTCAGATTATTTTGTGAATTTTTAAATCTTTGGTGGCCATCATTGTGAGAGATGTTAGAGCTACTGTAATAGAGTTATCGAATTGTCTTTGCGAACGTTTGTGACCTTAGCAACAGTGAATCATCTTGGGTTGTACCTTGTTGTATTATTTTATACCACCGTGATCTAAATCTAAACATTTCAGAGGGTACTGTATCAAATCCTGTTTTTGTACCGTATTCCTTAAGCACGTGAGTGCGTGGCGCTAAAAAATACGGTTTTCCATTTTAGAAAATTGGTAGTTTTTAGTAGCATGCGTCAGTTCCTCTTATGCGTACTTATACTTGCATCTACTTAATAATATGCGCTTTTTTCCTGGCCAAAGAGCTGATATAACCTGAGCCAGACATAAACTGATAAGCTAAGATATCTGTAAAGTGGTGGCAATATTGAGCACGCTTCTCATTACTTTTCTTTTTAATTTGCATTTTTTTAACAGCACATTTCTGTATAGTTATTTTATTTATTTTCTGTTAAGTCTTTCTATAAGGATTATTTTAGAATTCCTGTAAGTAGACATGTTTATAATACTGATAGTGACGCTTTTATCTGCTGGGAAATTCTGCTTTTCGGGGTTAGTTCGTAAAAATAATTTTCAATGCTCTGTTTTCATAAGTAAGAAAAAACGTGTTGTTACAGTACCTTTTTTTTTTAATGCGTACATACCATTGTGTTATTCAAAAAATATAATGATTCAAGCTTGATTATTTTTTTAAAAAACCCTGTTTATGTATCGTGTAAGAAGATTTGAATGGCAATTGTGGTCGCATGAGTCAATCAGAATTACGTTTCAAAATGCGTTCATGTAGACGATGTCAATGCACTGATCGTCAGGTGGTGTTTCAGATTCAAGTCCTAATTTATTATTGCCTAAGTCTATGGCATTGTTATTTTTTCTAAAGTAATAGTAGCATAACCCTATTTGAATATTTTTTTATATTCCCCGTATGCGTCTGTATATGATCCTGCGTTTTCACAGGGGCCGTTACAGCCTACGAAGTTTGCTAATTTTACAAAAAAGGTCTCCGTATTGTTGATGGGCATGTCTTGTATTATGTTGTCACATAAAGTGTTATACTTCTATGTTAGTGCACTCTATGACATTCGTCTTGTGTTATTTCTTTAAAGTTTTTCATTTAACAATATTTTATTATTAAATAATGCGATATCATGCCACAATGCTATATTGTTATCTTGAGCTTGATTTTGTAATAAATGACACGTGTGAACGTGCAGTTGTTTAATTGGATGAGTGACACGTGTATTCCTGTTGAGTTCATGTCCAGTAAAGGAATTTCATATTTTCCCACGTTGACTAGAGTGAATGTTAGCAAAAGATTGGCCACAATCACATCCAATAATTGCTGTGGGTTAGTTGACGATTTTGGCAAAGATAATTAATCAAAGATTTGTTTTTATCCGTATAAGAAGTAATTATTTATATTTTTTTCGTGATAAATATAGTTAATTTATAATGAACCATGATCCTTAACATCAAACAAAAATGACAATGATGATACACACAAGCGTTAAGCAAGCAAAAAGGGTACACTTATCTGCAGGCATCTTATGCGTGAGAAAGTATGTGTGCATGTCTTATTATTTTTTTAACATTGTTTACTCAAATATAAATATCTTTATTTATTTGAAGTTGATTAGAAATGTGTACAAGATATAAGCTGTTTCTGTGTAATATTTTTCTGTATGTTTATAATTTTTACAATATTTATTATAATTTTTCTTGAGCGATCTTATGCAGGCTGTTTAGTTGAGTGACTAGATCTGTCATTTGTTGTGCATATTGGGTGTTTTTGTGCTTATTGGTATAAAAATTAAATGTCACTGATTTCACCCATTTGTTTCACTGTTGCTCTCTTGGAATGAATATTTTAAAGTACGCAGCAAGAGTGTGATGTGATCTCTGAAGAGAAGCGTTTGCTTGAAAGTGTAACGCTAGCGTTTTAAACTGCTGGATTTTAATCAACTAGCGACTCTTTTAACAAACTTAATTAACTTAGAATGTTAGTGTCTTAAGCCATTAGTACAGCTGTTGAAGCTCCATAAATACGAAAATATTTCTTGATAATTGCATCTACTATATTGATATCGCTGTTTGATCCTTCCTTGTTAAGTGTATTTTAGAAATAAGCATAGTCTTTTAACGTGCACTAACCTTTTAGTTAGCATTTAGGGCATTTTTGTATGCATAAACTAATAAGAAAATTTTGTGCTTTGTCTTATTGTGAGTCTTAGCTACTTATTTGTGTCCTCCTGGAGCGAAGTTATGCATTTCCTCAATAATGTTAAATCTTTTTTGTAACAGTAAATGATGTGTAACGTGTTTTTGTAACACCTGAAATTCTTCTTGGAACTCGGTATTTGCTAATTTGGTGATTCTAGCGATGCTGACTGTCGATATTTGATTTTCTTTTATTATTTCATTCAAGTTTAGGAGTGACTCATTTAGTACTATTCTTATGTTTGTTGTGCTTTCTCTACTTTGACCTCTTATGTGTAAAACTATGTGAAAACTGGTGTTGTGAGTATTAATAGCGTTGTGCTGATTGCTTATTTTTTCAACTAGAGAAATTGGTTTGTTGTATAAATATCTTGTGATCTGTCATCTAGGGGTCAATCAAAGTTATCTGTGAAGTAAACGTTGTTGTTTTTTTCTCATGTGGATTTTTTCTAGAGAAAATTATTATATTTTTTTGCATGATTTGGGTGGGTAAGGTGTTCTGTGTGTAATTTTTTTTGTGCTCTCCTAGAAAAGATGCTTTGCATAAGGGTAGGGTATGAAAGAAATTTTTTTCGTCGTTATCAGGGTCTTACTGTTGACCTTTATTGGTTGTATAATGGGTGCTTGGCAAGTTTCCCTCAGTTTGCCGTTCTTCTACGAAGGAGACAAACTGCTCTTGCTTAGTGTTCTCAAAAATAGATAAGCTAGGTGCATGGCTTTTAATCTTTTTGTTGTTGAGTTTTCGTTTTTTTGGGAGCTAATGCTGATCAGGCTTCTTTGTAACAAAAACTGATGCTTTTACCTGCCCTTTGACGTGTTGGTATATCATATTGTTGGGTTTCTTCTGATATTGTATTTTGCAGCTGTTGTGGCTCTTTGTCTGTGCAGGTTTGTGAAAGTATGTAGACGTCGATTGGATTTCTAGATAACACGTCTGCGTTAACGTTCTGGAAGCCTAGTTTGTCTATTTTAATCAATTGGAAATCAGCGAGTTTCAGTTGTCAATGCGTAGCTCGAGAGCATGGGTTTTTTATTGAATTGAGACTTACTAGGGGCTGTTGATCGGTCACTAATATAAATTTGTTGCCGTAAAGGTACACTTTTAATTGTTCTATGCAATATATCAATGCTTTAGCTTCCTTGGGTAAGGTACAGTAGTTGCTCTTGCTTTCGGTCAAGGTGCGGAATATAAAAGCGATTTGCTTATCTTTTTCAATTTCTCCTTGTGAAAGCAATCTTTCTTTAGCGTATCCTGAAGCAGCTATTGTAAGTATAAACGTTTTTATGGAGTTAGAATTGATTAAAATCAAAGAAGAGCACATTTCATCTCTCAGTATTTCAAATTTCGTTTGAGTTTCGTCGTTTCACGAGAATTCTTAAACCTTTTTTAGTGGTGTATTTTAAAGTTTTGCAATTTTGACAAAGTTTTCTATACGACTTCGATAGCTGCCTACTTATCCTAAAAATTGTCGAACGTATTATTCATTTTTTGGTCGAGAAAGTTCTTCAACTATCTTCTTCTTTGTTTGGTTGGATTTTAGTTCTTTTCTACTAACTATGTGAACAAGATATTTTGTTTCTTGTTTCAAAAATTTGTAGTTTTTTGGCTGTGAAATTAAATTTACTTTTCTTAGTTGCTCTACGAATTGGGAAGTAATTTTACGGTGTATATCAAATTCTTGGAAATCAATGCATACATCTTTGAAGAAGCTCTTCCGTCAATGTTTGAAATTAAGTCAGCTATGAGTGCGGAAAATTTTTGGGCACTTGTTTTGATCCAAAAGGGCATCTTTTAAAGTCTTAAAGTCTAGATCGCACATAACGGCATCTTAATGTTTGTTTTCTTTTCTTATTTTTATTTGGTCACAGCCAGCTTTTAAATCAAAGACTGTAAAATATTAAGATTAACTGATTTGCCACCAATATCTGCTTTATTGGGCACGGGATGATTGTAGTCGGGTGCTACGTCATTGAGTCTTCTAAGGTCTTTTACAACTCCTTTTTTTTTGTCCGTCAGATCCCAGCTTCTTTGGCATGCATCTAACAGGCATTGCGTAAGCCCTTATCAAAGGCTCAATAACTTTTTTCTCAAGCATTTCTTTTACTTATCTGCTTATTTCTTTCTATAGGACGGGAGGTTTTCAAAAAGGCTTAGTTTTAATGGGGGTCCTACTTATTGTTGGGATGTTTAGCTTCATGAGGTCCGTTGCAGGTAAACTTTCGCCTTCAAGGTAAAATCTGTCAGCATGGTCTACTATTATTTTATTGATGGTTTTTAGATTATTATGCTCGATGTTTTTGAGACGTAACAAATTGAGAATCTTTTGCTAGTGTGGAAATACGCTCAAGTTAACTGATGTGTCTTTCATTTTTTATTTCATAATTTTGGATCTCGGAGATTCCTAATGATTAAGGACCTCTTATGTCTTAATAACAATTGAGCTTAGAACAACCTGTCATAACAATTACAGGGTCTTGTGGCCATTTTTTTCTCCAATCTTGTGCTACTAGAGCACATTTTGCTAAAACAGCAAGCCAGGGAAAACAACATTAAGAACTTTAGGCTGCCAAATTAAATGAAAATTTTATTAGTCTCCTTCTTAATAGCTTGTCTTAATGGCATATCTGTAGAGAAAGTCTTTTTAAGGCCAACTTCTGTGACCAATAGTAAGAGGTTGGTCATCTTGGAAATGACCCAAAGACAGTTATTGTAAAAGAGAAATGTTATATTGCATAGCAAAAAAAACAGATGTTTTAAAAAATAAGTTATCTGATTAGATTAAAGAAATTGACTATAGTCTATTTATTTTTAAATGTAAGTATGTCGTCATAGAACTTTGATCTTAGTATGGGGAGAGTCATTTTTAAATCATACCCTTAGCAAAATTCTTTTACTAATAGATAATTTCCTAAAAATGTTGTGAGTTATTTCTCACCTTTGCATTTACTTTTCCCGTTGATTTTTGGCCAGCAGTTTTCCTCCTCCCAGCATGAACTTTATTATTATAAGCTCTAACGCTCTCTAAGGCACTACCAATCTTATCAATTTTTTAAAGAGCCTGTGTAGAAATGTGATTTTCTATAAAATTAATGAGCTTGCATAGAAGCTCACCAGGACCGCAGAGAAGAAAGCGAGAAGTTAAGGTCGCAGTTGGACACCGCAACAACCAGGACACACACATTGCAATAAATTACAAGCTCTTCTTACGTAACTTTGAATCAGCTTTAATAAGCTAGTGCTAGCGAGCTCATGGCTTCTCTTGGATTCTGCACATTTGATAAATATGTAAATTATAGGTGTGCGTGCTCACTATACCTTACTTCATAGGTGACGGTTATATACATGTAATATTATATATACTCTTGGGTTGGTGCATCGAAGCCTGTGACACGCACCAAATAACATTTTGATGTTTTAAACATAAGAACTTACGATACTTATACAAATTTTGAGTCTTCTCTCTTCCTTGTATATGAAAATAAATAAAATTATTTCATAATTTCTTCCTCAGGAGTTAGCATACTCTACTACTGGCCTAGTAAAAACACCATTAGTACTACGTAACATTGCTACCCTAACAAGATTATTAGAGCCGGTAAGAATCTCAACTACTCTAGCTAAAAGCCAGTGACCAGGAGAACTGTTTTTTTTTTTTTTTTATCAAAACTTAATTATTTTTACTGATTGACCTTTCTTTTAGATACCACTTATGGTGGGCTTGTAAAGAAATATTTGGAAGCCCAGCGTTTTCAAAAGTTTTATAGAGCGAAAAAAATTAGCTTCTAGTGCTTAAATGGAGTAAGTTTCTTCTGATCAACAGGAAGATTAGGCTTTAAATAAGCTAGTTTTTTGTCTATTAAGTGAATTTAGATATGCGTTGATACGACAAAGAAGGGTAGAGAGCTCTATGAATGTTAGAACCTGCTCGCCAATGACTCTTTTGATGTGATACTTAATCGATTTCACCACTGCTTCCCACAACCCTTTAAAATGGGGAGCAAAAGGAGAGTTAAAGTACTAGTTGGTACCTTAATTTTGTAATGCACTTACTTGTTTGTCTGATGATAGCATTCGAACTAGAGCTTCTCTGAGTTTAGAAGCTGCACTTACGGAATGAGTACCTTGATCGCTACAGAGGTCAGTGCATTGGCCACGAAGAGTTACAAAACGATGAAAATCGTCGAGAAAAGCCTAAGAAAAATAGTCCTATACTATTTCATGGTAAAATTCCTTAGTTGACATGCACACAAATACCGCTATAAGCCCGTTTTGAATCCTGCGGTCTCAAACCTTAGCTAACCAAATGAGGAAAGAACTGGCAGACTCAACGCCTGTTTTAGAGAACGCAGGGGTAGGAACTACACGGGATTAAGGCAAGTCATTCATGAGTACCTTTTCTACTGGACTAGCATACCTTTTGTATTTAATGCATTTTTTAAGAATGGCTTTGACGACTTGACAATTACGTACTATCCAGTACATTTGATGAATAGAGAAAAGTGTAGCCGTGCAAAATCATTCAATGATGATGACGAACTATTATATCAGTTAAATAACTTCTGGGTGCTTGAATAAGAGGATGTCAATAAAGATAAGCAGTAATTTGATCAATGAGCTGTTTGATTTTATGAGATCAGCTTAATTTTCTAGTCTTTCAGAGGCTTGAAAGTAAGCTTTATACTCTTAAGGGTAATATATTTTCTGATGGTGATCTGACCTAAAAAAAACGAGCATTGTCTAATTCGGAAATTATAAGACTGGGGGTTACTCTATAAAGAACATCAACTAAGTTGATGAAAGGCCAATTTTCAGGTTTTCACACAGGAGTGCCTAAGATATTCTGTTTGATAATTGGAGCAGTTGTGGAGGCACATCAGTGCATGAGTTTATATATAAAGCGCATACAATAAGCTGTGATCCTTAGAAACCTAATCCAACCACTTTATTTAAATTAAAGATCCCAAGCCTTATGTTTCTCAGTAAGCTGGGGAGTTTGAGACTCAGCAAGTTGACAAGTCTAAGATTTAAGTTCATTTGTAGTTTTATCAAATTTAAGCTGGAGATAGATACTGCAGTGAAACGCAGAAATTCTGGTTCATTGAACCCTTGTTTTTCTTTGAGTAATTAATAAGGAGGGTATGATATGAATTCAATGTAGAACATTCTCAGAATCTGTCCAGAAATAAGTTTTTACCTCACCAATCCTTACTGTGGATACATAATGACTAACAAGTCATATAATCGTGCCATTCCTTGCACAACTCAGGAGGCAGCGTATCGTCCCAAGAAGTCCTTAGTAACCAAAGCTCCTGCCTCATTATTTTCGGTTTAATAATTGCAGGGGAAATCCAACGTAGCAGATCAAAAATTTAGACACTTTGGGATAAAAGAAAGCTTTTAGTCTAAACTATATTGCTCTCAATATCGTCCGCTTAGAACTAAAATTTATCTAAACAGGTCTACCATTTAATATCTTACACTGAAGTAAATTCGCTAGATTCTGATAAATCCAAGGCAGTGATAGAGCGAAGATTGAGGGATGTATTTTTAAGAATTTGGGCTAAATTACTGCTCCATTTTCTCAACTGAAAACAACCTTAGCTTGTAATTTTTATCAATTTGTCTTTTTTAGTAACTGCCTCTGGTAATGAATAAGCGCCTAATAAGAAATTATTCATATGTACTTCTTTCTAAAGTGTTTGAGCTCTCAAAGGATATGTAGCAGCGCGACCGTCACCCACCATCGCTTGAGGTGACATCAGTTGGCGGGACGACGTACCAACCTGACCAACTGACCCTCGTGCCATCGATAAATCCAGACGACGAAAGCAGGATATCAAGCCCCGGCAGATATTAATGCTTGAGAGGAAGAGAGACAAAACATTCAAGAAAGCCCAACCGGTCACGCTACAACGACTTGGTGAGTCGGAGCTCTCTCGGCTCTCGTCTCTCGACCGGTGAACACCTAAAGACAATTGACTAATTCATAACAGTATCTCACCAACTAGTGTATATGTGTGTGAGAGAGGCTATAGTGCCAAGAGCCATAAATTGTAAAGAGCTGTGAATAAATATTGTAAATGTTCATCAGTGGTCTTTACTGCCTCTAACCTTTATCCAAGCAACAATACCTACCACAGATACTCTTGATGGTATAATGGCGCTAATTCTTTAAGTACTTGAGAGGCTAAGATGGGCAAGAAAACTAAACCGTACGTGACCGTTGTAAGAAGGTATGATTTAACAGGTTCACTAATGATTTTACGCCAGAAAATGGCTTGAAACTTTTGATTCGATTGATGCAGGAGAATTTGTCGAAACATTTTCTCGGCATCCACGAAAAATACAACTTTGAATTCATGCCATTTCAGAATAAGATCGAATAAATTCGGCAACAAACATTCCTCAGTATAGAGATAAAAATTCAGAGAGATGCCACTGCAACTAGTGTCAGAACCATTGAAAACTACTCTAAGTGTGGTTGTTGTACTCAACTCACGCAACATTTCATGGTAAGGAAGATAATACATAGGATTTTTGTGTTCGTTTATTGAAGTCATTTGCTTAGGATTTTAATATTCAAGCGTGAATTTGCTGTATGACTCACGAAGCTGAGCATGGGTCTCAAAGCTTGACTTTAGCTTAGAAAACATAACTTTGGCCTTTCTCGATAATTAAACTTGGAATTCATATAAAATCTTAGGAAACATTCTAAACGGAAGTTTTACTGTGAATAGCCGTGATGGGTCCCGAGTATAAGTTCTTTAGAATAATTTCTTACGCTCTGCTTCATCAGCTGAGAGTAGGTTAGATACAGGTAATTCCTAAACTTTCTAAAATTTTTGCATGAATCAATTAGGGTGTATGCCTCCTCGCTGACGTGAAGAGTTGTAAGACCATTCACATAAGTATGAGCCTGATCGCTTGAACAGCTGGACATAAGCCAGACAACGGCAGACTTAAAGGCCATTGGGATAATTGAGCTGCCTTTTTTGATCGAGCCGTCAATAATTCGAGCATGGACAGTGGCGTCGAGTTATAGTTTAATCATATAATTATTTAAATAATAAGAATCAGCTAGCTATAACCCCTTTAAATGGCCGAGATTCAAAGTTGAAAATGATGAAGACAGTTGGTGAGATGATACTTCATCAATTAAATTTACTTCATACGTCAAATCAGAGTAATACTGGAGCTTAGTGAAAACGCCAACCAAGTGTTCAGTGAACCCACTACTTGACCTTCGACACCAAATAATTAACATTAACTTTCTTAAAGGTGAGTTCAACAGTCGAGCAAGTGCCATAGAAGCTAAGGACACTTAAGAGCAAGGATCAATGGGCGCTGTCTCATAAATTCGTTTTCTTGACAGAGCGATTATCTGCACTCTAGCTGTCGCTAAGAGTACTGATTCTATAGGAATCGATGGTTAAATTCCCAATGCAACTTAAGTAAATGGGCCCTTTTTGTCATCGGGGTTACATGATTCCGCAGTGTTTTTTTTTGGTCGCAATGCATCAATGTGTGATACTTTGTATGGCATATAGTTCAAGTGCTTGTATTTTTGCACGATTTATTGGCATGATAGCCTAGACACTTTAGGCAGAGGTTAGCTTTAAGCTAAATAATTCTCTTGTCTAACCAAGATTTTGATTTAAAAACCTCACAATTACGAATGTTGTGGTCTGGACTATTGCAGCAAGGGCAAAAAACTTTAGGTCTTATAACTTTAGTTTGATTAGTTGTCGTAATGGTCAAATAACTTTCCTTTTTGCCAGGCTTGACTGTTTAATCTGCAGAACCTGACTTAGATCTGGGCGCATTAGACTCTAAGGTCATTAATTGTGCGTTTAAAGATTCTTTAAACTGTGTCAACGAAGGCAGTGGTAGCACCTAAATGTTTCTGCCAATACTTGGCAGTACGTAAATCTAATGTATTAGAGACTATCCCTATACACAAGTCTCATAGACCATGTTCTTGTCTATTCAGAGCTTGCAGGGCTGCGAGTGGCCTAACGGTTTCACTTATTATTGATTTAACTACGATAACTGAACTATTTTTCATAAAATTGGCGTTCAGGATTAAATTTACGAAATTAGTTACTAGGTGACATTTATTATTATAGTATTCACTCAGTGTGTTTCAAGGTTAAACGTAGTTATCAGCAGTTACAGGAAAGTTTTTGATGAGCTCAGCAGCTTCACAAGTAACCTGTGAACGAAGGTAATGGTGCTTGAGAATCAATGGTATCTCAGTTTTATTGTGCATTAATGCACGATAGACATGATTTTGCCTTGCGATTGCTTGGCCTTGAGTCATTTTTGCTTGACCCATGTTTTTAAAATTAGAGAACGAATTCTTTGTTTCAATGAAAAGATCTAGCTGAGTCTAGTAAGTATCGTTACCTAATAAATAATAAAATAAAAAGAGCTTGTATAAAGAATGCAAAGAAAGCAGAGGTAACTCATTTAAACCTCAATTAATTTTGTAAACAGTATAACCATATGTTTAAGGGCAAACGTTTAGTAAAACTATTTTGAATTAGAGAATACTAGCCTAAGCTAGTATTCTAACAACCAAGAAGAACTTCATCACCAGCTAAATATGTTTTTACTAATCCTACAACTTTTTTGTATAAATGTCTAATTTTATCAAACAAAAAAAGTATTCTTCTTTTTAAATCATTGCCTATTATCTAAAGTGTTATTTTCTTAAGGGAAGTTAATTATCACTTTAATGTTATGTGAGTAAAACTCAAAGTAAATTAAAATGGCCTACATTGAACTATTTAACATATTATTACGCTACTTTTATGAATAAAACGATGTAAGTGACACAGAATCCAACATTGACTATTAAAATAAAAACAAATAGTTTGTTTTGGAATAATTAAGAAAGAAGATAATGAAAAGTGCAATTAATAATTTTACAAAAAGGCATGTGTTATATCAATTTTTGAAACTTTGCAAGTGTTCAAAAAAAAAATAAAAAATACGAACTCATGGTGACGAACAGCAGCAAGGTAATGCACACAATGACAGCAGTAATAATGGCGTCATCTCGCATCAGCGTCAGCAGGACCAGATGTGGAGGAAAGATGGCAGCCACAAAGGCAGTGGCATACAGCAACAGCAGCAACTATAGCATCGTCTCACAGCAGCGTCAGTAGGACCAAATGAAGCACGAAAGTCCTGATGTCTGTAAGTGTATTTCTTTATGTATTTATTGCCCTCATGCTCACTTTTCTGCATTGCACGTAATAATAACGAAGATGGATGTTCTCGTACACGTGAGAAAGGATAGAGAAAATAGGAATGAACGCGCATGTGCACATATAAATAAAGGTACTGTTAAAACATCCAGCAACAAAATTCGAAGTGCGTGTGAGTGTGCAGAGGTACCACAACAGTAACTGCACTGTGAGAGAATAAAGAACATGTAATGTAATAAATATTTATACTGCGTGCTTAAAAGCAAATGCAGAGAAAAAGAAGCTTAAAGTGCGTGTGAGTGTGGACAGACACTACAAAAGTAACCGCACTATGAGAGAGAACGAACACTCAAGTGTGTTCAATGTTTATACTACGTGATTGAACGCAAACGCAGAGAAAAAGAAGTTTAAATTGCGTGTGAGTGTGCAAAGGCACAACAACAGCAACCTCACTGTAAGAGAGAAAGAACACGTAAGTGTGTTCAATGTTTATACTGCGTGCTCCAAAGCAAATGCACAAAAATCAATAAGAGTCTTGTGACTTACCTCTTTGACGCAAAAGGAAGATTTTAATATGTGAACGGATGCAGCCAAGATGGCTGTTAGTCACTTGGTCGAAAGTGAGAGCCATGATGGCTCTGGTAAAGCTTGACCCTCTACGATCCGGCTCAAAGGACTATGTTTAGAAATGTGATTTTTTATAAAATTGATGAGCTCGCAAAGAAGCTCGCTGGGACTGCAAGGCGAAAAGCGGGAAGTTAAAGTCGCAATCAGACACAGCAACAACAGGGATACACACTTTAGAATAAGTTACATTTTCTACTAATATAATTTTAAATTATCTTTTATAATAATCTAATATTGATGTATACAAATTAAACAGTAGTGTGAGCCATTACCTCGATTAGAGTAAATTATCTTTGATAGTAACACATCAAACGGCACGAGTACAGAGCAGCAACGAGTAGCACTTTATCAGCCTAAAAGGCGAAAGCGTACTCGTTAGTGATATCGTGGCTTCTTTCCAACTCTGCACATTTGATAAATGTAGGTAATAGGTGCGCACGCTTGCTTCGCTTTACTATTTGGATGACGCTTATGCCTATGTGATATTCTACAGAGCCATTAAACGTCTTAGCAGCTTACCAACAGTTACATTTCAACGATTTTTCTCACAACTATTCTTTCATCAAAAAACCATGTTAAGCCAGCTGATATTCAATCAAGGCATCTATTCACTGGAAGATGTCCCGAGTCAAGTAGCTCGTCGTAAGGCTATAAGCAAGAGCTACCAATGACTCTACATAACACTCTTGACTCTGAGTATTAGAACTAGGAATCATTGATTCTCTTTATAGTGAGCGCTTGGCAAACCTAACAGTAAAGCTATTCAGAAGAAATGAGCTCGCGCAAACAAGACAGTATCCAACAGGCAAGTGTCATGAACTCTTTTCCCTACTTTGGACAACTTAAACAACTGAGCTCTTCGAAAAAAAGATATTTTAGACACTGATGTCTCGAGCATAACTGTAAAAGACGTTAGAAAACAGCACTAGAACTTACACCAACGATTTAAAGCGTTGTGGTTCTTCGTCTAATCAGTCTTGTATTAGAATAGTAGGCCAAACAGGGCCAACATAAGATATGTAGTCAATTCCGTTTACTAGAAATTTCAGACGAAAATGACTGCAGGTGACAAGTTCTTTTTTGTGTCATTAAACTTTGAGCTACCTTGCCAACAAATACACCACAACTTAATTAATTAACAAAAATAGTTCTAAGAGCTCAAAAAATTTTTAGCAATACCTACGGTTGCAAGAGTACGAACTAAAAGGAAAACTCTAAATACTCACAGTATTTACATTTTAGGGTGTCATTAAACAGCTGCTGAACATTTATCAAGTTTAAAACAGTAGTTTTGAAATAAATGCATTAAGAATTTTTTAAGTAAGTGATCAGGTTTCTATTAAAACACTTATATTAAGTAATAACTTAAACATTTCAGTTTTTAAGTGGGTAGAATCATTTATTTTTGTAATCATAATGAAGATGAAAATAGAAGAACGGGGCTCAAGAACTTTGTTACTTTGATCATAAAGTTTTATAATTCACAAAAATCAATTATTTAAACCATGTTTTTCTCTTACTTTGAAATTATAACAGGATAAAAAAAAACTTTTTACATTGAGTACATCGTAAGAAAGTGCAAACCAACAGCTGTTTAGGCTTACAACTATTTTATAACGTAAGAGACCTATTGTACACCTTAGTAATATGACTTTTTTCCGAATGTTCTTGCAGCTTTGTATTTAACCAAAACTGCATTAATATTAAACAAAAATTTGTTCAGTTTAATCAACGTGTAAGCGTATGATCATGTTTCAATAAATTAGTTTTGAGTAAAGGCAAGACAGGGGGGTCGCTAGTGTATGTAAAATGAAGCCCATCATATGAAGTTAGATGGGGATACACTGTCAAGTTACTTAGAAAAATAAAAGTATTAAGTATATGTACCGCATATACTGCTGCTGTTGATTCTTATCTTACTAATATATTAAGAAAGTCACTAAAACCGTTGTAACCGCTAACCGCAAAAACTACTGAACCGATTTTGCTGAAATTTTGCACACTGATACATGATACTTTCTCTTTTTAGTAAAGTTTTCATTTAAAAAAATGTAATATGAATAGCAATAAATAAGCTCAAAGTTTTGCAAAAATACGCCAGCTTTTCACTTTAGTTCAGTAAAATCCGCTAGGTGGCGTCGACATAAAATCGAGGCTACCTGCAACATAATTAAATAAGTGTGGTCATAATACGCCAGAGCGTTTAGATATCCGATGCAGTCGTACTTCGACAGTTCAACGAGCTGCAAAGAGAATGTAGATAATAGTCTTGCAGCAAGACATTCCGGTTACGGACAACACTCTTCTCAAAGCATAAAGGAACCTAGGTCTCCAATTGCCCTGAATCTCGACGAGTGCAATAAAAAAAAAGTTCTAACCGATGACGCTTCTGGCAGAATACCAGGAGACATATCTAGCCAGAGCACAATCTGTCCTAACTCTTCAGAGTTGTGTGGCAGCCCCACCATCCCACCTGGTGCAGTCAGAGGATTTTTGGCTACAAATATAAGCCAGGCACAACACCTCTGAGGGTCATAAGCAGCCACAACGGCAACCTTCTTAGTCGTCACGTCCCCAACGCGCTATCCCACATATTCCCGTCTACCGCTGAGCGGTTGGTTATCCGGGGAACGACCAGAAGATGAGATATTTTTCGATCAGCAGCGTACCTCTCTTCATTGCAGTCTCCGTACATAAAGACTCCCAGGGTAAGAAACAAGTTACCCGTAGCCAGCTCATTATCATTTATCATCATATAATAATAAAGAATAGTCTGGAAGTTTTAACACTGGCGCTGTTTAGGGCCATTATACATATTTACGTTCCCTATTAACCATTAATTTTATCGGTTCTTTTTAGGGGCCACCTAAGTGTAAACTACCTTGCCAACAAATACATTTTTACTACCATTTTCGGAAGCAATTCGTCGACTAAAAGACTATATTAACTTATTAACTAAAGACGGGCACTATTTAACCAAGTCAGATATTCACTAGCAGACGTCACCTACGGAGTTGTTCTTTGCAAGGCTGGAAAACCTGGTGACCAACGACCCTATATTACCCTCTTGACTCTAAGCATTT
Organism: Copidosoma floridanum; assembly: GCF_036245765.1. Taxonomy (NCBI): domain Eukaryota; kingdom Metazoa; phylum Arthropoda; class Insecta; order Hymenoptera; family Encyrtidae; genus Copidosoma; species Copidosoma floridanum. The sequence goes on along the minus strand of NW_028321897.1, from coordinate 14,006,681 downwards.
AACCAGGAATCACTGATCTTCTCCAAGGTCTGCGCTGGGCAAACCTATAACAGCTATAAAGGAAAGAAAATGTAAGCCAACGGGACAGCCTCCACTAGACAAGTATCACTAACCAATATCCCTATCTAAGATCACCAAAACAACTAAATCTGCAAAAAAAGGTGCTTTAGACACCAACGTCTTCGACGTAATACCGGGAGACGTTGAGAAAAGGCACTACAACTAGCCCCAAAGCTTCGTACTTTGTAATTTTGCTCCCGATCAGTCTGGGTTTTCAACAGCAGGCCAGAGAAGATCACTCTGAGGTATCCAGGCAGTCACAATTGCTGTTAACTGCAGTCAAGAAAGAGTTAACTTAAGAAGCTCACCGATCTTTTTTAGGGCCATTGGACGTTGAACTACCTTGCCAACAAATATATTGGAACTTAACAAAGTTGACAGAAAACAGCTTTTAGGGCTCACAAAAATTTTCAGCATGCCAAAAGTCGCAAGAGGGTAAATTAGAAGAAAAACTTTAAATGTATCTAATAAATACAATTTTACTTCGACGTCAAAAAACTGACGCAGAAAATTTATCGAGAATGAAACAGCAGCATCAAAATCGACAAATAAAGAATCCATTACGTGAGAGATCAGCTTTTCATTGTACCCTCACAGCAATCTCTGAAATCTTTAAAAATTCTACTTCAGATTTTTAAGTAAGTAGAAAATGTATTTGTGTTCTTATGGCAATAAAAATGTAGAGTTTGAGGTCCAGGACTTTGTTGCTCTGGTAATAAAGTTGTGAGATATGGGAAAAAAAAATTTTTTTTCATATAAATTTTTTGGCAGTTTAAAATCTTATTAGCTTTGAAAAATAGCCCTTTTCTTAAATTACACGAAAGAAACTGTAAATCAGTGGCTTTTTATGGCCACTGATTATCTTATGGCATTAAGAACGCACGGTACTTTTCTGCATAATTATTTTTTTGAATTTTTACACCTTATTATTTGACCAAATAAACTATATGGATTTTTCAAAAATATGCTTTTAATAAGAAGATTTTTGTTCTGAGATGTGTCGGGAATATGTGTAAAATTTTTAACTGAAAACGTTTTACATTACATGTCAACACATTACGGGGTTTTATTTAGTAAGTCTCGGGCGAAGCCGAGACGGGGGGCTGCTACTGTGCTATAATACTCTTGGGGCATATCCAGCCATTCATGCTTCTATAAAATTGCCATTTTATGTTCTTATTATACACTTTTTTCCAATCCATTACAGCAGCAAAGTTACATTGATTTCAATAAAAATCTTTTTCTTTGTAAGTAGTAATTTACTATTTGCTTTGCTTTCAACAGCTCTTTACTTTTGATTAAAACATGAACAGAAAACTGTTTAGATAGCCGTCATTAACTGATAAAAATATTTAGCCTAGTAATTAAAAATTTAATCAATAGTTTACTTTCAGTACCACTATCACTACCACTATCACTGTGAAAATAATTTTCTGTAAAAATAACACTTTTACTGTTTTTCATTGTGTATTAAGTATGTTATGCAAATGTAACTACTATCACTTATACCATTATTGAAATATTATACCCAATTGTAACAGTCTACCATGATCTCATTACCTATGGTAATGTCACTTTTTACTCGCAACACATGACAGTCATTATTATCATTGTTTATAAGACACGTTTTGATATATATTCACACAGTGAGTGCATCCAAGCGATTCTGTCGCTGCCATGCAATGAAGATAGATATTTATCTGATAATTTCTGGAGAGGAACAGTGTGTGATAGTAATTTACCTCTCCGCGTCCTCTATCCAGTTAAGGCCACAGGTGCAGTATTAACTGATGCGTCCACTTACTTATACTAGACTGACCCTGCTCTCGTTGCCATGTCATCAACGCTTTCTTCTGCCTGTCACTGTCACTTTTGTCACCAGAGCCTAGGAAATTTTTTTACCACTTCAGCACAAGCAGCACAAAGGAAATCGTTTATGCTATCACCATAGTGGCAGCGTAGGGTACTAGGCAATAGGCGCATGAGACCCTCAGAGATCTTTTGCGCTGCACCGAAGTAAGGCGCTTCTGGATATCCCTTCTCGTGTGTGCTTCTACCAACACCTTTGAACCGTACAGCAGAATCAAGTTGGAGACTGACACAAATAGATGTCTTTTGGCTTCCCACGGTCCCCCAACGTCTAACATTAACCGTTAATGCACCCTAGAGACCCAAACGGCTTTGTCAGCTGCTCTCCTAGTGTGCTTCCAGAAGGTGAGCTGAGAATCGATCTTCACTTTTAGGTAGCACACCACCATACTTACGCAGATTATCTCACCCGCAAAGTTTAGGTGAAAGTTCCCCCCAAACTTTCTCTGCCTTGTGAGAACGACCATCTCTATCTTTTCAATAGCAAGTTTGAAACCGCAATCTCGAAGCCACTCCGACACTATCGTGACCACACATCGTATGTTACACTCGGCCTTTTTCCAGTATCTTGCTGTGACGTACAACGCTATGTCATTAGCAAAGCCTGTTAGCTTGATGCCTAGAGAGTTTTTAAGCTGCAGAAGTTTTTCATAGGCTAGACCTCAGACGTCGGCTCCAAGAGCAGATTTCTGTGCGACCCTTAACATTAGACACCTCCCTCTTGGTACGTCTTTCATGTCGTACCAGAGAACTTAGTCCTGAAGATAACTGTCTAGGATCTTTCTCAGGCCTTTTAGTGTAGTAAGACACCTAAAGGCCCTTATTATGTCGGACCATTTTGCCAAGTTAAAGGTACTCTTGACGTCAAGAGCTGCCAGGACACAGATGCTCCTTGTCTTGTGAGATGGTTTATATGCCTGCTTAACTGACTCAAAGACCTCAGCCACAGCTATGACCATTAAACGTCCCTTTCGAAACTTTTACTGATTTTCCGAGAGGCTGACTTGTCCTCTCAAGCAAGATCTTATCAGTCTCCTTAGCATTTTTCCACAGCTGTTCAACATACCTAAGGGTAGGAATGACGACAAAACAGGGGCGGTGGTTTGCCCTTGTCCAAAAGAACAAGCCTTTGGATCATTTAACGCTCACTGAACAGTTTAATATGTAGATACGCATTAAACACATCCAGCAAAACGTTTAATTTCTCCACAGCTATGACCTAAAGGACTTCGGATGGCATCCCATCCAGGCCAGGCACCTTTCACCCCAGCGTCTCCGATGCCACTGACTTCAACTCATCAAGGGTAAAGAGAGGCACTTGGCCTGTACTTATGTCCTCCTGCCTCCTATCAGGATGCTCCAAAAAGAGACAGGAGACCACCCTCTCCATTAAGAAAGGTTTCATTGGTGGCATTGAGTTGAAGCAGCGCAGTCTTTTTAACGCAATCCGATACCCCAGACCCCAGGTATCTTCATCAACCTTAGCAAACAGCTCACGCCAGCATCGGTTCTTGCTTACCTTGACCGCTCTCACCAAGGCCTTTTTTCCGTTTCTGTATGCAGCAACAATTACCGTGGCGTCTTCGCGAGTTCTGTGTCATTGTGCAAGACGACGTAGGTGCTGCGGCTCTCTTCGTAGGTTTGCATTTTGTTTAGTACACCAGTAGCACAAACGTCCATCCATTGCGGTAGACTTCTTGGGTATACACGCATCGCACCATTCCTCAACATGTCTCCTAGTACCGCTAATAAGTGCCTCGACCTCCACTATATTTTTAATCTTTATTGAGTCATCAAAAGAAGGTGCACTTTCCATGGCTTTCTGCAGCAAATTTCAAATGAGTTTTTTTACATTTCAACCAAAAATGTGCCCTTAAGATTCTTCTCGCAAGCTTGTTCAATGGTCCTCATTTCTTGGAAAGCTGACATACTGATGATAACAAGCCATGTTGCCCTCCAGGAATTTCCAATTAAACATGCGTACCACCAATTGTAATGACGCTAGCAGAAAACCAATGATCGTGCCCTGGCTACCAAGCCACCTAATCGTTGCTGAACTACCAAAGTTCCTGACGATGAGAACTAGCCTTGTGGACATCTTAAGCATTGCCCGCCCTCTAGAGTTGACTCCCAGTCCCCCCCCCCCTAAGCGATAGCGTAAGTGTTGAAGTCACCAGCCAGGACTTTATTGCTACTTTACCCATGCACACAAACAGCATCCTCGAGCTTGGCAAGCCACCCTCTCAGGACACCAATCAAAATGTTAGTAAACATGTTGCAACTCACACAGAATACACACAACTGATCCACACAAACACGTCTCAACCTCTGGTGTCGTATACAGAAAACTTGTCACTACAGATCAGGACGGCCACACATTTGGTCCTGTTGCAGTTCCAGCTCTGACCCAGAAACGTGCAGTAAGGCTCATTTATAAAGAGCAAGTCCACCCCTTAGGTGAGGTAGAACTGGTCCAGCATATCATACTCAAAAATAATAAGGTTTATCTGCAGGATCACTGCCGTTTCTGCTGAACTTTTCCTATAGATGCTCGCAGCCCTCAACACCCAGCAGTCCCAGCGACGTGTCTGTATTGGTCATTGGGTTCAAGTTCTCACCTAGAAAAAAGCTTTGTTCGTTTTTTTATCAGTCTCAGGCCACGTAACCCTTTTTATCCCACCTCCAGCATGCCCCCGTCTTATCAGGTTCTTAACACCACCTTGCAGTATGACCAAAGCCCAGGCACGTGAAGCAGTGCTCAGCTTCGGACTTTGGACACCATCGGCAGTTAACACAAGCCAGCCTTATGTAGTCCCTCTGGTCAAGAATCCAAGCCGCCATTGCAGGTGCCTCGACGTAGGCCATACGATATTCTCTTACAATGGTAAAGAAAAACCACACCAATATGTCAGGAGCTCCTCTGTCAAAAAAGTAGCCCGTCAGTGCAAGTTTAACATCAAGCTCCGTCACTGTAGAATTAACGTCGCTAATCTCCCAGGTCAGGCGTGTGACAAGAGTCCTAACACTGCCAGCGGCCACCACGGCATTTTTAAAAACCTTGGTGAATGCATCACAATGCTCAGGTGCAATATTTCTCAATTTAATGAGAACAACTCCTGTTCTTGTCTTTCTAATGGATCCGACGTCCACCCTGAAAGCGATAGCATTGACCCTTTTCAGTAAGGCCAGCATCTTGGCATCCTTTTTTCTCTTTGGCGTCATCAGGATTGCCTTGGGCCTAGACCCCTGGACTTATTCTACGGGCCACTCTGTACCTTCAGAACATTTTATATCTTTCACCTTTCTCAACTTTTTCTGTTTCTAGATCTTTGTCTTAGATTTTAGTCCAGTTATGGTCTTCTTCTGTCTGAGACGCAGTACCTTTCACATATGGCTGAGAGTAAGGCCCTCTTGCCGTCTTCGAAGCCTACTTTGGTATGATTCTTGGACTTAGGGTCCCTCCCCCCTGGCTTCGTCTTCTCTTGGCCTTCTGCTCTAAGCCTAGTGACTTTGCATATGGAAGAAGGTCGTCCAACTCCTTTTATTTTTTCTGGAAACACTGAAAGGCACCTACAGCTACGATAACTTACTTGACGTTCTCCTTTATGGACGTCACCATGATGTGATACTTGGCACAAAGCAGGCCTAGCTGCGACACCACCACAAAAAAATTTTGATTGTAGCGTCTTCATTTTCACATAGTTAAGCCCTCTGGCTATGCTTGCCATCTTCATTGGCACCGAGAGTAGGTGAATCCGTATTAAAGTTAGCCTCTTCTGGCTCTTTCTTTCTCTTTTTCCTTCCCTTGGTTGTCTGTTGTTTAGCCTTTCTGTATCATAAAAAAAATTCATCCTGAATTCCCTACTAACCCATCTAGATTCCTTAGCCAACAAAAGGTTTCATTCCACCCTCAACTCATGCCTGAAGGGTGGCCTTAGACTAGGGGGCTAACCTTAAGTAATAGCATGCCCTGCTATGATAGTCCACCTTCTTTTTCTGGAGCCTAACACCCTAACAAAAAAAAGATTTACTCTCTAGAGAGTTTTTCGCAAACATTACGTAGCAAAATGCACTAGTCACACTGAGTAAAAAAGCCATGCAACCAGGAAACACCAGCAACGTAACAATAGTAACCATACTGAGACAGGTAAGTGCATGCTAGACTTAGCAGGCACAAGGGTCCGACAGTTTCTGCCAAGCCCCCACACCAGCTGTGCCCCTAATGCTCCCAAACATTAGCAAAATTACTGAAGCAGCACCACCAAACGATCCTTAAATGACACCCTCCCCAGTGTTAGCTAATTGACTGGACCTGGCTTTGAATCCATCTTCCTATTTCACACATAGCAGGACCCACGGACGTTTTGGGTTAGTCTAGCATGCAGCGTTAGTAGTACCTTTCTGCCCAGGATCTCCTTCTAGCCAATCATGGGTTGAAGCCTATGCTAAACATGGCGAGAATTCTGGACCATGATAGAAAGTAGTTGAAGTAATGGTAGTAGTTGTTGTAGAAGTACCAGTTTTTTTTTTTTTTTTTTTTTTTTTTTTTTTTTTTTTTTTTTTTGGAAGGAAGGAAGGAGAAATGCATGAAGGCACACTGCAAGGACAGTGGTAGTGTGGGACTCGAAGGATTTTTTTTATTTAATCACTTATAACCTCTAAAGCCCCCACCCCCATAACGTGTGGCTTTTGATCCAGTCCGGAACTGCGTCAGCATTACTTCTGGGTTGAGCCACCAGGGAGACCATAGCATCACACAGCATTAACGAGCTAACTTGCCACCATTTGCTAGAGTCGCCAATCCTCTTGAGTCCTGAAAAGGACTTGGGATCCCTAAAGATTGGCACTCGTTTTCTAGCGCTACAACATTTGATGCTTTTCTATGCTACTGCCAAAAGGGCAGCCTCAGCATCCCGCACGGCAGCTTTCTTCTCTTTTTACTTGCAATGGATCACTGAGCTGATAAAATAGTTCACCGCCCTCCATCTCTGTTTATTGCAAACGTTTTAGACATGATGTTTTCAGGAGTTGGTGTCACGCCGAGCCTGTCTACAAGTTGCTGGCACTCACGCTGCCATCTTTCACACACAAAAATGTGTGTTTAACGATATCATCTACTGCAGGGCAGTAGGCACATCTGGGAGATGCTTTCACTGCCACGTCATGGAGATAGGCATCGAACTGACCATGACCAGAGAGGAGCTGGGTGAGGTAATAATTTATCTCTCCATGCCGTTTTATCACACATGGTCACAGGTTCAGGATCAGCTGGTGCGTTCATCTACCCACAGTAGCCCGATCCTAATCCTGTTGCTACATTGGCGTCATCAAGGTTTTTTCTAGCCTGTCATCATCGTTTTCGTCACTGGAGTCCAGAAATTTCCTCCACTGTTCCAGTGCCAGCAACACGACGAGAATCACTCGTGCTATCACCATAACAGCAGCATAGTAAACCGTGCGGTAGGTACAAACGATTATTAGAGATCCAATGCGTCGCACCGAAATGAGGCGCTCTTGAACGTCCTATCTCGCAACTACATCTGCCTACACCTCTGCGCCATACAGCAGTATTGAGTTAGAGACCAACGCCAAAAGCCGCCTTTTGGCTTTTTGCGGGCCCCCAACGTTCGGCATTAACCGTGCAAGTGCTCCCGCAATCTTAGCGTGTTTGTTAGTTGCTCTCTTGATGTGCCCCTAGAAGGTGAGCCGTGAGTTGACCCACACCCCCAGGTAGCGCAAAACTGGGCTTGCGCAGATTGCCTCACCCGCAACGTTCAGGCGAAAGCCCCCCCCCCAAACAACCGCTGCCTGGTAAGGATGACCATCTCCATCTTGTCGATCGCAAGAAAAAATCCGTAATCACGCAGCCACTCCAACACTATCGCGACCGCCCACCGAATTTTGTAATCAGCCTTTTCTTGGGATCTCACTGTAACGTGCAGTGCTATGTCATTAGCAAAACCTGCCAGCTTGACCCCCGGAGGCATGTGAAGGCACAGAAGTTCATCATAGACTAGGTCCATCAGTCAGGGGCGAGGTCAGAGCCTGTGCGACTCCCAGCGTCAGGCGCCTCTCTCTTGGTCCATTCTTCGTATCGTACCGGAGTACACGATCCTGGAGATAGCTATACAGTATCTTTCTAAGGTAGTCTGGTACATCCTAGCACCTTAAAGCTCTCATTATATCAGAACATTTGGCCAAGTTAAAGGCGTTTCTCACGTCAAAAGTCACCAGGACACAGGCGCTTCTCGTCTTATGTGAGGGTTTTTATGCCTCCCTCACCGGCTCAAGGACCTTAGCCACAGCCATGACCGTCGTTCGTCCCCCTTAAAACCCGTACTGATTGTCCGAGAGACTAACTTCCCCTCTTAGACAAGTTCGTATCAGCCTTTCGAGCATTTTTTTGGCATTATCTAGCATGCTCAAAAGTCAGAGCGACGACGGGAACAAAGGGGGCAGTTTACCCTTGTCCAGAAGGACAAGCCTTTTGATCTTCCACCACTCGCTAAATCGTCCGTTCCACAAAGACGCATGAAACATGTCCAACAACACGTGTGGCTTCTCCGTGGCTATGACCTTGAAGACTTCGGACGGCACCTCGTCCTCACCCTTGGCCTTGCGGCCGGGCGTCTCCAATACCACTGACCTCAATTCATCGAGGGTAAAGAGAGGCATCTCGCCCACACTTATGTCCTCTCGCCTCATCTCGGGATGCTCCGGAAAGAGACAAGAGACCACTCTCTCCGAAAAAAAAGGCTCCATCATTGCTACCAGGTCCAAGCCATGCAGTTTTTTTAACATGATTGAGTAGCCCAGGCCCCACGTATCTTTCTCTACATCAACGATAAGTTCGAGCCAGCATCAGTTCCTGCTCACTTCAATCTTCCGCACCAGGTTACTTCTTGCTTTTCTGTACGCAGCAACAGCCACCTCCACATCTTCGCGATTTCTGTGTTGCTATCCAAGACGGCGTAGGTGCTGCGCCTCCCTACGCAGGTTGGCAATTTTTTCAGTCCACCAGTAGCACGAACGCCAGCCCCACTTGGCAATTCTTTTGGGCATACACGTGTCACATCACTCCTTGACACATCACATGGTGGCTGCTGCAAGAACCTTGACCTCCACTGAATTGGTGATCTTGGATAAATCGGTGGAAAGGGGCACGCTTGTCATGGCTCCCCGCAACAAATCTCGATTGAGCTTTGCCACGTTCCACCCAGCGGCGTGCCCTCAAGGCACTCCTCGCAAGTTTGCACCATGTTCCTTATTAATCATGAAGCTGATATATTGGTGATAACTAGCAGTGTAGTCCTCCAGAACCTGCCAGTCAGACACCCGTGCCGCTATTTGTAACGATGCGAGTATGAGGTCGGTACTCGTACCCCAGTTTCCAGGTCTCCTGAACGTTACTGAACTACCAGAGCTCATGACAATGAGATCTAGCCTTGCAGCCATCTCTAGCACCACCTGCCCCCAGAAGTCGGTTCTCGGCTCTCCCCAAGTAATGGCCTTGGAGTAAAAGTCGCTGGCCAGGGCTATGTCGCCATTTTCCTCGCACACACAAATAGCGTCCTCGAGTTCGGCAAGCTGCTCTTCTTAAGACACCGATCAAAATGTTAGGGGAAATGTAGCAGCTCACATAGAATACACTGCTACTTTTAATCCACACAAGCCCATCCTCGCCTCCGGTATCAGATACGGGGAACTGGTCACTGCGAATCAAGATGACCGCGCATCCAGTCCTGTCGCAGTACCAACCCCAACCCGGTAACGTGTGGGACGGCTCCTTTATGAAGAGCAAGTCCACCTCCTGGACACGGGAAATCTGGTCCAGCAGACCATGCTCAAGGATGGTCCTATTAAGGTTTACTTGCAGGATCACCACCATTTCCTGCAGACCCCTGAGGCGCTCGACACCAGGCGGTCCCAGCGACGTGTCTGCTGTCCGGTTTTGGGATCACGCTTTGACACAAAAGACAGCTAACTTCTTTTTTTAAGCAGTCTTGTGCCACGTGCCTCTTGTCACAGCACGCGGTTTCCTCTGTTGATCCCAGAGGATAGCCGCACAGCCATACCAGGAGCTGTGCCTTTGTGGAAGCAGCCCTTTATTGCCACCTTGATGTCCTCCCTGTTCATCGTGGGGTTGACGTCTCTGATCTTCCAGGTCAGGCTCAGGGCAAGGGTTCTTACACCGCCCGAGTCCACCACAGCACTCTTAAGTGCCTCAGCGAACACATCGTGGCACTCAGGCACAGTGTTTCTCAGTTCAACGAGGACACCTCCCGTCCTCGTCTTTCTGACAGACCCCACGTCCGCCCTGAGCCCAGCCACGTCGACCTTCTTCATCAGGGCCAGGACCTTCGCATTATTTTTGCCTTCTACTGGCATATCCAAAATCGCCTTGGGCCTCATCCTGTGGTGCTTTCTCTCGGTGACTTTAGGGGAAAGGAGTAGCACCTTACCCCAAAGGGGCCTAATCCCCTAATCCTTTCCTTTTTTCTTCCTAACCTTTTTTTGGACTTTCGTCTACTTGGCTTGTTTGGATGGATCATAAGCCGCACCACCTTCTGTATGCGGCTGAGGTCCAGACCCCTTTGCCTTTTTTGGAGGCCTTTTCCGGCGTCTGTTTTGGGTTTGGGGTTTCTCTTCCACGTCCTAGCTTTTTCTTTGCTCCTTTAAGAGTCTTTCTCTGTGGGCCACTTAAGAGCAGCTCATCCGCTTCCCCAAGTTTTACCTAAAAACGCTTGAGGACGCCTATAGCAGTTACCGCCAGCACGACGTTAGCCTTTATGGTACCCACCGTGTTGGGGTGCTTCACTACAAGTGCGCTCAGCTGCTCCATTGTCTTCACGAGGTCGTCAAATGCTGCATCTGCAGCCATGTCCAACTCCACCCCCTAGTCCAGCTTCTTCGCACCGTTTTGAGACAGGAAATTCGCTCCTGTCACTCACTCCTTTTGCTCTTTCCTTGGTTGTGTTTATATGGGCCATATCTGCAACATACAACCTTCATCCCAAGGTTCCCACCAATCCATCTGGATCCCTCAGCCAGTGGAGGCTGCCATCCACTTTGTGCCTGAAGGGTGGTTTCGGATCAGGTAGGTAACCTGAAGATATAGCACGCCCTACCACGCTAGCCCACCTCCACTTCTTTGATCATCACGCCTCAACCAAGAAGCGATCCACTCTCTGGAAAGCTTCCAGGAGCCATCACGTGGCTGAACGCACTCACCACATTGAAGGAGCAAAGCAGCCAAGACAAGCCAGTAATACCAGGCCAGCAATCCCATCAGCCTGAACAAAGGTCCGCCGAGCCAGGAAAGTGCAAGAGCCGAGAAGAAGTCTCACTATTCTTGCACTAACAGGCCACTGCCAGGCTAGAAAGACCGTAGTAGCAGCACGACAAGCCCACCCCCGCCCCACAGCCACCCAGTGTTAGCCGATTGACCAGACCCAGTTAAGAATCTGGCCTCCCGTCTTGCAGTCAGCAGGAGCCAAAGACAGCTTGGGTTACTTTGGCGCACAGCTTTGGTATTGCCTTACTGCCCAGGATCTCCCTTTGGCCACTCATGAGTCGCACCGCATGGCAAACAAGGCATGCCTTTTGCCCTCGGCTAGAGACTTTTTTTGAGGAGTTCTCAGAAATAAAAAGCTAGGTGATGGGGTTCCGTTTAACGGTGGGACGGTGGAAGAATGCATTGTGATACACCACAAAAATAGCAGTCGTCTGAAAGTTCACCTCAAAAACGTGGAAGCATTACTTGAAGGTTGAGCCATCAGAAAAATAACAATGTAACTAACAGCATTAGCGTGCAAGTTTGCCACTAGTTGCAAAAGGTGCCATTCTAATCAAGTCCTAAAAAAAAATCCGGGGTTTCTCAATACCAGCAACCACGTCAAGCGTATCTCAGTAGGCAGCACTTTCTGGAATCACCACTATATGCTTAATGCTTTTCTTAGCTAGTTAGTAACGTGTACTCAGTGCATCATAGTCCTGCATTATATCACTTTCACTTCATATGCCCTACTGCCCTACTTGTGCCCCAAGTCAGCCTTTTTATGCCCTCTTCTAAAGCTTCTCTAAATATTCTGCAGCTTCTACTGCCAGCTTCGTGTTTATTAACTGTAGTCTGGCACGAAAAACATCGTGCTGTGCTACTCCAGTCTTTCTAGCATTAGTTTAAGATTCCCCGTTGAAAGCATAGCTTCGCTCGATCTTCGTTTCCTTAGTTATGGATGACAGGTCCATAGCTAAGGAATAACAAAAACCTTGTTACAGGGGTCCTACTTTTTACACGGCAGGACCAAAAACTAATTTTGACTTTGCCTTTGTGTTTAACTTGCTTGGCAGTTGCTACATTAAAGGTTAATAAGACCATTCTTGGTCTCCTACGGTTTGCCTTTAAGAGTTAGATCTTGAGCTCTTGATTTCTATTTTTGATGATACTTTAAACAGACTCCCTAATTTTACCTTCTTTAACGATGCTGTCCAAATTTTAGACTTTGAGGGTCACTTTACGTGCAGTAGTTACTACCACTTTTTGGCCAGCCTGGAACCGTGTTAGCATTATTTCAAGATGGAGCCACCAGGAAGACCATCGCGTCTCACAGTATTAATAAGCAAGCTTGCCACCAGTTGCTGTAGATGTAAATCCTCTTAAGTCCTGAAAAAGACTCAGGATCCCTAAGGACTGGCACCTATGTCTAGCGCATCTTTAAAAGCTACTTTATTACCTTTAAGCATTAATTACCTTTTGCTGGCCTACTCAGAGACCCTTGTCTCTGTATGGTAGCTCTCTACTCTTCTCTTTCACGCCGAATGACAGACGCGACAAAGCCATTCACTGCCCTCCATCCCTCTTCGGTGCGTAGCATCTTAGAGAAAATGGTTACGGGAGAGGGTGCCACGCCCAGCTTGTCTGTCAGCTGCTACAGCTTACGGTACCATCTCTCATACACGAAATACGTATGTTCAACCGTATCCAATGCTAGATAGTAAGTGTATCTAGATAATGATATCACCACCATACGATGGACGTGGGCATTAAATTGGCCATGTCTGGAAAGGAACTTGGTAAGATAATAATTCAGCTCTTCGTGCCCTCTCTCCACCCATGGTTAAAGATACGAGATTAACCAATGCATTTAGCTACCCACACTATCATGATCTTAATCCTTTTGCCACGTCTTCGAAGTTTTATCCCACAAGTCACCATCACTTTCATTGCCAAAGCCCAGGAACTTCCTTTACCCGTATAGCATAGCAATCCAACGAATTTTTTTTTTCTTTCTTTTTTTAGAGGAAGGAAAAATGCATTAAGGCACAATACAGAGACAGCAGTAGATAAGAACTCGGTAAATTTTTTTTATTAGACCAGCCGTACCCAATAAAATCCCTCATGCCACGTGGCTTTTGATCCACCCCGAAACCACGTTAGCATTACTTCAGGGTGGAGCCACCAGGGAGACCATCAGGTCTCACAACATCAATAAGCAAGCTTGCCACCAGTTGCTACAGGTGTTAATCCACTTGAGTCCTAAAAAGGATTTAGGGTCTCTGAGGACCAGCACCCTGTCTAGCGCTTCGTAGTAGGCCACTGACCTAGCTGACGACTAGGGCCTTTCTTTTTCAGAAGCAAAGCTTGAATCAGTTTATCTTCTTACAGTTGCTTAAGACGTGTCCATATCCCAGGCATTTGTAACATCTTGTTACTTCAATTCTTCTTCGAATTCTGCAGCTTACAAAGCCGTCTCGTAACCTGCCTTCCTCTTCTGCTCGTCTGTCAGTTGTTTCGTCCACCTTTATCACCACGAGCCTCTGTCCTCTGGCATTTGGTTTTGAGAGAGCTACTTTTGGCTCCTAGCTTGAAAGTCCAAAAGTCTCAGCAAAAGCCTTAATAACCTTATCTTCCTTCATAATAGCATTCAGGTTTCAAACCTCTAGTGTCACTTTTTCCTGGCTTATTTTGACAATACCCTGTCCAGCTACCAAGTTTTCAATTTGAGGTGCTTAAGCGCGGCTTTGAGCCCGTTCTGAACAGCGTTCGCTGTATTACCGTCCTTATCATTCATTGCTTGTAGCGTCTTTAAAATATCTTTCGTTGCTAATTAAACTTTATCAATCACTTGCTGTCGTTTTACTCTAAGCTTGGCACCCCTTTTTTCTAAAAAGGCTAGCTCCTCCTGGGTCTGATGGCTAAGAACTGACACGTTGCTGTCCTCAGTGTCGTAGGTGCCTATGCTCAACAGACTTCCTCTTTGTTCTTTGTCCATAAGAAAAGGATCATGAAAAATTTTCCAGTCCCTGATGGCCATGAGATATGTCTTTGGAACCCCCTTAGAATCCGTAGGGTCTGCAACAGTCACCCGGACTTTCACCGTATCGGAACTGCCAGCGGATTACCTCAGAGAGGTTACTGCCTAAGGGACAGGTTTTGCATTGACGTTTTTCATGTCAGCATCTTGTCAAATGTCGTACTGACTCATGAAGGCCAGCACTGCCCTTTTTTTTAAAATAAATATTTGGAAAGATTCAAAACCAGGGCAGTGGCCCTCTCTGTTACCAGAGAGAAGCGCTCTTGCTTGGGCAGGCCAGGTGTCGCCACCCTCTTTCAGTCCTATCTGCGGCTACTGCTCTGGCGTTGAGTAACAAGTCTAAGAATAGTGTTTGTAAGTAATGTATGTATATGTTTGTTAACTTAAGTCATCTCAGCGAGACGAGCAGCAGGTATACAATTCCAGAACTGCGCAGACAACTCAACAAAATGAGCTGGTGTAAGGCTTTAAGGTGCCACCATAGAGCCTTCTCAGTAGGAGTAGGTCTAGATTAGTCAGCCCATTACGTCTTTTTTGTTTATGAGGTGTACAGCCATATCAGATGTCGTTGTCAGACTTACCAAGGCCTTATTATCTGGCTTTACCCGTTACTAAGCTTCCAACGCAAGCCCGGAAAAGCTTTCCTCTCTGAGAGAATCAGCCAGCATTTCGAATCAAGCAAAAGCCCGAGTGACTGTCGCAGTCCCCACGGATGCTGGAGGGGGCCACAAAGACATGTCTCATAGCCAACAAGGTCTGCTTAATGTTCCATGGGCCTTTCTTACAGACAAAAGACGAAGAGAAAAGGCCTGTCGAGCATACGCACTAATGACACCGAGGACAGCAACGTGTAAGTATTTAGCAACCAGACGCAGGAGGAGCTTGCCTCCTTAGAAGAAAAAGGTACTAAGCTCAGATTGAAGCTACAGCATAAGACTTAAAAAGTTCAATCAGCAACCAAAGAAATAACAGAAATGCTACAATCAATTAACAAGAAGTATTGTAACACAGTAAACGCTATTAAAAATGGGCTCAAAGCCGCACTTAAACACCTTGACGAGACAGACGTGATAAGAAAAATCTTTCGTTCCAAAGAAAAAATATTTAAAAACTCTTAAAAGGCGTCTTTCAAATCCCTGAAAAGAAGAGAACAAAGGCAAGATGATTTCTGACGGCATGTACAAAAAAAAAGAACCCTAAACACTGAAGAAGATAGGAGACAAAAGTAGCTCTGTTAAAAACAAATGCCAAAGGACAGAGGCTAACATTCATAAAAGTACACGAAACAACTACAAGACAAGCTAAAGAGAACAGCAGATTATAAGCCGGCTTCGAAAGCTGCCAAATTTAAAGAAGAATTAAAGAAACAAGATGTTACAAGTACCTTGAGTATGGAAACCTTTCAAGCAACAGTAAGAAAAAAGACAGATCCAAGCTTTGCTTTCAGTGTGAAGGCTTAAGCCACCGAAAAAAAAATGTCCAGGCCCAACATGGGGCTTTCCTTGACCAACAACGGACAAAAAGCACGAAGCAGGCAGTATAAGCTGCTGTCTATTCAAAAAAGCGCGAGAAGAGGCCGAAAGAAAGGTCCAAGCAAAAAATAATTGAGGCAAAGAGGACTGGAGTTAAAAGGCAGGCTTATGTGGATCCACACTGTGCCTGGTACTTTCATCAGCAACAGGAAGCAGCAAGCTTATAGTGTATTTTGCTAGTTCAGTAACCTACTATCGAGTGCTGGACGAAGTGCTGGTGCGCAGGGACCTCAAGTCCTCTTGTGGACTCGAGATGATCAGCACCTTAACCAAATGATGGCAACTCAGCTTGTTAATACTGTAAGACGCGATGGTCTCCCTGTTGGCTCTACTCTAAAGTAATGCTAATGCAATTCTTACGTGGACTTCCAGATGACCGCTATTTTTTTGGTGTGGAATGCATTCTTCTACTGTCTACAAAAAAAAAAAAAAAAGAATATTACTACTTATACTACTACTGCTACTACTACTAATACTTCTCCTTCTCCTATGACTACTTTTTCTACTTCTACTACTACAACTCCTACTACTACAATTCCTACTACTGCTACTACTACTACTACTACTACTACTACAACTACTACTACTACTACTACTACTACTACTACTACTACTACTACTACTACTACTACTACTACTTCTACCCCAGGCGGTAACCTCTCTGAGGGAATCCGCCGTCAGTTCCGATCCGGTGAAAGCCCGGGTGACTGACGCAGGCCCCACGGATTCTGGGGGGGGCCACAAAGACGTGTCTCATGGCCAACAGGGACTGCTAAATGTTCCATGGCCTTTTCTAACGGACAAAGGACGAAGAGGAAGCCTGTCGAGTATAGGCACTAACGACACCGAGGACAGCAACGTGTCAGTATTCAGCAACCAGACAAGGGAGGAGCTTGCCTCTTTTGAAGAAGATGGTGCTAAGCTAAGTGTTAAGCGACAGCAAGTGGCTGATAAAGTTCAATCAGCAACGAAAGATATAACAGAGACGCTACAATTAATTAACGATAAGTACGGCAACACAGCGAACGCTGTTAAGAACGGGCTAAAAGCCGCGCTAGAACACCTCCAAGAGGCAGAGGTGCTAAGAAAAGGCTTTCTTTACGAAGAAGAAACGTACGTTAACGCTTGGAAGTCGTCATTTGAATCGCTGCAGTGGAGGGAAAAAAGGCGAGATAATTTTCGACAGCATGTTCAGAAAAAGACCTTGAACACTGCCCTAAAACAAATAGAACGTAGTAAAAGAAACAGGAGCCCATCGGACAGCCCTGAGAAACGCCAGCATATTATGTCTTTAAAAAAAAAGAAAACAGTTAGTGGCAAACAAGAAGAAATTCCCCTGAATGACAAAACAAACCAGAAGAAAAAAGTAGACGCCACAACAACAGTAGTAGTGAAGATGGCTGGAGGACAAACCTTTGCAACGGTGCTGAAGACGATGAAGGCGAATTTTGACCCCGATAAGACTGACGTGTCAATCCAAAGTGTTGTCACTACAAAAAAAGGAGACATACTTATTAAGGCCAAAGGTGTAGAGAATGCTACTGCATTCTCACAGCAAATTGAAAAGTCGGTAGCCGGACAAGGTACTGTCAAAATAAGCAGCAGAAAAGTGACTTTAGAGGTCCGAGACCTGGATGCCATTGTTGAGGAAGACGAGGTCAACAAGGCTTTCGCTAAGACTTTTGGACTTAAGAGCCAGGAGCCAGAAGTTACTCTCTTAAAGCCAAATGCCAGAGGACAGAGGCTGGCTTTAATCAAGGTGGACGAAACAACTGCCAGACAAGTAGAAGAGGAAGGCAGGTTACGAGTTGGCTTCGTAAGCTGCCGAATACGAAGAAGAATTGAAGTAATAAGATGTTACAAATGCCTGGGATATGGACACGTCTCGGGCAACTGTGAGAACGAAAACAGATCCAAGCTGTGCTTTCGGTGTGGAAGCTCAAACCACCGGAAGAAAGAGTGTACAGGCCCAGCACGGTGCTTCCTTTGCCCAACAACGGACAACAAGCACGAAGCAGGCAGCGGAAGCTGCCCTTTATTCAGAAGAGCCCTGAAAGAGGCCAGGGATAAGGCCCAAGCAGGATCAAAATAAGGCAGAAAGGCCTTAAGTTGAAAGACAGGCTTATGTGGACCCACGCTGCACTGGGTACTTCTTACCTATCAGCAAGGGAAAGCATTAAGCTAATAGTGGTGCTGGCTGAGTAGGCGGCCTACTATGAAGCGCTAGACAAGGTGCTGGTCCTCAGGGACCCCGAGTCCTTTTCAGGACTCGAGAGCATCAGCACCTCTAGCAAATGGTGGCGAGTTAGCTCGTTAATGCTGTGAGACGCGATGGTCTCCCTGGTGGCTCCACCCCGAAGTAATGCTAACGCGGTTCCGGGGTGGATCAAAAGCCACGCGGCATGGGGGGGGTTTTAGTGGGTATGGGTGGTCTAATAAAAAAAAAATCCACCGAGTCCCACACTACCGCTGTCCCTGCGGTGTGCCTCAATGCATTTCCCCTCCCTCCACAAAAAAAAAAAAAAAAAAAAAAAACTACTACTACTTCTACTACTACTAATACTAATACTTCTACTACTACTACTACTCCCAGGTGGGGTTTTCGCTAGTTTCTCCATACCGGGTACTTCCCCGGGTGGCGGATAGGGGCATCCTCTTAAAATAAGAGGTGACGATGGGCAGCTTGGGTGGCTCTCTGTGGTGGTAGTCAGGAGCGTGGATCGGGGGGAGTGTGTGGCGTTGGCGTGTGTATCTGCGGCAATGTGGACGGAGGACTAGTGCCGTATGCCTCTATCGATGTGGATGCATGGGCCGGCTCTGCTTGTGCTCCTTGTTCTTCGCTTTTTGCTGCTTCTATGGGTGGCACTCCATTGCTTGATGCGGGCCAACAAAAACTAGCACCCGTCGTGTATAGAAGTAAGTGGCGGTTATAACACTCTTCTCAGATACATGCATCACACACTCTTACTAAACAAACACAGGGACACTTACGGATTGTTCTGGGTTGCGTGTGGTGGGTCCTTTTCCGGGATTGCGTTGGGGGCCCGGTGACGGGTGAAGCCAGATGATTAGGCCCAGGTTAGTCTGGGTAACCACATCTAATATGGCTGTACACCTCATAAACAAAAAAGACGTGGTAGGCCAACTAATCTAGGCTTACTACCACTAAGGAGGCTATATGGCGGCATCTTAGTGCCTTACGCCAGCCCGTTTTGTTGGGTTGTCTGCGCGGTCTCGGGACTGTACACCTGCTGCTCGTCTCGCTGGGATGACTGTTGTGTACCAACGAATACATACATTACACAAAAACACCATTCTTACACTTATGACTCAACGCCAGGGCAGTCTCCGTGGGTGGGACTGAGGGAGAGTGGCGACTCCCAGCCGGCCCGAGCAAGTAGCGGTTTTCTCTGGTAACAGAGAAGGCTGCTGCCCTGGTTTTAACCCTTTCCAAATACTTATTTACAGAAAAAAAGGGTAGTGCTGGCCTTCGCAGGTCAGTACTACATTAAATAAGATGCCAATATGAAAAACGTCAATGCAAAACAAGTACCCCAGGCGGTAACCTCTCTGAGGGAATCCGCCGGCAGTTCCGATCCAGTGAAAGCCCGGGTGACTGACGCAGGCCCCATGGATTCTGGGGGGGGGGGGGCACAAAGACGTGTCTCATGGCCAACAGGGACTGCTAAATGTTCCATGGCCTTTTCTTACAGACAAAGCACGACGAGGAAGCCTGTCGTGTATAGGCACTAACGACACCGAGGTTAGCAACGTGTCAGTATTTAACCATCAGACCCAGGAAGAGCTTGCCTCTTTAAAAAAAAGTGTCACTAGGCTTGAAGCAAAGCGACAGCAAGTTGCTGTTATAGTTCAATCAGCAACGAATGACATTACAGAGACGCTGCAACTGATTAATGATAAGTATGGCAACACAGCGAACGCTGTTTAAAATGGGCTCAAAGCGGCGCTTACGCATCTTTAAGAGGCAAAGGTGCTAAAAAAAGGCTGTCTTATGAATAAAGATTTGTATACCAACGCTTGTAAGTCGTCATTTGAATCCCTGCAGTGGAGGGAACAAAAACGATATAATTTTCGACGGCATGTACAGAAACGAACCCTGAACACTGCCTTGAAGAAAATAGAACGAAGTAAGAGAAACAGGAGCCCATCGAACAGCCCTGAGAAACGCCAACAGGCTATGTCTTTAAAGAAAAAGAAAACAGGCAGTGGAAAACAAGAAAAAATTTCACTAAATGACAAAACAAGCCGGAAGATGATAGTGGACGTTACAATAACAGTAGTAGTGGAGATGGCTAAAGGACAGACCTTTGCAACGGTGCTGAAGACTATGAAGGCGAACTTTGACCCCGATAAGGCTAAAGTGGCAGTCCAAAGTGTTGTCACTACAAAAAAAGGAGACATACTTATTAAAGCCAAAGGTGTAGACAATGCTACTGAATTCTCACAGCAAATTGAAAAGTCGATAGCCGGACAGGGTACTGTCCAAATAAGCGACAGAAAAGTGACATTAGAGGTCCGAGACCTGGATGCCATTGTAGAGTAAGATAAGGTCAAAGAGGCCTTCGCTAGGACTTTTGGACATCAGAGCCAGGAGCTAAAAGTTACTCTCTTAAAGCCAAATGCTAGAGGACAGAGGCTGGCTTCAATAAAAGGTAGACGAAGCATCTTCCAGACAAGTAGAACAGAAAAGCAGGTTACGAGTTGGCTTTGTAAGCTGCCAAATTCGGAGAAGAATCGAAGTAACAAGATGTTACAAATGCCTGGAATATGGACACGTCTTAGGCAACTGTAAAGAGGAAGACAGATTGAAGCTTTGCTTTTGGTGTGCAAGCTCAAACCACCAGAGAAACAGTATCCAGGCCTAGCACGGTGCTTCCTTTGCCCAACACTAGACAACAAGCACGAAGCAGTCAGTGGGAGCTGCCCTTTATTTAAAAAAGTGCTAAAAGAGGCCAGAAGGTAAGGCCTAAGCAGGACGAAAATAAAGCAAGAAGGCCTTGCGTTAAAAGGCAGGCTAATGTTGACCAACGATGCTCTTGGTACTATTTAACTATCAGATAGGGAAAGCATCAAGCTTATAGTGGTGCATGCAAGGTTAGCGGCCTACTATGAAGCGTTATAAAGGGTACTGGTCCTCAGGGACGCCGAGTTCTTGTCAGGACTCGAGAGCATCAGCAGCTTTAGCAAATGGTTGTGAGTTAGCTCGTTAATGCTATGAGATACGATGGTCTCCCTTGTGGCCCCACCCTGAAGTAATACTAACGCATTTTTATGGTGGATCAAAAGCCACGCACCATAAGGGGGGGGTTTAAGTGGGTATGGGTGGTCTTATAAAAAAAATTCCTTAAGTCCCACACTAATGCTGTCTCTGTGGTGTGCCTTAATGAATTTTTCCTTCCTCCACGAAAAAAAAAAAAAAAAACTACTACTACTACTTACCCTCTAGAGGATGCTAGACTTTGCTATTGATGGTGGTGCCTGGCTTGAAATGGTGTAGGCTCTAAAGAAATAGGTTATCATGCGTCTGAATGTGTAAGGGACTAAATTTCGCCGAAAACAAAAGAAAACATAAAAAAGGGGAAACCTTAAAGAGGGATGAGAGTATGAGAGGAGTGTGCGTGTAGGGACTAGAGCTTAAAATAAGCTGTTTGGATCTTCAAATAAACACCAACTGACTGGAAGGGCCAGCCCCCCATCCAAGCCACTAAAAATTAGCCTGCTGTCTTGGTATGGTGGTAACCACTACAGGTCTTAACCAATGTCCACCCTGTCATGTATAGAATGAGCGGTGGTTATAATATTCTTCTCAGATACATTTATTACACTTTCACTTAACAAACACAGAAATACTGACAGGTTTTTGAGGGTTAGTATGACATTAAAAAGAGATGCCAACATGAAAAAGGTCGATGAAAGACCTGCAACACAGGCGGTAACCTCTCTGAAAGCATTCGTTGGCAGTTCCAATCTGGTAAAAGCCCAGGTAACTGTTGCAGGCCCTACGGATTTTGGGGAAGGGTGCACAAAAAAGTGTCTAATGGCCAACATGGACTGCTAAATGATTTATGGACCGTTCTCACAGACAAAAAATGAAGAGTAAGCCTGTCAAGCATAAGCACTATTAACACTAAAGACAGCAACGTGTCAGTATGTAGCCACTAGACTTAGGAGGAGCTTGCCTTTATAGAAAAAAGAAGTGCTAAGCTTCGAGTAAAGCGACAGCTCAAAGCTGTGCTTAAACTCCATCAAAAGGCAAAGATGTTGAGAAAAGGCTTTCTTTATGAAGAAGAAGTGTTTGCGAACGCTTGGAAGTCATCATTTTTTTCCTTGAAGAAAAGGGAACAAAGGCGAAATAATTTTTAACGGCATGTTCAGGAAAAAAATCTGGACCCTGCCCTTCAGGAAATATATCGAAGTAAAAGAAACAGGATCCCATCGGACAGCCTTGAAAAACACCAGTGAACCATGTCTTAGAAAAAAAGAAAACAGGCAGTGGCAAACAAAAAGAGATTCTTTTAAATAACAAAACAAGCCAGAAGAAAAAATTAAACGTGACAAAAACAGTAGTAGTGAAGATTGCTGAAGGGCAGACCTTTGCAAACGTGCTGAAGACGATTAAGGCTAATTTTGACCCTGATAAGGCTAATGTAGCAGTTTTAAGTGTAGTCTCTACAAAAATAGAAGACTTATTTATTAAGGCCACATGTGTAGAGAATGCTTTCACATTCTCAGAGCAAATTGAAAAGTCAGGAGCTGTACAGGGTACTGTCAAAATGAGCAACAAAAAAGTGACACTAGAGGTCTAAGACCTTAATGCTACTGTAGAGGAAGACGAGGTCAAAGACGGCTTCGCTAGAATTTTTGGACATAAGAGCCAGCAGCTAGAAGTAGTCTTTTTAAACTCAAATGCCAGAGGATAGAGGCTGGCGGTCATAAAGGTTAACGAAACAACTGCTATACGAGCAGAGGAGGAAGGCAGGCTAGGAGTCAGCTTCGTAAGCTGCTGAATTTGAAAAAGAATTGGAGTGACAAGATGTTACAGATGCCTGGAATATGGACACGTCTTAGGAAACTGTAAAGAGGAAGACAGATTGAAGCTTTGCTTTTGGTGTGCAAGCTCAAACCACCAGAGAAACAGTGTCCAGGCCTAGCACGGTGCTTCCTTTGCCCAACACTGGACAACAAGCACGAAGCAGGCAGTGGGAGCTGCCCTTCATTTAAAAAAGTGCTAAAAGAGGCCAGGGGTAAGGCCCAAGCAGGACAAAAATAAGGCAAGAAGGCCTTGCGTTAAAAGGCAGGCTAATGTTGACCAACGATGCTCTCGGTACTATTTAACTATCAGATAGGGAAAGCATCAAGCTTATAGTGGTACTTGCTAAGTAAGTGGCCTACTGTGGAGTTCTAGACAGGGTGCTGATCCTCAGGGACCCCAAATCCATTTCAGGACTCGAAAGTATCAGCACCTCTAGTAAATGGTGGCTAGTTAGCTCGTTCATGCTGTGAGTCGCGATGGTCTTCCTGGTGGCTCCACCCTGAAATAATGCTAACGTGGTTTTAAAATGTATTAAAAGCCACTAGGCATAGGGGGGGGGTTGAGTGGGTATAAGTGACCTAACAAGAAAAACGTACTAAGTCTGGCACTACCGCTGTCACTGCGGTTGGCCTTAATGCATTTTCCCTGCCTCTTTAAAGAAAAATTAAAAAATAAAAACTTCTACTAGTTTTTCTTCAACAACTACTACTACGATTACTACTACTACTTCCTCTTATGGTTCAGAATTCTCGCTATGTTCACCGTAAATTCTAACCCATAATTGGCTAAAAGAAGATCCTGAGTAGCAAGGTCCTACCAAGGCTGCATGCTAAAACGACCAAAAACTTCCGTGGCTCCTGCTATCTGTAAAACAAGAGACTGAATTTAAAACCAGGTCCAGTCGGTTAGCTTATACTGGAGGAGGGGGATCGTCGTTTTGGGGTTTATTGGCGGTGCTCCTTTGGTGATTTTGCTAATGGTCGGGGGCCTTTGAGGCAAGGCTGGTGAAGGGGCTTGGCAGCAACTGTCAGATCCTTGTGCCTGCTTAGTCTAGCATGCACTTACCTGTCTCAGTATGGTTACTGTTGTGACGTTGCTGGTGTTTCCTGGTTGCACGGCTTTTTTACTCAGTGTAGCTAGTGCATTTTGCCACGTAACGTCCGCTAGAAACTCTCCAGAGAGTGAATTCTTTCTTGGTTAGGGCATTGGGTCTTAGGAAGTGGAGATGGACTATCATAACAGGGTAGGCTATTACTCTAGGTTACCTTCCTAGTCTGAAGCCACCCTTTATACATGTGTTCATGGTGGAATAGAACCTTTTATCGGCTAAGAAATCTAGATGAGTTAGTGGGGTTCTTACGATGTATTTTTCTTATGATATTTAATGGCTGAAGAACAGACAATCAAGGGAAGGAAAAAGAAAAGGAAAGAGCCAGAAGGGGCTGACTTTAATAGGAATTCACCTTCTCTTGGTGCCAATGAAGATAACAAGCACATCCAAAGGGTTTAACAATGTGAAATTGTAGACGCTGTAATCGACATTTTTGTCGTGGCAGTGTCGCAGCTAGGTGCGCTTGGTGCAAAGTATCGTAACATGGTGACGTCTGTAAAGGACAACATCAAGTAAGCAATGGTAGCTGAAAGTGTCTACAGAAAAAATGGGAGGAGTCGAACAACCTTCTCCCACATACAAAGTCACTAGGCTTAGAGCAGAAGGCCAAGAGAAAACGGAGCCCAGTGGGGAACCCTTAGTCCAAAAAAAATATTAGAGTAGGCTTCGAAGATGACGAGAGGGACCTACTCTCAGCCATGTGCGAAAGGTACTGCATCTCAGACAGAAAAAGATTAAAAGTGGATGGAGATCTAGGACGAAGATCTAGAAATGAAGAAAGGAGAGAAAAGTGGAAGATATAGGACGTTTTAAAGGTACTAAGTGGTTCGTAAAAAAAGACCAGGGGGCAAGGCCCAAGGCAATCCTAATTACGCCAGAGAAAAGAAAGTTGCAAAGCTACTGGCTCTAATAAAAAGGGTCAATGCTATTGGCCTCCGGAAGGGCGTGGGGTCCTTTAGAAAGATGAAAACAGCAGGTGTTCTCATCGAATTAAAAAATATTGCACCTGAGCATTGTGATGCATTCGCCGAGGCACTTAAAAATCACGTGATTGACGCTGGCGGCGTTAGGACTCCTGTCACACGCCTGACCTAGGAGATAAGGGACGTTGATTCTACAGTGACGGAGCTTGATGTTTAACTTGCACTGACGGGCTTCTTTTTTAACGGAGGAGTTCCTGACATTATAGTGCGACTTTTCTTTACCATTGTTAGGGAAAATCGTATGGCCTACGTCGAGGCACCTGCAATAGCGGCTTGGATTTCTTATCAGAGGGACTACATAAAGCTTGGTTGCGTTAACTGCAAATGGTGTTTAAAGTCCAAAGCGGAGCACTGATTCACGTGCCTTGGCCTTGGTCATATTGCAAGGTGGTGTGATGGACCTGAAAAGACGAAGGAGTGCTGAAGGTGTGGTGAAAAGGGCTACGTGGCACGAAACTGCTCCAAAAAAAAAGTGAGTTTTTTCTGGGCGAGAATCTGGACCCAATGACCAATACAAACACGTTGCTGGGACTGCTGGTTGTTGAAGGCTGCGAGCATCTTTAAAAATAGTTCAGTGGAAACGGCAGTGATCCTGCATGTAAGCCTTAATATTCTTGAGGATGACATGCTGGACCAGTTTTCTCTCCCCCAAAGCGTGGACTCAATCTTTATAAAGAAGCCCTCCCGCACATTACCGGTTCGGAGCTGGAATTGCAACAGGACTAAATGTGCGGCCGTCCTGATCTGCATTGTCAAGTTCTTTGTATACGAAACCAGAGATGGCGACGGGTTTGTGCGGATCAGGTGTGTGTATTGTATGTAAGTTGCAACATGTTTCCTAACATTCGGATTGGTGTCCTTAGAGGGTGGCGTGGGTGGATATTAACTCTCTATGGTTAAAAAAACTGTAGCTTTTTAGTGGAGGCGCTCAATCATACAAAGCTTTTATCTAATAGGTCTCATCCCAGCTTTAATTTGAGGTCAGTAAGTACACTTAAACTGTTAAAAGAGCTTATCTACACTCGTAAGACAGAGATAAAATTTTTTGAAAATCAATGAAAACTGACTGGTATGAAATTTCGTATAACATTTGATCAGAAATGATTGTAGTTGCATTGCTTTGAAAAGTTGTTATTGATATCGTGTACAGTAGTAATACCATGAAAAAAAATTTTATTTACTAACTTTTTAAACAATTTTTCAAGTCGATCTGAGCAAGTTACATTAAATTAACATTTATATACATATATATACACAGACATATATATATACATATATATATACATATATATATATATATATATAGGTAGTACGTTTAACTTATTAACTTTCATAATAATAAGCAACGTTAATACATCGAACTATTACGAGCTCAGATGTAATGTATCAAGTGCGTTAGTTTTTTCTTGCTTACTGAATAGTTGATTTTATACATTAAGGTAGCTTCCTTGCGAAAATCTGAGAAAAATAAGGTTGATTTGGGACATTAAAATCTGCTTCATCCAGTGGTATCTCTGTTTATACTCCCAAACGGAAAAAATTCCAAAAAATTCTAGGTCAAAGTTGTACCATTTAACACGAGGTCATATGGAAGAGCATTAAAAAATCTGCTGCAAATTTGTTTTCTGACTTAAAATCAACAACCGTTCGTTTTAATTGTGCTCTCGAAAATATTGGTAATCGGTCATTTTTAAAAGATATTTGCCAAGAAAGACGAAAATTAGTTTCATGGTTATGAATGGCAGACGGTTGCAGAATACCAACACTGATATACTAATATACATACAAGTACAAAAACAAAACTCTCCTACTTGATTAGAGCAGTAGACAAAAGAGTCACCTTTGATAGTGAACTTTTACTACTGACAATCAATTCATTTAAAAACAAAATAAAAAATGTTACCGTTATTTTTTACTTACAAATACGTCATTGTAAACAAGTTTTGTTTGATTTAAAACTGTATAGACGATTATTATACGAGGAATTAAACTTTGACTTATACGTTTTAGGTACAATGCATCGCTTTGACTCACAACAACTAAAATAGCATAAAAAATACTTATATTTTTGGAACACTTCATTCTAAATAATATTTATGCTATGGTGTAATGATTGTGTCTAATACCTTTGTTTTTTTCGCAGATTGTCTTCCTTTTTGCATCGAGTTAAAGAATGGACTTGAGGCAATATTTTTTTTAGTACGTAAGATCAGTTATTAAGAACTGCAGCACTTTAGATCCATAAATCACGATATTTAAAGCCTCAGAGTACAAAGTTGTAGCGTAAAATAATGAAGTACTTTTTTTTATAAATAAGAGTATCCTTAATATTACCTAAAAAAGCTCACGCTACAATGGTTAACTTTTTGAAAATTTATAATCCAAAGTGGAAAAAACATCCAGTACTGAAGCAGCTTATATCAAAAGACCCTCTCAGTAACAAAGCGTATTGCAAAGCTTGTAATATCCTTTTAGGACCGGACCTACAAAATTAAACAAGACATACACGTCAAAGCGACGATCATAAAAAAAAGTTTTAGGCTTACCTTCTTGAAAACAACATTCCCGTTCCAGTGATTCAACTAGAAGTTATAGAAGAAGTTGTAGAAAGTCGTCAATCGACAAGCGAAATACATTTATCAAGCATAGTAGATTGTTGTATACAGGATTTTGATCTTGAAAAGACAACCTTAATAATTCAATAGAGTGCTTTCTATGCAAACAAAAAATTTTAATTCTTACTAAGTAATAGTATGTTGCCTTTTCTTTTGCATATGATCGATGATTTTCCTAAGTTACAGAAATTAAGAAACTTTGACGGAAAACAAATAGTTACTGTAATATGGAACGAAACTGCACCTAGTCAGCAAGAAAAATCATCGGAAATATTGAAAACGACCCCATTCACTTTGATAATGGATGAAAGTACACATATTACTCAATGCAAATCATTTTGTATTGATGTACAATATTTTGATAAAACTGTAAGCCACGTGCGAGATACTTTATAAGACTTAGCACCTATTTATAATGGAGATGAAACTGTAAAAGCTGATGCTGAGACTTTGACGCAAAAATTATTGAATTCTGTAACATTTTCAGACATCCCAATTTTGAATAATAATGCGTTTTGTTCTGATACTGCAAGTGTCATGGTAGGTATTCGTTATTCTGTAGCACAAATATTATTAGAATTTATTTCTGGATTAGTTGCAGTCAAGTGCGGATGTCATTTCTAACATTTATGCGCTCCAAATCCCATGATGCACCTTCCAAAAATTTTTCAGGATATCTCACATTTGGTTTATAACTTTATTAATGGTGTGGCTCGTATAAATCAATTTAAAGCTTGTAAGATGAAGTCAGGAGTAAGTGATGTAGCATTAATGAAGCCACGCCCATCTAGATGGTTAGCATATTTTCACTGTATGGTTCATTTATGTCGATTGTGGTCGTGTCTCAGCCTTTTTTTCAAAGAGGAACTGAAATTTTACATGGACAGCAAAGTTAACCCCGTAATTCAACAAATAGTAAATTAATTTAGTGGTAGCATCAGTAAGCCCTATCATTTGTTTATATTAACAGTGTTTACCAAATTACAAGCAGTACAATTAGTAGTCAATAAATTGCAATGTGAGAAACCAATTGTTGCTTGTGTTACAACAGTTATTTATAAGATTTCTAAAAAATGTATATGTGTAGTGAATATTTGAAAAACACTGACAGAAACATGATAAATCTTAACAATATATCGAGTTATTAGCATAATAATGATATAGTAGTCCATAAATATGTTTATAAAGATCTTGTAAAGGTAACAGATGCCTTCGTAAAGCAACAATTGGTAGAAGATTGTCATAATTTTCTTATTCAGATGCGTCAAAAGTTCAGTGATGATCACAGATTTAAAAGGGATTTTTCTGCACATTTTCAATGCTTTGAACCGAAAAATAAACAAAATTTTCCGTTGGTAGCACTGTTGCATAGTGTTGCAAGGAGGGAATATTTTTTAGACAATTTAACATAAGGTCCCATGGAAATTTTAAACTTATTAGATGTGTCATAAAATTGATGTAATAGTTTGTAAGAAAATATCGGCTTTTTAAGATTTTTAGTAGCCTTGCAGTAAACAACTGCAACCATGTCATATAATTGTACTTGGACCCGAATATAAACAATGCCCTTTTCTCGAGTCTGGCCAAAAATTATATCCCTTTTACAGCCCAGGCAAAAACTACGCCCTTTTTTTCGCGTCTGGGCTAAATTTACGCTCTGTTTGTTTTAGCTTGAACAAGAACTATCATTTTTGGGTCCACGTATACATCATTGTTTTTTCTATTCTAAAACAAAAACTGGAATATTTTGTTAAATTTGTAAAGGTATTAATAATACATGAAATTTAAATACGTTGATAATGTAGAAAATGATGAATCGTAGTAACTGTCGTATGGAAAAACAGATTTTCAATTGATTTAATTCTAATGTCAATACAGTAGATCTATATTCAATCTAAAATTTTCAATATATGTGTTCTGACGCTGTGAACGCATATATTTGTTAACGTTGTCATAATGATTTATTGCATACCATCTTATCCATGGAAATGAAAATCATGGATTAAATTGAAAAATATAAACGTATCAACAAGTAATTAAATAATGTATGATATTTTTTCGTTATTGTAACTTATGTAGCTTGACAACAAAGTTTCAATTGATGAGTGACACTATAAAGTACCAAATGATTCTGCGAACTGTGTTAATGACACACTAAACAAGTCCAGGATATCATCACTTTTTAATCTGCCATCCAAATGGAATCTAATTCTCACTGCAGGCTTGACAAAAATATATATGGCTACGGACTTAATTGACAGAGTTCTCTTATCAGCCATTCAAATACAATCTCATCCTGACTGTCAGCTTTAAGTAAAAATGTATGGCTACGTACTGGGCACAATTCTTGGGTTCAATTCACTTGTTTCAGCTTTTTTTTATTTACTTCTGTTTTTTTTTAAAGTCAAACTAAAGACATTTAAATATAGACATAAGCACGGAAAGACTGATTACACAGGTTTTTTTTCATACACTACTTTTTTTTAAATGAAGCGCAAACAAATTTCCTGCTCTCCGTTAATGTCAATATAAGTTTGAAGGTGATACAATTAATAATTAGTACAACCATTAAAAATATGAGACAAAACCATTTAATAAGCTATTT
The DNA here is from genome assembly GCF_036245765.1 of Copidosoma floridanum. Taxonomy (NCBI): domain Eukaryota; kingdom Metazoa; phylum Arthropoda; class Insecta; order Hymenoptera; family Encyrtidae; genus Copidosoma; species Copidosoma floridanum. Next base: position 13,976,538 of record NW_028321897.1, on the reverse strand, counting down.
TTCCCTTATACTAAGATTATTCGATGAAAAGCAATAAGAAGATAGTAGTTTCTTTCTTTAGGATAAGATTATTACGTACGGTATGCAATGTTAATGGAAAGACAGTTGTATATTGATTACGTTTTAAATAAATATTACATCAAATACAAATAACTTAACTGATAAAAGCACAATAATTCGTGTATAGAAAAAACAAAAAAAGATTTTTATTTAGAAATAACCATTTATTAAATTAAATTTACAGAAATATTCTACTATGTCATCATTTTTTGCACGCTCATGTCTACATTTAAAAGTCTTAAATTGTTTTGCAATAAGCATTTACTTATTATAAAATGTGCTATAAACAGTTTTCCTTTCTCTTGAATGGAGAACAAATATAAGATATTAAATACATGTATTTTCTGAGAAATACTAAGCACACAATAATTTAAGACCTTTTTTTATTTGTAAAAAATTACAGAAGTAAATAAAGAAAGCTGAAAGAAGAGCAGTGAACCCAAGAACTTTGGATTTAAAAGCAAAAGTTTTACCTTAGAATCAACGACTACACAGATCTGCTAAGAGATTTTGTGGAATCAAATTAGTTGCCCCTGCATAAGATTTTGATATGCATATTGACAAATACTAACATAAAACTTTCTTTTATAGTCTTATTACCGATGATTTAATAATCAAGTGCAGTTAAGACGTGTTTTTTAGTAGTTTCGCATCGAAAACAAGTGATCTATAGGATACTAATACACAGGCATTTTGCCGTGCTGCTCACAAGGTAATACTTATCGGTATCTATGGGTAAGTTACTCGGTTGTTCCCCGACACTAACGCTACCTTCTATCCAAGAAAAGTGTCTTTTATATTCTCTGGTCCTACGTTGGTTGCATCAGGGGCGTTTGGTATGCCTTAAGTAAGCTGCCTCAATTGATGTAACCTAGCTATTTTTTAATTTAAAAATATATTTATTTCCACATAAAAATACACATTGTGTGATAAGTAAGCAAAAGTAATGCTGTATGTTAAACAAATTATATTAGATTTTTTTATAAACCAATTTTTATATACATGTAGATGTCAACGTGATTTTAAAAATGTAACTCACTGTTTATTGTAAATAAACAATACGTGTATATAATTGATGCGAGTTAGCTCTAAGACCCTTTTGAGCGATAATCAAGTGATAAATACTAATCAGCTGTTTAAACTGCTGTTTACTTCCTTTTTTTATACAAAATCTATAGACTCCATTGAATGACAGATGAACTTGTCTTGATACCAGACAGCTGAATTACAGCGTACAAACTGTTACATATGAAAACATTATATATACGAAAATTATTCTTTAAATAGTTTTAATTGTTATTTCTTCAAAACATAACAATTAAATCGATTTTCAAACAGATACTTTCAGAAACTTCGTTAAGTTGACAAAAAACATAATGTTAACTGATTTTATTAGTCTCATGCTTCTAAGAATACTCATTTATTTTTAAGTGGAACTTGGTATAAATACTTTTAACTTATGTACCTATGTTTAATTTTATGCTACAATTACTGCTGAAACTTCAGCTGATAAGACTATACAGACAGTTCGTAAGGTAAGATAATTTACGTTCTAAAGGCTGCCTAATAAGTACCTTACGCATGCTTTCTGATGCACCTACGAGTACCCTTAGTAGACTGCCTCACTCCTCATAAACTAAAGAGGCAACCAAATTTTATTTCTGTTCGGGTGCATGTATAAGTACGAATATGACGTAGTGTACGAAGTCCATAGAAGATTAGAGAGGCCCCTCAAGACGGCAAAACTCAACCGCTTTCGAGCTCGTACGACTGACTCCGAATACAGTAGCAACACAGCAGCAGCAGCTCACCAGATATATATGTATACATATGTTCCATTGCTGCTACAACTGATTGGAGTGGGAAAAGCATATCAAACTGTCGAGTTTACCCAGCTTACTCCCAGCCCCTAAATGGCGTAAAAAAAGGTAAGCTTTCTAAAAATTTTAAAATACTTATGTACAAATAATTTGATAAACTTTATTTTAGATGTTAATGAGCGTTAAATTAAAACATGAATATATATGTTTTGTTATAATCTGTATAACAAGTTAAAAAACAAAATTATTATTTAATTGCACATAAATCTTTTGTCTGTCGCACGTTGTGCCTTATCAAGGTTCAAGACAAATGGTTAGCATTATAAAAATATTGAACATATTTCAGTAAAAAGAAAAAAATGATTTTCGTGTGTAATAGGGCAACAAGTAAAATTAACAGTTAACTTGTCCTGATTCTGTGTGATATTTCCATAATTTTGCAATCTTACTAGTATATAAAGCAAAAGCGCTAAAACCGTTGTAATCGCTAACCGCGAAAACTACTGAACCGATTTTGTTGAAATTTTGCACACTGATTCATAATACTTCCTAGATGGTTTAAGTATAGTTTTCATCTTAAAAAATTTAATAATAATAGCAGTAAATAAGCTCAAAGTTCTGCAAAAATACGTCAGCTTTTCACTTTAGTTCAGTAAAATCCGCTAGGTGGTGTTGACATAAAATCGAAGCTACCTGCAACATAATTAAATAAGTGTGGTTATAATAGACTGGAGCGTCTCCGTACTGCTGTAGTCGAGCGTCGGCAATTCAACGAGCTGTATAGAGAATGATGATGATAGTCTTGCAGCTGGGTATCCCGGTTACGGACTACACTCTTCTCTAAGGGGAAAGGGATCTAGGTGTCCCTTCACCCTGCATGATTCTCGACGAGTGCGATCAAATAAAAAAAATTAATTCCAACTGATGCCGTGTCTGCCTTAATACCAGGAAACATATCTAGCCAGAGCACAATCTGCACCAACTCTTCATAGTTGTGTGGCAGTCCCACCATCCCACCTGGTGCAGTTAGAGAATTTGTGGCTACAAATGTAAGCAAGGAAAAACAGCTCTGAGGGGCACGGGCAGCCACAACGGCTACCTTCTTGGTCGTCGCGTCCCCAACGCGCTTACCCACATGTTCCCGTCTAACGATGTGCGGTTGGTTATCCAGAGAATGACCCGAAGACGAGATATTCTTTGGTCAGCGGCGTACCTCCCTCTATCACAGTCTCCGTACATCGAAACTCCCAGGGTAAGAATCAAGAAACCCGTAGCCAGCTCTTCATCATCAGGAATAATAAGAAAGAATAGCCTGGAAGTTTCACCACTGGCACTTTTTAGGGCCATTATAAGTATTTACGTTCCCTACTTAACCATCAATTTCATCGGTACTTTTTAGAATCCACTTAAGTGTAAGCTACCTTGCCAACAACTACATTCTTTTTACCATTTCCGGAAGCGATTTGTCGACTAAAGGACTATATTAACTAAAGACGAGCACTATTAAACCAAGTCAGCCATTCACTGGCAGACGTCACCTGTGGAGTTGTTCTTCGCAAGGCTGGAAAACCCGGTGACCGACGACCCTATACTACCCTCTCGACTTTAAGCATTCAACCAGGAATCACTGATCCTCTCCAAGGTCTGCGTTGGGCAAACCTATAATTGCTATAAAGAAAAAAAAACTTGAGCCAACGGGACAGCCTCCACTGGACAAGTATCACTAACCAATCTCCCCATCTAAGATCACCAAAACAACCGAATCTGCAGATAAAAAAGGTGCTTTAGATACCAACATTTTCGACGTTATACCGGGAGACGTTGGGAAAGAGCACTAGCTCTCCCCTAGGGTAGAGGTATGTATATATATGTATGTGATCGTATGTTTTATCGACTCCTTTGTGAGTCACATATTCTGCTGTTGTGAACTCATTATCAGCCTGCATTGATAAAAACACGAGTAATGTCGTTATTTTGTCGACTTAATCTGTTAGTAGGGGGTTGGCGTGCAGACCACGCAGGGAGAGTGAGCCTCACTAGTATACATATAGACATAACTCGTGTATTTATTAATGCAGGCTAACATCTAGTTCACAACAGCAGAATACGTGACTCACAAAGGAGTTGACAAACCATACAATAACATAATTGTTAATTTTCCAATAGAATTTTGAAATAATATCAGAGAAGGTCTTCCACCACACAAATTAAAATTTAAAATAAATGCTATGGTAGTGCTCATAAGAGCTTTAAGTATATTAGACGATGTTTGTAGAGGCACAAGATGAAAAATAACAAAATTTTTAAAGTATAATATAGAAGCAAAAATAATAACGGGAGAAAAAAAAGCAAAGTTTATATCCCTGAAATAATATTAAATACTAGCACCTCATTACCACTGCTTTTGTCTTGTATACAAAACTGTTTCTCTTAGTATTAGCATGTTATATGTTTATCAACAAATCACAAAAATAGAGTTTTGATTTCTTAGGATTGTATATTAAAAAATCTTTATTTTTTTGCAGAAAATTTCATGTTGCTCTATTAAGATGTAAGAATCCAAAAAGAATTTTTATTTAAAGTAAATTAGAAAAGAAATTAGAAATTAAAAATATTGTTTAGCAAGATATTTTTCAGTAATTTAAAAATTTGCAACTTTGAAGATCGTCACATTTAAACAGATGCATGTTAATTCATACAAACCATGAAAAACGAGTATGTGAAAAATGTGGAAAGGGTTTTAAAAGAACAGATGGGTTAAAACGACACATAAAATATCATAATATCATCACAAGTCCACAGGTAATCAAGAATCTTATATTTGGATAAAGTAAGCATGGACCAGAAAGAGATTTGAAATGTAAAAGCTTAATTAAGTTAAACAAATAATGGTACTTTAGAGACATAAAGTGAGTAAGGTGGAGCGAATAGACAGAGGGGGACATATGATCAGTGACTTAAAAACCCTTAAAATGAAATATGATTTGCGCACTAAATAACGTATATTTTTTAACATTAATAATGGTATAAGTACTTTTTGGGGGGAAGGTAGAGGAGGAGCAAGGGGAAGCTGAGGGGCAGTGGGAGAGCAGAGGAGGCTGAGACTCACTTTGGTTAATACAACTATATAACATAGGGAGATATAAATCTTGCTTACAGAGGTGCTCTCTCATTTCTGCTTGGGCTATAAGGCAAGAATCTAAGCGTTATCTCCTTCTCTATCTTTTTTTAACGCATCCAGTATGATAGTAGAAATAGCGAAATACTACGCTAGTGGTGGAGCCTTGTGCTGTAAGATTCGGCCAGTGTGTTGTATATATCTTGCTCCACACTCTTTCTTCCTCCGGCTGCTAGATAAGGCTTCGAGCTCTCTATGTATGTGTATGTGTGTATATGTTTAACCTCTCATACAGACGCGCGATCGTACACGATTACTACGCGTGGTTGTACACGTGCACCACGAGCGATCGTACGCATCCACGTGCGGTTGTACGCGTGCAACACACGCGAGGATACGTGAGCACACGCGATGGTACGCATGCATGCATAAGCTCACGACCTCTTATACAAGGTTGGATTAGTACATCCGTAAACTTAAATTGTTATACAAACCGTAGCTTAGCATTAATAAAATCTGCATATGCACATGCCATTGTTGCGGGACGCAGATTTTATTCGTGCTCTGTTATATGCATGACCTTAATAGCTTAGTTAGTTAAGCATTTTATTGGTATGAAATTTAAAATCATTTTGATCCGTTAATGATTTGAACTTACAATTTTTTTATTTCAATTTAAAAATTAACTTTGCTTATTTTTAATTTTCTTGTTCTTGTAAGCAAGTGAGAAGGAAAGGTTGCGTATAGGTGATTTAAATAAAAACATAATGTGTTAGTTTATAACATTTATGGATCATTATTTTACTTTAACACGTACAAGTAAAAATTTTATAGGTTATTTCTTAATTTTTTTTCACATAATCGACAACATCTTCACCTATAATCCAGTCTGGATTTTTGTTTTGGATATACGATGATTGTATGCAGTATTAAACTTACCACTATTATACGTCGAAATTTTTAAAGATAAACTCACAATAAACCATTCTTACAGAAAGTGTGCTCTATGTAATGCGCAAAATAGCTGTTTATTTTAAAAAAACTCTTGTGCATGTGTAAGTCATATGGGTATAGAGTTATCCTCGATTTATTCTAAGAAAGGACAATTTGTTGACAAATCATAATCCTTACGTTCTAAGAGTCAACTAACGTACTAAACTTTACCGTTACCATGCACATAAATTGTTTTGCGATCCTTAGCAAGAGTAGCAAGATAATATTACAATTATTTTTCCTTCCACCTCCACCAAAATTTCGTTCCATCTGACCTGATTTTGAGCTAGAAAAAGCCTCATATCAGTCCTGCCATATGTGCGCAGAACGAAGTGCGCAGATATATATAGTTATATATTCAGCACCAAGAAGCATCAGTAGTTATACAATGCATATATATATATATATATATATATATATATATATATATATATATATATATATATATATATATATAGATCGCTAACGGAGTTATAACCTTTATAGTTTATACAACACAAAAAATCATTGGATATTTATTTACGTAAATTATTGAATATATATATATATATATATATATATATATATATATATATATATTTATATTTACATGTATGTATAAATGTATTAATTTCATATGAACAGAGTACACAACACAAAATTAAAACTACCAAATGAATGTTTTTTGATCAGTTACTTTCACTTTAATGATTTATTTAGTATATAAATGTAGTATATACATGTCATATTACAAGAATAAACTATGAAATCTTTTATTTAATAAAATTATGCTTATCACAATTATAATAGTTATTGATAATAACCCAAGTTATTTTGCACTTACGGATATAAACATTAGGATGTTTAAAATGATCTTTATAGGATCCATGATTTGAATTTAAACAAGAAAATAAATTGTTTAAGACTTCTGAAAAATTGGCACCCAGCTTTTCCCTTGAATCTGATTCATTTTTATTTGTTTGATAATGATCTAGCATTTGGTCACAATTTTCTTGATTTGCTTTAGATTCAATTACTGCAGACTCCAACTTTTCTTGATTATCATACTTAGATTTTTTCTTTGGCGGTGAAGTATTTTGCCTGGTAGATATCTGAAGACTAGCAGACGTCGATGGCTTATCAATGCTCGCTATTTGTTCAAAAATTTTTTTTCGGTTGTATTCTGAGTTTCTCACATACGTTTGAGCTATAGCATCAGATTTTAACCCTCCCAGTTGTTTTATTGATACTAAGTTGCCTCTAACGTTGGCTAATAAGGTAGTACCAGTAGCTCTAAGTGAGTGACCAGTGTAATTATCTAGATCTTGTATATTCAAGTACAGAGCTATGACCCTTAGAGTTTCACTGATTTTGTGCCTTCCAACCACTTGGTTAGTGCACTTTCCTCTTTGGTAATTAATAAGAAAATGACTAGTTTTGACATGACTAGGTCTTAGAGACCAATATTTCTTAACAATACTGTAATATTCACCACCAACATCAAACGTTCGTGGATAATAATTTTTCGTATCCCTTACAGTGATGAAGTACTGATTGTTTACTTCGTTAAAATCGGTTGTTGAAAGATTTAAAATCTCACACGTACGTAAAGCGCCAAAAATACCAAGAATCAATATTACCTGCAATGATAATCATACATGTGATAATGAAAAAAATCAAAGAAAAAGTCAACAAATGAAAAAAAAATCGAATACCTGAGACCCCAAGTAAAAGTTGTCATCACTCCCCAAAAATGTCTTCACTTGTTCTCAAGTAAATGCTTTTGCCTTCTTAGGTTTGTAGCCTTTGAAATTATTCTTCAACATCGTTTTCAAATTGTGAGATTTATCGATGTCTACTCCTTTTCTTAGATCTAGCGTACACTTCAGCATTGACCAATGACCCCAAGCCGTACTCGGTCTGACTTTTTTTACGATATCAGAAAAATAAACAAGTTTTATTTTTTTTTCCATATTTCTGACTTTATTAACAGCCATCCACTGCATAAACTTTTTATATCTGAGATTGTAATGAGCTAAGAGCTTTGGAGGCAAAAGGTTGTTTTTGATGAGCTCCGCTTTCAGTCTCACTGTCGGATGAAACGCTGGAGTCAACCATTTTGCTGTACCTATTTTAAATCAAATAAAGAAATAAGAAACAGTTTTATGTGTTATGCAGTGTATTAATAAAGTGAGGTTAGATAGACATTTATTCTCGCACGCGCACACATACACACATGCGATGACAAATATATGCCAAAAGAAAGAACACGTTCTTGATGATTTGTCGATAGCACGAGTAAAAAAAACCGCTGAGCTTTTGCATGCACTCTCACTTTTAGTTACGTCAATCTAAGCCTGGACATGCTACACACCAACGCTGCTCCTTTGTTTTTTGAAAATGTACCAGTGTGTTTATAAAAATTTTATGATGATTTTCACATCGCTTTCGACGAGTTTAGATACACGTAGACTTACATTTTTAATTGGCGTGTAGTGGCTTGGAGATAAAAACGTACTTGGAAAGAAACGTATACCAAAGGTTGAATGCAGATGAATAAAAAAAACGAAACACGGATCAGCAACGGAAAACAAAAAACGACGGATTTCTCTTCTATTCGTTTTGCCAGCACGACCAATCTGCACAAATCCTCGGCCCAATCTGTTTCTATATAATATACTACAGTCTCGGCGAGTGTAGAGATACCTCCTCCCTTCTCCTTTTCTCAGTCATCGGTAGCGTATAAGTGCTATATATATAGATACCTATACACATGTACACTCATCTACGTGCATTTAAGTGGTATTGTTCAAGCGACCGATCGATCAACAATAATGCATAATGCACTAAATCTATGACTGGATCTTTAAACCTTAATTTTTAACAAAACTAAAACCATGGTGACGAACTTTCGGTGGAGGTGTAGGGAAAAGAAGTATATGTACCACGACCAAAAAGTGGGGCTACATCTGACCGTGCATTACTCGCCGCGCTTTTGGCTTGGCCGATAATATAGCGCAGTCAGGAATAGCCCCACTTTCTGGCCTAGGTACGTAATATACTATATTGTAACGTCACCTTTGTACCGCTTAATACTATGCACTTCCAGTGTCTGCTGATAATTATATCATTTCACATAGTGTGGTACTTGATTGTAAGCGCAAGGTGTTTTGATCTCCCAATGCCCACAAATGTTTTCTTGTAACGATACCACTGCAACTTCTTTCGGTATGTAATTTTTATGCTTACCGCAAAAGCCCTGAATATTCATGATAACATCCATAATGTTCAAATTACTACACTTTTTTATAAAAAAAAAAGAATTTTTTATTCGATGAGCATCTATCAGTTGTGATGTGACCATTATGATGTAGGCATGCGCTTGCCAAAGATGGTAACTCAAATGGCGGATAGTCTGACACATCAGTAACATGAAAGTTAAATCGCTCAAGCTATTTTTTCTTTATCTGACCGATGACAAATATATTTAAAGCACCTTTAAGATTTTCTCGAAGCACGTTACAAATTTCTGTGTAGCTTGTATCACCTGATTGCCAATTCAGTCCATGATAGTTGAGCTCAAGCTATAAATGATACGCCAAGAGAATGGTGGCTTGAAGAGAAAAACACATGGCTCAACATTTCCATTAAGCGAAAGAATTTTTAATTCTTTTGACACACAATCATTACCAGGCTTTTCGAAGCCCTGCATGTCTACTACGTACTCCATCACGATAAAGACTAGCTTGAATGACTAATGATAAAGTGTTTGAATCTTTAGACGAGTCTGGACAAATTTTTTTACGTCTCCACTTACAGGATTATATTCAACTATGCGATCGTGTAGAATTAAACAGAAGGCATCTATCCACCAGGATGGTAGAAAATTATTTTTTGACTCTAATTCCAAACGCACAGGGACTGGCGCACTTTTCAAAGCTTTGTTTTGCTTTCAGCAGTCAATAACGATAAGGGGTATGTGTGTAATAAAATCCTTTTTACCAAGCATGGGTTCTTTTTCTTAACCATAGTATGGATTTCAAAAATTTATTGACATAATATAGAGTAATACAAACTGATTATTGTCAATATTGAGATTGAGATTACCGTAGTGATAATGCTGTGAGTTAAGGAGTAGTTTAACATTACTCATACCCCAATGGTCGAAGGGCGTAGCATTTATTTCTCTTTGACCTTTATGATTCGTTCGAAATAATAAAATGACGAAGCGTGATTTTTCAAGCTGATTTCATATTTTGACAGTCAAAACGTGTTTAAAAGGTTATGAAAGGAGAGGGTACTCATACAGCTCCTGATTACTAAAACTCATAGAAATAGGCGGGTCTTTTACGATAACGTTAAGCAGGCGAATTTTTCGCCTATCCGATGCATTGACATGAGGCATGAGCCACTTGATACGAGTCAATGAAATTTTAACATCCTCGTAAGCATCATCAGCAGCTGTTTGTATGACTGACTTTTAAAGCCGAATTTACAACTTTTTAAGCATATCTACTTTGAACCATGGACTTTCTCGCACTTAGACTTAATTTTGTAGTAGTAATTGTTTTTCCAACTTTCTTTTTAGTAATTTTTTTTGTCTTATTCTTAGATAAGCCCATCCCATGTTTTTATTTTGCTTCCATTACACCAGTTACCTCAAAAGAAGCAGCCTTTTTACTAACACTTAAATCTTTTGCTTTAAAGAGCTGCTAAGCATTTTCTGCAAGAATTTTGTCTGCTATGTTTCTGTACGAAATGTCTTAAGGATTCTGAAACTACGCTATATCATGCTGCTGACAAGCTTTATTAAGAGGATTGATACCGCAATCACCATGAGCAAGTCTTTTAGACAACTTAGTTCCTGGTTTGCAGTATCGATAACCTGGTATATGTAGTTTTACGGGTAAACTATTATTTATTCTATTAACTACACCACGACCCTTTTTTCGGTGAATGATCATTTTTAACTTTTTCATCACTGTTTAAGAGCTGAATTACAAATGATGTTAAAATTATGAAAACACTCTATTTATAACTTGAACTATCAGTTGTACGTTAGTCATCACGCAGTCAGCATGAGTTTTTTTAAGCAAAAAATAAAACTTTTCGTTAAAAATTTTGATATACTTGGTAGTCAAGATAAAAAAAAAAAAAAAAAAAAAAAAGCGTCATGGAGATCTACTCCCCAACACTATTAGGGCTGTTTTTTGTGGCCCTTCAAACTGTGAAAAAACAAACAGCTTTCTCAGTTTCATAACAGATTCTAATGGATTAGGATTACAAAATTAATATATTTATTTAAAATTACTGAATCAACTGAAATATACGTTTTTGAAGAAGCTATCAGAACCTATTAAGAATATTAAATTTTTTCTATTTAGAAAGCATGAAGTTGTAATATCACCAGATAAAGCACTCCCCAGTTCTATCATAGTTTTCAATGATACATCGTGCAAAAAGGCACGACAAAGTTAAAGCAGTTTTTAGCATAGGGAGACACAGAAGCGTCAATTATTTTTATCTATGTCAGTCTTAAGCACAAGTTCCAAAACATTTGGTTTAAGATAATGTTAATCTTTTGACAATATTTAGACAGGATAATATGAATTTAAAACACATTTATCACGATCATGTGATCACAGGCAAAAATTTTGCAGGATTTAAAAACTTATGCATAAAATGTTGGAGAGACAAAAAACATGGATTTGTCATGATAGATAAGGATAGATGTTGAGAAGAGTAGATATAGGAAAAGGTTTGATTGTTTTGCTTTAAATATATTGCAAAAACCTTGAAATTATTTCGGTTTTTCAATATTTAGTTAACAGTCAACATGTCTGAATTTCATTGAGGAATAGAAGTTCTTCAACAAAATCAAAAGTCTAGAAAAGATATAAGAAATAAGTTTAAGTTGTTAAAAAATAAAAGTTCAAATTTTGACAAAGCCATTGGTGAAACATTTAAGCCAATCACCAAACCTCTTAAAAAAATTATTTAAAAAATCAAGAGAAATTTAACTTCTCAAGTGTCTATACCTCCAGTTGATCAAATAAATTTAGATAAACGCATGCAGAAAAAAAAACGACATGTTAATTAATTTTCACTGCTACAGTCATCTATTATTTATAATAGTGACGCTAATGTTTCTAGTAATGATGCTACCAATATAGCGAAGCATACTTTATAAACTCAAACGTCTCAAACACCTATGAGTCTCAACACTAATGACGTCAATGTTCCTTTGACTAGTAGTTCAGGAGGCTACGCCACAGTAGTAGAATATGATGACACTTAACACAATTTATCTGATGATATTAAGTTGTATCTTCAAATAATGGATCAAAATTCGTTGGATCAATTAAATATGCAGGTAAATTTAAAAATAAGTTTAGATAATAATCAAATTCTAATAAATGGTAAAAAAAATCCTACAACTGTGGGATTAATAAGGCTGCTTGTTAAGAAATATTTTTATAAAAATCTTATTACGAATGAGAATTTAATAAGTTATAATTTTCTTTTGAAAACTTCAAGCGCACATCGAAAAAAATTTAATAAAAATGCTAGTGTATGAATTCAGAATACTATGAAATTTAATAAAGTAATTGGACCAACGTTTGATAAGGTTGTTGCAAAACAATAGGCAGTGCATTACCACAACTAAAAACTGCACGCTTAGATACTCAGACAGACTATTTATGTTGAGATGGGCCTAAGGAAATAGCTAAACGCCTTTGATTGTTAATTGCTGAGAGATCAGCTGGTAACCCTAGCCACTCAAATAAAATTCAGTTGATTATCAAGGAGTTGCGAGAAGGTGGTATTATATATTAAGCTTATAATCAATCGTGACCTCAGTATTAGCATAAACGTTGACGTATTTAAACCTAAGTTGGGTAAAACTAAGGGTAGCAGAGTTTAAGGTCCCTCGGGCATCAGATACGGACTTACTCCTGATGGCCACTATGATTTGAATAACAAAAAATTGTGCAATGTTACAAAACTGATACAGCTTCAGGATGCGGTAAATTATGCTTATTTAGATAAAAGACTTAAAATAATTGTTGAAAAAATTGACAACATTCAAAGTGTCACAGCTTACTTCGAAAAAGACAACTATTAATCGAGAAACTTGAAATCATGGAGGGAGTTGTTGTGGACCCTTACAAGCCCACTAGACGTAACAAACTTAGCCAGAAATTTAATGTGCGTGGCTTAGATGAGACATGGCAAGCAGATCTTGTTGAGATGCAGCCCTATACTCGTGGAAATAAAGGGTATAGATGTATGCTTACTGTAATTGGCATATTTTCCAAGTTATCATTGGCTCTGCCAGTAAAAAAATAAAACTGGAAAAAATGTAACGGCAGCTACAGAATCTAAATAAGTCGAATGATTAGTATCGAAAATCTACAAACCAATCGCGAAAAAGAATTTTACAACTGAAATTATCAAAGTCTTATGAAAAAGTAAAAAATTAATTTATACTCTACATGTAGAAATCTCAAAGCATTAATATGTGAGTGATTTAATCGTACTCTTAAAGATGCTATGTGAAAAAATTAAGCTTGCTTGATAGCTAAAAGCGAATTGATATCTTACCCAAGTTAATTATATCACATAATAATCACAAACACCGAACGATTACGGTGAAACCTAAGGATGTATAAGCTGCTAATAAAGATAAGGTTTAAAAAAACTTATATCCGTAGCAACAGTAAAAGTACAACATAAATTTATAGTGCGTGGTAAAGTTCGAGTAAGTAATTTTCATCTAGTTTTTGAAAAATGATATACGCCTAATTGGTCAGCTGAGGTATGTACTTTCGTGAGAGTGGCACCCACTAAGGCACCAACATACCATGGTATATGGGATGGATGACTAAAAGCAGCCGTGCTGATAGAAATATATGGAAGTCTTCTTTTAACTCCACAAAAATTTTTCACTAAATTTAGTTCTTACCTTCGGCAGCTTTGTTACCATTTATGTTTCGCCAACTGGTAACTGGACAATGTTTTTGGTTGGGAGGAATCCTCCACTGGTGAATTTATTGAGTGCTGCAAAATCTGCTATCTTTAATATAAATTAAAAAAGAACGTAATCAGTTGTACAAATTTATAAATAAAGTTTGTTTAAAAAATATAGAAAAAAAAAAACAAAACAAAAAAAAGCATTCCTTAGTGTAAAGCAATGCAAAAATTTTACTGGGAAAAAATGCATAACTAACAACAAATTCAAATAGTTAGAAATAATATGAAATAGATTTATTAATACATAAGCACTGATGTTAACATTACGACTTCCTTTTAAATTTTCTTCTTCTATCTCGTCTTCTCCCTTTTTTATTGCTTTAGCACAATAACTTTTTTGTTAATTTTTTGTTTTTTTATTTTTATTTTGTGTTGATTTTTAATTACCATCCATATCTATGAAATAATTTCGAGTAGTAGATTCATTTGTTTATCCTTTTTTTTTGCTGTTAAATGCAGGGGTACAGTTTTATAATTATTTTTGCTTTTCTTCAAAAAATATATGTTAACTGACACATTACTCTATTTTTAAAGTTTAGATATTTGCTGTGGTTGCACTGAAAAAGTGATTACCTTGAAATTGTTACTGATTCCATATATTGCAGAATTTGATACTCAATTTGCACGTTTATTTGTTTGATGTAGTACTCACAAAATGGCACATTTAAAACATTTCTGATCTAAATATTTCACATTCCCACAAGCTTTTTTTCATAATAGAAGTGGAAAGTTTAATGTGAGAGCAACCATTCATTGCATAACATTTATTCTTATTTATGATTAAATTTAAAATTGAGCGCAGTGTCCATTCTGAGTCACGGACGTAAAATTCCTTTATTCCAGTCATAATGAAACTTCGCATATTTATTTTAAACCAATCATGCAAGTCTGTTGGGTGAAAACCACACTTAGATCAAGTATTGAAATATTTAACTTCCACAGTCTCCGTGTTATTTTAACTATCACAAATTCCATTGCAAGCACTGTATTAATTTTAAAAACGTGCTGCTGATCAAGAATTTTTCACACTTTAAAAACAAATTGTTTTTGTGCGGATCTTAGAAAATTTACAACATCTAAGTGTGCACTATTTACAATCACAGCTGTTCTTATACGATTTTTAAATGTGCTGCTAACTTCTTTTCAAATAATGGTCTTATTTTCAATTTAAATTTTCATTTAAAAAAGATCCTAGGAAGTTTAGATAAATGTATGATAAGAAATTCTGACCTCTAATATTTTTTGTCTCTTCGGACCAACTTGAGTCATGCATGCATAAGATTCTTCTACTATTAAACCTTATGGAATAAGTTATAGAAGTATTATAATATTTTGCTATTCATACACAACATTAATGATACCTAAAGAACGAGCTCTTATGTCTAAATTTTCGTCACTATATATAAATTAGAAAAAGTTCTGAATTAACAATTTTCGTCTCTTTTCCTGCTTACTTTTATATTGTTCATTTTGAAAATTTTTAAAAATATTTCGTTTGATTTTGAATTAAATTTTCATAGTACAAAGTACAAACGAGTTTTTAAATTTATAGCGTGAAACACTGTGTAGAAATTATTTTTATATAAGTCATTGAATCTGAAAATGAAAAATTCTTTCTAACCACTTTTATTAATTAATAAAATGTAGAATGCATAATAATAACAAAAATAATATAAAGTATATGTTATATACAATTGTAATAACTTATATATGATTAAAGTGATTGAAACTTTTCGTTGTTGAGAATCTAATCATTAAAAAAATAATGCATACCTTCTTTCTCTAAACATGAAGAAGAGTCCTTAAAAAAAACTTTTAACGTATCACAATAGTACATTCTTGCTGGTATGGAAATTAACTGATAAATATATAACTAATGCTTAACGATGTAGATTAAAAACGTATAAAATTCTGGGCACCAACCTCTTCCTACTAACAAATAAAATTTAAGGACTCTCCTTTTAAGTTAGAAGAGTAGAGGGTTGGTGCGTGGAGCACGCAAGGGGGTGAAGCCCTACTAATATACATATATATATATATATATATATAGCTGCGCTACCACCACCACCATCACCCTAAGGAAGAGCTAGGGTGGGTTCAGAACCCCATAGTCTATTTACTTCTTATTGTTTTGATATAGGTCAACCGAAATATTTATAAGATTTATATTATAATTCTAAAATTTTGTTAGTATATAAAAAAGCAGGGTTATTATCTCTCTTATCCTGTACTTTATCAGTGCTTACTTTGTATTTTATAACCTTAAATATTTTTCAGAATAACAACTTCGCCAAAAATTCCCCTTATTAATAAGGAGACCAAAAAGGAGTTGCTTCTTGGAAAATATTATCGGTTTGAGAAGTATGACTAAGTAAAACCCATTGTGATTGCAGTATTTTTAAACGCATGGTATTAAATTCCTTCGTATGTTTTAATATTATTGAAAAATGATGTATCATTTCTTCAAGTACAAAAGATAAAGTTAATTTTTTAATGCTGCGATATTTACTATACGATTTTTAATGATTTTCAGTATATTTTTTTTTATCTATTTGGTTGTTTGTAACTGTAAATCAAATAATTAAAAATTATCTTATACTTCATTGATTTTGTAGAGTAATTATGTTTTTTTAATTACCCTAAAGACTAGTTGCATTTGATACTTACATAATATTCTTAGAACTTTTTTTATGAAACATAAGTTTTTGTTTTTTTCCAAGGTAATTAGCTAAATTGAAAGTTGTATGACTTTTAACGCAATTTCGAAATTCTTGTACTTCACTAGCTGCTTTTATTATATTTATATTTCTAGCATCAATAAAAATTACATATTTATAAGGTTTAACTGTTTCTTTCTCTTTTTATGCTTAAATTTCAATGTATGCTTTGTCACTTCTCCAAAAAATGTGATCATACATATATTTTGTGCTTTTAGTTGGTGGACTTGATTTGACGTTAGTACAACATTTACATATTATTAATAAAAGGATATTGTTAGGTACAACCATTTGATAACCTACTTAAATTTTTTGTACTAAAATAAAATACTAAATTTAATCTCATATTTAAAATGTATTGAAAAATATTTTTTGTTTGTAAAAGGTTTTAAAAATTGTTATGTATACTTTTGATCAGAATAACTCACACGAAGACTGAGTTTTGTATAAAGACTATAAATCACGTTTTCAATGACTTACTTCATACGTTTCCCCGTACATCAAAAAATTAATGCAGAGCTAAGTGTACCAAGCTGTTTCAGGAAATATTTTATTAACAGAACGTAGAGTTATTTCGACGAGTGCGTAAGGTGAGAATCGTACCTGAAATTCAGTTCTAAAGACATATGGCAGCACTTTACTGAAAATATCATTTTTTAGTATTGTATGAAATTCATAGTCATTAAAAACAAAAAATAACCATTGATATTTGGCACATTACATGTTATCATTCCTAATAATTGTGGCCAACGAGATTTTCTTACTATAGCTATTTTATGCAAACAGCCTTTTTGCATACACTTTCAACTCTCGATAGAGTTAGATAGCAGTATAAAAAGATCAACAATGTTTTCCTCTTGTCTGAAAGATTTTAGAAATGTCAAATGCCTTATAAATAGTTGCGTCTAATAGTCCTTAATGATATTTAGTTTTAAACGTTGCTGAATGTATATTGTATGATTATTTATCATGACTAGAGTATACAGAACATACAGGAAAACACAAACATAGAAATTTTCTTGAGGTATATGCAAATAACCTGTTCACAGGCTGTTTCACCCTAACTTTAATAAAAATTTATAGAAAAAAAAAATTTTATCAATTTAATTACTATAAACTCAATAAACAAAAGCGCAAGTTTGGTGAGCATCTAAATGGCAAAACAATTTAATGTTCTTCAAATAATTGCTTATTTCTATAATAATCTTATAGTTTATATGTGACTGTTCTTATAACTCACTGTTTTGAATATTTTTCGTCATTATGTTAAATTATTCCTAGTGATACTTTTTTATATTGGTGTAAAAAGATGTAAGTTTATTTCCAGTAATTTTGAATTTAAAAAAAATCAAACCAATTGCTTAATAATACTACATCTCCAAAACACGAATTTAATAGAAAAACTTTAGATAAATAGGGTAATATAATAACTGATTATTATTTACAAAAAAATCTTTCTAAAAATGGAAAATTCAAATCCCTAAAGAAAGAAAGTAATTTTAGAACTAAATTTAAAAATTTGATGAGTATTACGTTCAACATAAAACAAAATAATATCTTCTAATAACGTAATAGTAGATCGTAATAAATCTAAGCAAATCAAAAACTCATTAAAAAATAGCTCATATTAAACAGATGGGAATAGGTTATTCAGAATTTTTCCCTTTTTTTATATGATAGAGACTATTTTCATTCTAAAACAAAATTGACGATAATGAGACGTGTTGTAAAAAAACAGAGCTTTTACATCAATTTCATTGTTAAGAAAAAAAAATTTTTTTTAAATGTAAGAAATTCTGGAAATTGTTTCAAAGTAATAATTAAATCAGGAACGTACGGTTCATCAATTAAAATACCAAGTTTTGTGGATATAACAAATATACAAATTAAAAATGTTGCTCAAAATTTCATCAACAACTTATAATATGGTTATTGTTCCAATGATTTAAAAAAAAACCTTAATATTCAGGAACTATGAATTCAGCTATATTTAATTTATTGTGTTATCAAAATAGTAGTATTAACAGAAAACTACCTAATCTTATGTGTATTGAAGCTTCACAAGAATAGATCTGAGTATAAAAAAACTAATTGTACATTAAATAATGAGAATTAAAATCAAATTTTGAATAGTACTTTAAATCGAAATAAAGATTTATTAGTAAATCCTGCGTTTTATGGTAGAATGAGTTGTAAGTATATATAGTGTGCAGTAGTATTTTGGACAGATGAAAGATAAAAGTTAACGTGTTGTCATGAGAGAAAACTTCGTATTAGTCTGATGAGTAAATATAATGTAGACTTAAAAGAACTTTCACTTTATTATGAAAATTTTAGAATACTTATCAGGTACTTTAATAATGTGTTTTATTAATGTTTTTTCTTGCATCTTTTATGAGTAGAGAAATAGAACAAAAAGGATAAGGTGTATATCACATTAAAATTTAAGGACAAACTCCTCTGGCTTCGAAAAATGCATTGAATTTTTAACATAATGAAAAACCAAAAAATAGTCCACTATACCGATGAAAATAAAATTGTTATTGATCTATTAATAAAAATTGTAATGAAGTAATAAATAATAGTAAGATTTTTAAAAAACACATCAAAACTTTAAAAAAAATCATAAAGGAAGATCAAATAGCAAAAAAGTACAAACATTTACATAAAATCACAAATGTAGAAAGCTACCAAATAATAAAATGATTTTTTGAAGAAAAACCGGCCAGCAGCAACATACAATAACATATCAACTGCAGAATGCCATGCTAATATAGTAACAACGTATATATATATATATATATATATATACAAGGAGCTAGAGTTATTAATAACACATAAACACAATATGTTTCCTTGTAAATAAAATTAGTTTAGTTTATTGTTTAATTAAACTATTCTCCCTTTTTACACTATTTATAAATAGATATTGTACGCATTTTGTAAATAAAAAAAATTACAGTTAAAGTTTATTTTTTCTTCACTTTTTAACTGCCTTATATTCTGTTCTGTCTCTGAGTCACCACTGCTAATCCACTTCTTGATACAAGTTGTTACGTAGTGCCTCTATGTGCTAGCCTATCATATACACTTTTTGTGGTTCTATTGGGGCACGCACTAACTCTACGTTTGTTGTTCTCGTATTGCTTAAAGACTATATTCTTCAAGTACGTGTATGACACGATGAATTAAAATTAGAGAAACAACATTTTCTTTACATTTATGTAAATACATATAGTTATAAATATTGTCTTTATTTGAAATTAAGTATATGAAGTTCTGTTTCGTTTCTTCGTGGTTATAATATAGCTTAATTTAATACGGTGTTCACTTAACTTCTGACGATTAGCTGATACTTACACAATTACTATTATTTAAAAATTATATAACATTTCAACTTGTACATGTACTTGTATCATGTCATGTAAAAACATGTAAGAAATAATAAATTTTACATTGTTTTAAGATCATAGTAGTACAAAAAAGTTTAATGGATCGTGAACCTTATACTTATAAGTGATTAAAAACAATTGGATGATCATTATACTACTATTTTTAGTACATTATTAATAAACACTATTTTATAATGTTACATGAATTCTATATTTCATCAATATGTATGATACTAAACAAAGAAATTACTTAAAATCTTTCACGTACACATAAACCGTATATATTTACTACAAACACTGGAAATCTCGCCGTAGCAGCAGTCTTTATTTATTTCAGTGACGCAAATAAAAAAGAAATGAATAATCAACTAGGCAAAACTGTTAAGAATAGTGAATTAAACTGTAGCACAAGTAAAAAGAAGATCCTATCTATTTATTAGCTTCTTCAGAGATTAAATTCATATTTTATAGGAACCACCTACAAGATAATTACTTATAACTTTAACATCTACCTGATAGCCAGAACTCTGTAGCTGATTACCTAAGTAAGTACCTTTACTCTTTCGATAACTTTTCCACCAAGGTCATTGTTGCTTCTCTTTTAGTAAATAAATTTATTTAAAAATTCGTTGCTTGTATACAAAAATTAGGTTAATTACAAAAATGAGACAAATGCGTTAAATATTTTAAAAAATCATAGTTAATTTGGATTTGTATATAAAACAAATAACAACAAGTTATGGTGTAAAGTTAATGACGAAAAATAAATTTTATAGTACTCTATTAAATTATTGACATGCTAATAAATAACTCACAGAAAATATAGTCAAATAGAACCTAAAAAAATTATCAAAATATTAAAAGAGCACTTTTATACATCCTTAATACGACTAAAAGTATTTGAGGTACTTGAGAGCGGTGAAATATAAAAAAAAATTTAATACATAACGTTAGGATTACAAGAAAAAAAATCAACCATCTTTGCTTTCAAACCATATAAAATAATAGCCATTGATTATGACTGTCTTTTACTGGAATTTACAGGTTAAGCTTGTTACTTGCTCCTTACTATAGATGTAGTCTTTACATATCTCATAACATTTTTGATAAAAAGGGCTACTACAAATTATTTAAAAAGTTATCTCTTTAATAATTACTTTATAAAAAACGAAAAATCTCTTAAAATTATAACTGACAATGGTAGCTAGTTTCCGACCGAAAAAAAAAAAACAGAAAATTAACTTATAAGTAATTGTAGTACCTTTTAAAATTTTTTACCTATGAATCAACAAGCTTAGAGACTAATGACTGGTAAAGCTAGAAGTTTTTTTCATCCTAACTTATTTTTTTTGTAGGCTTGTTTTAGAATACATGCAAATTTAATTTATTAAGGCTTTGATTTTCATAGTTTTGATCTGAATGTCAGTTATGGGGCATTAAATTACTTAGTTTTTGTTGATCATTTTTCTATTTTGTGGTCTTGTTCATAATGTATATCATAAATCTTGAACCTTTGATTTTACTTATGAACGAAGTTCCTTGGTGTTCTTTTTTTTTTTTTTTTTTTTTTTTATTTTTTTTTTTTTTTTAGTAGTGAGTATATGAAATGGTGTGATTTGTTCTTAACATTTAAAGTATCGAGAAGTGAGCTTTCATTCATTTTTAATATTATAAGCAAGCTTATTTTCTTAACTTGTACTTACTTGGAAGAAATTTAGGACGTGATTACCTAATAAATACTTTTTACTAACTAATTAGACATGAAGTCATATAATAATAACCTAAGTCATATAATTTTTTAACCTCTGGATGCGTTGGTTACTGGTCCTTTTTTTATTTAAATACATTAAATACATAGATGTATACATTAAAAACATTTCAACTTCAACTTATATTATTTGCAATGCCACATGCGTTCTATTCCAGTGCCTGCTCAAATTCGGCTTAGACCATGGGGTTTTAATATTTGCTTCAAAAGAGGTCTTGATATTATTCATAAGCATCTTTTTTTTTAATATGCTTAAACCAATCTAAAGCCAGATCTTGTAATGCTTCTGATAAAACTGGTTTTTTAGTGCTGGATTGGATCAAGGTATTTTTTAATGTATATTTTTAAAACTTTTAAGAATTTGAGGGCCTATATCTTGCTAATTCAATAAAAATGTGTACCTTTACTTTTACTTAGAAAAATCTACGCTCTTGTATGCTTTTCATTTTTTGTCCTTTTTGTGACTGAATTTTTTTTTTTCAAAAAATAAACTACAAGAACTCTAACTCACTAAGGATTTAATCCACTATGTAGACGAGTCTTCTCACTAAATTATCCTCTCAACCTAATTAAAACCTTTATAAGAGTTTTCGACCAAACCTCTACTACCTTTTTGCTCATTTTGTGGACCGTGCTTAGCCAAGAATAAATAAAAAAAATATTTGTTTGTACCACTAAATTAAGAAAAATGAAAAAAAATTAATTTTTTTTTCGAAAATAATTTATGGAACGTAAGCATAAAAGCAGCATGCTATTGATAAACATTTGATAATTTGAGAATTAGAAGTTCAATAAGAACACTGAGAGTAGTGTCAGTCTACGTTACTATCAAAAGCATGGGTCTACACACGTGCATTATCGATGCTGCATAATCTCACCTTGCTTACCTATAAGCGCATGCATGGATTACGCCCACAAGGATACAAGGTAACGCTAATCATCAAAGCAGTCATTTTCCACTTGGACTTTGTAGAAAGCACATTTGCAGCAACAGCAGAAATATCAGACCTCAATTCACATGCACAAAGAATGATTTTCATGGCTTCCCTAATCCACTCTCTTATCAGAAGATCTTTTGAAATTGACTACTTATCGGTGAATAAGCTCTATGTGGTCGTAGCCTTTCTATAAACAAAACGTAGTTACCCTCATTTTTCTTAGTCACATGCATGAATGCACATTACTTTGAATTCAGTCATATGAGCATACAAGGCAGTGTTAAAAATTAAAGCAGTCATTATTCGCTTGCAGTTTATAAGAAGCGTATCGGCAGCAGCAGAGCAATGTATCTCGTTAACTTTTTCCACACTTGTATGGCGTTAGGATCACCACTAGCCTTTATATATATTTGCATGACCACATTTAAATCAGTTTCTAATCTCGTGAGTATGAGTTTCACATACAACCTTACTGTTGTGGCTCCTCCATAAAGATGAAATATTTTCTTCTTCTTGTCATCTTTAGGAAATAATATGTCATCAATAGCACTCCTAAAAATCAGTAAATAAATTATCTCTAAGGAAACTTCAATAATTTTGTATCCTGCTGGGAGAAGTTTGTTAATTATATTAACCTCTTTTTCTGTTTATATAGGCTCCAGTAGTGATGTTGCACTTAACTTTCTCTAGATTTGCTTTGAGAATAGAAACAAATATGTCTGAGTTATGAGTGACGTCATCTTCTAAAACTTATTCAATGAAACCTTAGAGCCTATTTATAACATATTTTACTTAAAAATTAAAAAAAACCACGTATAATGACTTTACAAAGCGTATTATTGTTAGGTTTGGTATCAACAGCTGTATCGTTACGCTATCATATCAACTCGTAGTTAAGAAAATAGTATCCTTTTTTTCATGATTGCCAAAGATTGAATAATTGATTTCTGATCATAACACTACATTATTCACTTTTCGACAATCTGCTTGATAAAAATTAAAAGCACAATTGATCACAATTGAAAAAACTAAAGTTTTGATATAATTAATAGTTATATTTAACCTTGTCAACTTCTAGGTACAGCATTTTATTAAAAGAGGGCTGTACAGTTGCTAAAGCTGTTAAAATGAGAAATATTTTTTCTTTATTTTTGATATGCTCCAAAATAAGTTCGAGCTTCATTTTTATCGGTAAGATAAACAATAACAGGATTACGATATCGTGACCCATTCAAACGAAAAATGTTTTAAATGAATAGCTTACGAAAATTAGTTATTTTTAGATTCTTTAGCATATTTAAGTTAATCAATGTTGCTTAAAGCTTGATTAGCAATTTTAATTTCATTTGTATTTTTTTAACCTTTTTTAGCACATGACTCGAAGAAGACAGCTAGTTAAATTTTATGTATCAAGTTTGGAAATTTTTCCAAGTGCAATAGCATCCATACTTTAACTATGTCTTTGGCTTTTTTGCAGCTGCTGTTCAGTAGCCTTACTTGCACTTATACTTTTTAATATTTTAGATACACCAGAAGATATCATATAAATTGCTTTAAGGCCACCAAATGAGAGAATTAGAGGTAGTACACTTGTTATATCCCATGTGATATAATGAATTTTTATTACTTTAGAGCAGATAATTTTGGTGAAAAATTATTAAAAGTGAATTTTTGACCATCTTTCAAAATGAAGCTGTTTACCTGTTTTTGCAATTGCATGACATATAACTTATTTCCTCTGAAACATGCTACCGTCACAAGACTCGAACTACCCTTGCAACTTCAAGGGCTCTAAAGTAACTATAAGGTTTGCAGAGTAAGTAATATTGCGTCTTTTAAGCAAATTAAGGACTTTATTTGGTGATTTAGCAGCATGTGAAAAGCGTGAATTGAAAACACATGTAAGACTAAGTTCAATGAGTTAGCTGTGTAAGTCAAATTTTAGCAAATCAGATCATTGTGAACTTGTTAAAAAAAAGAATTTAAGAGAAATAAGAAAAAAAAGACCTTCAACTTTGTTGCTTAAGACAAAACCAGGAGCCTAAGGGTCACTATTTTATCACAATGACCAACAAAACTAGGCATAATTATACCATAACACACATCTTGTATAAGCTCAAGTACTCCTCCTTTCTTCAAGGTGAATGAAAATGGCTATTGTCTTTTTACTTTGCATAGTCAAACTTTTTAATATTATCATACACAAATTTCATGACTTCTTTACCTTGAATTTCGTAGATAAAACAATTTGTGCCCATGTACAATTACTCACACATACACGCAAAAGGCTGCTTCGTATACGAATAATAAAAGTCATATTTAAGTGATTTCAATACATCACTTACGATTAGTCCAACATAAAGAGCCTTTCTTATTGTGATAAGCGTTCGTGTGAATTGAAAGGCAACAAGATTTTTAGCAAATGTTGTGTACTTAGAAAGATTGGGCTTAGTACACTTGACGATTACAGTGAATATATAGTCTAACCTCTTATATTTATTGCACACGTGTAATGTACCTTAGAACGCTTGATGTCCAATCGATACAAGTAAAGCTGATATACTCTCGTAGCTATACATTTTAAGACTAGTAGACTACAAAAACGATGGTTTCTTTCTTTAGAGCTAAATCATGATACAGCTTACGAAAAGCTATGATATTGCATATAAGAGAGGACGTGTTCTTTTAAATAAGATAATAAATAAAATAATAAAATTTTATCTGTTGAACTGTACGTCTGTCGCTATTATTACTGCAATCTGGACACTTAACTTGTAAAACATCTTCTCAGAGGTAATCTATCTGTAAATTTACTGAACGAAGCGTGCAAGAGGCATAACTTACTTCATTCTCAGAATCAAGAAAGTATTAAGACTAGAAATTTTTTAGAAAGAGATTTAGCGATGATAGCTTGGCAAAGAGTCAAAGCAGGAGACTTGAGCATCAGAAAAAAATATCTGCTCAAGTGTTGCAAATACTGTAAGGCTTCGAAGTTGATTAAGTATAAGTGTAAACATTATAATTGCAAGTTGGGCTGCTGAATAACACCTGCAAGAAAGTCAAAGACACAATTGAACTATAGAGGCTATTGTACTTAAATAAAGTATAAAACTTTACCCTCATGAAAGTGGACTAAGTGTCCACTTAGAGCCATATGCTAAAAGAGGTTAAAAAAAACAACTAAAATCAGACTGGCTGATTGGGCTACAACTATACTCGATTTACTTGAATGTGCTCTGAGAATTATCAGTCTGCATTGACCTTTAGAATTAATGCTGTACTTAGTAGTTTAGAAGGTTATGTAATATTATCAAAAAATCAAAAACATAGTTGTTTTGATTGTAGTTGTTAGTGCTGACAATTCTTGTCCAAACAATTGCCAACAGGTGTATTAGGTAGTGCTATAATAGTTTGTTATTCATTGACTCTTTAGCAGTTATAGAAGAGACATTAACACTTTATTTATTAATTATTCTTGAAACAAAACTACGTCCAAGGCTAAGTAGAACTTTCTATATTTAGTTTAATTCTAAATATTGACAAAGGTCATACAAACTTTACTTAGTTGACCTAGTTTCTGCTGCTCTAAAGGGCAGCTATGAAATTTCATGTATTAAGTCATTCTTTATGAACGTATTACAGCTGAACAATATGGTTATTG
This sequence comes from Copidosoma floridanum, assembly GCF_036245765.1. Taxonomy (NCBI): domain Eukaryota; kingdom Metazoa; phylum Arthropoda; class Insecta; order Hymenoptera; family Encyrtidae; genus Copidosoma; species Copidosoma floridanum. The sequence continues at coordinate 13,950,058 of NW_028321897.1, read as the reverse complement.
ACCCAAAACCTAAAAATAATGCACTTTGTAGTGTCGTACTGTGTAACTGTAATATTGTTTTTGGGCTAAAATATTTTAAAGAATGAGTCTTAAGTTTTTCTAAACAAGTTTTAGAAGATAACACTACCAAAACTTTGACTCACTTGTGGTAAATTTTAAAGTAAACTTTCTATCGGTTAAACAAAACATTACTAGTAGAATGTACATGGACGAAAAAAAAAATTTTACTATTAACGTATTTTTTCTAGCTGTATTAAATTTTAAATACTGCTGTATAGGTAATTTATTTACCAATTGTTATGCCCACTACTGATCCCATAAATTTACGTATAATTGGCATAGAAGGAGAATCAGTCAATTTTTGACGATAAATCTTAATGACAAAGTCACACATAGAACTCTTACAAGAACGGGACTTATTTATAGTAATAATAGGTACATGAGCAGCTTAACTTACGCGTCAACGCTTAGTTGACAACAAGAATGAAAATTGTGAGCATGTCAATAGTAAAGGCAGCTCAAAAGTTAATAGCTTACGGATGAGAACAATAAATTTCAATGAAGGCTAGGATAAAAAATATAAGGCCCTAGTAAAAACTATCCTGTACATTTCTTGTTTTTTTGCATTAAGCATCAAAAAGATTTTAAGCATTCACTTACTTGTCACCTTTGACAAGTCAATTGATTTCTATGAGATCCATGTTTCTTTACCATACGCGTCTAAAACTTATGATGATAGGTAGAAAATTCGTATGTCAATCAAACATTTGGACCTGTGTCTGCTACTCTCACGTAGTTCTTTACACGTCACTGAAAGCTTCTTAGAATGGTTAGCAGGGCAACAGCAAGTGCTTCATAAGTAAACATCTTTATCTGCCAATAATTCAAGGACATAAGATTTTACATGAATACTGTAAGGATAAATAAATATAAAATGTTGCTCTAATAAACCTTCGAAAAAAAAGGCTTCTACTTGATCCTGATCAGATTAAATGACTGAAAATGCAGGTTGGCTTAAAATTTTAGATGTAATAACTCTTTTTAGTTTTAACAGCAAATTTACTAACTTAATAACTCTGAATACGATGTGAGGTTTTGCTGTAGACGACCAAAATATGGTTGTAAGCGTGAAACATAAATTTATACTTATTAATCCTAAAACTGACTAAAAAGCAGTCATACAATCATGTATAGTGGCATATGGCTATTCTAACGCCGTGTGAATCTGGAACAAGTTTAAGATAAAGGTATTAAAATTTAAACTGGTAACGCCTTTCATAGTGTTGTTTGATTCTCATATTATTTGACTCCTCAATTTAATTTTCAAAAAGTTTATATCTATATAGTATATTACGATACTAGTGCACAAGGAACGCGATTGACGCACGCGTGTTAATCACCTAACCTCTCGCACGTGTTGTGTTTATATCTCTTCGACACGCCGTGCACGGAGAATGAGATTATGAGCCATCTAATGTGGCTCTGCAAGGATCTCAACGTATACACTCACTCACACAAGTGCGCAGCACAGTCCAATTAGCAGTAGAAACCACGCTTTATTAGCTAAGCTTTCTAAACGAGCTATAAGAATGAAAGACAAGTGACTTTTTGCGTGTTCAATCGTTCTAACGTAAAAATTGTAAGATTCTTTTTCAATTTGTCATATTATCCTCATGGTATTCTTAACATTAATATGACAGAAAATCAGTTTGCAACGTTGTAAGATATGTATGCCGATTTTTAGAATTTGTATTTTTGTAAGAATCATGCCTAACTTTCAAGCTGGCTCCAATGACTATATTATATATTTTTTTTATCATCAATTGCTCTAAGTAAAATGAGTTACTGAAACATGCTGCAGAGGATGCAATTCGAATCTCACAATAATTTTCCTCTTAAAAATCAGCCTACTGCTTTATTCTGCATGATCGCATTTTAAAATAGAACCTAATGAGCAGATATGCCAAGAAACTAATGTTAAGTATTGTTGAGGTTAAAAGCTGGTAGTAAAGGTAAGACTAAGAAGGCTCATGACTAGTAATTTCAACATCATTCGTCTTCTAATCGTCATGAAATAAATTAACGCAGCAGTAACATCTGGAGCAGGGAAGCAGAAGAGAATAAGCAACTTATAGAGTGAAAAAAAATTTACGAAGAGATGTCAAGGGAAGGAGTTTTTGCAGAAAAATCTGAAGATAAATTTGGACAAAAAAAGCTTTGGTATTTTTCAAAACGCTATTCATTTATTTAACAAGACAACTATTAGAAAATTCACTAAACCTACGTGTAATATTTTGATTTTTCACTAAAGCTCATGCAAAATTTTGCTAACATCATTCATCTATCAACAATCATGAGACAAGAACAAAGTGTAAGAAAGGGGGGTACCATCAAAAATACAAAGGGTGTGAAAAGTTTATTAACAAGTTTGTACAGGAGACTTAACCCAAGAAGAAGAAAAAAGTGAATAGCAAGATCATTATGTTCAAGAAAACAAAAAAAAAGTAACGACAAGAAGTCTTCTAAAACTTTTTAGCACTTGTGACTTATGTATTATACATATAGTTGGTATGCAAGCCTCCAGTCAGTCTGTAAGCGGTTGAGTTTACAAGAAGTTAGATGTACACATACTCACACGCACACACATACACACCCTCACCATTTTCTCATATAAAAGAGATCCTTTTAATATAAATATAAACAGAAGAAAAAACTTATTGCTGAAACGCTGCTGTTATAGTATTCTGCACAAGTCAGACAATTTTATGTTTACTTTAATAGGAACAGTTCTTAAGGAACACCTATGAAATGCTAGAAAAGTGTTTGTGTTAAGTATTTTAAGAAAACAACAGTTGGAAGGATTTCTATCTATTGTTCATGATACTACTGCTTTAAGCTATCTTAAGCAATAGGCCAACCATGTTCATTAACTTGGCTATTTCTTGCTACGTTTGCTCTTAAGATATGATACTCAATACCTTTGGATAACAGTGTTTTATTTGGGCTCTTGTGGCTTGAAGCATGCTTCTTAACTAACATGGTACACGACGTAAAAAGGTTTGTGAAACAATCTTATGGATGGAAACAGCCGTAAATCCTCGTCTAATCTTTCTTTAAGTTACTGAAACAAATTTTAAGGTCAGCTTTTCGTTAACACTTAGTTACTATCAGACCCTGTCAGATATTGCCTTTGTACTCATTTGTAAGTTTTCTTCAAGAAGATTTGTGTAACGCTCACTTTTGATAACATATCATTTGTACATATAAGTAAAGGCATAGTTCATACGATTGTGACACTTAGCCAAGAAAATCGTACTAACTCGTACAAAATCGTTTCTTACTCTATACGTAAAGTAACATTCTGTGAAGAATACACCATTTATTCTTACCGTTTGTAGGAGGTAACTGTATGGCACCTGGTGATGCTGGTGTACGCTACCTTTGTGTTGAGTCTCACAAATATATATACTGTGGTAAAGGCACATACACAGTCTCTGGTAGCATAGTACTTGATAAACTAGACTATTAACCTGGAGACCGATGATTCACTTAAATTAAGGGCAAGTAAGTGTTCATTTTTAAATTCATTACCATTATGAATAACAGCACTAACCTAGTCACTGTCCTATATCCTAGTCCAGTAGTTGGAAAGATACCATAAGGACCGTTGGTGTTGGCCTTGTAAAGCTTCTTGTTTTTGCTGCTGCCAATAATCCCCCAACAACTTTGAAGATAAAAGGACAGCTTTGATTTACAAAGCTGCCTTGTATCATTTGACCTTGATTCTTACGAGCAAAGCTCGTGCTAGTTTTAGTTTCAGCGCAGCTGTACTTGAATTGTAACTATTCAAGAAAGTCATAATTGAATCACTTTCTGAAAAGTTCAAAAGCAACACGAGAAAAAAGATTGACAGTTACAATGTTTATTCACTATTTATTAAGTGAAGTTGTTTTATCGATAAAGATTGTTTTTCATCGAAACAATATGATTGAAGTGAAAATGCGTGCTTCTACCATTTTATGCAACCATAATATTGGTTGATACTAATAAAACTTAATAAAAAATGCCAGAAAAATAAAAAAAAGGGCCACTGAAATCGGGTTCCCTTAGTTTAATATGAGATGATCAAATACAATGACAAAGCTTTTCATTACATCCTTGTATCGTATCGGAGTACAAAAAAATATAATACAGCAACGCTGTACAGCCGAGAATCGGGACAACGAAAGAGGTTAATTAAAAAAAAACACGCAGTTGGTTTATTGATACAGTAGCTTGAACGTATATTATTAAACTTAGATATACAAAGGAATAAGGTACAGTACACAAGGCAATGTGTTTTAAGGTGGATAGCGAGAGAGCTCGGAAGTACGTCGGCATGGCAGCAGAGACAGGCAAAGTCTGTCTGTACGCTTAGACGTGCGTATAGTCGAAAGACAAAGATGGAGCCACGGACGGACCGTCGTTCGTTGCAGGTACACACGCACACGCAAATAAATGCGCATACACATGCATACACATATATGTATAGCAGCGCTCGGGAAAAATACATTTCAACACTTCCGCCTTTTTTCCCAAAAAAAAGCTGCGCTTTTGCGATTTTAATCTGAAATTTCGCCAATACAAATATTATTGCGTAAAAATCCGAATCGATCTTTAGAAAGCGGCTTAGTCAATATATCGGCCTTTTGGAGGTCAGTCGAAACATATTTAACTGTGATCTCACCGCTTTCGTTTTTCTCTCGCAAGAAATGAAATCTGACGTTCATGTGCTTCGTCCTCTTATGAGACTCAGCATTTTTCGAAAGCTTGATAGTGCTTTGATTATCTACGAACAAGAACGTAGACGGCTCACAAGGACGTCCGATATCATTTAGCAGTCTCCTAAGCCAAATCGCATCTCTCGCCGCTGTAGCCGCTGTTACGTATTCCGACTCTGTCGAACTCAACGTAACTAGCTTTTGCCTACGTGAGGACCATGTTGAAGGCCCGTTCGTCAACAAAAACAAATTGCCGGTCACAGAACGTCTCATTTCTACGTCGTTCGCATAGTCGGCGTCGGAGAATCCAACCAACTGACCCCCGTTGACATGACTATAATACATGATGCCATAGTCAATCGTGCCGACGAGATAAGCCAAAATCTTTTTGACAGCATGCCAATGACTCAAATTGTGACGGCTAAGGAACTTACTTACATTACTTGTCGCGTATGCAATATCCGGGCGCGATACAATTGCTAAGTAGGTCAGAGAACCGACAGCCTCGCGGTACGGCACACTATTCAGACACTCATCGTTATCTTTGACGGGGTGCAGTATATTATTAGGATCCGCGGGCACGCACACAGGTTTTGCTTCACTCATACCAAATTTTGCTATAACTTGTCTAGCATACGCGCTTTGAGACAAACGTAGACTTTTAGACACTCTATCGCGGTCAATTTGCATGCCAACGAAGTAACTTCCATCGCCTATAGTTATTTTAAATTCGTCGCGTAAAAATTTAATTACCGCATCGACGACTGATTTTGATTTGCATATAATTAGACCGTCATCGACATACAGCACAAGACAAACTAATTCTCCGAAAATTATCCTGACAAAAATACACTTATCGGCTTCGCTTTCATTGAAGTTAAATTCATTTAAAAAGTCTCGAAATCGATGATTCCAACATCTCGGAGATTGTTTTAAACCATAGAGTGATTTTTTCAATCGACACACATACTCACGTTTACTCACACTCTTATCTTCAGACTTGACACGCACGCTGATGCTGTTGGTATCCACGCCTTTCGGTATTTTCATGTGAATCTCTTCTTCGAGATTCCCGTATAAAAAGGCGGTGCGAACATCGAAAGTAGCCATCTCAAGATCCTTTTTAGCGACAACAGCCAGCAGCGCGTGAAGAGAGTCGTACCTTACGACTGGAAAAAAAGTTTCTGTGTAGTCGATTCCCTCTCGCTGAAGAAAACCCTTGGCACACAGTCTTGCTTTCCAGCGAGGTGCGTTGTCATGCGCGTTGTGAATGACTCTAAACACCCACTTCGACTTTATTCGTGTTTTACTCGTGCTTCGTGGTACCATGGTCCAGGTACCGTTTTCTTTATGAGCCGCAAGCTCTTCTTGGACGGCTTCATTCCATCGGTCAGAGTCTGGACCCGTGACGGCTTCCTCGTACGTAACCGGAACACAAATTTCAGCAATGTTCGCTAGGAACCTCTGGGGTGGTCTGAGTTGCGCACGGTCTCTCAGTTGACGGCCTTGCTTAGGAGGCTGTTCTCCTTGCTCGGGAGCTTCAGGTTCGTTGTACGGCTCGTCGCCGAGTTGGTCATCTTCTTGGTGCTCGTCCACGAGCTCTTCTTGGTATTCCACTGGAGGAGAATCAACTTCTCGGTCCTTGTCCCTCGCTGGAAACGTGAGATCGTCGAACATTGTTGGAGTTTTCTTGGCCGACCGAGTTACGTCAAAGACTACATTTCTCGAGACTGAGACTTTTCCACATACTTTGTCATATACTCTATAGTTACGCGAGTCTTTTTCGTATCCGACTAGAGCTATCTCTTTAGCTCTCGGATCGAACTTAGTTGTGAAAACCTTTGGAATATGCACGAAACCCTTAGCACCAAAGGCTTTGACGTGTTCAAGGTTAGGCTTTCTGCCCGTCCAGGCCTCGTATGCCGTCACTTTGCTGGAGCAGCTTGCTCGAGATACGCGATTCAGCAGATACACAGCACAGTTTACTGCTTCCGCCCACAGTGGACGTGGCAAACTGGAGGAGAGAAGCATCGTTAAAGCACAGTTTCCATGACTGTACGATTGCTCCTCTCTGCCTTGCCGTTCTGTTGCAGCGTGTACGGAGCAGACGGTTCGAACTTGATCCCTCGTAACTTAATATACTCCAGCGTATTAGTATTACTGAATTCTCTACCGTTGTCGCTGCGAAAGGCTTTCACGGGCCGACCAAACTTGTTAGCTAATGCTCTCTCGTATTCCTTGAACCTCTCGTACACGTCAGCCTTGTGTTTGAGGAAGTAAAAAAAACGATAGCCGGTGGCATCGTCAATGAAGGTTACAAAGAAACGCGCGCCTCCCTTTGATGTTTCAGTCATCGGCCCACACACATCGCTGTGCACGAGTTTGCCTGGCTGTGTGTCTCTCTCTTCAACCTTTCCAAATGGCAGTCGATGTGCCTTGCCTACTTGGCACGATTCACAAAAGAAACTTGACTTGTCGCTTAACTCGACTCCAGCTACAAGTCCATCGCCAATCAGCTGTTTAAGAGCGCGCGCGTTGGGGTGACCGTACGATCTGACTGTACGAAGAAGCATTCGGTATATGTTATTGCTTTGGCATACCCCAATCGCGATTGGTACATCCTGCTTGCAAATATATACCATATTGCCTTTATATAGAACTTTGAGGCCTTTCTTCACGCAAGCACCCACCGATAGGAGGTTTTTCTTTATACCCAGCACATACAACACATTTTCGATACGCCCGTCGCGCCACTCTCCTTTTATTACCCTCTTGATAGTCACCGCACCTTCACCGACCACCTTGCACTCTCCGTCGTCTCCCAGTGAGACCACACTTTCATCCCTTCTCGAACGGTAATCGGAGAGCCATTCACGGCGAAAAGTCATGTGCTCTGACGCACCACTGTCGGATAGCCAGATATCTGCTGTATCGGCATTGAGCAGCGACTTAGCTTGCTCTAACAGTGTTTGCTCCACGCGAGGTGTACACTTGGCGTTACTAGAAGCTATCAACACCAAGTTGCTTTTATCTTCGCTTTTTAAATTCTTGCCTGACTCTTTCCGCTGCGGACACTCTCTGGCGAAGTGGCCCAATTCCTCACAGACATAGCATTTCACTTGACTTTTGTCTCGAGGCTTCTTGGTTTTCTTCTTACGGCTCTCTCCTGCACTGGTTTTACCGCCTTGTTTAACCGTCACCACGAACGCGCCCTTTTCTTCGATGTCCTCTTCCAAGAATGATTCTTCTTCGACAAGTCGCTGTTGTAGGTACTCCACTGTTTGCCACCCGGGGTCGACGTTGTTCCAAGCACTACGGAATCCTCGAAACTTTGACGGCAAGCTAGCGAGTATTTTAGCGATGATTACCAGATCCGTTATATTTTCTCCTACATCTAAAAGCTGTGTGGCCATATTCTGGACTTTCGATACATGCGTGGCAACAGAGTCCGCCGGATTCATCCAGTATTCGTGAAATTTCTGCGTTAGCAACAGCTTGTTCGTTGTAGAGCTCTGTGTATGTATCGTCGAGAGCTTTTTCCACATTTCTTTGGAAGTTTGGCATATCAGCACATATCGCATCTGCTCATGCTCCATCGCTGAAGATATGATGAACTTTGCCTTTGCGTCGTCCTTATAAATAGCGACATTGTTAATACCGTGAGCGATAAACAGATTCTCGAGCTGAAACTTCCACATCTGGAAATTCCCTACATTAAATTTCTCGATGTAACGTGTTGATATTTCAGCCATCTTGACGCTTCACTATACTTAAAAAAAACGAAAGGTCCACACACTACGATTATTCACAACTTACTAGCACAATAAAAATCACTTAAGTCTACAATAATAGTTTACCAAGTCTTTCTCTCCCTATTCCGACGTAACTGGGCCCATAACCTAATACAGCAACGCTTTACAGCCGAGGATTGGGACAATGAGAGAGGTTTGTTTAAAAGAAACACACAGTTGGTTTATTGATACAGTAGCTTGAACGTATATAATTAAACTTAGATATACAAAGAAATAAGGTACAGTACACAAGGCAATGTGTTTTAAGGCGGATAGCGCGAGAGCTCGGAAGTACGTCTGCACGGCAGCAGAGACAGGCAAAGTCTGTCTGTACGCTTAGACGTGCGTATAGTCGAAAGACAAAGATGGAGCCACGGACGGACCATCGCTCGTTGCAGGTACACACGAACACGCAAATAAATGCGCATACACATATATGTATAGCAGTGCTCAAGAAAAATACATTTCAACAATTTAAATACCTAGAAAACTCATACTTATAATTTTATCGAGAATTCGTAGGAAGATTTTGACCAAAACTTGGTCCACAGATTTTGAAATCAAATATCAAGTTGCTCTAACTGGTGTCTGATGAAAAAAATTTTATGAAACAACAGCAAAATAGTTTACCCAAATCTTGATTGAAATTTTAAGGACAAGATTCCTTTTTGGATTTCATGTTCAACACCTGATGACTATTTCTTATTCTATCGTAATTGCCTGATGAGGGCCATTATATGACTAAAGTCAGCGCAATGTATCCATGCGCATTTAAGTAGAAAGATCGACACTTATTCCATGTCTCTATACAACAAGGTTAAAAGCTGCAGAGAGCTTATTCATTAACAAATTGTCGAGCTGAAAACTTATTTTAAAAAAAGAATGAAGTGAGAAGACCGTAAAGATCATACTCTGTATATTTGTAGGTCAGTGCCTTTGCTGCAGCTATCCATGTTCTTTTGATAGAGTCTGAGGGAAGAATGTCGGTAAAAATGTTAAGGATTATATAGCGTCCATGAGACATACTTGTTTATCTATGCTTTTAATTCGAACGTAGATTTGCGTTACCATCAGTCACTCCATAAATCTTTAAACTCTAGAAATATTCAGTATTCATGAATAATATACTATTATTTATTTCATGTTTAATAAATAATTTTCTTAATGGTATTAGTTTTCTTCAATGTTATCACTTTAAAAACAATTGCATAATACATTTTTTTTATTCCTTCAGCTAAGCAGGGTCCACACAAAAAGTGAAAAGGATAGTCAAGGTAAGGTGTTGTAGGGTTGCAGTTACAAATCTTTATAAGGATTTTAATTTGATAAGGATTCTGATCTAGTAAGAATTTAAATCTAGTAATAATTCTAATTCTCTCTGGCTTTAAATTGTCACGAGATTTAAATTTGTAATAAAATCGTGACTCTTAAATAATCTTTACTGAATTTTGATTGTTAGTTAATTGGAGTTTTTTTAGTAAACTTTTTTTGTATTACTCAATTACAGTGTATGTGCTTTCATTTTTCTGCTTTTTATTTCCTATCACTTGTGTTTATATAAAAACACTTTGACTCATTCAATCAAAAGCTTAGGTCTTTTTCCCAGTGGTAACTGCAAATAGGTCTAACTGCTTATTAAGATGGCCCAGTACCTCTGATTGTTTGATATGTTCAGATGGGCATTGTGTATCTGCTGGATAAATGCAGTTTTGTGTCTGCTTAATTTGTTAACGTCCATGTTTAGTATAACATTGGTGTGCATTTATCTTTTTAGTTGATGTTAAAGTTTATTTGGTCATGTTATTAGTTGACTTAATTTTTTAACTAATTTCTCTTCATTGTTTTCTGTATGATGTGCTTGAAAGTAAGCTACTGGATGATTCTATGATCTTATGATATTTAAGAGGTTTTCCTTGTTTTTATTATAGGATGTTTTTAATATATGTCTGTACCATTCCTAGTTAATCAGAATTGTTTTATCTTGTGGGAGCCATACTACACCAAATTTTCGATATGATAAATGCTACACATAAATTAGTACACTTTCTTACATATCCCTGTGACAACTATGAGTTCCACAAATGGTACAACTTTGCAACCCTCTCTTCTTTTGGTGCAATTACGGTGTAAAGGCAATGGCCAATGAATGTTTATTTCTTGGAAAAACAGGCAATTAGGGTCCAATTTATTGTAATTGAAGTCACTGGCTGTTCAAAGATGGGGTAGAATTTCTAGAAAAAAACAAAGTAAGCTGTGTCACTGATGTTATCAATGAGATGTTTTTGTTTTTCTGTTTTTAAAAAATTTTGGTTTTTTATCCCTCAATCGGTCTTTGAAATTACTGAATTTTGTGCATTGATTGTTGAAAATTCAAATTATTTTCCAAATACTTTAAAATAAAATATGATTAAATTTTTATGCTTCCCTCACTCAATGGGGTAAAATATTTAAATTAATTGACAGTCAGGTTTTAATGGCAATTTTTGCAGAGCTTTAATATTATGTATAACAAATTTAAGCAAAGTTTCGACAACTCTAAGTTTTTATGAAATGAGAAATACATAAGAAAAAAATGATACATGAAAAAAAAAGAAATGAAAAAAAAAAAAATTAAATTAAATAAACTTAAACAAAAAATAAAAAAATTAAATAAATGAATAAAATGTAAATAAAATTAAAACAACAAACCAGGGAGGGTAAGTAGATCATGCGACCCACGGTAAAAACGAAGTTTTTTAAACATGACATAAGTATAAAAACACAACATTTCAGGTAACAAGGGGGTCATCAGACCCGTAGAAAGAACGAAGCTCTGTAAACGTTAGTCCTGTACACTGCATTCATGTAGTTTACGAAACAAAAACTTGAAAAATGAATTTAAAAAAATTTCAAAAAATAGTTCAGTACTCACGATGGTTGAACTTCGTGAGAACGTCGTGCATAAATACAGTACTCACGAAGTTCAACCATCGTGAGTACTGAGCTATTTTTTTTTTTTTTTTATTTTTTTTTCAAGTTTTTGTTTAGTGAACTACATAAATGCAGTACTAACGTTTATAGAGCTTCGCTCTTCCTACGGGTCTGTCGATCCCCTTGTCACCTGAAAAATTGTGTTTTTATACTCATGTCATGTTTAAAGAACTTCGTTTTTACCGTGAGTTCCATGACCCATTTATCATAAAAATTATGATGGAAACATAAAATTAAAATTTGTTTAAAAATTAATTGCTTGGGAGTGTGAGGGGGAATGGTGGGTAAAGGTGTGGAGAAGAGTAACACGGCATGGTTGGCAGATACACATATACAGTGGGGGGAGGGGATGTGTGTAGAGAACAGTAGATGAGGGGGACGGGGTAAGGGGGGAAACTTGAGAGGAAGAGACTTCGGGTAAACCACTTCCGTTTAATAAAAAAATCTGTGGGTTTTAAAATTCCAGCCCCCCGAGTACGCGACATAAAGAACTTCGTTCTAAAATTTAATGAGTTTGACATGCGCTCACGTTGATGATAGTCGAAAGTGACTCTTATAATAAAAATTTTAATTAAATAATTTCTAATAACTTTTACCCGTCAGATGAAGTCATTACTGTAGTTAACAGTAAATTAACATCGTCCTTTTTGTCATCAAAAACAATCATGTTGATTAGGTTGGTGAAAAAGTATTCATAAATAAATAAAGTGAAGTGTAAATACAACTCAATATGAAATTACGGGATCTGCGCACGCATTTTTAACCTCAAAGTCTGAACTCTCTCTCACACCCCCTTTCAAGGTATTTCACCTCCTTAAGTTATAGATAGTTGGCTAGAATGAATATCTGGTAATGATCACCTTTATTTATTGAAGTAAATTTTTAATTTAAATATTGTCAATGAAATTTTTTTATAAGAAACCTAAGATTTAAAAAAAAAAAAACTAATTTTGCAAAACTTGCGATCACCCTAGAGGAAGTCGTGAGTTTAAAATAAGCACATAAAAAAATTTTAATTATTATGTAACGATTACTTTAAGAAATCTACTTTACGTTTTCATAAATCAATTACTTATGAATTAGAGAAAATGAATATAATATTAAACATTTAAATAGTTCTACTTTACTGGTTCTTTTAATTTTGTTAAATTTAAACTTAAATATCTGAGTACTTAGGCCTAAGGACTACAAGAAAATAGAAGCAGTCAACCAACTGAACAGCGTACTGTTAGTATAACACGATTTGGGTCAAACTAGTAAAACTGATTTGATTTACTTCTTTCTAGATGACGCTCATTCAGGTCTCTTGGTGTGCACTAAGGTGTATACAGAGGTATTCATCTCCCAGTTGACACCGTCTAATTGTTTACTGTTATACTGGTTAGACTCCGATCGTGAGGACCTCAGCTTAACTGCACGACTTACTCGGATAGCAAGCAGCCAACTTGTCTGTAGTTTGTGATTAGATGTTAAATAATCTTCTCATTTAAAAACAACAGTTGATAGGTTTTAGCTAGAAGGTGTGCACAGGCTTCAAGATTATATATGGCTAGTTATACCCTTATCACTTTATTTCTTGTAGAAGGTTCTCCACCTTTTGGGCAAATACACCAAAGCATTCGCTTAGCATATTCTGTACATTTTGCACACGTAGCATTTAAATTTAAATTCAAGTTTGTAGAATTATACAATTTACGATGACTTATTTCATGTAAATGATAAAATTCAAAATTTTTTATGAAAAAAAAATCAAATAACAAAAAATCCTTCTAAAATGTGCACCTAACCAAAATTAATGCGTAGGCAACGCTGAAAGCAGTTGCATACTACGTAGTTCATTAGAAGTTTAATCTCTGTTACGTAATTACTGATTTTAACTTAAGACAACATTAGTTTCTTATTAACTTAATAAAATTGATGTTATAAACTTCAAAACAATTTATTTGAATTAAAACTGCAAAGTCAACATAAAAAAAGTATGGCCTGCATGCCTTGCACGCCAACCTTTTTTACAATTTGTTATTTTTGTCAATTTGAAGTGGAGAAAAATATATAAACAAAGCAAATGTATTTGTCTAATATGAGACAGTTCTTGCTTGGAATACATGCAATAATGAGAAACTGCTCGAATGTATCTCTCATTCTTATAACTGATCCTGAAATTCTTCGCTTGATACAAGGATAGTTCTTAGATTCCAGTATTTTTCCATAGTTATTGATATACTTAACATAGAGCATTTTCTCATTTTTAATAAAGTTTAAGTGGGTATAAGCAAACAGTTTGCAAATAAATCTACTGCTGAAAGCTTTATACGTTAGATTTTAGATTTTTTACCTTTCAGACCAAAGACTATTTAAATTTTTTTATTTTTTTCTTAAGATACGAAGGAATATGGAACTTTCTGACAAACATGCATACATCTTATTACGTAACAAATATTATTCAAAGTTCTTGATAAAATCTATTAATTAAATTAGACGTATAATAACTTGAATAAAACTTTGTTATACGATCAATTAAACTAAGTTGTGATACTTAGACGTATAATAACTTTAATAACACTTTGATATACGATCAATTAAACTAAGTTGTGATATTAAAACGTATAATAACTTAAATAACACTTTGTTATACGATCAATTAAACTAAGTATCACGTTGTGCAAAGACAAATGAGCTATTAAATATTTTTACATACTCCATCACTAACGTTACTGAAACAGAGATAAGCGTATCAAGATTATTATATTTACATGTAAACTAAAATGATATTGATGTAAATTTATTTATGATTTTACTCTTAACTTTATAAATTACAACATAAGAAATTTATTCTATTTATAAAATTCATTTACTTGCACTCATGGTAGTGTGAAAAAATATATAAGAATATGTTATTAAAAGTAAATGCTAAAGTAATTATCAAGTCAGTGAAGAATGGCTCTTCTTTATGAAAAAAAAAAAATTAGTTAGGATAACGGGAACGACATTCATATATATTAACCTTCCATTGAATATGTATACTACGATAAAATTATGTTTACTGCATGTGTGTTTTATGATATTTTTTAAGTTTATGTCTCATCATAGGTTTCTATTTGTATTAGTTCTAGATTAAAAAAATATATATGTAAATATATATTTGTAAGAGCAGGTATAAGGGTCTATAACAGTTTGTAGCGCGTCCATTTGATTGCATGAAAATGGTGTGGTAGGGGTCAGGAAGAAATCTGTGGGAAAAATAGAGGATATTTTGTTAACACTGAAGCCCTACAGGTTGCAGTGTAGGTTTACACAGAAAAAAGGTTAAACCAAAATGAGTGAGAAAAACACGGGATTTTATTTTATTTCGTGAGGTTTAGTAAGAAGTAAAAGGGGGTTTGTTGAAGTCCACGAGCTGTTATCTGTAGGGCGTTGGAGTGCTAAGGAAAGTTTGTATAAAATGCCCTATGGAAACAACTACACAACATAGGTCAATATAAAGTGCAAGGTGTGCTGCTGCTGCTTCTGGCCCTCGTTTCTTTTTTATATAACAACATATCTGCACACCTTATTTTGCACACAAATGACAGTACAGATATAAGGCTCCCTTATAATATAATGATATAAGACGACAAATAAATTATTCATTTCTTTATTTTGGTTAAAAATGAACTTGTTCTTTTTTATCCAACTTTGCTCACACACACACGTGCACACACACACACGCATGCACGTGCACGCGTTCGCAAACGAGGTAGGTCTCTATTGTCAACGATGGTACTAGCATGAAGCAGAAGAGAATTACGGGATGTTCACAAAAACTAACTAGAAAATTGAACTGATTACTGTTAAGTAAACTTGTTAATATTCTTACATGCATTATTGTTTAATCTAAGAAACGGTTGGTGTAAGTTTAAAAACTGCCATTGAATGCTTATGATCGATTGCAAACGACTGCAGTTTTCACTCTCTCAAAAGCTATGGCAAAGGTTAAGAACCGTGTAAAATGAGCAGCGGTAGCTACTGTTAAGAGCACAAAAGACATTCAGCAGTGGCTGGCTACAGTCAGCAGTAGCTCAATTTATAGCTCGTCAATGTGCTAGTTGTGTATACAAGCTATACATGAGGCAGCTGCTCGCCACAACTCCCTGTAGTTAACCACCATCTCCTGTGATATACTGCCACTTCGTATAGCTGGCAATAGCTCTCACTGTCAACTACAAACGATCTCTTATAATAAAATCTTCTACTGCTCTTATGCTGGGAAAAATCATTTTTTTTTTTTTTTTTAATGACTGAAATTAAAGTTTAATAATTTTTTGCAAAGTAGCTGCTTAACCTGCAAACGATTCCGTAGTTTTAGGTATTTTTTCACCATAATTTCAAAATCATTTACAGAGTTTGGAAAGACAACAAATTTTTATGAAATGCTCTTGTAAATTCTCTTTTCATAAGTGTTTGATAGAGAAGGACACCGTGCCTGCGAGTTTTCTTCCGCATGAGCCTTACTGGTTCTGCTTGAAATAATCAGTCGATTTCTTACATGTCTATACCTACAACTACTTGTACTTATTCGCTGTATGCATTTGTTTTGAGGATGAAGTAAGAAAATCTATGGAAACGCCTATGGTGGCAAAAATATTATTAGATCTTTGGATATAAAAGCCTTTATTTTATATATAAGTGACTTTTTGGTCTCAATTTAAATACTTGGCATATTTTTTAACCTGTCTTATGCTTAACAGTTGTAGATTGAAAAAAAATCTATATAATAGTATTTAATAAAAGTATTTGCAAAAGTAGTGATATTATAACTTATTACATTATCCTTATTATACATTATCCTTATTACACTATTATACCTTATCTACAACACTTGCTTATAATGTTCGTGAGAATTACGCTTTGACACTGATACTTTAGTGAAACGAGTTATGCAGTATTTTTCTATGTTGTGTACAGAACTATATAGCCAATAGCTCATACCTCTATTTCTTTTAAGATTCCTTACTGTCACTGGGTAAAAAAGTTTTTAGGGTTCCTGAAAATTGTACTGAAATGCAATGCTTTCTTATGTTTGTATTTTTTAAACCCTCTATGAAATATATTAGTCCAAGTTAATATATATTTAATTTGCTAGCAGTTCTTGTAATATGTTAATAAGTGCTGTATGGCAGTTGATGATGGATACAATAAGTAGCCACAAGTAGATATAATTGTGACTTATACAAGTGATCTTAACCCAATGCACCAAGATGTTGTTGTATTTAGTTATTAACGAGCAAATTAGCAAACAATATTCAAACTGTTTTAGACAGCAGTCCAAAAAGTCATGAAATACGCGGTATGACAGATCGTCTAAGTGATTGTAAAGCAAATCACTACAATAAAAAAAAATCAGCTTGTAGTTTGATAAGAGCTTAAAGTTTTCCGCCGAAACTGCAGCTCAAATCGCAGCTCTAGTTACAGCTAAAGTTGTGGCTCGTAGAGCAGCTCAAATCGTCGCTCAATAAATAGCTTATACCTTAACGAAGCAAACGGTAAAGAACCTCGAAACTCCACATGTTACCTATAGTACCATAAATATTAAGAATACTCAAACTCGTACTTCCTTAACTGATTCCGATTAACATAATACCTAACCCCCCTTGCATCCCCTTATCCCCTTTAAAATTTCAAATGTTTTCTTGAAACCCCTTTAAAAAGTGGAAAAAGCTTAAAATTTTTTCGATCTGTTGACCCAGCAATGAATATCCTTTGCTAATGAAGATTCTTCTTGCTCTCCTTGACCTCCCTGAGAACTAACATTTTAAGTCCCCCTCTTACTTTTCTCACATACTATGTAACATAAAAACGTTGAATATATTTATTTTGTACTTGGTCCTGAAAGATCAGAAAAAATCTCTTCATACAAAACATAAGTTTATTACTTCACGTCACAAAGAAAAAAAATGTTGTCAATGGCATGGAGCGTCATTGCATCAATACTACAACCTGGAAGTATGAGCAGTCATGAGACTTTTCGCTCACCTTTAAATTTTAATTATATTAAGCTCGCAATTTTTAAAATTAAATCTGAAAAAAAAGCTACGTAAAATTGACTTGATAATTTGGGATGAGGTTTCTATGATTTTAAAGAAATCTTTAGAAATAGTAGACAGAACTTTGCGTCATATATTCAATGGACCCATACTTGCGAAAAATAAATTAAGAACTTTGGGAAAAGACTTCCTTCAAACACTTCTTGTCATAAAAATGGTAACAAAAGAATGGTTATATCAAAATCTACCAAGTCATCGTTTTTTAAAATTCTTTTTACATTTTTAAAGTAAGTGAAAACGTTCGTTAATTTAATGTTAATTTTTCTAAATAACTTTTAGAAATTGGAGAACGAAGACTAAAATCACTGATCATTTCTAAGAAATAGGATTTCAATGCGTTTTGTTATTAAGAAACAAAATTCAAAAAGAGATATTTGTGCAAATGGAACGTAAAAATAATTGGGAATCAATAAGTGTTATTTGGGAAGTAATTTCTAAAGTGAAGAAGTAAACTTTTAACAAAAAAAGAATAACAAATTAAAAGTTATAACATAAATTAAATAAACATTGTTAAGTAGTAGCATATGACATGATATGGTAGTGATTTATTATACAACAATTTTGTTAAAAATTATTAAAGCTTAAATTTTAATTCAAGATAACTTTTTATACTATCTTCACAAATAAGATCTTTGTTTAAACGTTTTTTAGAAAAAATTTTTTTTTTTCTATTATTTTGTATACGTATTGAAAAGGCAATAATTAAATAAATTAAATTATGAGATTTTAAACCAAAAATCTTAACGTATGAAGATTAGAGTTGTGTGTTAAATAATAACTTTCACGTATTATGTAGTTGTTTTTGAATTTGTTTGCATTGAAAGTAGTAGGTTTAAGACATACGGGATTTTGAAAAAAAAAAAAATTATAAGTATATGCATGGATGTATGTAGAACCAGTTTTTTAACTACTTTTTCTATTAATAATTTTTTTTTTTCTTTAAATGAAATATCACACAGTTCTGTCTCTTCATGGTTTTATAAGGCTACTGGCAATGATTACCATTTTTTCTATTATTTTTTTATTACTTGATTTTTAATAAATATTTGTAATAATATCATGTCATACAAGTACACGTAATAGTTTAAAACTCAATTAAAGGAATAAATACTACAAACAAAGAACAAGGTTAACGCACCTCAGACTTATTACTTATTAATATTTACATAAAATATTAACTATAATAAATGTCTTTTTTACTTGTTGTTGATACGTATTAAGCCAATTTATTTGCCTACTGTCGGTGTAAGAAAAATATACAACAATATATTTAGCTAAGAGCCCGTTTACCGTTAATTGTAGGAGCTGCCATTTGTGGTTGCTGGCAACACCTAGTTTAAGCTCATGTACAGTTTGTGTATACAGTAGCCTATCAATGTACTATAGACTGAGCTGGTACAAATCTGTAGAACTATTCCTCATATTTCAAGAATTGCTGGATCAGTATTTTATAGGCCACGAAGGGGTAGTGGAGGTGATGGGGGCACTTGAAAATTTGCGGTGGAGCTGTGGCGGGGGCGTAAAATAACTTATGAAACAATGAAGGAGATTATACTGGGTCAATTAAGCGGTGTAATCAATAGAGTTTTCCATTATTTTGTTGGAGGCAATGAGGGGATAAGGGGGTCGTAGGTGCTTGGTAAACTGTGTTGGGGGTTGCGGTGGGCCAGGAGAGCTGAGCGGGTCTTTGGCTATTACTTCCCTCTAACCTTCCCTCGCCTTCCCTTGCCCCCCTTACCCTCTTACACAATTTTAAAATACATTTTAAGCTCCTTTCAATATACGGTAGAAACTCTTAAATTTCATTTTATTTAAACCCAAAAAAAAATATCTAATTTTCTACTCAACCCCCTTTGCCAATCAATGCCAATCTTTATGATGCCCCTTCGCCCCTTCATCGTTTGAAGGATCCTCTTTATTTCTTCTTTTTGTCTCCTTTCTGACTACTTACTATAATTCAATGGTGTATATTAACTTTATCTAATAAATCTTATTATTTTAGCAGTATGTCTTATCGTTGTAAGATCAAACTGCCTCTTTGCCCTTCTTCTTAGACTCTCCCAGTTATTTGAAGGTTGTTTGTCTGGTGCTCCATGAGGTTTCGAATCCAGAGCCCTTCGAGTATCTTTAGTTTTATGATAAGCATGCTTACTACAAAGCAGTAAGAGTTCTAAGAGAAATTATGTATGGATTACAGATTACAACAATCAAACAAGACAAGAATGTTTTATGATACTAAAGAAAATAAGTCTGTCACTAATTTAGAAGCACATTTCAAGAATCCATTTGTAAAATTGAGAAGTCATTATAAGAAAATCGTAAAAGAAACTAATTATAATCTTACTAATGGTCCAGAACGATTCAAACAATATCTTCGTTTATGTTATTATTTTTTAATTTTTTTCACGAAGAAGATTGTAACAGTGGTTCGGATAAAAATAGCCTTAATCTTACTTCAATTAATGTAGAGGGATAAAAAGTTATAGGTTATATCGATTAGCCTTAAATACAAACAACAATAAAAATTTATATTCAGAATACAAAACTGATAGAAAAAAATTATCATAAGAAGTGAATGTCAATACTTTGGTCGAAGATTCAATCATTTTAAAAAAGCTTTGAAAATAGGGCATAAAATTTATATCGATTTGTGTACTTATAAATTTTACTTTGGTGAAAAATTATTTTAGATGAATACTTCTGCTTACTAAGCATGATTGTGTAAGTTCTATAGACAGTAAGGCTGTAGTGTATTTAGCTCTATAGAAGTACTTTAAAAAATTTAATTTAAAAAATAGTACGTGAAGTAGAAATTTTCAATTCTTATTACTGTTAATGGATGTTAATAGCATAATCGTAGTTTTTTTAAATTTTTCAGAGATGGAATACTAATAACGTTAGTAACCAAAGACATATGGACGGTATATACACCTCTTGATGAATAATTATCCACATTACAAGGGTAAATTCTTATTATTTCTCTGTGAATTTAGTCCAACCGAATTTGAGTAAACCCCACAGCGCCTTCAAAAGCCCCGCACGTAAAGTTAGCCTCCCCCCCCTTTAAACCTAACATTAATTTAAAATATTCCAGGAAAACGTATAAGTAATTCTGTTTTATTAGAAACTTGTAAAAGAAGTAATAACAAAGGGTATTTTGGTTACCCCACGTCTTTTGTCACGACTTTTCACAGAAACTTAAAATGTATTCTTAAGACACTTTATCATAAGGTTATTATAAAATACTTATCTCCACAGCTCCTACATACGCTCTTAAGTAACATATAATTTTTTTCAATTATTATAGGGACAAGAGAGGCTCATCCATCTTCCTTCTTTATGAAAAACTTAGTATTAATCTGAGATGTTCTATTACATCAGTTATTATCTATATTACAATTAATTAAATTATAAATAAAAACTTTTGTAACAAAGGTAGTTGATAAGGTATTTAGTCTCCGTAATACATAAAATTTTTTACGTTTTAATTCTTTTATATAGTATATAAGGTATTAAAAATTGACTTTACACAACTATTTATTGAAGGTGATGGCACACAGAGCGTGCAAAGATCAGCTTATAGTAAACAATTAAAGAGTCAAAAATCTTGCTAGAATCATAAAAATTGTCATCTTTTAATGTTTTATCTTAAAATTTAACGCTTTAATATTTTTGATAAGATAACTTTGTAATATAAGATTCTAACAGGGGAGAAAATTAAAAAACTTTTTAATTTCACGAAATAATTTTGAACTGGAAACGGGGGGTCAGCGTGGAGTGCGCAGGAAGGTGTAGCCTCACTCATACATATGTAGATGCATATAGACACCATAACTATTGTTAAATTAGATGATATTGAACTCAAGCTTAATATTGCATAACTTTATGAAATAGACTTTATGAATTGAAAAATCTTAGTACACTCAAAACTACTAGAAACTGAGTTTCAGCTGACCATGCAAGATCATACTAGACACATTATTAAACTCCATGAAAATGTGGTCTGCATACTTTTAAATATATTATTGATCAGGTGATTTCAGTCAGTAAAGAAAATGTAGCTATGCTGCAGCATCGAAATTCAGGCAGGGTTTAAAAGTAAGAGTCAATAACAAAAATCTTACTAAATAGTTAATTGTTGTAATTACTTGTTATAAATCACTTATTATCTTAGTATTTGGTAAAGAACTAATCTTTATTACTATTAAGTAATCGTGTACTTTCTATAAGCACACATCAACAAGACTCTTTGAAAAATATAAGACTGTTATTAGTCACTGAAGATACGAATATGATGTAACGCTTAAGACTACCTCACAGTTAAATAATATTGTACGATAGTAAACAAAAATAATTTAAGCTTATTCTACAACGTCGTAAATAACTCAAGGCTGTTATTAGTTTTGACGTTATTTGGTAAAAACATTACTGATTTTTATCAAAAAATTGACGTGACTTGGTAATTGTGTTTACAAATAAGGGAAAAAGAGGACTCAACTTTTAAGTTAACCCACATGTCCTGCATCAATGACCTAAAAAATAACAAAAATGACAGATAACTCTATTGTGATTCATAATTTAGATATATCAACCATTGTAGGTAGTTAATAGGAGACTAAGCAGGTGACACTTCGCAACATTGGCATATACCGTTTAGAAAAAAAAAAGTGTATTTCCTGAAAAATTTGATGCAAAGTTATGGAGTTTAAGCATTATTTTGTTACACTTGCTGTACATCAATTTAAACCAGACATCAATTATCATGTTATTTAATGTATATTTCTAGTATGTATACAGTCCATAAATTCTTTTCCTAAGTAGTGTTAAGACGCGGATACAATAATTTACAGTTCAAACAAAAACTATGTTCTGTACTCATGGTTTGCGCAAGAAACACTTTCCTTTTTCTTATGCACGTAAGTAATTTGTGGCAAAAATTTACCATTTCTTGTATTACAAGTCTCGTACATTAAAAAACAGCCAATGAAATATAACACTCAGCTGGCCAGTCTTTAATACACATTTTTATACACTCTTAAAAAAATAAAAGGGTTACACTTAACTCTTATCTTCAGCTTTAGCTTGCATATTTAGCGAGTAGTCTACTTGTAACAGGCCCTACTTAATAACAGTAAATTATCCCTGTAAACGTACTAGAACATAATGTAGTATTGTTTATATTATTTCTTTAATCTTAGTCATTTTTACATTCCTTATCTTACTATTATAACTGTTACTGTGAACCCTGGAAAAGAAGTTCTATTGTAACTTTAAGTACAGCCTTGACATTAAAAGTTCTTTACTCTGTGTTTCAAAAAATGCCACTCTATTTCTACTAGCATCATCAAGGAACTTAGAAGGGTAGAGCCATGTTAGTTTCTTTGTGAGGCATATCAATTGGAAAAAATTTACCGATGATCTACCATAAATTTAACATTTACCTAGTTTAATTTTAAGGTCAGTGAATGCCCTCACGTTAACCTGTTCAGGCTGATGATTTCCTCATTTGGTGGATTAAAGCATATCTTTTGAATACAAGACAATACGTCAAGCTATATTGTCGAATTTATAATACAACACATTAGTGATGTGTTAAACTGCATTGAAGTAAAGTACCAGCAGGTCCCTGCACACTGACAAAAAACAATCAAAGTAATTAAAAGCGATAATGGACTGAGGTTTGTCAGAACATTTGTAAATAAATTGTTGGTGATGATCTTTAAGATAATATTTCATTGGAGTCGTTGATGTAAACAGAAACTAACTAAGTAAACAGAAGCTGACATCACTTTTGGTTTGTATTATTTTAAGTAAAGTGCTATATTATAATTTACGACGTAAAAAACCTTTTTCAAGTAGATACTTGTGTTACGAAAATCTTATTTTTTTTTTTTAACAGATAAATCTTGGAGCAGTAAACCAAATTACTGTAAAAAATTGGTATTCAACCTTAAAACTTGTCGAAACTATTCCTAATCAAAAACACTTAGTGACGAAACTGAAAAAGGTGTATAGTAAGTTCAGACAGTTGCAGAACATGATTGTTAGTAGACGATGTTTCTACAGACTTGCATGAACTGAGATATCATTAACATTAAAGAGTTTAATTATAAACTATTTAAAACTCAAGAGTTAAGTTATCAATGCTGCTAACAAATTTAATTTGTTGAAAACGTACAACGAAAAATACATTGTATCTGTTTAGGCATAATGGAAAAAAAACAAAAAGTAGTAAGTGCACTCTTCTTTATAAGTATAAGTACTTTTGTAATATATAATATTTCTTAAAAGTTCATGATAATATTATTAAAAAAGCCTTTATTTTCAAAGATTTAGAATATCTCCCTTTCTTAAAGTATGTCAATTTATTAGTGTAGCTATTGTTGGTACTTTTTACGCGTCATGACTTAATAAAAGTCTTATTGCCTCACTAACTGTATTTCTTACAAGATAAATATTTAAATACTTTTTTTGGCAACTGATGCTTGTTAGAATATTTGTAAATAAGTTGATCGTGATAATCTCTAAGATAATATATCATTGGATTCATTGCTGATACTTGTTTAGTTGTAAGCATTTCACTGGACTGATTTAGTAAATAACTTTTTGTAGAAGTATGTTTCGCACTACGAGTTGTCTAAAGAAAGCTTAAGTTTTTTTACTTATCGATGGATTAACCGTAACTATATAGATTCATTACAGTGTTAATTTAGCAGCAAGCTATTTCGTCAAAATAGATCGAAGTCGATCCAATTTTATAGAGTTAATCAAGCCTATATTAGGCAAGATTAATTAAAAATTCAATTGGAGAAGTAGGAAGTCAGACGTTTAATGAACAATGTGTGATCTGTTTTTTTTTGTTTTTTTTAACATTTTAAGGTATCGCACCAAAATAAGTCTACATTTGAGGAGCTGGAAACGAAAAGGGCGCATAAGTTGAGAAACACGTAAAAGTATTGTCCAAGGAGTAAATTTTTCAAACTCACCATATCGATTTTTAAAAAATACTAGCTTGTATAGAATGAAAAACCACACCTTTTTTACATTTACAACTTTTTGAATCAAGTCGTACTTTTTGAGATAAAAAATAAAAACCGCATTTCTTGAAAACTCAAATTCAATCACTTTTAAAAACATAAATTGCTGTTTCTCAGTCAATTATGATCGAAATTGTTTGAAATTTAGTACGGGTACGTTGAATGCCTTAGCGCTGCCAATGAATTAATCAGATTTAGTTGAATTTTTTATAATTAATTAATATTTAATTAGAAGTAGGTAGTGCACGGATTACGAAGGTTGTCATTTTCAATGAAATAAAGTGTGCGGGAAAGTTTCAGCTTGACAAAACTTTCAGCGACAAAGTTGTTCCTCAATATTCGAAGAAGTTTTCCTAAAAGTTTCAAATCGATTTATCAAAAAACAGCCGAGATAGAGAACTTTTTGTAACAACGTGCACGGATGGTAGGCAATAAGCTGTCAACGGCGTGCAGCAGACGGCCTAACCTGATGGTGTTGTTGAGCTGGGTGACCGCCGTGGCTCAGTTATTGTCAGCTGTGCACGTTTTATTTTTACGAAGTTCTATATTTCGGCTGTTCTTCAAGAATACCTACTATACGCTCCTGAAATGAATAATGTGAATGATGAGTACCGTGGACGCAAAAGGATAAGAAACGAAAAAAACTGGCAATCAAACCTGAAAAAAAGAGCTAAAAATGAGGTATATATTTACGTTTACGTGTCTGTTCATACGTATTGTTTTTTTACTCATTTTTTTGTTGAGCATTCACGAAATGCTATGGAAATTTGTGTTCATATATAAGTGAATACCGTTTGATATTTTATCATTGATTACCTGATGTTATTTATGTTGCTTACTTTGCAGGGTAAAACGTATGAGACTCTTTTGGGTAAAGAAGTTCTCGAGAAATCATTTGAACCTATCGCTAGCTGTTGTAAACATGAATGTTTTAAAAAAATTGCCGTACAATTACAGATTGATAAACATATTGATTTTTGGTCACTGGGCAATTACAATATGCAGAATGTTTATTTATCGAATTGCTTGAAATTACGCGATCCTTGTACAATAAATCCGAGTAATAAATCCCAAAGATTAGTCATATGGACTTATTTATTTCATACGTCAGAAGATGTTTATCAAGTTTGCCAAAAATTGATTCTTAGTTTATTTCAAATTGGAGAAAAAAGATTAAGAACAGTCCAGAGAAAAATATTAAATCAAGATAGTTTCAACGACCAAAGAGGGCAAAAAAATCTTCATAATTCAAAATTGACGGAAGAAGTGAAGCAGTTAATTTTATTGCATTGTGAATCGATTCCACATCGTCAGCCCCATTATTCATACGAAAAGTCTTCATTGAAGTATTTTGAAAACCCTACCGTTAATTCAAAAAATTTATATGAATCGTTTTTGACTTATTATACAGCTATAACTGGCAAAGAAGATCCTCCAATAGGAGAATCATCTTTTGCAAAATTTTTTGATCATCATTCGGGCTTCTCTTTTAACTTACCAAGGTCAGATGTATGCAACATTTGTTTTGAAAGTGAAACTGCTGGTGCAATCAGCCAAGAAGTTCAAGTTCATAAAAATAAGGCAGCAGCTTATTTTAAAATGAAAAAGCAGTTGATTTCAGAAGAAAATGCTTTGATTCTTGAGTTTGATTTTGCACAAAATCTTCCTTTACCCAAACTACCTGTTTGTGATCAATTTTTTCGTCGATTAATGTGGGTATACGTGTTTAATGTTCATGTGCATAAAACTGACGTCAGTTACATGTTTATTCTACCAGAAGGTATTGCTAAGAAAGGTGCTAACACGGTTTGCAATTTTGTTTCATTCGTTATCAACAAAGAATTTAAGCCTATGATTCATAAAAAAATTATTCTTTTTTCTGACGCTTGTGGCGGTCAAAATCGTAACTATATGATTTTAAGGTTTTTTTCTAGCTTAGCATCAGAGTTAAATATTGAAATTGAATATTTATACCCTGTTCGAGGACATTCATTTAACCAGTGTGATCGTAATTTCGGTCTATATTCACAGAAAAAGAAACATTTTGAACGAATTGAAACTCAACAAGAATATGTCAAAATCATCGAAAGTGCTCGAGAGCCGCCGTTTATTATCGTGCAAGAAAAAGAATATCAACTAATAGATTATGAAAAAATATTCAAAGGTGACATAAAAAATTTGTACATCAGCAAAGCTTTTCATATTAAATTTTACGTACAAGGAAAGGTTGATATTTATGTAAACTATGACAATTATTCACAATCATTTACAATAGAGCAAATTATTAAATTTGATAGTATCAGCTGCGTATCACCGCCTACAGTTGGTTTAGCAAGTGAAAAAATAAAAGATGTTGAAAGTTTACTCAAGTATGTTAGTCCACAAAGTAGAACATATTTTATAGAAAATTTTGATGAAGAAGGAAAAAAGATTGTTAAAAAAGACATTGATCAAGAAAATAAAAACAAACTGAAAACAGAGCCAAAAAGAAAAAAAAACGAAGATTCTATTAGCCAGAAAAAAAAAATTAAATTGAAAAAAATTGTTAAACGGAAAAAAAGCTTAAAAGCAGCTGGCAAAAGCAAAGTACAAATTAAGCGTGATCATAAAAACATAAAAAAAACATAAGAGCAGGAATTAAAAAGTGATGAGCAGTAACTCAAGACAAAAAACAGATTAAAACAGATGTTAAAATCAACAGAGAATTATTAATTAAAATTACTTAGACAGAATACAGTCGAATTTTAATAAAATAGTTAAATGAAATTTTAATGATTAAACTAAATAAAATTATTCAGAAAAGTTGCTTACTATAGTATTGTCTTCAATTCTTTACAAGATTTCATCATTTATATTATTCATTTCAGGAGCGTAGGTATTCTTGAAGAACAGCCGAAATATAGAACTTTGTATAAATAGAACGTGCACAGCTGACAATAACTGAGCCACGGCGGTCGCCCAGCTCAACAACACCATCAGGTTAGGCCGTCTACTGCATGCCGGTGACAGCTTATTGCCTACCATCCGTGCACGTTGTTACAAAAAGTTCTCTATCTCGGCTGTTTTTAGATAAATCGATTTGAAACTTTTAGGAAAACTTCTTCGAATATTGAGGAACAACTTTGTCGCTGAAAGTTTTGTCAAGCTGAAACTTTCCCGCACACTTTATTTCATTGAAGTTGACAACCTTTGTAATCCGTGCACTACCTAGTTCTAATTAAATATTAATTAATTATAAAAAATTCAACTAAATCTGATTAATTCATCGGCAGCGCTAAGGCATTCCACGTACCCGTACTAAATTTCAAACGATTTCGATCATAATTGACTGAGAAACAGCAATTTATGTTTTTAAAAGTGATTGAATTTGAGTTTTCAAGAAATGCGGTTTTTATTTCTTATCTCAAAAAGTACGACTTGATTCAAAAAGTTGTAAAAGTAAAAAAGGTGTGGATTTTCATTCTATACAAGCTAGTATTTTTTAAAAATCGATATGGTGAGTTTGAAAAATTTACTCCTTGGACAATACTTTTACGTGTTTCTCAACTTATGCGCCCTTTTCGTTTCCAGCTCCTCATTTATACTTTGTAGATCGATAAATGTGTGTTTTCCCTTTCATCCTTTAAAGTTGCGTAGAGAAAGATTTTGACGCTAATAACGTTACCTAATAGAATTAGACACTATATATTACTTTGCATAGAGAAGTTCTTTTGTGTACCACTTAACAAAAAATAACGTTAAGAGTGAGAGTAGACGCAACCTTTCAAGTTTATAAAAAATAAATTATAATATAATGGTTGATTTTAGCTTTATTTATTAAAACATTAGCAAGTAGATAGGCTAGGCTGGTTCTGGACCCCTTTAGGATGGTAGGGGGAAAAGTTAATACACATTCTTGACATTTGAAAGATTAACCAACCTCTAACTTGGCAAGATAAGTAAAGTATCCAAGTAAATAGGTGAAAGTTTGGATATGTAAGGTATGATATGTTATTTACTTTTCTTGCTTATGCTGGGGTTGTGCTGTTGTACGAGTACTTTTGACCTAGGTGGTTGTGGTAGGGGAAGAAGGGTAGTACGTCAGCTCACTAACAGCTCGCGCTATTGTATGAAGGCTCCAAGGTACGGTGGAGGAGAAAACCACGTAAGCAAGTTTTTTTTCTCTCTCATTCCAAAGTAAGATTTGTGGATGAGGACACTGCGTGTATGAGCTCTCTCTTCTCGCTCTTACCTTAGGCAGCATAGATATTTTCATCTTGCTTAGCAGAGTGCTCTTTTTTTCTTCTTCCTGCTGTAAAACAAGGGTTCAAGCGCTGTATCCATGTGTGTGTATGTACGTATATATGTTCGTTCTCTCATGCACACGCTTACGTGTACACCTGCACACTTTCACACTTCTATGGTATATCGTACATGCTTATACGTTACTCTTGTAGAAGCAAACGCGTGCAAGCACAAGCGTACGCATACATGCGATCGTACGCGTACTCCTCGCGAGAGCGTACACATACATCATAAGCGATCGTACGCATGATCGCACGAACTTAAGCGTGCTTACGCGATCGTACATGTGCATAACGCGTGAGCGTATGCATGCTCACGCGATTCTACGCGTACATCACGAGCGAGCTTCCACGCAAGAACCACGTGTGAGCGTACGTATACACGCACAAGCATACAAGCTCTTACACGAAGATAAACAAGTGTATTTACTATCGTAATTTATGATACAGAAAGAAACACAGCCTTGCTTTCAAAAAGCTTACATTTGTGCGTGCTGGTGTTGTGAAATGTAGATCTCACTCGTGCTCTATAATATGCGAGTCCTCAATATCTCACTTGGTTAACTATCTCATTGGTATAAAATGGTTAATAATAATAATCTGTTAAAGACTTGAACTTCGAATTTTTTCAATTTTAATTTATGAATAAAATTTTTTTTTTTATTTTTAATTCTTGTAAGCAAGTTATAAGGAAAGGTTGCGTAAACATAATTTAAATAAAAACATAAT
Source organism: Copidosoma floridanum (assembly GCF_036245765.1). Lineage (NCBI taxonomy): Eukaryota > Metazoa > Arthropoda > Insecta > Hymenoptera > Encyrtidae > Copidosoma > Copidosoma floridanum. The sequence continues at coordinate 13,920,405 of NW_028321897.1, read as the reverse complement.
TTATTAGCTTATTAAATTTATAGTTAATAACTTTAATTCAACATTTACAAGTAAAAGTTTCATAAATTGTTTTAAAACTTTGCTGCAAAATTGACGACGTTTTCACCAATAAACTATAATGGAATCTTTTTTTTCCTTATTTATAATGTTTGTATGCGCTATAACACTCATCACTATCATACGTCCAGGTTTTTAAAGATAAAGTCTTGATAAACCATTTATTTAGTAAGTATGCTTTATGTAATGCACAAAACCGCTGTTTGTATTCAAAATGTTAATGTGCATATGTAAGACATATGGGTTAAGATTTATTTTCAATTTATTCCAAGTGAGGACAAATTATATACAAATCATAAGCTATACGTGCTAAGAGTAAGCTAACGTACTTGGCTTTACCATTATCACAAAATAAGGATCTGTTATATGTTTCTATGGTTTTGGCAACCCTTCATGGAACTTAATTTGCCATTTCCCTCTTACAAAATTCAACTTTTATAACTTTTATAACATAAAATATTATTTGTTACATATTATTTAAAAATCTTTTAACAAGAACTATTCTTCCATAGGCAGTTGGACCGCACATTATATTTGTCCATGAGTGTTGCCAGCGGGTATCCATTTTGACAATATTTTTTATACTTGTTATTCTTTGAAAATCTTGTACGTTAAAAACTAGGTAATGATGATTGCGATGTTACAGTGACGTAGCTAATACTTTCACGTATGTATGTATACTTACATGTATAGATAAACATTTACGCATGGATTGGTTCAATGTGTGTGTGCCAGCTAATTTGTCTCTAAGCTCACATCAAACTCTCCTTTTTTCTTCTCTAAACTACTATCTTGGGTGAATGGAACGAGCATGCACTGGAAAAACATTACCATACTTGGTATCCAACTAGAAAAATGATTGACTTGTATACTTTTATTACTTGTATTACTTAAAAAATTGTTGTAGTACCTTATTCGGATTTTGGAAGATACAATTCTTGAATAGCTCAGTTGGTTAACGGTTTCATTAGCGTGAAACGCTAAATTAACTTCAGCTCTTTGGGACTTCATCACTGATACTATTTACTATGACTTGACAACTGAAAAGTAAGGGTTGTAAACTTTGACTTTTCAGATTGCAGAAGGCGTTACAGTATGCATCACTATCCTGCGATAATGCTCTTAGAGATGAAGTCTTAATAATACATTCTGTTAACAAACACGCTCGATGCAGTGACATAATAACTGCTTGTCTTCGAAGTGTTTTTGTGCATGCATTAGACATATTGGTAAAGCAATTTTTTTGAATTTTTATGCAGTGTAAATAAGGTATGAGCTTGCAATAAGTCATGCACCTCGTGTTTTTATAACAAACTTTTAAATTTGGCTCCATCATTACCATACACGTTGATTCTCTCAAGATTTTCAGTGAGTGTAATAAGGCAATGTTTTGAATCACTTATTGTGACATCACCTTCAAACTACTTTATTCCGTGAACTTCTAGCGTACGCTAATTGTTAGGTTTCTTAATATTGTAAGGTAAATCTTTAAATGGGTGGGGTGGTTTAGTTAACCAATGACCGATGACGTTCGTGTGTATCAATACCATTTCAGCTTATTTTGGTATAAAACGCCTGTCAGAGTAGAAAAAACTTTGGATGTCTATGACAAAATCCATGATGATAAACCACTACACTTTCTTGTAATATTATTTCTCTGGACAAGATTTTTGGTTTCTGGAGAATCAATTGGTCGTGAAATTTTTTACCGACGAAAATAGCAACTTCTTTTTTTCTCCTCATTCTCCCCGTTGATAAGTGAGATCTTTTCTCATATGGTACCCTTTTCTGTCTGACTACTTGTAGACATCATAAAATACTAAATAAAACCAGGTTGCAACATACATTTATGATATCTTTCTACATATTGTAGGGACATTATTTAAAATACAGGTATAATACTAATGACATTATTCAATATACAATTATTAAAAATACAGGTATAGTTTTAATTGTGTTGGAATACACAGCTCCACAAAATAATCGAAAGTCTTAGTGCAGAGACCTGACATACCCTCCTATAAGTAATCGACTACACTGAATTTGAATCCAAGTTCATTTTTACTCTATCACGTCAGAATTTTTTATAACCTCAAAATTTAAGCCCGAAAACCCAATAACACATAAGCCATTTAATGCCCGAGTATCTTAACCCACGTAACGCTATAACCTTATGATTTGGTCATCCCTAAACTCCATTAACCCCAAAACCCTAAAACCCAATGACGCCATAACCTCTAAACCAGATGAGTAACAGAGGTTTGAGTCTCTAGTGCTGAGATGTCTAGGTTAATGTTGTGTTTCTCCACGTATAGTGAATCTCCTGATTCGTCAGGCCCCTTTACAATATAATTACTTAAAACATTAACTGTATTATCGTATTACCTCATAACTAACTAGCCCATTAACCCTAAAACGTGATTACCATGAAACCCTAAAAACCAGAAAAATTAGCCCAATAACTCCCAAATCCTTAAGTCGTCAGTCACCGTAACCTTATTACTTATTAAAATATGAACTGTACATCCCCATGACTCTATATAACCCAGTATCTTTGTTACCCTACAACCTTATAACTCTAAAACCCTAAAAACTAGTGAAAAAGAGGCTTATGCACTTCCTAAAAGAGAAAATGAAGTTTTAAACTATTATATCGCCAAACCACACTGTCATTATAGAGCTTGAGAGTCAATAACTCTCAAACCCCTTTACTTAATAAATTCTATAGCCCTATACCTCCATAACGCTATAGATTAGGAGTTAGACGGATTTTTTGTATCACTGAAAAAGAATGTTTCTTTTTTGTGTTTGCAATCCAGGGCACCTCCACGTGGTTGACGGTGGGCAACGGAGTTTTTCCGTGATCCGGCAGAGACCTTGGATAACGGCATTTATGCCGTCATGGCAAACACAAAAAAAAAAAATTTACGATGCAGAGAGTCGGATCCTCAGTATCGGCGGCTGGTCAGGGTGAGAAAGCAGGCCCACAGGCGTCGTCATCCATCGACTACAGCTCTGTAACGGTGGGTACTTCGGCTTTTACAGAGTATAAAGCTACGAGACGCAACGCAACAAAAAAAACTTGTTACGTCCACAAACATGATGATGACAATGAGATTGATACTATCAAACAGTCCATCAAATTTACATTCCTGTACTTAGTATCGTACGCGCTTATAACTCTTTGGGATTTGAGATTGTTTAACTATAGTTTCATGAGTGAATTGGATCCTACAGTTATTTTTTTATGCAATTATATAGTTAAATGGCCTGATGAGTTGGGAGATTTGCTATACGTCAAGAAACACAACAATGATTTAGACATCTCAGCACTGAAGACTCAAAACTCTGTTACTGATCGGGCTTAGAGGTAACGTTTTAGAGTTAATGGGTTAGTTGGTTATAAGTGAATAGGGTCATACAGTTATTGTTTAAAATAATTATGTAGTTAAGGGGCCTGGCGAATTAGGAGATTCGCTATACGTGGAGAAACACAACATTGACCTAGACATCTCAGTACTAGAGACTCAAACCTCTGTTACTCATCTGGTTTAGAGGTTATGGGGTCATTGGGTTTTAGGGTTTTGGGGTTAATAGAGTTTAGGGATGATCAAATTATAAGGTTATAGCGTTACTTGGGTTAAGATACTCGGGCATTAAATAGTTTATGTGTTATGGGGTTTTTGGGCTTAAATTTTGAGGTTATAAAAAATTCTGACGTGATAGAGTAAAATTGACCTTGGATTAAAATTCAGTGTAGTCGATTACTTATAGGAGGGTATGTCAGGTCTATGCACTAAGACTTTAGATTTTTTTTGTGGTGCCGTGATATTGTTAACAGAAACTTTTTTTTCATAACAGTTCTTTTCTGGTCTCTCCTCCCCTCTTCTCTCTCTCACTTTTATCTTAATGAACACTTTCGAAAATTATCATAAAAAGGATCTTCTTATAAGTAAAAGAGATGAAAAAAGCAAGTGACTCACCTTTTAAAACTATAACCATCGTCATTTTTTCTCTTACAGCGTTGACATATAGAACACGCTCAGTATTTAAATTGTATAACAAATTTAAAATTAAGAAAAAATAAAAGTTCTTATATTTATGTTACGACAACATTCGGTTAATAAAAAAATTTCTGAAAATTATGATTAGGGCATATTTTATCTTCATTTTTTGCAAGTGCGTACCAACAGATGCACACCGATTATTTTATCAGTCGTCATCTTGAATTGCTATCACATAAATATCTGTTTTTATATATATTTATAAAAAAGTGATTTATGCGGAGAATTACATGTATAAAAGAGTTATTATGAGGATAAAAGAGGATTTATGCGGACGTCCGCATAATTGGACCATATTATTAACATATGTGTTAGAAGCACGTGCAGTTTGCATAAGTCACTTTCCAAAAACATATCTATTTGTATTTACTATTAACAAGTTTTAAGCAATTGTAATAGATTCAAATTTTTTAATATTATCATTATACTCCGTAGAGCCATGATAATTTATCATACTTGAGCTTCTTAAATAGCCTATAAATTCCACATGAAACATGATATCTGAAAGTGTCTTTATGATGTACATTTTTCTTTATCGTTGTCTGTAGGCAGATATTGACTGTTAATTTTTTAAATTACATCCAGGTATAAAATAATAAGTGCCCCGATAAGCCTTGAAACATTGGGCAAAAAGTTGGAAATCGTACACATTTGGGAATTCTACAAACTTTTTCATAGCATGAATATTTGGATAAAGAGAAGTATGTTTGAATAGTGTGTAAGAAATCTATAGCAAACAAATTAAGGTATTGAATTAGTTTAATCAAATAGTATTCATGTACATGAAAATAATTTTTTTTAAACTTAGTTTTCAATAATATCAGTATACGTTTACGTTTAACTACATTTATCCATTGTTTGTCATATGTTCCTTTATTAAATAACTGTTGCAACATCTATAAATGACACCATTATCACGCTGCTCTTGAACTTCATGAAAATAAGTTCTTATTTTTCGATTTGTATCAGTTACATGCAAAAGTTGCAACACTCTTACACATTTGAAGGACATCTAAATACAACAAAGCTTGGATAGATTTTCATACATTTCACGATACGCTTTAACATCTCTATCTACTCTGAGTTTAACGAGCGTACACGGAGGAAAAAATCATGGAGCAAACGCATAGCAGTGATGGAAGTGATCCCCCTTTTTTGAACCTATGTGATGGGCTCATGACATGTGTGCCTTTAACGCATGTAAGCTATAGCTCACAAGCATAAGCCTCAACCACGGAGCAAATACATAAAGGCACTGGCTTTTTTTCCATCGTTTCCGTAAGTCAATCACATAGGTTCAAAAAAGGAGGGGCACTTCCATCGCCACTATATATTTGTTCCATGATTTTTCCCTACATGTACATAAAAGCGAGTTCTGTGATTATCTTTTTATGGACGATTTATGGGGTTGATAAAACTTGCACATTGTCAAACAACAACAGTAACGATGGAAATCACAATTCCCGTCTGCACAGACTTTTTCGATCTTGTGAACGGTATCCATAACAAAAATAACTTATTTGTTTTCATTAATTTTTTCATAACCAAAAGGATACGATAAAATTTCTGAGATAAACTACCGCTATTTAAAAACTATCTCACATGCTTTCTCTTCATAACGTCTTATTATTTTATGTGTGTCAGACTTTCTAATCATTGTGTTTTTAATCTTTGTTGTGTTATCTGATTCTACGTTATTTACATTCCATTGGGTGACCATAGTTACAATAGAATCGAAATTTATTTTTAATGAATTTTCGTAATTTAATCTAATACCCTTAACGCTGCATCCATTATAAAACCCTACACTAGCTGTACCCAAGGGGTATGCATAATATTTAGGACCTCCTCAAACAAAGGTCTTAATACACGTTCCTTCACCGTACACCTATAATTTATCTGTTAACTGTACTAACAATAAGGCACAAGATGTTTAGTATTTACATACATATTTATTATTTTTTCTACATATAACTGAGTCTGTACGTCTATTGAGAGTTACCTCGGGGAGGCGCTATTTTTATTATCTACAATATGTATTATTATAAATTGACCATAAAAAGCTTGAGAGTTACATGTTATGCAGATAAACAAAGTAAAAGTTTTACTTGTAAATTCCAGTGCGAAATTCAAATGGTTAGGTACTCTTTACCCTCGAAAATAATCTGTTTACCACCACAGACCTCACTAATAGCGTAGAGATTTTCTCCTATCCATCTATACGTGCATTGCATCGTACTTGCACCACGATAAGGACTGGTATGTGTACACAAGTCTTAGTGGTATCATGTTATTCTATATCTTGACGAATCTCAAAGTCATAAAACTAAAATAATTCTTTCAAGTATTTTAATTATGCTTTGATGTCATAGGTTTCATACTAAATAAAGTAAATGTCCCTATTCGTGGAATATGTTCTTATTAATGGAATATAAAAATTGATGTATTTGTTATGCTACTCCGTTGATAAAAAAATTGTTGTAGTTGTATATTTCATATCTCTTCATGAATTTACAAGAAAAATTTCATTTGACGTACCATAAATTACCAATTTATAAAGCAATTTCATGAATAGGAATAAAGCTGTACGTAACCTATCTTTGGAGATGTACCTATTATGGTACCAAACTTTAATGAGTTATTTATATACTTTTCTTAAACAAATAAACGATACAATTATTTTTATTAAAAAAAATAGTATTATGCAAGTCAAAAAACTTCAACTGACTTAAAATATTATACTTTTACGTTTTTCTAAAAGTTTCGTAAATAGGGACATAATACAATACAATAGGTACAATTTTGAAGATACTACAAAGATACATGTAATTGGAAATTTTAAAAATCAAAAGAAGTGGCTTAAAAGATTTAGCTTCAAGGTCACTAATACAATAGAGCATTCACCGCAAAATGTCCAAGATTGGTCACTACTTACACACATTACAACGGAGCCTACAAATCCATGTGTGCTCTATATAATGTGAAGCAAATGAAAAAATTTTATTTAAATATGTTATGGTTTGATGACAAAAGTAATGTAAAGCTGTAAGAATGCATTGTATTGTATTGTATTTTAAAATCTAAATTTAAAAAAAAATATTCTGTAAATCATGTACAATTTTAAAATACAAACTGATTTTGAAGAATAAAACAAAAAATTGTTCAACAATGATTGTCCTACCACTTTACATCCTACCACAATTTTATCTCAAATATAACAATGAGGGTTGTGTTATAACATTGAGGGTTATGTTTAAGGTGAAAGTGGCATTTTTTAACATACAGAGTGGAGAAAAAACTAACAAAACTTTTTACGTATGGCTGTAGAGATAGTCAAAATACCACTTTTTTTTATAGTGATCACGGTCATTAATGTAATAAATAGATAAGGAAGGTGCAAAAAAGTAACACTTAAGAAATTATGCAAGAATAAAATATTTTCTCAAACTATATTAAATGTAATGACTCACTGCTGTTTAAGTACTATCTAAAATGTAACTAGAGGATTATTTGCTTAATATACCAGCTATGACTGAAGATAAAGGCCAAGTCTAACACCTGAAGTCTTTAAAAAGTGCATAAGATTGTGTTTTGGATAGAAGCAAGCTGTGTATCATAGTCGATGGGTTTTTTTAAATATAAAGAAGTCTTACAATAAGGATATTTAATATTTGCTAAAAAATCACTTATGCACATGAATTCACGGGAGAGATTTGTTGCATATACAACACTTGGAAAAAGCTATACAGTGATGAAAACTGTAAAAATTTAGCCAATGGCACAAAAATATCTCCTGTTTTATTGCTTGTTTGACATTTTTAAACGTTAATATACCTGAATTTATAGTATGTATGGAGTAACGTGTCATTTTCGTTGACTTTCTGGTCACTGATCTAGCATGTAAGGTCAAACTTACTTAATTCTACTGTTTTTTTACTTAACTAATTACACAATAAACACGTACTGTCATTGTTTTTTTAAAGTAGAGTAAGTATCCTTTCTTTAGAAAATAACGTTAGAACTTGTTTTCATAAAACAACTTTTTTACAGCTGTAAAATAACCTTTAATCAAGATTTTTATCTTCTTTTCAATATTATTTGACTGTAGGGTAGTCTACTCCGTTACGTCATGTTCGTAGCTTCCGTGAATGATTGCAATGTTGTGCAGTATTGTGCAGTAAAATCAGTATAATTTTGTTAATATTCCTAATAAACATAATAATGACAATAAAAACAGTAATCATAGCATTTGAGCATTATTAACCGCTGCTCACATTATTTGAAGGTTATTTGCCTAGTTAGCTAATTGGAGTAAGAAAATATTTAAGAAAAAGACAATGTGTATTATAGCTGAAAATTACTGGTACTGATTTCCAGGTGTGCAAAAGCGAAATGTGACGAGTATTAAGGTCGCTTGATCAGCTCAAGATTGTTGACAGCGTAGCTAAAGTCTTGGAAGAGAGAAAACCTGAGGATCAAAAAAAAGTGTCTTAAGGCTAATGAGCTGGCTGGAGTAACATTTTTATCTACTTTGATTATACAGCAGAAATTTGCTTACGTTATCTGTAAGACAATAAAAAAAGTTCTGGATTAGATAGTTCTCATACATAAAGAGAAGTCACGTGTCAATAGATTTACACTTCTACACAGGCTCTTTTTGATCGCTTTTGAGCCAACTGAAGATAGCTCCGTCAGCACCTTGCGAATTTGTGATTTGGTAAGAGACCTGAAGGACGTTTTTGAAAAGCAAGCTAATACTGTCATTATAGCAAAGATTGTTTGCAGGCTTTTACCATGATTTTTCTAATAATTATAAGTGTGAGACATTCTCGAGATTAAAAAGTAGATGGTTAAGCTTTTCGCTGAGAGACTAATCATGAAGTAAAGTCTTGTGCCTACCTGACACGACAATGCATCAGTGTTTGTGAGCACAAGTTGAAGTAGCAATTTTTTAAACTACTAACGCCAGCATTGGGTGGAGAAGAAGAGACGGCAAGAATAATGTGAAAGTGCTGTATTTGCCATTTAAAAAAATACACAGCTTATGAGTGCTGAAAAATGGATTTAAAGACAGCCCGAGCCATACAAATTACATGCAGGCGTACACCATGGACAATTTATCAGGAGCAGAGCTATGCGTACTGTACACTGGATCATATATATATACGATAAGCTACTTAATACATTATATTTGTACTCTTGCTTGTATATAAGTTAACTTATCTATTTTGAATGTATATTATTTCAAAAACTACCAAAAGTAGTGAATTATTGTCTACACCTGTACGTAACATTTAGTGACGAGGATAAACAACTGCTCAAGGTGTAAACTTATGTTGGATAAAGACAGTAGTAACTCAGTAAAAATTGACCCAACTAATAGTCATATATGCTTAGCGTCATATCGTCATAAGGCTTAACGAGAACTAAATTGTTCCATTATTGTTAAGTTAAATTAAAACAAATTTTATTGTCACACCTTCAAAACAGGATCTTTGATAGAAAGAAGTATAACGCACGAAGAAGATCAAGATGACTTTAATTTAGAAGCAGCAAGTGCAGCAGTGATTCTTTAGTATAAAATTGCATTAATGGATTCCAAATACGTTAAGAATTTCAACTCAGCATAGATAACCGGGTAACTTTTATCAGAGGATCGGACTTCTTTTCAATATATAAGAATGTCACTTATGATAAGAAATAAGTGGAGATTTTGCTAACGAAGGTAAGTGTTGATCTATAAGTTAGTAAAAAATTTTACTGGTTCTGCATCTAAAAAATAAAGCATATAAAGGTATAGTTAATTTATTCAATTATTATTTGTGCTCAAGTGTGTCAGAGTTGTTGAAAAAATAGAAAATATTATGTGGCAAAGTGAGTAAAGATGGAATCATTTAATGATTTTGCAGCAAGAGGAAAGAAATATTTGTCAAACTGTAATTTTACACAAACAGAAGCAACACTTAAAGATGAATTAATTTGTAGACTGTATCATCATACTAAAAAAAAACAGCTTGTCAAAGAGACTACTTCCACTAACAATCAAGGCCTTAGCTTTACTATATAATGCGAAAAGGCTAAGAAACATGCAACGTCTATGAACAGACGGTACGAGACAAGTTACTATAAATACAACATGTATTCCATAGAAAATAATTTTTTTCTGCTACAATTAAATAAGGTACATCGGGAAGAAACGCATGTCTAGATACAAAACTTGCAGAAAATGTAAGCGTCTAGGACACTTAGAAACAGCGTGTTGATGCTCATGAAAAAAAGTTTAACACTCACCAAAAAAGAAAAAAGTATAATTTAGCAGCTCAAACAAAGAGGACGTATACAAAACTTTTAATATAACAACAAACGGTTTAATTTATTGTATAGATCGGGTATTAAATGGTAATTAAACATGATTGCAAGTGTTAATGTTGTAACGGATCTCACTCGATGAGTCTGGCCCTGGCCAACGGCTTGCGATTGGAGAGGAAAAAAGCTGTACTTGGGAAGAAATGCTTACAGCGTAAAGAGGTCTATAGGGCTACATCTGAAGCAGTGATAGAAAAATTTTCTAAGGGACAAGTCACGAGGCCGCTTCGTTCGTTTAAAAGAGAAAGAATACAAGAATAAGGTCAGTAAAAGAGATTACACAGTCTGCTCCTGGCCTGAATCAGAGTCTGGGCAGAAATCACAAGGGCGTATCCTGCTGTTCTTAATCTGTTGAATGCAAAGGAGAAGGCAGAAAAAAAGCAACAAGTCCACCATTGACTCGCTGGGCCCTCCCAAATCATCCCAAAGGTTGGGCGTACCTGAACCAGCGTTAATCTCCATGACTGATTCAGCAGGTAAACTTTTGTGGGGGTCATTGAAGTCAACATACAAGCGTTAGCGATAAAATCCAACAAACTTCACGCGTATATGCAGAGACAAACATGTTCTTGATCGGACTTTTAAAATAATAATTATATTGATGTGGTTATGTAAGTTATTAAGCAAAACGATAAAAATAGTTTATAATGTCTCAAAAAAGGTGCCATCTTTTAATTACCATACACGTGTATAAGAAAAAAAGCAAGAATCTTAATGTTAAAACAAATTATCTGGCTTTCTTGACTTTCTGATTGTCATATGCAATGTCTTATGTATGCTTTAAAAATACTCATGAGTTGTAATAAGGAATGATCAATAATTATCCGTTGTAAGCTAAGGTTTCCTTAACCTAAATCAAAGTTTTAAGGTAAGGAAAATATCATACAACTGTCGCCAGACAAGTAGAAAAGTTATTGATCTAGCCATTAAGAACCACTTTGTACATAAAGGGTATGCATGAAGAAATAACTTATACAGCAGGATCAGGAAATCAAGTTAGAAAACAAATAAACAACATAAATATTTTATTGAGCACAAAAGTTCCGAGAAAAATAAAAGTTTAAGATAATAACAATAAATTCAGTAAAACAAGACGAATTAAAAAGCGTTAAAGGAAAGACAAAGCAAACGTAGAAATAAATATATGGCCAACGTGAAAAACAAGCAAGAGCTAAACGCGTGGCGCAACCAATGAAATACGCAACAAGCTTATTTTGAGCAGATGCAGAGAGACCTAGCAGCTCAACAAGATGATACAGAACAAAGTAGAGTGGCGTTCACGAATTAAGAAATGCCGCAGTACAAAAAACTCAAAGATTGTAACAGCAACTCGCGGACATAATATGAAGACGAGATCCGCAACCACATGTACCATCGACTAATAACCTCGTCAATTATGCAGTGGTTTGCGCGATTGTAAGTGGCTCTCAAATATTAAATGCAGACATTAGTAGTTTAAAGTTTAAAGATAAAAATGAAAAAAAATCTACTCAAATTTCTGGACGAGGTCAAAAAATGTTGTAAAAATAAGAATATTGGAGAAAATAGAAAACTGAATTTTGTGAGTCTTCTATTGCATGAAAAAGCGAGAGTGTGGTTTGATCTGCAAAATCCGCTCGCAAGTTATCAGGATTTCTGGGATGCCTCCGTTAGACAATTTTAATTAGGGGCTACTCAAATTAAATTAAAAAATGAATAAATCATAAAGAATTTTTCACACGAAAGAACAGCTTTACCAGCCTTTTATTATAATCAGTTAAAAGAAGCTAACTTTTTATTACCAAAACCGTTGGTATGCGAAAAAAATTATACAATAGGTTAAAAAGTAACCAAAAAACTGAGAAAAGCGTTCACATTAGTTAGTTTTAAGGATCTGGAACCAATAAGACAAGCATTGACGTATTTTTATTATATTTACGGGGAAAGTCAAGAATTTTTTTAAAATAATGTGTATACGCAGAATAAACGTACCCAGCCTTATTAAAATCGAAATAAATATTTTAATAATGAGCATTATATAAAAACGAAGACAACCAACGAATGAATAAATATAATTCCAGAGAAACAAGCTTCAATAACAATAATAGAGATCTTAGTCATAATCAGAACAATAGAAGAAACTTTTATACTAACAGATATAATATAGTTTTGGAAGCAGGAATAATTTTAAGCAAAAAAATAGCTATTTATGTATAAATCCAAACGAAAATAAAAATAATAACATCTCATTGCGAGGGCCCGTGGATAATAATGGTAGAGCAAATAGAAAACCTAGAGCCAAATATCATAACAAGGATTTAAACGAGTCATAGGTACACTTGTAAGCAGTCCAAGAGCGTCCTTTGAAAATACCTAAGTTCATGAGGACCTCGAAAGTGATACCGAGGGAAAAGAGAATTTGGAGAAGACAAGACAGGTACCTTTGTTGCTATGCATACTAATCGGAATACAAAAAGACAAACAATGGTCGTTGATAGATAGTGGTAGTCAAAAAAAGCAATCTCATACCAGTATTATAAGTCAATAAGAAATAAAAATTTATAAGAACTGCCTGTAGCATATGGTGTAGTAAACGTAGTGATTCGTAAAAAGGCGACATAGGTTAAAAAACAAATACAAGTAGAAATAACAATTACTGAATATAAATTACCGCAGGGTTTTCTCGTAATCCACTTTTTGTCAAATAAGCTTATAATTAGAAATAATTTTTAACGAAACCATGGCATGGTTTTAGAGAGAAAAAATAAAAAAAAAGTGAGAATCCCAGAATCGCAGGTGTTGTTTGGAGGAGGATGTTTGGAGAAGATAGTGACTTAAAAAAATGACGATATGAAATATATTTATATTATTCAAGCAGAACAAATTTGAAGAGAAGTAAGTATAGAATTGAATAAAACAAATTTAGAAAACATAGCCAAAATATGAAATGCATTATAACATTGAAATAATGACAATACAGAAAAAAAATATTTTAATTCATATAAATGTAGTAAAAATGGGTGAGTTAAAAATGCCGAATCAGTTAAGCTTTATTAATCAGATAACAGTAAAACTACTGAATTAGGAGGATAGAAATGTCAAGGAGAATTCCGAAGTAAAAGAGGGGACCGCCTTCTCAGAGCACCTTTCACGTATTTTATCAGAAGCGACAACACTTAGCGACGGCGAAAAATACGTGTTTGTAAAATTATTAACTCAACATAGTTCATTATTTTCGGATAAAATGGGATACGTGCGAGGTTATTATCATAAACTAAAATTAACAAGGTTTAATCTAATCATACATAGAACTTATCCCATACTGTAAGCTTTTCGTAAACAAGTGGAAAAATGCATAAAAAAAATGATAAGAGATGGGATCACAGACCGAGAAATGAGTCCATATTATTACCCACTCAGGACAGTTAAAAAAGAAAATAATTTGCGCATTATCAGGTGAAGCCTAATGTCATAGCAGTATTCATACATAGTTGCATATTTCAAGGAGATCGATGGTAAAACTGCAGATTTCTTAAGTAGGTATCCAAAAAGGAAATTTGGCAAAAATAGTGATGATCTCATGCTTATACTGACAATAAATTAACTTGTCCTGAAAATAACGTATTAAAAATTAAATAACTAAAAATTTTTATAAAAGAGGGAAAGGACAATTTTTAAAAAAAAATGTGAAATAAAATAACAGAAAAGCATAAGCAAGACGATTATTATAAAAAAATTTCGAATGCAGAAAAATTAAAAAAAGGGTATTTGATTTATAAAGATCTGCTATTTTATAAAAGAAAGAACTAAGATAATTAAAAGGTAATAGTCCCAAAAAAACTAATAATAAGTGAAAAAGATAATGCATAAAAAATTGGGTCACCCGGAAGCTACAAAACATGGAGTTATATAAAACGGTTGTATTATAGTAGAGGGATGTAGCGAGATGTTAAAAGAATAACAAGAGCTTACAATGTATGCCCGAAAGTAAAACATCTGTTAAGCTCTATAGAGGGACTGTATTAAATGATTAGAGCTGAGAAGCCAGGAGATGTGGTCACGGTTAATTTTTACGGTCTTCTTCTTCGAGGTCGAGAGGCAGTAAAGGGCATGATTGTGGTCCTACATGCATTATCTAAGCTGGTGCGTTTGTATGCAATAAAAAAGGCAACCACAACGGTAACGTTGAAGAAAATGAAAGATGAATAGATAATGAAGTGTGGTAAGCCAAAACGAATTTTAAGCGATAATGGCTCTTAATTCGCCTCAATAAAATGGAATAATGCATTTAAGAGAGAAGGCGTACAAGTGCCGTACAGCTAAGTAAAACATTAGCAAACAAATCCAGTGGAGAGGGTGATGCGCAAGATAGTTAGGATGATGCGAACGTTTTGTCATGAAAATCATACGAGTTGGGATAATGTCTAGTTGCATTGCGTAGTAAAATAGAGCACGAATAAGAATGATTAGAAAAACTTGGCCATATTAAACGCGTTTAAGTGAGAAAGTGGGCAACGCCAATCGTCCCACTAATAAAACTTGATAAAACATTGCGTATCTGTGGTAACGAAAACAAACGGTCAACTCGTGTAGAGGCAGTAGCATCAGGATTGGGAGAACTTCCAAGAATTGTTTCGAATTGTTTACGTAGTATAAAAAATTAGGGTACAGTATATCTAAAAATATTTTTAAAACCAGTAAAAACGACGTATGGCATATAAATATATTGTACAAAATTTTAAGTTAAAAGGGAGAAAGTACTTGTTGCGTTAAAGTAGAAAAGGGCAAATTTCATAAAACAGAAGTATTAGGACTTGCTATTCGCAAGGGTCAGATGTATTTGACAGAAAAAAAGTATAAGCGTTAGTAAATGCCCTAATACCGAGAACTAAAAGACAACTATTTTTTTTTTTTAACTAATAACATACTACGAGCATTTCCTACCAAGTGGAGCATCACACTTCAAATCTGTATGTGGTTTAACAAAAAAAGTAGATTTTAAGTGAAATGATGAACTAAGTGAGGTGTGTTCATGGCTAGAAGGTGAAATAACCCCAGCTTCAGATTGAGACTATTATTATCTAATGCAAAAAGTTGTACAGTAGAGTACAGTGCTTAGAAAAGCAGGAACATTAGTTATTGGGCTTCAAACATTTTTTAGTAACGTGTACAGTCAAGAAATAATTTCAAAAGTTGACCATAATCTAGTAGTGTATTTTTTTGAGCCTAATGACGAAATACATCGAACTGCAGTTAGCCTTCATAAGTTTCAACTAAAGCTTGCCTTCAAATATGGTTCTCTTTCTTGTCTTATTTAACCTATAAATTAATTACAAAAATACAAAAAATAGTTATTGCAACTTATAGTCAAGATTACTTGTAGATGATAAATTGCAAAATTTTAATTAAAAATTGTTATGTAATACATTTTATTGAAGGAATTATAAATGTTATAATAGCTAGAGTTCTGAAGAAACAAGAAAAGATAAAGCATTGACCAAATACTACTCAAGGTACAGGGTGGTTGGCCGGAGAAAGAAAACCTCACCCAAAATAAGCAAAAATACTATGATAACCAAAACTAATTATACATTCAAAAAGACTTCTTAATATGGGGATATCACGTTGTTGTTCCAAATATCCCCTGAGAACATGTACAAAATATATTGCCTAAGTCACGTTTTAGTAGCGTTAAAACAAATATACCAGTGACATTGTACATTAAGTAGCTGAATGATGACACACAGCTGTGGAAGCTAGTAGTTACTTGTAAAATTTGCATAAAAAAATGGAGAACTCCATCTTACGTACTGTCAAACCCTCGACCGCTACGAAGTAAATGTTAGAAAAGGATACATAATATACAATATATATATACACAAGTGGGACTACGCCTTCCTGCGCGCTCCACGCGCCAACCCCACCTTTTATTAAGTTATAAGTGTAATTTTTTCAAAATAAGGTTTGTATTAATATTTTTGAAAGCCTTACAAAAAGATGAAATTAATTGTTAGTATGAAAATAATATGTTAAAGTATATTTAACGGAATTCGAAAGACTATGGCATTTTTCGAAAATACTTGAGAGTATATTTTCTACGCTAAGGAATGATTACTGGTCTGCTTTTAAGGAAATATGAAGAACAAGCTGCTAATTTTAAATAAAAGTGGTAAGGTTTATATATACGGACAGATGTTCTCTTGACTTTTTCACGTGGTTTATTATGTCTAAAATTTTTTTTGGTAATAATATTAGAAACAAATACAAAAAAATTTTCATTGAAGATTGTAAAGATGATCAAAATAAAGCTCTTATACATTTAAACGAAATTTTTAATTCTGAAAAAATTTCTTGTAAGGACTTCAATTTACCAGAACCAACAGAAACGATAAAAAAAATATTTATACTGACAATGATGAAAGAATATTTTTTAAACGTAAATTCCAAGATATGTTTTTACAACTCAGTCATGATAAACATAAAATTTTTTAAGAAATAATAAAATTAAAAAAAAAAATTTTTTTTATCTCTAGTCCTGGTGGATCTGGAAAAACTTTTTTATACAAAAGATTAATTTATTATTTAATATTAATTGAAAAAAAAATCTTACGATGGCTTAGACAAGTATTGCTTCTATTCTGCTTTCAAAGGGAATGACCATGTACAGAACTTTCAGACTTCCCTTAGACTTAAGCACTATTGAAAGTGCATTTTTCCAGTTCGAGACAGATAAACAAAAATTACGTAATGTAAAAGTAATTATTTAGAATGAAGCTTCTTTGGTACCAAAACAAGCGTTAGATATCGTTGATAGGACTCTAAAAGATTTATCTAGTAGTGATAAGCCTTTTGGAAATAAAATAAAAATTTTAGGTGGAGACTTTCGTCAAATTCTCCCAGTAGTAAAAAACGGAAGCAAAATTACTATTGTTCAAGAAATCATAAAATTTTTTAATTTTTGGTCTTCATTTAATATTTTTTATTTAAAAAATAATATACGTTCGATTAATAAAAAATTTTCTTCATTGCTACCGGATATGGGAGAACGCAAAATTAAAACTTTTATAATTCCTCAGACATGGATAACAAATGACTTATGTTTTTAAATTTTTAATAATGATAATGATTCCTTTATAAGTAAAGCTATATTAACATCTCACAATAAAATCAATCACTTTTTAAACAAAAAAATTTTAAATAATATGGTAGGAACATTAGTAACGTACTATAGTAGTGATAAAGCAACTCACAAAGAAATAGATAAATTAGACGATAATATTTATACTTATTTCTCTACAGAATATTTAAATAGTAGTTAAGAAGGTCTTTTCTCGCATGAATTAGATTTAAACATCAACGCTATTGTTATGTTAATACGAAACTTAAACATATCTGAAAGACTTTGCAATGGTACAAAATTACGAATTACAAAATTATTTAAATACAACATCGAAGCTGGAATAATCTTAGGTAAAAAAAAGAAAATAAAGTCTTTAGTCTAAGAATAACACTCACTACAAACAATTCTTTTTTACTACCATTTATATTGTACAGAAAACGATTTCCACTCATCTCAACTCTTCCTATGGCTATCAATAAATCTAAAGGTCAAAGTTTTGATGCCTTAGGGTTATTCTTTAGAAAACCATTATCTTCTAATGGGCAATTATATGTTGCACTGTTTAGATGTTCAAACCAAAAAAAAATTTTCATCCCAATTAAATTAGAAAACAAATTTGAAATCAAGAATATTGTTTGGAATTAAATTTTACAGTAACAAAAAAACTATTCTATGGTTCATAACTATTTTTATACTTACTTGCAAATTTTATCTTTCATCAAAAAAGCAAATTTCAGTACCGTCTAGTACCCAGATTTATGTAATCATAAACAATCCGTTTTTTGTTATATGTTTTCAGATACACCATCATGGATGCAAAATTTTATCAGTGTGACAAATGTAACTCAAAATTTTCAAATCAAGAGTGTCTATCCTCGCACGAAAAAGGTTCACGAAAAAAATTTTTTTTATATGTGATCTGTGTAGCATTATAATATTAGACAAAAAAAACTATTTTTGTCACACAAAGAAATTCCAAAACATTGAAAAAAATTTTAAGTGTATTCAATGCGAAAAAAGTTTAAAAAGAAATTATCACTTACAGAGACATTTAAAAAGTCAGGAAAAAAACGTTCAAAAAAGTATTTGTCAAAATTTTGGAAAAGATTATGTAAAAGCAGGGAACCTAAGGAGACATTTGAGAGTATGTAATTAAAATAAACATCGTAGGTAGGATAATTGTAGCAAAATTGTTTGTTACGGTCAAATAAAATTATATTTAAAAATTAGACAACTTGTAACCGTTAATCTATAAGGCTTTACGAATGTATTAATATTATATGTGGAGAAGCTAGAGGAGAGTTGGGGGGAGGAGTTGGGAGGCGGGCAGAGGGGAGGTGGGGGGAGCTAGCAAAAAAGTAGGATTACTTGAAAAATGCAAGAAAATAAAAGAATAACTACCTTATTTGGAGGGGAGCTGAGGAGGTGATAAGGGAAAGTGGGTAAAGGTGGGTGGGGGAGCGGGGAGGGGAGCAAAACCTCGCTCTAACTCTTACGACTATATAATGTAGGAAGTTATATATATACAGGATACTATTCAATGGTGTCATTTCCAGGGAACAGCGGGTAGAGCAGTTTCTTCTAAAGAAAATCCCATTTAAACTAATTTTTTAGGGCAAACAGCTTTCAAATGGAAGGCGATTAAAAATACGTTCTAAACTACCCGTAAATAAGGTTAGAAGGATATAGCGCGCCCTCATCAACTCATGACGTTGCCACGTTGTCATTGAGCTTATTTGTTGAGCAGTGACGGCTGTATACATGGCTATATCCGTGTGCGCATGCATCTGCTGTACTATACTTCTGGCAATTTGAAGGTTGGATGATACAAAATAAATACTGTCTGCTTGTTATGCTGTCATGTTTTAAAGCCATGCATCAGATGTAATTGTATAAATATTTCAAGGATAACATGTGAAATTGTGTAACAACAAGAGTGTAACGGGATAACCGTATCACTCACTAATAATCTTAAGAGTTATTAAGATTACATTGCAAATATTATAACGATAATATCTTAAATGTGACGATTTCAATTAAGTTTAAGTATCCCTTTTTAGATAAATGAACTAATATCTCATACATTTTATCGCAAACAGAAGTTCAATTAGCTGATCAAGTCGAGACTAACACAAATTTTAAGGTAATTAGTAAAAGTAAACACACATCGTCATGTACGTGTGTACTTATACATATTGATATTTGTTTGTCCAGGTGCTTTCTGTCTTAGTCACTCTCATTTTTCAGAGCACCAAGAGTAATCTTTGCATTCCGTGGGCAAGGACGGACTTTTATAGATTCTGCTTCTGAGTTCGTACAGCCCGACTGTGGAATAGATTGCCCTCTGATCTGCGAGTGCTGGTGTCTCGTCCGTGCTTCAAACATTTCTTGAGGAAGCACTTTCTATGCCAATACTTTGGACGGTAGGCATTGCATGGGATTGTTGGTGGTACTCGGCGGGTACTTGCCGGGTACTTGCCAGGCACTTGGCGGGTACTTGCCAAGCACTTGGTGGATACTTTCCGGGCACTTGGTGGGTACTTTCCGGGCACTTGGCACGTACTTGCTGGGAACTTGGCAGGTACTTGTCAGTCACTTGGTGAGCACTTAGAGGGTACTTGCCGGGTACTTCTCAGCCACTTGCTAAGCACTTGGCGGGTTCTTGCCAGGTACTTGGTGGGCACTTGGTGGGCACTTGGCGCGCACTTTGTGGGTACTTGCCAGTTACTCGGTGGGTACTTGCTGGGTACTGAGCGAGTACTTGGCAGGTACTTGCCAGGCATTTGGTGGGTATTTAAATCGGACTGACCAATCGACTGACTGACTAAAAAAAAAGCGTACCCTATGTTTATGAAAATTATGAATTTTTAAAATCAAGTATGAACAATTTTTTTCCGTTGGTGGCGCTGCTTAAAAATTGTTAACGGAGCAAATAACGTAAGTTCATAATTATTATTCCTTAATACGTATTTATTTGTACTGTAAGCGCATGTATGTGACACTTCTTATAACCTTACTTCCAAGGAATCTGTAAATTGTGTAAAAAAGTGTAAGATACATACTTTCGTAGTCAAATAGAATCTTACGTGCTTTATAAGTGTTAACCGTAAGCTATTTTAATTTATTTTTGTTTGTGTTTTACAAAGACTTACGTACTCAACAATTTATATTAATTATTACTCGATAAATCAACTTATAATTTTATACATAGTTCAAAATAAAAGCTTTACGTCATTGATGTATTATTAGGTTTATACGAAATTTTATTTAGTTTTCTACGTTTTCTACGGTTTCTACAACTCATTTAAATTTAAGGAAGTTTCTTACAAATCTATCAATGATAGTATCAAGAGATGGGTTTTCTACAAAGTTATCAGTATTCTTTTGTATATTCGTAAGAAACTATCAAAAAAGTTAGAAAGTCGGAGACAACGTAGAAAACGTAAGAAAATTGCTTCAGAAGATAAGAGTGAGTGAGACAAAATGCGCGTGGACAAAAAAATATCAATATGTATAATTACACATGTACATGATAATGTGTGTTTACTATTACTAATTATATAAAAATTTGTGTTAGTCTCAACTTGCTCAGCTTATAAAACTTCTGTTTGTGATAAAATGTATATAATATGAGCTCATTTATCTAAAAAGGGATACTAATACTCAGTTGAAATCATTACATTTAAAATATTATCGTTATAATAATTGCAATCAAATTTCAATAACTGTTATGATGATAAATATTACCATACGTTTATCCGATAACACTCTTTTTGTTACATGATTTAAAATGTTATCCTTAAAATATTCATACAGTAACATCTGATGCTTGGCTTCAAAACATGACAGCATAAGGAGCAGACAATATTTAGTTTGTAACATCCAACCTTCAAATTACCAGTGGTATAGTATAGCAGACGCTCGTGCGTGCGAACATGGTGCGAACGTGCGTGCGTGCGAAATACCCATGTATACATCTCTCACTGCTCACCAAATAAGCTCAATGACAACGTGGCAACGTAGCGAGTTCATGCGGGCGCGCCATACGCTTCTAACCTCATTTAGAAGTAGTCTGGAACGTATTTTTAATCGCCTCCAATTCAAAAGCTACTTGCCCTAAAAAATGAATTTCAACGGGCTTCGCTTCAGAAAAAATCGCTCTAAGCACTGTTCTTGGGAAATGCCACCGATAAATATCATCCTGTATGTATATACGAAAGTTCTATAAAGTGTTGTGTAAAGTCTAAAGGATATAGACTCTTTAGGATATATGCAAGGTAGCAGGTAGAGCTACAAAAGTTTAGTTACTGGAACAATACTATAAGGCAAAGAAAGTAGAGGAATCTTTTAAATTTCTTGAATCATCACGTAACGTAGCCCTAAATAAATCAGCTTTATGTATTAACCAAGCTGCCTTACACATATTCACATGTATAGTGGTTAAGGTACACCTCTCAGAGATATCTTACAAAATATTGAAACTGATACATCCCTTATTACAAGTTAAAAAGAACCTATGTTTTTAAGAACAGTTATTTCCAGGATGAAAGGTAAAGCAAGAAGATGTCTAGACATATTACCAATATATACATGAGATGATCGTTTAAACCATTTAAAGGCACACTTTGCCCTTCTGAAATTTATGCTCAATACATCACTAACATTAAAATTCCTCAGTTAAAACAGGGAGAAACTGTTCGCTACTTTTACGAGAGAATCTTTCAACTCCTTTATCAAGGCTCTACAGCAGCAAAAAAAGAGGCCACTTCCAACAACATTCCTGGAAATTAACAGCCTGATTCCAAGTAATATCTAAAAATAGTTGGCCATAAAGGATGAATGCAAGTCCTACCCAATAAGCTTTAAGCCAACATAAGGTTAAAACTCACAGAAACGTTTGAAGGTGCTAAACTTTAGAAGCCAAAGAAGTTGAAAAACCATCATACCCCAACAGTTACGCTACCATGTACAATCATAATTCACATACGTACCTTGCTAAGCAGTAATATTATACAGCAAGACAAAATACGACAGTTCACCAGCAGGTCAGACGGAAACATTTATCACTTTTTAACCTAATTAAGCCACCACACAATATGTTAATTTGATGATCCCATCATCTACAATCGCAATAATGTATCTTACTATTACAATCCTCTAGTCCTCCTGCTTTCAGAAAAATTTTCTCTACTTCGCTTAATTCAGAAGGAAAAATATTATAATACCCAGCTCTACAATAAAGAAATGTATACATTAATTAATTTGTAAAATAGTTGTCAAAATTGAATGAAACAAAATTTTATCATTCTTTGAATGAATCGTGGAAAAAACATTAGAGTTCCAACCCAACACAACACCAGAACCAATTATTAGTCTATTTAAATTTTCTTATTAACATAAGCCTACTACAGTATATATTAGGTAATTTATTGACTTTTTTTAATAGGAAATTACCCCTGTACTTGCAAAAACGTTTAGATTCCACGACAATCGCGAAATGACACTAGCTTTCGCTCAAGGTCGAATTCTTTAAATAATCAGCGAAACTTTAAACCAAATTCTTATTAACCAGGCCATTCTTTGAACAAAAACGGTGCTCGTCACCCAGACAAAGTGGTGAGAAAAAACCTAAATAAGCCTTCACTGACAAACCTATTGGTAAAATCGCCTGAGTCTCCGTCGCAAGAAACATTGGCAAAGCACCGACAGTGAGACTTAAAATTTCACAACTAAATAAAAGTAAAGAGACTTTTATCATGGATACAGGAGCTGACGTCAATGCTATAAGAAGATCTCCCTTACTACCAAATGTTATTATAAATACTAATATGAAAATTTCTCTTGTTAGGATAACTTCTTTAAATAACATAACATCAGGAGCCATTACATTAAATATATTACATAAAAATAACAACTCTCACGTCTTATCACAAGAAACACCCTCTGGTGAGACAAGAATATTGGGAATATTATTTGTAGCTGAAGGAAAAGCCAGGCTTTGTTGTGATATAAAAGCCTTGATACTAAAAAACGCCTGTAAGTCCCATTACATTTATGGAAAGAGTTGCGAACAAAAAGTGACAGAGAACGTGGACTTAAATTGCTTAATATGAAAAAATATATAAGTCAATGAAATAATTTTTATAAAATTACAGATGATATTGGTAGAATAAAAAAAAACTAGAATTCTCTGACAACTTGTCAACATTTTCAGCCCACAAGAGTAACCCTCAGTCAAAATGGTGTAAACAAAATACTGGTCAGGATAAGAGTTCTTATAGAAACTCCTGTAACGCATGCTAACAGCCACTGACAAGTATACTTGCGATTGATAGAAACTACTCCTTGTATATTTATAGGCGAAGCAGCAGACACATGCGATGAAGGTCGCAGCTCACGTTAGCTATAAGTACTAAAAAGCAGCCAGTAGAAATGTTCAGTAATTTTGTTTTAAACATAACGATATTGTAAGCAACTTTGACAAATAGTAAGAAAGTATTCACATCTATTCAATATCATGGGTAATGCTGTTTCACATACATCGTATTTACAACATAATATACTGACAACTGACACTTAATCTGTTTTTATTCAATATAATAGATATTCTTCTACTTTACACAAAAAAGTAAAGCGTCAGAACAATGGATTATTGCAAGAATAAATCACTAGCAACTTCTCTAGCCCACACCATAGTCCACTGTGGATTGTTTCCAAAAAGCCAGGGCCCAACAAAGACAAAGGACATCGTCTTGTTATAGATTACAGAAAATTGAACGCTGAAACTATCCCTGACAGTTACCTATTACCTTATATTACAGAAATAATAGAGCAAATTCATTGGCCAAAACTTTTCCCAGTATTTAATCCAGCTAGCAGATTTTATCAAATTAAAGTTTCTTGAGAAGATCCCCATAAAACAGCTCTTAGTACTCGGTATGGACATTATAAGTATACAGGTGTGCTATTTAAACTATGCAATGCACCAGCTATATTTCGGAGACTCATGAATTTTGTATATTTGGGATTACAAGCCCAATAACTATTTATTTCTTTTTGTGATACAATTGTATGTGCCAAAAATTTTGAAGAACATAAAATAAAAGCAAGAAAATTACTTAATAGAAAATCAGATGTCAGTTTAAATTTACAGCAAGATAAATGCGAACGAACAACTTCTTAAATTAAGTATTTAAGAAATAAAATAGGTGATTATAAAAAAAAACCAATTTCAAGAAACTTGGAACAGTTAAAAATTTATGGATTCCGACAAATTGCACGAAAATATGTAGAGTTTTAACACTCACGGGATATAAAAGACAGTTTGGTGAAGATCATTTGAAAATTGCAAGACTTTTAACTCTATTAGTATGAAAAAGTTGAAAATTCCATTGAACTAAGACTTAGAAAGAGAGCTCTGAGAAATTAAAATCAGCTTTGTGTGAGGTCCTGGTACTTGCATGTGTCTATCTTGACAAAGAATTTATTTTAACTACCAACGCATTTTACTTTGGTCTTGGTGCTATTTTAGACATAGGAGAGCTAAGAGAAGACCATCCTGTAGCCTACATATTTTACACTTTTAGTAAATGTAAAAGAAATTACTCTACAACTGAAACAGAGTGTTTAGCAGAAATAGCCACCGTACAACCTTCTCGATACTTTTTATACGGACGATAATTGATAGTTTACAGAGACCACGAGCCTTAAATATAAATTGAATCAATAAAAGAATCCATGAGTCACCTTAATCAATGGAGAGTCTAACTTTACAGGTACAACTACACCTATAAGTACAAGCCCGGACGTTGAAATCAAAATGCTGACGCTTTATCAAGTAACTTTGCATATTCTTGTTAAATAAATACCGTAAATAATTGCATACATTTCAAAGAAAAGCGTAAAAGAGTTAGAAAAATTTTAACTTTTGGCAGTAGCAGAAGCAGTAGTTGCTCCAATAGCTCAAGCTCTGACTCAAAGGCTAGTTATTATCAAACATTACAGGCATGTATTCACAAACACTTCAGACTCTGACGACACATGAATTCTAGATACATTGGAAAAAAAAAAAACAAGCAGGTATTGATACTCCGAAGAAGTAAATCTTTACCTTTTAGCCTCTTGATTACTAAACCAGATTCACTACCAATTTCAACCACAAACAATAATGAGACACAACAAGCAGCTATTACTGAAGCCAGTGACTTAGAAAAAGTATTTAACTTATCAGCACAACCATGCAATCCATGCTTGATCACTAACACATGAAGATGCTTTGGAAAGTAGCTTTGAGAAAAATAATAAAAAGCCTTATTCTTCAACCGATAGTTTGCAAAATACAAATCTTGCTGACCCATTCTCGTACTAAGATTATTACATACTGCCAAAACTGATCAAAACTATAGGGAATAATGGACCAGATTTAACCAAAAAACCAACAAAAGTGAATAGAATGCCGCAACAGTCTTTGCCATGGGCATAGAGGCTATAAAACTTATAGAAAAATACGGAAATTGTATTACTTTGACGGTATGAGAAAAGGTATTAAAAATTTTGTACAAAAATACGAAATTTTCCAAGAACAACAACAAACACGGATGGAAAAAAAAACCTATGATAATAACTGATACTTCAGCTAAAACTTCCTTAACAATAGCCATTGATATTGTAGGACTGTTAGCAACAACGTCCAAAAATAAACGTATATTAACCACACAATGTTCACTTCGAATATACTGTATAGCAGTAGCTATACCCAACATTCAAGCTATCACAGTCCAGATGCTCTGGCGAGACCCTTCATAGCGTCGATTTGAGTGTCTAACATAGTATTCAGAGATAATTAAAAGAGTTTTTAAAATAATATTCTAACAAATTTAGCCCAAACTTTTGGTTTCAACCTCAAGACCACCTCACCTTGTTATCCCCAATCTTATAGTTCATTAGAACGTAGCCATGACATGCTTGCAAGCTTTTAAGGAACAAAATCTACAACAAAACAGGACTGAGACCAAATTTTACCTATTACTCAATATGAAGACAATACATCGCTGCATGCAGCTACTGAGTTTACATCTTATAAATTAGTATACAACAGAAAATCATGCCCACCAAAAAGCTGTTATGAGAATCAAGAAACATCCAACAATGCAGGAATTTATTATAAGTACTAAAATGAAGTTCGTCTCATCCGTACACAATGGAAAATATTTATACTTTTGGACTGTAAGACTTTCACAAACTGTAATTAATAACTAGGTCTTCAAATGCAAAGTTTGTCCAATCACTGCCGAGAACAGCCAAATACGAACCAATGTGAAGAATGAATACCTCAAACTTAAAACAATAACCTAAAAGCTTTGAACTATTACAATTTGAGATACAACGATTTTTCTTACTAACCATTAACGTCTTTGACTCACTAATAACTGAATCTCATTGTGTAAAGAAAAAGGGTGCCCCTTCTTGAGCTCGTAGGATGGATGTTTGAGAAAATTTTGTGAACAATTTAGACGAAAGATAGAAAAAAATTTGCTTCTGAATTAAACAATACTTATTTAGCGATGAAAAACGTTTTTGTTCTCGGTGCAAACCAAACCCATGTCATACGATCAAACTTAGCAACACTTTACAAAGAAATGAAACGAACAAAAATAAAAAATCTAAAACTTACACAACAGGTACGGGGACTTACCAAATATTCGATGTATTTACCAGAACAGTAAAAGATTGATACAATCTCACAATCAATGAGCATATACATGATCCGTTTCCATAAATTCTCGTATTACATACTGCAATCCTTGTAAACATTGATGAACGCAATTAAAGCTACGACCAAAGGTCATCTTTATCTGCGTCTACTTTCATCTAAACAATTAAGTCAAATAGTAAAAGAAATTTACTCATTTGGTAACAAACATTCTTTACCAATAAATGGAATACGAATCACTATTGCTTAGTTACAAATTATTATCTGTACAACAGCTTTGATAAATGACGGATAACTAGCAGTTACAATAATATTTCCTTTAATCGGAAATGACCAACATAGTTCTTGCAAAATGCATCCACTACCCATGCCACAAAAGCATACCAAAACTTACAAGGTTACATTGATATTAGGCCAAAAACAGACTCTTTATTTATAACCCAGCACCAATTAAATTATTTTCTAGCTGATATGGACTGCATCAAAGAATGGATACACTATAGTCGATTATTACTATTTAAACCACTCTATGTAACGATTAGAAAAATCCACTATGCAACTTGTGAGTTTCTTCTCTTTACGAAGCCCACAGAAGAAGCTCTAAGAAAACGTTAAATGATATTATATAGTCCTTGAAATTCCTATAAAACCAAGTAACAACACTCACAAATGGCTGTATTCTGTAAGAGATTATCTCACACTTAGACTCATTCGTAACTAGGTTTATCACCAAGAACTAATATCGATAAGGAAATTGCTATAATAAAAATCAATTCATAATCATTAAATCGTTTATTAATAGAAACACAATTTTGCACTCAGCTCGCTATGATACATAACTGAAGAAAAAAAAAACTGTTCCCTAACATTTTTTACTTTATATATATTTTTTCTTCTATTTATAAACATCATCTATTTAATTTTTTGTGTGTGTTTTTTTTTTATTTTGGTTTCTTAAACAGGTTGCATTTCCACAACAAATATTTGCTAAAGTAAAACTTAGAGGTCAAACACTTTGCAGATATTCCCACCTCTGGTAAGGAATTATTTACCACTTCAGCAAAAGTGCATAATAAGCTGAGGTTGTATATTTCGTTCTCAGAACCTTCCCCAACTGTTGCCAACTCTGATAGGTGACGACGCTGACATACACTTGGATTACTTTTGGCTGCCATCATGTCCGTTAAACGTACAAGAAGAAATAAAAATTGTATTACTACTATGACAACAATTACTACAACTGTTTGATATATTTTACAATTAGTTCTTGAATCCTCTTTATTGGGATCAACGCTTTTGTAACTACCTCTATCACATATGAACAAGCTACCATGAACCATACGCATCGTTTCTTACCTCCAATATGCATACGTGTTTCAAAACGACGGTGTACTCCAAACCTAACATCACCATATCTCGACTTTGCTGTAGATATTACCGATAAAACCTTGTCAAGCAACAATATTTTACTACCGTCAAGAGGAAAAAAAAAACAACAAAAAGAATAGTTTTTTATGACTCCAAAACGCTTGTTTGACAATAAGTTATCTTATCTTTAATCACTCACTCCTAATCAGATCAAACCATTCCACGTCTGATATACTGGCTTTAGTTGTAATTGTAGGTCAGCACCCACTACACAGAATTCTTTATTCTACATCTAATTAAAAAACCATTCTTTTTAGGGGTACTTTAACAACCTAAGCTAAAAACAATAATAAATAGGATGCACAACAATTATAACTTACAATAAATAATTTTATAAGTTTTCTGACTTAAACAGTTGGATCTCGGCGACACATGTTATAAAAGACTTTCGTAGTCCAAACCTTATTGTTAGTAATATCTATGTTTTTTAACTTTAATAAAAAAAAAAATTAAAAAAATATCAATAAAAATTTTTTAAAAATCAAAAAAAGAGCTTTCGCCATAATAAAACAAAGTTTTACAAAATTTCTTTTTCCAGCTTACTTATACTCTGCGTTAAAGTTGTACTCGAATACTATTTTATACATTTTGTAAGCAAATCATACGTACGTGCAAAGATACTAACAAAAGACATAACGTTTTGAAGATGTCTTTCCAGCCACTGACTTTTAACAATGTTTAGTTTAACACTAGTGCACTGTAAAATTATGATCAAGCCCTACGGTGAATATTGTGTCTAATAGTAGACATAGTACCCTGACACAGTAAAGCAAGTTATGCCCAAGCCACACGTATTTTGGTGTTATGATGTGATATTCCATGCCACATACTTAACATTAATTACTTTGAAACACAGAGGTTCGTTTTTAAATTATAAAAATCCAAAGCTCGGTGATCTCGAAACATCGAGCGATACACCTGCTTCTGCAATCACGTGACACATAACCTTCTTTTTTTGAAACAAGCTACCGTCACAAAACTTAAACCACGCGTGCAACCTCTAACACTTTTATAAAAGGCTTATCTTGCAACATTAATTCACAGTGATGCATCCAAGAATGTGAATAAACAACAATTTACATATTTTTTACTGCGTATATCCACAAGAAATATCAGACACAATTTTTACTGCAACTTGTGCTCAATAAAAGATCAGTGACATTAGTAGTTTTAACCATCAATAACTGCATAATTGTTGCACCATGACTTTGCTTGTGTCAATTAAAAGTAACTAGGTCAAGCACTAATTGGTCATGTAAATCCTTAACCTGACGCGTCCTCCTTCATTTCAAGAGCGTAAGAACTCCTCGTACATAACAATATTCGCCTTTTCTCTTTGATCAGGTGCTTCAAGGCAACTATAAAGGTGTAAACGTAGGTAGTTGCTTTCTAATAAAGCTCTATGAAAATGCTCACAGCGTATGTCGCACAGTTCTTTGATTTAATCTTAACATATGTACTATGAGAGAAAACTAAAGCTACTGCATGTAATTATAATTAACATCTATAGAAAGATATTTCTATAATAAGATTTTCTTTCTTTTCTTATTTAAGGAATTTTGGGCCCACAGGGGCTTGACCAAAATAAGTATTACAATATTTTTCCGACCCCATTATAGTAATAAAGCCATGTCTAAAGCTATTAACATCGCTGCAAAAAGCTCTGTCTTTCTCTTCAGGCGCAAGCACCCAAAGGCCTGATGGCTCTGTTTTGTTTGGCCTCCGTCAGTTGTACTGGGCCAGTAGCTCCTCCCCTCTAAGCAGCGTACCATTAACACTACCTCCACATTTACAGCGGCCATTATAAGTGTATACGTATAGCTCAACTCCAAATATATAACGTATTGGTCTCTTCTCCTTTCCTGCACCCTGCACTACTGTACCGATTTGACTGACTATCAAAGTGGCTGCTTCGTTTATTGTCCAAAAACAAAAAAAAAACTATTTAATTCTGAAAGTTGTACTTCTATAGGCGCGTGCCCTACGAAGTAAATCAACGATTTTAGATTAGTGACCTTCGGAAAAAGTGTAACAGAAGTGGATTTTGCCTAATTCTTACCCATTTAGAGCATATTTATAATAACAACACACTTATAGTAACAAAGTGCAAAAATAAAAGACTTTTTTTTTTACATGGATAAAAAGTTTTTGAGATTAACAAGTTCTTTATTTTAAGTTCTTTTTTTTTTATAGTTACTTTTTTTTTACATGGATTAAAAGTTTTTGAGATTAATAACTATTATGTCACTTTAAAAATAACCGATAGAGAACATAGATATAACGTTAGTTACTGAGCAGCTATTTTATAAATTGTAGAATAATTATTAGTTTTTGTTAACTTACTTATAAAGTGATGCTCAAAAGTGTTATTACAAACTTAGTTGTTGGCTTGCAAAAATAATTATTCTGTTGTGTTGACATAGTCACAGGTTATGTTTTAATTTTTTTTTATTTTGTAGAGATTTTTAAACATAAAAAAAATTTATTGCTGTACTTGAATCTAATATATACAAAAGTTACTAATTAACTTAGTTGATTCAGTCTAAATAATGTGTTCTTTTGTTATAACGTTCTTAATATTAACATAACAGTGCTTTATATTTTATCTTATACATTATAACTGCATGTCGCCAACGTCTACAAAGGAGCAAATGGAAATTTTTTTCTCCTTAGTTCTCAAGTCAACGTAATCTTAGTATCAAATTATATTAAAAAATCGTTTTTAAAGTTTATAATCGTCAAAATTAAAATTTCAACAAAAATCTATTTTTTTCTTCTGTTTTTTCCTCATGGTAAACGTAAAAAGTTAACATTTAGCTTACAAGGTTGCAACATTAACTAATTATGTATGTCATAAGCTGATGTCGTAATAATATATAAAAATAAAGCCTAACTATTTTTCAAACATCAAAAAATACTTTAATGCGTAGTCCATAATAATGATCTTAATCTTATATGCATAAGTATAATTACAAATTAGTTTTGACTAGTAGTTCAATAGTTTTAATTACTTTTTTTTAGGATTAAAGAGCCTTGATTCCTTGGGACTTGCTCATAATCATCTTCATGAAGTTCCAGCTCGAGCTTTTTCTTACCTGACACTTCTGAATTCATTAGAACTTGAAGGAAATCAAATATCTCACGTCGATTCAGATGCATTCATTGGCTTGGAAGGTAAAATAGTTTTCTAACTACTTAGCACAATTTTTTTTCTTACTTGTAGTTTTAAGGTTGTTAAAGATATGTGATAGGTAGTAAACTTGATGAAACTTACGCCTCCAATGAATATTGAAGAGCTCTTGATGGATCCTTCACTGCTTAATAAGCCATAGGATCAGCTGATGTTTAACCATGCTACTTAATATGCTTATAATTCAGCAAGACTTTTATTATTTAAATACCACTTGATCTGTTTATGAATCATAAAGACCTTTATAATCCGAATAAAAATATATTACCTAAACAATAATTGTTGACTTTGATCTTGTAATATGTATTGTAACATTGTATTACACTGTTTTTGTCAACTCAACAACCATTGATTCAATTATTTAGGGATGAATATTGAGATTTTATTCAGATTAACAACATAACTAACACCAATTACTTAATAAATAACCTTATAACTGAATAATCGGACCAGTAAATATAGTGGACTTTTGCATAGTAGCGGAGCACTGTATGCCTTGTTTGTAAAATTTAGAAATATGTTCTTAAACAAGGAAAGCCAGTGCGATCGCTGTTTATAGAATCGACGCGTAAGTCATTTTCGTTAAAGTGCACAAAAATTAAAGTCGTTGCTTTACAGAAGTATTAATTTGTCTTCTTTATTGTTCAAACAACTGAATAAGAAATGCAAAAATATTTTGTACAGCTACATTACAGAGTCAACTTAAAAATAAACATTACTTGAAGTGTAAATGCTTTGTGGTAGAAGACGTGCTGGAATATTTTAAAACTTGTAGTTTTTTCAGCTAACGCCTTGTTTGGCTGTATTTCAAACGTATCTTTTTTTACACATCTTTTTCGATGGTTGCTTTTTATTTGTTTTAAGGCTTATTTATCTTTTAGATGAATTTTTCTTCCATTATTAATAACATTATTCTAGGGCTTTTACTGTTTTATATAATTTAAAGCAAAAGTTAAGTATGAATCTCAACTTATTGTTTCTTCTTCTTACTGATTAATATTGAGTTTTCTAACCTGTTCTCTATTATTACGTAATTTTTTCTTTTTTATTTTTTTTTATCTTGTACATTGACCACATTATTTTGGTGTCTGGTAGTGCTGCTGCTGCTCTTGATGCTATTGCTTTTGTTAAAATATATTCAAACAATATTTACGTTATAGACAACAGTTTAACTGTCACTTGATATCAACATGCTTATACTTGTTAAACTATTTATATGAGCTAGAATATAATAGTGGCAATTAATATGCTCAAGCAAACATTTTGTACATAAATAAAGGCTACTAACCTAGCGAAAATAAAATACATAATGTATTACTTTAACTTAACGTCCAGTAGGGCTATGACTTAATCTTTATTACGATGTAATTTTTAGTTAAAGAAAAATAATAATAAGTTAGAAGTCTTTACAGTATATAATGATGCTAAAATTGGCAGCATCTTTGAAGTAAACGTGAAATATCTCAAAAAAATTCTAGTTGCTAACAACGATTTACTTTTTTGTGCTAGATGTATAGTCATATTTAAAAAAATAAGAACAACACTGTGTTGTAGTATGAAAACCAATATTTATTCCTCTATTTAGCCTTTCATTAAGCTGTAAGTCATAATCTTTGCGAAAAAAAAAATCTCTAGTATAACAATAACATCAGAGTCTACAACTTAAAAAAGTTTTGGGTTACAATTATACAAAATGTAAAAATGCGAAAAATAAATTTAATTAAATGTTTCTTAAGTTATTTAATGATTAACTTTACCAATTCGTAATTCGAAAAAATGAAGAATAAGCAGAAATGAGTCGATGTAGGGCTTTTAAATCATTATGGAACTTAATATGGCCCTTAGGTGTATTAACAGGTGTAAATTAGGTGTATTAAACGAATTAAGCTAGTAAGCCCGTCCTAGATTTAATATATGCAATAATAATAATAAACAACTGACACGATGAAATTCATACAGGAAAATTAATATTCGTCATACTTAGCGTTTGTGACTTATTTTAAGCAGTATTATACAATTTTCACTAAGATTTTATAAGAAGTTATATTAGAGATTAGTTTTTTACACTGATACAAATAGTCTCATGTATGAAATGACAAATATTATTTTTGAATTATTGTGAAAAATATTTTAGAATTTCACATATCTGTTAATGCAAGAGATAACGATTTAATATACCATAAAGGAATAAGAGAATTGTAGCCCTAATAAAAGACGAATACTACATGATGATAATTTAGAAATTTCTCAGGCTTCACAGCAAGATATATGGTATATGTATGGATGCTTAAAAACTGGTTAAAAAGTAAAAAGAATAAAGAATCCTGTGGTCAACGCTAATGTATATTTTAAGCATTAGGTAAGATGTTCGCCAAAGAATAGAAGCATAATTAAAAAATACAGAAATATTAGATCATGAATATAACTTTATAAAATATTGATTTAAAAAAATTAGAGTTGTACTTCGTACACAAGACATAGATCGAACCCCAGCAATCTCAGAAAAACTTAAGTTTCTTGTTCTAGAGTTCTAGAAATAAGCTAATACATTGTTAAGATAATACATTATTAGATCAAATGCTGCCACATGGGTTATAAGTAATAGTAAATCTTCCTGTTTACCAGTCAAGCATAATTTTTCTATCTAATGTATTGCTTGCCTTGCTAATGCAAACTTTTTTACCTACTTTGGATTTTGGTATTAATTTGCTGCTACCTTGACGCACTATTTTCTAACTTTTCAATACTTGAACTTTATTTCCCAAATTTATATTTTCTGGTTACCTACCAATCATTTAATATTTTCTCATAGTTTGTAATCTAATATATGACTTCAAAAGATGCTACCATTCATAATTATCCTGTAAGTTACTATTTTCTTTTAACTAAGTGTTTTGAAGTACAATTAAACCACATACATTTATTATCTTTGAGATTGCTACAAGTGAAAATCAAAAATGAAAGGTACGAACGACTTTTAAGGACCCTGCACTTTAGCTAATGGAGTGACTTTCAATACACGTACACATTTTGAAATGTAACTTTATTGAAATCTACGGTTAAAGCTAAGAAGCTATTAGTTTTACAACAAGTATATAGACCACATTATAGCGTAACTATTGTTGGCGAGTAGTTCACCACCGTCTAAACGCTTTTCCTATTTTACAATAACATTGAAATACAGAACATGTTATTTTGTAGCTTTCTCTTTGAACTTTATGTCTGCACTGAGTGAGAAAGTAAAAAATAAGCTAATACCTCAATTGCAAAGTTTAACGCTTTTTTACTTTGTATTTCTTATTTTAATAAAGTTTATTTGCTATAAGTCAACATAAAGTTATCCGTTATTGTTTTTGTAAACTGCTTTTTTTTTGGTTTATCTTTATTCACAAGACTATGTTCTGCCTTACAAAACATCATGATTAGCTTCCAGAGGTTTAATCATCATGACTAAGCGTTTAAACAAATTAAAGTTCAGTTATTGAAGCTGCCTGACAGGACCTGGATACTAACAGCAAAAGTGCTTAAGGAGTCATTGAGTCATTAGTAGTGCTTGAAAATGAGTTTGTAGTGCAGTTATAAAAATGGGTAGTAAAAAGTATACTCAAATTTTATGCGTCTTACATTTTCTTATAAGCAAACTTTGATCTTTACCTTTTATTCTCTTGCTTGCTGGTTTAAGTTAAGCGATGATATAGAGAATGGAATATCCTAATTTACGTAGAGCATTAATTTCACTTAATACGCGAAAAATTGACAAACAGAAAGCCAGAGATATAATCAACTTTAAAAAGCTGTTGCCTTAGAAAAATAGTTTATTTAGAATTAAATAAAACTTGATTAGGAGTATTTTAACATCCCTACGCAGAAAAATGTTAAAAAGAAAATAGTAATAAAAAAAGGACTCAAAGAAGCAAAACTACTTGATTAAGCTTTGACGAATATAGTTTCGATAAAATATGCTAAATACTAAAAAAGTTTTCAATTTTCATTAGTATTCATGAGAAACAACTTTGCTGCTGATGGTGCATGACTTCGTAAAACGTCTGTAGCCACTACTAATGATATAAAAATATCTAGAAGTTACTGGGTGGCGTATTAGAAGTGAGCTTTTCATAACGTACATTTTAATGGTTCCACAGATCTGCAACTTTTTTAAAAGTTTTTAGGTTAATGCTCTTATTCAAAGTCAAGAGTTTAGCAGTCATCCTTAGCAGTATGGGAAAAAAGTAATTCTTACAACTGTGGATATTTGTCCTTGAAATTTTTCTTAAAAGAAACATAACTTTCTAATACAGTGTAAAAGAATTTAATTACACTTGGATGGGCATGAAAGAAGCATTGATACTTAGACTTCCTAGTACGTCTTCTGTTCTGAAAATGTTGTGTTCTTAGACATTTAAATAACTACTAGAACATACCTACGTTCTAGGCTTAGTATAACTTTTGACATTTAATTTAATTTAATTTATTATAAAAACATAGTTATTGTTATGTAGACAATGAACTAGTCGTATGAGCAATTGGTACGTTTAATGAGCAAAACAATAACACTTTTTAAAAGAGTTATTAAGGGCAATTATACTACTAATTTTTAATATAAAAACCTAAAATGTCATCTTATAGATTTTACTAAACGAGTTTTAAAACATAGTAATACACTGAAAAATATCAACAACCGTATTGGTGGTACAAAACTGCCAAAACAGCAGTGCTCGCCACAGTTAGTCTTGTACCTTAACATCCTGCGGCTATCACAGGAGAGTCTAGATACTTTTGCAGTACGTGCAGAGCTAGTCCCTCAATCAAGTACTAGCAACGAAGTCACTGCACTAAATTTCGCAGTTCCGTGCTTACAGCTAACACAAAAATACATAGGCGAAAATGACCCATGGACTGCCATGACAAATAATTACTGTGCACTTAGTGGTTAAAGAAAATAAGAA
Organism: Copidosoma floridanum; assembly: GCF_036245765.1. Classification (NCBI taxonomy): domain Eukaryota; kingdom Metazoa; phylum Arthropoda; class Insecta; order Hymenoptera; family Encyrtidae; genus Copidosoma; species Copidosoma floridanum. The sequence continues at coordinate 13,883,543 of NW_028321897.1, read as the reverse complement.
AAACAGACTCAAAAGTTAGTGTGCTATGAAATTGTGACACGGTCAAACACAAATAACGTTTAATCAAGAATCATACGTTACATTATGACAATCATAACTGTTAAACTCAAAGAATCTCAAATCTAATGGAGAATCTAAATTTTACCCACAAAACTTTGTAGTTATTTATTTTAGTCTATATATATATGTATATATATATATATATATATATAAATATACACATTGTATACTATAGACTAACTTTACGAATAAAATTTACACGCAAAAAGCATTGCGTTGCATGGGCAGAGCATTTGGACTGCGTATAGTTAAGGAGTGAGTACAGCTATTTCAGTAATAGTACCAACTTGACGAGTTAGCTATATATGCACAACGAGAACTTCTGTGATCACTGTAATACAGCTTCTTGACCTGAAAGCAAAAAGAGGTGCCGATGCAGTGCTGCCAAACCTCGATTACGTTCGTCCACTTTGTCCCTCTTACCTCTTGGGTTTCTGTTCCTGAAAAAGGGGGATTGGTGCGGAAGTTCTCTCGTTATACGGGGAGAACTGTTGAATTAACGCAGAAACAAATGCCTTTCACTTATTCTTCATTTAATCTCTAATACACAGTATATTTGTTTATCATACACGACACAACGCTTTACTTCGTCCTCTGGATTGTGCTGCAGCGACATCGCCTCATACCCTTTGAGCTGCAAGCTCATACACTACATTCCGTTGGTCCTGAGCACACACTACTGCATAGCACACGGTCGCACTTCGTCTCCAATCTCACACACTACTAAAATATCTCTCTCCTTCCCACACGTTCACTCTCTGTCTCTCTCGCTCTTTCTCACCCTACCTACTACTCTTGGACAATTTCCGGTGTCCTGCCAGCGCTAGCAAGCCCTCGCACGAAGCATGAAAATAAGAAAAAAAGAAAGGAAACACTCTACCTAACGCTGTCTCGCAGTCGCTTCTGTTGTCAGCGTCCCGCTGAGGCTCCCATAGCCTGGAGGTCCTTGGCTTATGGTCATCGTCTCTCTCTCTCTTTCTCTCTCTCTCTCTATCTCTCTGTGGTCCTTAACCCCTGCCAGTCTCTCATCCAGGCCCTCCTCTCGATGATGATTTGGTGGTAGGACACAGCAACTTCTAGTCTTTCGTCATACTTCTCTCTCTTCTTCCAACACTACGCAACTTCTCGACAACTCTTTCTCTCTCTCTCTACTCTCACCTCAAATCCGCAAAACTGCCGAAAGCTCTTGCTGCTCGCACTTAAGCGTACAGATCGAGGCTCTACTCCAGACTGACTCACGATCTCTTCTTGTATATTATCAATTTTTGTATATACGCTGCATCTTAGCGAGAGCATTTTGGAACATGAAGGCCATTTTTCCTAGGCTCAAACACCTCTGGCGGCTCGAAAGCCAATTTAACCATCATGCTCTAACTGACGCCGTCCTTCAGAAAGCAATAAAAAGAAGGAGGTGTACTTACATTGGCCTTCCCAGAATGGTAGTCCTGTGGTTGTATGGTGACGTCTCCTTGGTGGCATCCATCTAGTCCTTGGACAGCACCCAATCCTTGGATTGCTCCTGTCGTAGTCTTCAGCTGCTCATTTTGTTCTTCCATTTGTTCTGAGTTTCTGGTAGCTCCCTAGTAGTCTAGCATCTGTGAAGGCTATCTCTGTTTTTAACTGATCCATCTTCCCTTTTAGTACCTTGCAGTTCCTACATGTTTTGTAAGTGCATCCAGGGGTGTCGCAATTTTGTCAACTTTTAAGGGGCGTAGTCATCTTCAGACAATGATGTGTTTAATAACCCCTTTCTCCACATGCAAATTATCTAATCTGATAACAATAGATAGTTTGGTGTCCTACCCTTAGATGCATTCATCGCTGGCTAGGTGAGTGGTACTGCCACTGGGCTTGTAGTTTGTCTTCACGCCAGCTTATTAGTCCAGTCCTGATTAGTCGTTTTTTAAATAAGTCTGAGTGTCTGTCATTGAGTTTACACGTGGAGTTGTGTCCTTATTGCAGCCAGTTGAGTGTGTGCGTTCTCATCGCTTGGAGTGAGTAGTAACATGGCCGTGAGCGGGTCCAGATCAGAACTGACCTGTCCATTGTGCCAGGAATTGTTTTTTTGAACGTTGCTTGTTAGAGAAGCTTGATTCAGACTCTTGAATCATTCTGGCAACTCAGTCACTTTAGAGATTCTCGTCTTTGGAATGGGGTTCTAGTACATGGTACCTGGAACGTGCATGGTTTCTGGCCCTGGCGGAGGGTAATACCGTCCATGCAAGTCTTTGTGATTCTCCTTACACTGTCCACAGCTCTCTATGTCCTTAAAATTGCCGATAACCCTGTCTGCCATGGCCTTTTGATACTCCAGTTGGAGATTTTGGTTAGCCCTATTGGCTAATGTCCTTTCTGACAGGGGGAATCTTAATTTTGAGGCAATGTACCAGAAATTAGTGAGAAATACTCAGATTTTCTTAGCCTTGCGTCAAAACCGGGAATATAAGTCCTGGAGTAAGTCCTAATCCTGGTACTCCTTATCAAACTGTCTCTTTGAAGATTCGCAAAACACGGTCCAGTTCACGAAGTCAGGTTAAGTGGTCCTAAACCAGCGCACAGCTCGTTTAAGCAGGACGCTCAGTAAGGCTCCGCAAAGAGCTTGGTCACTTATGCCCAATTAGTCTTACAGACCTCTAGGTGGTCCAAGAAGTCATCAGAGTTCTCTGCGCGCTCTTTTCCTGTGTAGCGCAGTCCTTAATTTTGCAGAGCCTTGATGACCTGGGATTGGGTAGCCTCCTCTCTAGAGTTGTCCTGCAGCCTGTAGTCTTCATGGATGCGAGCATGTAGTGGCGGTCCTTGTCCGTCAGTGCAATGGTTGGCTGAATTCCTTGAAAAGACGCTGACATATCTGGGATCCTAGTGTTGAGATTGCCGTTGGAGAACCAACTTTGGCGTCCTTCGTCCTGGGCTAACCCAAAGGGCTCGCGGTGCCAATCCTTCGCAGCCTCTTTGTCCATAGGATCGTCTACCCACTGGTTTAGGTTAGAAGTCCAACTTGTCTGATAAACTCTTGAACGATTTACTTGCGGTGATTTTACCTAGCTCGACTCGTTGCTTATCTCGTAGGAATCTTAATTCTGTGGTTTGCAACGGCTTAGAGGCATATCGTTTCCCGAAAACAGTCTTCCCTCATTTTACAGGTCCTCCCACATAACTTTGGGTGTAACTGGTGCAGGAGAGTTGTATCTTGGTAAGGAGGTCCTGATACTTTCCCTCCAATTCTCAGCCGTCTGTAATTCGTCCACGTCCGACTCACCGCATCCATACTTTAAAGCTGGCTCCGTTGAGCTGGACCACTTCTTCTGACTTCTCCTGCTTCTCAATAGCCACCAAGCAGCGTGGTGCTGGAATGGGTGAACTTGACTTTTTTTTATAATCCTGGAATTCACTCGCTCCAGCAGAAGCGTTAGGATTTCTTTCAGATAGTGGTGGTGGGTTTGCCAAGAATGCAGTGCCCACTGCATGTAGAAAGCTCTGCGCTTTGAACGGGGGACCCGTCAGTCCAGGGATTATTAAATCCTGCGAAACAGTGCTATAATACTGCATAAAATACATGGAATAATATTCCATGTGGGGAGGTACCACAAGCCTATCAACTATTACTTAAGGCAAAGAAGACTACTAATTAAATAAGCTGATAGCCCATCCTTCTTGAGAGGGAGTTATCACTGGCCTTATTATGGTCCACGTAGTCGTGGTCGAGTTAGCAGTCGCACAAGAGGCATCAGCTACTACTGGAGGGTTTTCTCCAGCAATGCCAGTTCAGTCAAGCGGTGCTCCCATACCTGCCAATCTTAGCCCTTGTATTGACATCTAGCGCCTAACGATGTCTTCTTAGTCTAACCTTCACCGAAGTACAGAGACTCAGTAGACCAGCTAATAAAGCACGGTCACACGGCTCACGTATGTCCGGGTACAGAGACTCAGGGATCCGTGACTTCTCAGCGAGATCGGCCAGGCTTACGTATGTCCTATATACTTCCCAGTAGTCCAGGGGATGTGACAGCACTTGAAGGTATACTAACGCACTACAGGATGAAAGATCCTCATCAATTTCTTGCAAGCTACTCGATCGACTGCGACTCTAGTGCGTTCTCGGCTCACAGTCCTTGGTGTGCAACTCTCAGTACTAGTTTACTTGCTCACTTAATACAACAAAAGTCTAAGAAAAAGGAAATATTCTATGGTCCATCAAACTGACTTGTCCTCTACCTAACCAGTACAAGTACCTCGTCACTCACACAAGTCCTACACGTAACATTACCTACCATTTACACTTACACAAACACTCTACACTTTTTCAGAAATTAGTAGGTCTTGCGCATCTCCCCACAAGGGATGCCATTTTGTAACACTGTTTCTTGACCTAAAAGCAAAAAGAGATGCCGGAGCAGCGCTGCCAAACCTCGATCACGTTCGTCACCTTTGTCCCTTTTACCTCTCGGGTTTCTGTTCCTAAAAAAAGGAGATTGGCGTGGGAGTTTTTCAGAACTATTAAATTAAAGCACAAACAAATACCTTTCACTTATTCTTTATTTAACCACTAATACATAGTATCTTTCTTTACCATACACGACACAACATTTTGACAGCTCTTTCTCTCTTTCTACTCTCACCTCTAACCTGCAAAACCGCCGAAAGCTCTTGCTGCTCGCACTTAAGCGTACAACTGGAGGCTCTACTCCAGAGTGATTCACGATTTCTCGCTCAAGCAATGGCCACCACCGGTGCTGCTGCCACGTATCTTCTCTCGCAATTACTTTCAACATAGCAGTTGCTGCTTGTCACGGTAGTTGCCTTCACATTCTCCTTGTCCTTTTTCGCTGGCGCTGCTGTGTCTCAGCATCTCAGCTGGATCTCCCTTAACGTTTTCTTCTTCTCCTCTCAGCGTATATACAGCTCCAAAAAAAACATACTAATTTGGGGAAGCTTTGATTTTCTGCTTTTTGTATATACGTTGCATCATTAAGAGCATTTTGGAACATGGAGGCCATTTTGCCTCGTTACATCACTGTGGCTAACAATGCCATTTCGTGTCCTTCCACTTGTGGTGCTAAAAAAAAAGACAAAAGATGTCACGGGGCTTATAAGATTTTAAATTCTGCAATACCTTAATATGTTATTATTAAAGTTTCTCTACAGATTACTGATCAACCAATTACTTGACGTATCACATATCATACACAATAATGTCAAAAGGATAAAGACAGCAATTTATTCAATTTTCGAGAGAACGTTGTTACTGTTACGTTGTCTATGAATTATCAGTAGAGTGTGAATTATCGAGAATTTCAAAAAACGTTAAAGTAGCTTAAGCTTCACTGCAGCACTTAGTTAAGAACGATCTGTCAAACCATTGAGATGTTGAAATAAATAGTGCAGATATTAAAAACTAACTCAAACTTTCATCAGGAAGATACATAATTACCATGTTGTTACAACGATTACTTTCGTATTTTAATTTGACGTCTTGTATAATTCCTTAGTTTTTTAAGCGTTCACAAAGGATAAGTCATATAAGATAGAAATACAGCAGTACAGAATAAAGCATTCGTAAAAAATGCTATAAGCCACCTATAAGAAAAAACAAGATACAAAATCAGTGCTGTGAAAGTTAACGAGGACGATAATGTTGGCATAACAACTCATATGAAAAATTGGGTATCGTAATTTCTGAATTGGAAACCACTAACTTACAATGCAAATTAGCTTGGTAACGAATAAGAAAAAAAGATATAACTTTGAATGGCAGTGTTAATGTCACAATTTTGTTCATAATGGTTCCAGATTTTGCTAAAGTTTATCATTAGATAAATGGATTGTTTGAAAACGGTCGATCTTCCAGAGAAAAATAGTACTTGCATCACTTGTTGTTAGTAATGATGTACATATAATTAACAACGTTTCATCAACATCTGTCAGCTCTATAAGGTCAAACTAAAATATTTCAGTATATTATTATACATGCATATTTTTAACTCTGTATTAAATATTAACGTACAAACATTTAATCTTACGATGGCTGGAAAAAACATTGTGTAGTAGACTAGATACGTTAATTACAAGATATATATAAATAGAAAGGTACAATGTAAAACACATCAATACAACAAACATTGCACACTGGTTGACATTATCAATACAGTCAATGAATACGATGAATACAGATGTAATTATAAATAAAATAAGACTATTAAAATTACTAAACGTGGGAGTGAAGCTCTTTAGTTAGGTAAATGTATATATTGGATTATAGTACATATTTAACAGAACAACCGAAGATCACACACATACTAATGACGAGATAATGCATAACAACGAAAGCAAAATTATAAATTGATAGCAGTAACACTTTAATTCATGTGCATTCATAAAAGTGCTTACTACTTTACGATAAAATTTTTTCGTATATATGACCAAGATTCTTGAAACAACATACTTGTTTATACTATTGATGTTCTTATTATTATAAACTATTTCAGAAATAAGTACTTTTTGTAAAAAAAAAGTTAAGTTAAAAAAAAATCCTAACTTCATCTTTATATTGCTAATTATAACAAAAAAAAACTTTTGATTTACTACAGGACCGTGCAACTTATAAGCACAAAAAAAATCCACATTAATTGTTACAAAAGATTTCTCAAATAAATATTCAATATTAAAAGATTTTATATTCAAAAAAGAATATTTAAAGAGCTAGATAAGAAATGATTAACTATAAAAAAATACAGTAATTTTAGCCTTTTTCTGACTAATCTTTTAAAAGCTAAGATGTACGGTCGCCAAAAGTACTGTTTATTCCATTAAGACCTTTAATCTCACTTGTCATCAGCCCAGAATATATTATACCAAAACGAGTAAATAACAACCACAATAGAGAAGTAAAACCTTCTATTGAAAAAACATCTAACAGTATAAAACTTAATAATGAAATTAGAAATCTTTATGTTCCGAGCAACTAATGTCTTGTGTTATTTAATGTTGAATCATTATTCCCTAATGTTTTTTCTAATTTTGTCACATAGAGTCTTTAAAAACGAGTTACTGAGATCATTAAAAAATAAAAGTTACTTCTCAATACTATAGTCAATATAACCAAATTTTTTTTTGACAAAGAATTTTTCAATTAAAAAAATATGTTTTATCAATAGATTAACAGGACGCCCATGGGCGCAACCATTTTCCCTCTTTTTGCTGATTTGTTGATGACTGATGTAAAGACCCACAACTTAAATGATTAAGAAAACAGTTTAGTTGCCGTTTTCTATTTAATTATAGATTTGTTAATGATACAATCTTACGTGTACGATCTGAATTTCTCCAAACAATCTTTAATATTTCTAGTAGCTTTCATCAAAATCTGAAATTTTTCCGTTGAATACAAACAAAATTCACTAATTTCTTGAATACCCTAAGTTAAACAGACAGTACCTACACAATCTACACTAATTAAAAACCTATGCTATCAGGCAAATTTTTACTATTTCAAACAACTTATTTTATGTCTTTAAGAAAAAATAATAGATTTTATACTTTTTAAAAAAATTTTACTCACACATTATAAATTTTGCAATAAAATTTTAACTAAAGAAATATTCCTTCAAGACCAAATAATTTATAAAATGGAACTCAATGACCTGATAAATAATTAATGATGATACAAATTAAGAACCAATACTTAAAACAGCCGAAACAGTAAAAGCCCATCTTATAATAAAACTTCTCATTCTTTCTTATTTTCTTATATTTCCCTTTTTAACAATTTTTTTTTTAATGAACCTAAAAAAGTCTAGGCAAAAACTAATTGTTACCTTATACCTAAAATTGAAAATACACTTAGCCAGTTAGTTTGTCGAAGTCAGAATAAGACTAATACGTAAGATTAAGTTAATACTTGTACTGTGCACATACGGGTATTAATACTTCCTTTCATTAAGGACAACAGAAATCTTATAGTTGTTAGAAATAATTAACGAAAAATACTCATTGGCAAAACAGTTCATATGTACGAAAACAGTAACAGTGACAACAAACAAACAAACAGTTTAAATAACCTTAGTTGTATACACAAAAACGTTGGATCTAATATTAATTACCACTCTGAAAACCACATATTAACTTGAATTTTTTGAGTTTCCATAAAAAATTTGACTCTTAATATCATGTATTACGTAGTCGTTAGTGTGTGTACGATTTGCCATTGCTCTCCTTAATATATACTATAATCAAACGTATACATATACTTAACCAAAGAGCTCCACTTCCAGGCTTAAAAGTACTTACAGTTTCATTAAAGCCATAGTTACATATGTATGTATGATACAAATTGAGTTGTTTGAGGCAAACAAATTAAACTAGTATCATTGAATTATCCAAAATTAGTTTTTAACCTCATACACGAGCTCATGTGCACAATAATAATACATTATTAAACTTATGTTCTACAAACTGCAGTCTATGCTGGAAACCTAATGCAGTATGCTGTGGGTACTATTTTAAGGTTGTAGTATAAATGATTAAATGTATTATGTTCTTTAAAATAGTCTCCGACAAATTAATATCTGTGACTTATTTAGGTAAAATATATTTTAGACTGATTATAAGTGAGATTAAAAGTCTCAATGGAATAAGCAGCTAAGGTACTTTTGGCAGACTGTATATTTCAGCTTGTGAATAATAAGTCTAAGAAAGGCTTACATTGCTGTTTTTTTTTTTAGTAAATTATTTCTCATCTTGATCCTTAAATATTTTTCTTTGAATAAAAGATCGTTGAATATTGAATATTTATTTAATTTATCTGTTAGTAACAATTAATGTTGATTTTTGATGGAACGAAAGTGATTTACCTGAAATCTCTTCCTCTCAAGTTTCCCCCTTACCCCGTCCCCCTCACCCACTGTTCTCTACACACTTCCCCTCTCCCCACTATTTATAAATATATACATTCATATATATCCATCTATTTCTGCCAACCGTGTCGTGTTACTCTTCTGCACACCTTTACCCACCATTCCCCCTCACACTCCCAAGCAATTAATTTTCAAACAAATTGTAATTTTACTTTCCCACAATTATTTTTCTTTCACTTTGAATTTTTTTCTTTTACAATTCTGAAAAAAAAAAAAAAAACACTTTTCAATAAAGAAATTTGAACCCTTGACCTTCTGCATATGAGTTTAGTACCTCACCCCCTCTGCTACGAGCACTGCTAACTATAAAAAGTGAGGCATTGTTATCATTTAGAAAACAAATACATAACTTATCGTGAATTAGATGTATTATCAGTGAATACATATAAGAATAGAATTTTACAGTTTCAAACCACACGATGAGTACAAGAAACTGATTTTTTAAAGTCAGCAGCGCTCGTAGCAGAAGGGGTAAGGTACTGGACTCATTTGCAGAAGGTCAAGGGTTTAAATCTCTTTATTGGAAAGTGTTTTTTTTTTTTTTTTTTTTTTTAGAATTGTAAAAGAAAAAAATTCAAAGTGAGAGAAAAATTAGTGTGGAAAAGTAAAATAACAGTTTATTAAAAAATTAATTGCTTGGGAGTGTGAGGGAAAATGGTGGGTAAAGGTGTGCAAAAGAGTAACACGACATGGTTGGCAGAGATAGATAGATATATACATATACATATAAATATATATATATACATATATGTATTGGGGAGAGGGGAAGTGTGTAGAGAACAGTTGGTGAGGGGGACGGGGTAGGGAAGGAAAATTAAGAGGAAGAGACTTCAGGTAAACCACTTTCGTTTTTTTTATCTTAATGTTTGATAACACTGAAAGAACTAAACATATTTCGTTAGAAGTCAGAACTATACGCAAAAAAGTAGAAATAACCAAAATCTTTTGCCTAAGTAATAATGATATATTTTTTTCAATATAAGGTAGAAGTTTTCTTACAGTAGCAATTACTAAAATCTTATTACAACAAAAGAATTCATGATTTACTACAGGACTACCGAACTTATAAGAAAAATGGAATTCCACTGAAATCGTTACAAGAGGATGTCCACGCCATAAGTCCAACTCACTTATCTAAGCTCGTATGCAAGTACTTTAAAAAAAAAAATTAATCTTAAACATCAAGAATATGTAACAGTTTACAGTTAATTAATAATATTGGGAATCTTTATATTCCAAGCAATCACTGTCTTACGTAAAAGGCTACCAAGATTGAATAAGAAAAAAAAAAAAAATTACCTCTTAAATTTATAATTTATGTTACTAGATTCTTATTTAACAATACTTTTTTATTTTAATTTATACTTTTTACCAACAAATCAACAGGACGACCATGGGTACGCTCATTTCTTCTCTCTTTGGCAATTTGGTCTTGACTGTTTTAAAGACCCACATGTTAATATTCTCAAAATAAATTTCAACTGATCTTCATTATTCTGTTGTGAATATGTAAATGATACGATCGTGTGTGTACAATCTAAGTTACTCCAACCAATCTTCAACGTTTTTAGATTTTTAGAAGCTTTCATAACAAACTCCAATCAACTTATCACATGGAAAGAACATATCCAATAACTCCTTAATCATCATAAGTATAGTAGACAGTATTAGTCTAATCTCCACTTTTTAAAAACTTAGGCTACAAGGCGAATTTCTAAGACTTCAATCAGCTCATTCAATCTCTGTGAAGAAAAATATATTTAAAACAAATTTTTTGAATTTCAATCAGCTCATTCGATTTCTTTAGCGAGAGACATGATTTTTAATTTTTTTTGTCAGACAATTTTACTTTTATATCAACAATTTAACATTAGTGCTCCACAAAAATTTAGGTGCCTACTTAGTTGTTATAATTATCCAAAAAGTTGAATGATGGAATAATTTTAGTGTTATTGCGACTGTAAATCATAAATGTAGAAAAAAATTAAGATTTTTTAACTTTTAAGCTTAATATACATTGATCTTCACAACATAACATGTACATGTTGTGGAAATAGAAAAGAGACATACGGATTTTATAAATAAAAGTAAACCATCAATAAAGGAGAATAATAATCTCGTTGAATTTAATTTTTTGTGTTACTATCATAAAATAATAAACAGCACAATAACTCTAAAGAAAATTGTTTATTTAGTTTTGCAAATACTTCAACAAATTTTATCAATTGTCACATCGTTCTTTCTCTTTCATTTGTACCGAACCTTCTTTTAGGTACCGATTACCTTTGATGTAGACACATCTGCTTGCTAAATAGTTTTCACTGTGAGAATAATCTCTGTATTTCCTACTCTTCTCTACTCTTTTTCAGGCCACAAAGTCCCCGTAGACATAAATGACGACGAAGAAAAGAAGATGGTGGTGTACAAGGTAGAAGCACTAGTACGTAAACACTTTTTAAAATTGCACTAGTAGATTGGACAGCTTGAATAAACTTTTTTTAATTTAAGTAGATAAAAAAAAGTTTTTCTAATATCCTTTGATCGTTTTTTAGACAAAACAAAATTTATATTTCAGTAAGTCTTTATGCTCAACCAGAAAAAACTAATTTATTCGTGCAACTTGTATGAGGTTGCTTGTGCGACTGTTCAGGTACTGGTACCATTAGGTTTTGCCTATGCCCACTACTCGAACACATAAAAACGATTGAAATCACTGTTAATCAATAATTATAGTATGTCAAGCCAGTCGTTATAGTTTTCATAATAAGTATATCACCAATAAAATTAGAAATTTTTTGATTTAGTCATTTGCAATACCTGATAAAAATGGAAATCAATACAAGGCAGCTAACATAACCTCTCTCTTATTTAATTAACATGGGATGTTCAAGTACTCGGTTTAAAATGCGTATCAGTACCAATACCTGAACACGCTGTTCATCTACTGGGTCATTGGTAAAAAAACTTTAAAATTAATGTATTAATTGTACACATGACCTAAGAAAACTTTTTTATTTTTTTTTTAAGGAAAAAATATAAACTTACTGGCACAATGACTGCTTTGTTGTCATGCAAATTAGAAATTCAAAAAAAATGAGAAAACAAAGACTTTATGGAAAAAGTGTTCACGTACTGGTGCTTTTACTTTACGGGGCTTTTTCTTTATTCCAAAAACTCTTTCTCTCTTGTTCTCTCTTTCACTGACTACAAACATCCTTTCTTTTACCTTACACTCTTTGCATGTATAATAACTCTTGGAAAGAAACAAATTTCGTAAGCCTCTTGCTATTCTCCACAGCCATGACAGCGCACTCTCCAGTGCTTTTCTTTTTTACTCTCCTATACTTAAAGGCAGCCGTTGCCTCTTAAACGTAAATTGTCTGAGTATCAACCTATGTTTTTTAGTAACTGCTTCGGTCATGATCCAGCCCTCACAACTTGGTCCATTGTCATCCTTTTCTTTTTACTCGCAGAACCACAAATCAAAGCGAAAACAAAAAAAATCAGGTGTGGGTCTTAGGACCCCCGGCAGAAATAAGACTTTTAACCTAGGTATTGTTTAACTCGGTATAACAGTTACTTAAAAAAAAAAGATAACACCTGATTTTAATAGGTCTTTAAAAATCTGGTAATTTAATAGTAAAAATGTTATTATTATTACGTGTTCGAGTACTTGCATGCATACAATATATTACCTTACCCGTCTTTTTTATGTAACATATGATTCGCACACTCCAAATACTTAAACAAAGATTTTAATCATACTTAACTGAAAAAAGTACCTTTGACTAGTTACGTAAAATAATAACACCATTTAAACAAAATTACCATTCATGCATCCGATATGACATTATATATTAGGGTGGTTGTTGAAAAATAAATTATTTTCAGGCACCAAAAAAAAACTTTTCTTTTGACCAGAGCCTACTAGGAAAATTTTATTTAAAAAAAAAAAGTAAATAAATGTCACGTGCCACCAGCTAATTAAAGTCTGATTTTCCATAAAATTGCAGTTTTTTTCAATATATTCTAAAGATTTAAATTTCAATAGAAAATGATAAAAATATGCTTGTAGAATATTCTTTTCTCTACATAATAGTGTCTTGCCATTTTTAATGAAGTTAATATTGATCCGAGTAATCTCATTAATGAATTCATAACCACTTTTCAATCATTATTTTGGAGACTGAAAAATCAATTTTTTCTAAATTATGAAAAATCAAATATATTATATCAACTTCATTACAAATCGAAAGATACTATTATGTAGAGAATTAAATATCCTACAAGCACGTTTGAATCATTTTTAATTAAAATTTGAATCTTCACAATATATTTTAAAAAAATGCAATTTTATCGAAAAACAAACTTCAATTGGCCGGCGGCACGTGTTATTCTTTTTTTTTTTAAAAGAGAATTTTCCCCGTAGTTTTTTGTCAAAAAGAAAGTTTTTTTTTGACGCTTAAAAAAATTCAATTTCCTACGACCACCCTGTTAAATATGTACGAAAATTTTTTGTTGAAATCACAGTGTGCGACAAATAAAATTTTTTTTAAATAATTTTCTTGAATTTTGGCTACCATGAAAGTGAAATGATCTAATCCATCTGATAGAGACTAATAGAGATAATGAGAATATGGCTATTTCCTTCTAAAATTGTAAATTAACATTTAATCTGTTTTCTATGTTTATTTATAAGTTAATATTGAAACTTACCGTGCTGTATAACTAATTTCTACGTATCTCAAAATTAAAAATGAGAATATAGGTTCTAGTCACGTGACAATCATTTTTGTAATACATAATAAACAAATACTACTTCTGCAACATCAGTAAAAATAAAATAAAAATAATGTACAATCAGTATTTATATCCTATATTCACAAGAGCTAGTAAATTCTTCTCACATATTCTTAGAGTAAAACTTTTTTAATAAATTAAGTTTATAAGACAATTTCACAACACTTACTTCTCCTGAATACATTTTTAAATACTTTTTTCTATTAATTCTCAGCGTGTTTCTTCTAAAAAATTTTCTGATTCTTCTGTTGTCATTTATTGTCTTTTTCTTGTCTGCTCCATCTGCTCTTAATTTTTTCCATAACAATCCAAAGACAAATGATGCAAGCAAACTTTTACATTGGTCGTATAGCCATATTTATTTATTTTATAAAAGTTTGTTTGAAAAAAAATATAATAAAGTAATTTATGCTAAACGATAAGCTTATGATAAAAAAAATTTGTGAGACTTCAAGTCCCCCGATAAAAACAACGTTTTTGCATGTATATATATAAGAAACAAAAAGTATAAGTTCTTATTTTTACAACAAATGATTATTTTAATAACTTTGAATTAATCAAGTTTATAATATACAAATATAAGTATTCTGGTAGTACTGACTCCTCTGCCAGCAAATACGCAGAAATATATGGGCATTACGTGATAATGTTTTAAGTAAGGATGCCATCACATATAAACACGTTTTATCTCCTTAAACACTTTTTTGCCTTCTTGTGGGTCACTTAGCTCGCGTGTACACCCGGATTAAATGCTTGCTCTCTCTACTGATTCTCAAAAATTGTAATATTTGTATAAGCCACTAATTTTCTACAAGTCTTATGATTGCGAGACCTGGTTCACAATGGTAAAGAGGGTCGTGTGCATGTATGTGGAACGAAAAAGTGCTTTTCAATTATTTAAATAACGAACATTTATTTTTTTTTAATTTAATTAATTTTTTTTTAGTGACCAAAAATAAAAAGACTTCTTTTTTATGCTTTTGGGCAAAAAAATCCTTGCTCTGGCTGGCTCTGTCTCTCTGTCCGTCACAACTACCACTTTATGCTTTCCCCTCTCTGAGTGGACGTTTTTTTCTTACGCTTTCTGTCTAATAGAACCCTGCACACTCTAGACAGCACTCTTTCCTTTTTTCTTTGCTTCTCTGCATCGCCAATACTATTGTAAGCCCCCCCTCCTCCCATTAAAGTCCACAATTTTTTTTACAGTTTTTGAATGATGGGTCCTACTTTCTAACCGTCCATTTAAACAGAAAATACGGGAGAAGTACATCTCATCGTAACTCATGATTAGAATCTTCGTTCTAAACTTTCTATTAGTCGAACAGAGAATATAATTTATGTATGAACAAGATGTCTCTTGTCTTGTTATTGTTATGGATATCTGAAACTATGTTAAGCATTGTTAACAAGTTATTACTTTAAAGTAGTTTGGTTATTATAATTTACTTGTATACATATAACTTCAACATTAGCTCAATCAAACTTATAGTTATACATAACTTGATATGCGTAAATGATAGTCAGACTTTTCATAATTTTTGAGTTTATCAATGTGTATTTAAGGGTGCTTGCTTTGTCTTACTAACATATGGGGCCAGTTAGTTTTTACAGAAGAATTTAGAAACAATATTGGTCTTCTTAAAATAGTATAACAAGACAAATCTGCCTTCCAGTCTTGTACCACTCTGACTGACGCAATGTGGTCAACGATAAAAGTTACACACCCGTGCTTTCATTCGTAAAGTATTTTTTAAGTAAAACATTTTATGTTAGGCTGTAAAGAGGCACGTAAAGATTAATACACTACAAAAAATGTAGCCACTAATCCTGTCACCCAAGCCCTTCTCTCAATCTCCTTTTTTACAAAGTATCTCCATCCCACTCCATCCCTCTATCTCTCTCTCTCTCTCGCATGTATACCATACGATCCCTTCCCCTTACAGTGCTACTACTGCAACTACTACTTCTACTACTACTACTACTCCTACTACTACTACTACTACTACTACTACTACTACTACTACTACTACTACTACTACTACTACTACTACTAACTACTAACTACTACTACTACTACTACAACTACTACTACTACTACTAGTCCCGGGTGGGGTTTTCGCTAGTTCTCCATACCGGGCACTACCCTGGGTGGCGGATAGGGGCATCCTCTTAAAATATAAGGTGACGATGGGCAGCTGGGGTGGCTTTCTGTGGTGGTGGTCGGGAGCGTGGATCGGGGGGAGTGTGTGGCGTTGGCGTGTGTATCTGCGGCGATGTGGACGGGGGACTAGTGCCCCATGCCTCTATCGGTGTAGATGCATATGCCGGCTCTGCTTGTGCTCCTTGTTCTTCGCTTTTTGCTGCTTCCGTGGGTGGCACTCCGTTGCTTGATGCGGGCCAACAAAAACTAGCACTGGGTTGCGTGTGGCGGGTCCTTTTCCGGGCTTGCGTTGGGGGCCCGGCGACGGGTGAAGCCAGATGATGAGGCCCAGGTAAGTCTGGGTAACCACATCTAATATGGCTGTACGCCTCATAAACAAAAAAGACGTGGTGGGCCAACTCATCTAGGCTTACTACCACTGAGGAGGCTATATGGCGGCACCTTAGTGCCTTACGCCAGCCCGTCTTGTTGGGTTGTCTGCGCGGTCGTGGGACTGTACACCTGCCGCTCATCTTGCTGGGATAATCGTTGTGTACCAATATATACATAAATTACACATAAACACAATTCTTACACTTGTTACTCAATGCCAAGGCCGTCTCTGTGCGTGGAACTGAGGAAGAGTGGCGACTCCTGGCCAGCCCGAGCAAGTAGTGGTTCTCTCTGGTAATAGAGAGGGCTGCTGCCCTGGTTTTAACCCTTTTTAAATACTTATTACTAAAAAAAAAAAGGGTAGTGCTGGCCTTCATGGGTCAGTAAGACACTTAAAAAAATGCCAAAATGAAAATCGTCGATGTAAAAATAGTACCCCAGGCGGTAACCTCTCTGAGGGAATCCGCCGGCAGTTCCGATCCAGTGAAAGCCCGGGTGACTGACGCAGGCCCCATGGATTCTGGGGGGGGGGGGCACAAAGACGTGTCTCATGGCCAACAGGGACTGCTCAATGTTCCATGGCCTCTTCTAACGGACAAAGGACGAAGAGGGAGCCTGTCGAGTATAGGCACTAACGACACCGAGGACAGCAACGTGTCAGTATTTAGCAATCAGACCTAGGAGGAGCTTGCCTTTTCAGAAGAAAGTGACGCTATGCTTAGAGTAAAGTAACAGCAAGTGGCTGATAAAGTCCAATCAGCAACGAAAGACATTACAGAGACGCTACAAATAATTAACGATAAGTACAGCAACACAGCGAACGCTGTTAAAAATGGGATCAAAGCCATGCCTAAGCATCTTCAAGAGGCAGAGGTGCTGAAAAAAGGCTGTCTTACTTAAGAAGATATGTATACTAACGCTTGGAAGTCGTCATTTGAAACCCTTTAGTGGAGGGAACAAAGGCGATGTAATTTTTAAAGGCATGTACAGAAAAAAACCCTGAATACGAACCTAAAAGAAATAGAACGAAGTAAAAGAAACAGGAGCCCATCGGACAGCCCTGAAAAACGCCAGCAGACTGTCTTTAAATAAAAAAAAACAGGCAGTGGCAAACAGGAAGAAATTTCCCTGAATGGCAAAACAAGCTAGAAGAAAAAAGTGGACGCCACAACAACAGCAGTAGTGAAGATGGCTGAAGGACAGAACTTTCCAACGGTGCTGAAGACGATGAAGGTGATCTTTGACCCCGATTAGGCTAACCTGTCAGTCGAAAGTGTTGTCACTACAAAAAAAGGAGACATACTTATTAAAGCCAAAGGTGTAGAGAATGCTACTGCATTCTCACAGCAAATTGAAAAGTTGGTAGCCAGACAAGGTACTATTAAAATGAGCAACAAAAAAGTGACATTAGAGGTCCAAGACCTGGATGTTACTGTAAAGAAAGATAAGGTCGAAGTGGGATTCACTAGATCTTTTGGACTTAAGAGCCAGGAGCCAGAAGTAGCTCTCCTAAAGCCAAATGCCAGAAGACAGAGGCTGGTTTCAATAAAAGTAGAAGTAGCATCTGCCAGACAAGTAGAAAAGGAAGGCCGGTTACGAGTCGGCTTTGTAAGATGCCAAATTCGAAGAAAAATTTAAGTAACAAGATGTAACAAATACCTGGGACATGGACACGTCTCAGGCAACTGTAAGAACAAAAACAGATCCAAGCTTTGCTTTCGGTGTGGACGCTCAAACCACCGGAAATAATAGTGTTCAGGCCCATCACGGTGCTTTCTTTGCCAAACAATGGAAAACAAGCACGAAGTAGGGAGCGGGAGCTGCCTTCTATTTGAAAGAGCCCTAAAAGAGGCCAACGATAAGGCCCAAGTAGGATAAAGATAAGGCAAAAAGGCCTTGAGTTGAAAGACAGGCTAATGTGGAGCCACGCTACACTAGGTACTTTTTACCTATCAGCAAGGAAAATTATTAAGCTTATAGTGGTGCTGGCTACTTAGCCTACTTAGGCGGCTTACTTTGAAGCGGTAGACAAGACGCTGGTCCTCAGGGACCTTGAGTCCATTTTAGGACTCGAGAGCATCAGCACCTCTAGCAAATGGTGGCGAGTTAGCTCGTTAATGCTGTGAGTCGCGATGGTCTTGCTGGTGGCCCCACCCTGAAGTAATGCTAACGTGGTTCTAAAATGTATTAAAATCCACTAGGCATAGGGGGGGGGGGCGTGGAGAAAAGATGATAAACAAAAGAAAAATACCTTTTCACTGTAGATGCCTATACTTAAGATAAAGTATACATATGTCACCTGTATTTAAAAAAAATGTTTTTTTTTTGGATTCCTATTGTATGCATATTTACGTGTTACATGTTCTGGTCATTACATGCATGTTTATATGAATACGTGGTCGTAAAAAATTTTGCATTAAGTATTAAATATGTATGGTACGATAACCAATCCTTTACAAACAGAAAATAAACGCCGCATCTCGAAAAGAAAGCAAAATTGGCTAAAAACAACAATTCTTACGTATTTTCTTAAAAAAACTACTCGATCAAGTCGAAGTAATATGGAGTATAGACTTTGCCCAAAAATAACCTTCATTTTTTTCCTGACTGTATCTTAGAAGAACTAGTCAAAAAATATTTTATGTCCCATGCTGGTGTTAAAAAATTAATATGTATGTATACAAAATCTTCAAAAAATTCTTGGCACAACTTAACCTCTCAAGATAAGATAAAAAGTCGTATTTCAAAAAAAAAACTAGATCGGCAATAGATAATTTAATGCAAAAAAAATAATCACTAAGGTGCAAGAATAAATGTAACATTGATTCATCTAAACAAGCATGAGAATTCTCAAACCAATGAGTTTTATCTTAAAGGCAAAGCTATATTTTACATATTCTTATAACAAACTAATTAATTTCTATTTGTTTATCATGTTTTATGAAATTGATTGTATCGTGACTAGAACCTATATTTTTACCATCAATTTTAAGATAAGTAAAAATTTGTTATACAGCACGGTATATTTTAATATTGATTTATAAATAATCATAAAAAATAAATTCAATGACAATTTACAACTTTATAATTGAAAAAAGCTATATGCTTATTATTTTTCATAATTTTTATCAGATAGAAATGTTCATTTTACTTTTATGGTAGCTTAAATTTAAAACATTTGTTCGAAACAAATTTTATCTGTTAGATACCATGATTCTAACAAAAATTGATTGTACGCATTTGATCTTTTGTCAAATGCCCGAATGGTAATTTCAAATAAAAGGTGTTTTTTTTTAAGTAACTGGATGAGTGTACCTTTTTTTGGTGCAGTATGGTAATAATTTTTGTTTTGTTTTGCATTACATTACCAACGATTTGTACATATATCAGTACATATATCATAGTAAACATGGAAGTATTAGGAATTTGCAAATCACTAGTAACATAAGAAGTACGGATAAGTATAACTATTATATACCCTGGAGTGCTTAAAAACGTTATAATAACATTTTTTCTACTTTAATATCAGATTCTAAGAGACCTTTTAAAATCTGGTGTTATCTTATTTTTGAAGTATCTGTTATACTGAGTTTAATAATATTTGAGTCGAAAGAGTCATTTCTGCCGGGGATCCCGAGACCCACACCTGATTTTTTCTTTTTTCTCGTTTTGAAGTTCCACGAGTAAAAAGAAAGTATGACAAGGGACCAAGCTGTGACTGCTGGATTACGATACAAGCAGTTACTAAATAGCATAAATGGATACTCACACAATGTTTTTTTAGGAAGCAACGGCTGCCTTTAAGTATAGAAGAGTGAAAAAAAAGGCACGGAAGAGTAAGCTGTTGTGTCTGTGGAGAACAGCAAGAGGCTTACTAAGTTTGTCTCTATCTAAGAATGATCTTACATGCAAAGAGTGTTAAGCAAAAGAAATCTTGCTTCTTGTCAGTGAGAGAGAGACAGAGAGAGAGAGAGAGAGGGAGAGAGAGAGAGCGGAAGAGAAAAAGAAAGAGTTTTTGGAAATAAGAAAAAGCCATGTATATACCACCATCTTTTCTTTTTTGTTCGCATTTGTTTTTATGGGTACTTTTAGACCTGGAAGAGAATAAGAGAGAGATAAGAAAACAGAGAGCAACTTTACAGCAAAAAAGATTTAGCAAGCAGATGTATCTACAACGACGGTAATCATTATCCAGAGAAGGGTTCAGATCAAGAAAAATAGAGAGAACGATCCAACGATAGATGGACTTTATGGAAGCATTTGTGGAGCTGAATAAACAATTTTTCTTAGAGTAATTGTACTTTTTATTTTATAATGATAGTAACACGGAAAAATTAAATACAATGAGAATGTTATACGTATTGATTAATGATTTGCCCTTACTAATAGAATTCGTACGTCTCTTTACTATTTTCTAAATATGTCTTTGTTACGTCATCATAAGTTCTGTGTATTTAGTTTATGAGTTATTAAATTCGAATTTTTATTCACATTTATGATTCAAAGTCGCAATCATACTTAAATTATTAAGGTGTTTTAAGAACAATGATGTTTTAATTTCATTATAGCAAGTATATCAAGCTATCATATCATATAGCTATAACTTAGTTTTAAGACTTAGCGATTCCATATTCTTAAAAAATTTTTAAGTATTTTTTTTGAACCAAAAAGTATTCATACAAACAGAGTAGCATGTTTCGTATCATCTTTACATGTTGAAATATCATTAAATATACTGACTTTAACTATGTTGCCATAATCTGTGTTGAGTAATTTTTAAGAGTAGTATAATAAATTTAATTTGATGGGTTAAAAATTTTCTTTAGCCAATATTTTCAACGTCAAAGTTCTCTTCTGTTCAAATAAATAAATTTTTCTTATTTCTGAAACTTGACAAAGCTACGTATAATTTACCATAAAAAAATGAAGGTTTTCTTAGATAAAAGTCTACATTGTCATCGAATTAATTTTGATGTATAAGTTTATTTCGTTGATCTTCTGGGGCAAATAAAAACACTTAGTTTAAGCGTCGTTTCGTCGACTGGTGTGTCGACCTCTTCAGGCTTATTTTAAACCGTGAATTAATTTCGAGATTAGTCAACTATCATATTTAATGCCAAGTAAATAAATAAAAGTAATATTAGGATACTTTCTATGTTCCAATGGCTTATTCCTTACAAATACTGTAAAAAATTTTTACCGAAGAAGTTGTATAAATAATGTTCTCTGATTTATTGACTCCTTCTTCACTTGAGTTTTTTTTTACTTAAGAAGAACTTTGTTTTCTAGTGGATTCTTTAAGGAATTCAATCATATTGACAACAATTGTACTTTGTGTGATGTAAATATAACTATATTTATCGGACATTTGTACATATTAGAAAATATTTCAGAACATACATAATTTAATATCAAATTTTGAGAGTTATTTAGGGTTTCCAATAACCCTTTTCTGATTTCCAATAAAAATAAGGAAAGTTTTTTGTGCATAGAATGGATATTTATTTTAAGCTATGAAATTTAAAAGAGTTCTTATGATAAGAAATAGTTTGCTAAGTTATTATTCTTCTTTGTCTATTTTTATTACTGGGAGAATTCAACAAAAATCACCTCCTAAAATGATAATTTCTTGTCAAAAGTATTTTTTAGTTATGTATACATTATTGAATGTTCTGTGCTTTGCGTCCACTGTTTATTTACGATAACTAAAGCCTTATTTTGCTGGCTATATTTTTTTTGCCTACTTCATTTCTTTTCGTTTTTTTTTCGAAATCAAAGCACTTACACGATTTATCTTCTAATTCAAAAATTTGGTAAGTATGTAACACAAGTCATTATTGTTTGCATTAGTCATATTCTCCATGACGAATACGTTAACTTATTTCATGTTTTATAACTTTAAATTTCTTCTAAAATTAGAACACAAGAGAGAAATTGTCTTAATTGATATAAATAGGTAGCAGCCATTGCTTCTTAAAATATGAAATCTTTTTTCTTATTATTATCTGTTTAACACATTGCCATTGCAATATATATACTTAACCATAAAATATGTTGTTTGATAACCGTGGTAATGTTTTCTTTTAAAGATATACTATTGAATCTACCTATTGCAGTATTTTTGAGTACTTAATAATTTTTTCTTTAATGTTTAATTTATTGTTAGACATGTACTATTCCCACATATTAACATACTTTTTAGATTTCTCATAGTCATAACGCTGATTTGAGTTTAACACAGTTGTTAAATATGTTTTGTGGTTCTTAATAATATGTTGAATATTAGTGTCTTTGAAAACAAGCTTTGTTTTTAAGGTAAGCAGATACATTTCTAACAATATGATTTTACAACAAATTATAGATTTTTGCAACTTCACAGCTTCTTTTATCTGATTTTTATATCTGTCATTCATGTAACTATTAATTGTATTAGACATTACTTCAACTTGCTCTTTTAATTTCCAAATTCTTAAGTTGAGTCTGTTACGACAGTTTATGTAGGCGTAAATATATTTTATGCTTTAAAAAGATGCACAGAACTTGACATTGATTTGATATTTACAATATATTTACAAAAATTCATAATACCTTACAGCGATCAAATGACCTACAAAAATTCTATTTTTTTTTAAAAGCTTATATGCAAGTTGTTTGGTAGGATCATTTTCTCTTTTATACTCGCCGTTAAAATTTGGTTAAAATAAAGTAACGCTTGTACAAGGTTTAGAAAAATTCTCCCTACAGTTTTGATCATTCATGCAAGGACCTTGATCTGCATCAGATCTGAAAAGCATGTGTTGAATCACTAATTTTGTAAATTTTGTATGAGCAGAAGAAATTTGAAATAAAAAAATTACACAGATTATTGTATAAATCAGTTGCATTAATAATTGAGCTGTAATAAATCATTTACTTTATTGCAAACTCATATAAATGTGTGCATGAGGAAGACCACGCTTCTAAATCCGATGGTATGGACGCTTTCTAAGACATTACCAAATACCCCCTTTTTTTTGACGTCGTCTAAGTCTTGTACTAATTTACAGTTAACTAGTCTAATATGTTTAATTTAACAATTAATTGGCTTTGTTCTTTAAGGGAATTATAATAAAACTTATTTTAATTCTTTTCATTTTAATAATAACCGGATAACTTAATAACTCTTTAAATTTTATCAGTATAGTACCATGTAATTGTTATTGATTAATCTGTTTAATACTGATAATTGTGTGTAAGAAACCATTACAACTTTAATTCTTGGATTTTTGTATTGATATCTTAAAAGCTTACACAACTATGTTTCATCATTACAGAAAACTATACGAAAAATTATTGTATCAACCTTCGGCTATGTAATGATGGGCTAAAATTTATTGTATTGGGTCTGTTAAACAATCTCTATATGAAATGCTGTAGCATAGTAAGATTCTTGCTCTTAAATAAGTAACTGTTTTAACAACCATGACTCTTACCTGAATTTATTGCGGAAAAAATAATATAAGCACTATTAAATTAATAAAATAGGATAGTTTATATGTAGTTGTAAAACATATTGGTATGTTATATAGATAAATATATTGGGCATTTGACGTAATAAAGTGAATTAAAAACTTAAAATTCCTACATCAAATTAAGTAAATAGGTACATTATAAGTTATATTCTTATAAGTTATAACATATTAATACAATAATCATTATAGTTTAAATGCACTCAGAGCTGTTTAGTTTAAAAAAGCGTGAAAACTTATTTTTAATACAGTTTTCATTGTAACGTGTCACATCTAGCCTTCGTGTTAATGCTATTTTGGTCAACGTAATGCGTATGACATTGCAGCAGCAGAAGGCTGCCTTTCAAAATTGTTCTTCTATTTTGGCTTCCTGGAATAAGAAAAGAGAACGACGTGGCGCTGGATACAGCAGCAACCATGAAGAAAGAACCTGAGTGGATGCGCGCACAACTTTGTTCCGGCCGTGTTGGTGGCCCTCAAGTATTAAAAACGGTGATGATGGTGAAATTAATTTGTTAGTGCGAAAGTTTACTAAGCCGAATGGTAACTTTCGAAGTACATAGAAGTTTACGATAGTAGAGTTATGATGCTAATAATAGGAATAACAATTAATTAAATTATCTGTGAGACAGAATTTAATGATCTAATAAACAAATAAATAAATAAACGAATTTCTCTAAGTAGTATGTAATATATAAATAATACAAATAATATCAATAATTTATAAATAATATAAGTAATATATGGCCGATAAACCATTAAACCATTAGGCGATTTGCAATGCACCGTCACCACCTCAATCGATTTTGAATAGCCAATTAAAAAGTGTAGCTTTACATACATTAAAAGAGCTACTGTGTCTCATGGTCTCCAGGACTTTCTCCCATAGTCTTAGAGCACTCAGAATAACAGATCACTTATAAGTGACAGTGCATGCAAAAGGGATGAAAAGACAAGCCACGATACGCTTAGTGGACCTCCTCAGGTCGTTGATCAGTGGGAATAACTCCACCAGGTATTTTAGTTTCTGAGGTAAGCAGCCAAAAGACCATACAACTCAAGAAATATATTTTCCTGGCATTAACGGTCAACTAGATAAGCCGTCGGTAACAGGGCCTCATTTTAGCATCACGGTGCACCCTAAAAATAAGCCTCATGACTGTTTTTTAGAAAACGGTGCAACTTAAGTTGGAAATACTTCGAGAGATCGAGGTATGCTAGTAACGCGTACTCGAAATAACGCAGCACGAGCGCGGCCACGAGCATCTTGTTTATTGACCACGATAATAAGCCTGGTCTATACGTAAGCCTGTGCAACGCCCCACAAAAGGCTAAACAAACCTGAGAAACCTGTGCATTCTGAGTAAGGTCATTTGTAAAAATGACTCCTAGATTCTTAACTGACGTAAATAAAGGAACCACTGTACCATGAGCAAAGATTGGTGGTATATGTAAGGGGTCAATTATCCTAAGTAGCTGTTGCGTTGCGATTAGCTGCGCCTTAATTTTGGAAAAACTAAACGACAGCTTATAATCGTCAGCCCAACCAACGACAGCCCAAGCATCCTCATTAAATTTTGCAGTTGCATCAGGG
This sequence comes from Copidosoma floridanum, assembly GCF_036245765.1. Taxonomy (NCBI): domain Eukaryota; kingdom Metazoa; phylum Arthropoda; class Insecta; order Hymenoptera; family Encyrtidae; genus Copidosoma; species Copidosoma floridanum. The sequence continues at coordinate 13,858,139 of NW_028321897.1, read as the reverse complement.
GCATCAGCAAGCATTCACTGAATATACAACTGCAAGTCGTCTGCAAAGAGCATAGTCTTACAATGTTTAATACATGATACAATCGAGTTTCTGAACACCAGAAACAATACTAGACCGGGCGACGACGTTCTGGAGACTCCCGAGGTGATACCACAAGGCCTAGCTATGCTTTGATCTCCACTCACCCCAGATAGGCATCGCCCAGATAAAAAAGAATGGTGTAAGTGAATTAAGTAACCTGAAAAGCCCGAATACTTGAGTGCCAACAAAAGCATTCGATGATCTAGGGTGTCAAATGCCTTTTAAAAAAAAAAGTAAACAGAAATAGTGATCATTTCTCTATCCATACTTCATTGGATTTCGTCAGACACCTGCAGAAGAGTTGTCTAGGTACTGAACTCTTGTTGGAAGTCCAACTGCAAAGGCAAAAACCCAAAGCGCTTTTGAAATAACTGTCAATTTGATTCACGTACAGGTGATTTAACACCCTCACAAAATGGGGCAAATTGGCTATCAGCTACGAGAGGCATGAGGGATTTTTAATCTTTGGTAAAGGTACAATACTAGAGATCTTTCATAAATCAGAGGAAGTACAAGTGCCAATGAGATTTTAAATATGTTCACAAGAAAGAGTGCTATAATAGACAAGACATCTTTAAAATAACGTAGTGATAGACCGTTGTTGCTCAGGCTTTTAGCTTTTGAGAGGCAGTGCAGCATTACCTGGCGCATATTGATCCCAGTAAACAGGCAAGACGCGAAACCATCGCTATGGGCCTTACCAGCTATTTGGCTTAGATTTTCGGCGGAACATGCAGCATAAGCAGATGCAACTGGAGAGTAATATTTAATTATTAAATCAGGCAGATAAGTGGTTGTCTGCGACAAGGGTCTGCTAGCAACAAGACTGAAAATACGCAAGATATGCCGTGAAGACTGCGGAGTAGCCGCCCCCAAAAGCGTCTTAGAAAAAGACCCTCTCGAACGCATTCAATATCAGCCCTGGCAGCCCAATGCAATACTCTATCATCCCACAATATGCTAGCATCGCGAGTCCACCTAGCTCTCCAATACAGACGATCACAGGTCCTGTAACGGTCTCTTAAGTGAGTTGTTAACCAAGGTGACGGAGTGCTACGGTAAGACACTCACGGAAAGGAGCCTTGATATCCAGAAAGCCCAGTGCAATCTCCTGGAACCGTAGAAAGGCAGCGTTTACATTACTACCGAGTACAACAACTAATACTGAACCTGTTATCGCAGAAAGCAAAGCCAAAAATCTCTAAGCTAAAAAATTTCTATACGCATATTAATATAATTATGTAAATAAATGATAAAACTTATAATAATAATAAATTTATTATTATTTCTTTAAATAATTGAAAAATAAATAAAAATATAAGAAATTTAAGATTTATAAATATTATGAATATTTTATTAAATATATTTTTTTTTTTTTACGAAAAGATATTTTATCATTTTTGATTAAGATTTTAAAAATATTTTTTTATGATTATATATTTGTTCTAAAAAAATTAAAATTTTTTTATTATAAAAAATATAAATATACTAATTAACATAAAAAAAAAAAATCAGATCTTTTTTAAAATGCTTTAATAGTAAATTAATTGAAACTTGTTGAAATAAGAAGAAATTTATTTTATAAATTTAATTATAACAAATAAGTCGATTTAATTTCAAAACAATGATAATATTATAAATATCAATAACATTTAATTTAATTTATAAATATATAAAACTTAAATAAAAAATTTAATCATTTTAATTACTAAGTATATTCATAAATTATTTTAAAAAATTTAATGAATTAATTTGATAAAACAATATTAATTGAAACTATAAAGAAAACCAGTAATGTATCCGTATTAAATATTAACAGGACGTTGACGTTGGGGTAGAATTCTATCTAAAAAATATTTAATAAGCAAAAAAATTGTGGGATCAATTTTACGAAAAATTTATCATTTCTCTAACAAAGTATGTCATAAATGTATCCGTATTAAATATTACCAGGTAGTTACGTTAGGGTAGAATTCTATCTGAAAATATTTATTGAACAAAAAAATGTTGGGATGAATACTACAAACAATTGGTCATTCCTCTAACAAGGTATGTCATCACTGTATCCGTATTGAATATGACCAGGTTGTTAACGTTGGGGTCGAAATCTATCTGGAAATAATTATTAAACAAAAATTTTGGATTTATTACTACAAAAAATTAATCATTTCTCTTACAAGGTATGTCATCAATGTATCCGTATTAAATATTACCAGGTGGAACACGTTGGGGTGGGATTCTATCTGAAAATATTTATTAGACGAAAGAATTGTAAGATTAATACTAAAAAAAATCAATCATCCCTCTTACAAGGTAAGTCATCATTGTATTTGTATTAAATATTTCCAGGTAGTTATTAGGTTTCATATTAGTCACCCGGGGGACAGCAAGTTAATAATCAATTGATTAAATAAATTACTACATTAATAGCAACATACTCTAAAACCCAAGCTATTTAACCTAATGACTCGGGGGGCAGCAAGTTAATAATTAATTAATTGAATTAATCAATAAATAAATAACAACACACACTAAAACCCAGCGTCGTTGGGGTAGCATTTTATCTAAAAATATTTATTTAACAAAAATTGTTCATCCTAATTACAAGGTATGTCATTAATGTATTTGGAATAAATATAGCCAGAATTTTAAAAGTGAGGTAAGATTATATCTGTAAATATTTCTTAAACAAAAAAAATTGTAATATTAAAACTACAAAAAATAGATCATTCATTAAACAAGGTATGTCTTTAATATATCCATATTAAATTTTACTGGGTAGTCAACGTTAGGGTAGAATCCTATCTAAAAATATTAATGAAACATGAAAAATGTAGGATAAATACTCCAAAATATTTATCATTCCTCTTACAAATTATGTCATCAATGTATCCGTATTAAATATTACCAGGTAGTTAACGTTAGAGTGAAATTATATTAAAAAATATTTATGAAACACAAAAATTGTGAAATTAATACTACAAAAAATTATTTATTCCACTTACAAGGTATGTCATCAATGTATCTGATTTAATATTAACAGGTAGTCAACGTTAGAGTAAGACTCTATCTCAGAATATTTATTAAACGAAAAAATTGTGAGATTAATACTACAAAAAATTGATCATTCCTTTTCCAAGGAATGTCAACAATGTCTTCGTATTAAATATTACCCGGTAGTTAACGTTAAGGTAGAATTCTATCTAAAAATATTAATTAAACAAAAAATTTGTGCAATAAATACGACAAAAAAATGATCATTTCCCTCACGAAGTATGTTATCAATTTATCCATATTGAATATTACTGGGTTATTACTGGGTAGTTTACTTAATGGTAGGATTCTATCTGAAAATATTTATGAAACAAAAAAAATTATGAGATAAATACAACAAAAAATTGATCATTCATTCTACAAAGTATGTTATCAATGTATCCGTATTAAATATTATACCGTAGTTAACGTTAGGTTAGAATTCTATTTAAAAATATTTATTAAATGAAAAATTGTAAGAATAATTCTACAGAAAATTAATTGTTACTTTTATAAGGTATGTCATCAATGTATGCTTATTAAATATTTTCACGTAGTTAACGTTGAGATAGAATTCTATCTGAAAATATTCTGTAAACGAAAAATTGTAGGATTTATACTACAAAAAATTGATCATTTTTCTTACATGGTATGTTATTACTGTATTTGTATTAAATATTACTAGGTAGTTAACGTTAGGCTAGGATTTAAATTCAAAATGTGTATTACAAAAAAAAAACTGTAAAATCAATACTACAAAAAATTGTACATTCCTCTTACAATGTATTTTATAAGGTTATCTGTTTTAATAATACCAGGTGGTCAACGTGTGGGTAGAATTCTACCTGATAATATTAATACAACAAAAAAAAAAAAATTAATACTAAGAAAAATTAATTATTCCTCTTACAACGAATGTTATCAATGTATCCATGTTAAATATCACCAGGTAGCTAACGTAAGAGTAGGATTCTATCTGAGAATATTTATTGAACAAAAAAATTGTAAGATGAATTCTATAAAAAATTGATCATCTCTCTTACAAGGTATGTCATGAATGTATCCGTATAAAATATTACTATATAGTTATCGTTGGGATAGGATTCTATCTGAAAATATTTACTTAACAAAATAATTATTAGATAAATTCTACAAAAAAATGATCATTCCTTTTAAAAGGTATGTCATCAATGTATTCGTATTAAATATTACCAGGCAGTCAACATTGAAATAGAATTTTAATTAAAAAAAATTAAATTAACAAAAAAATTGTAGGGTTAATACTAAAAAAAATAGATCATTTCTCTTACAAGGTATGTTATCGATGGTTTTGTATTAAATATTACTAGGTACTAAACGTTGGGGTAGGATTTTATCTTAAAATATATGTTAAACTGAGAAACTCCAGAATTGATACTACAAAAAATTAATCATTTCTCTAACAAGGTATGACATCAATGTATCAGTATAAAATATTACCAAATAGTCATCGTTATGGTAGGATTCTATCTTAAATAATTTATAAAACAGTAAAATTGTAGGATTAATACTACAAAAAGTTTATTATTCCTCTTACAAGATATTTTATCAATGTATCCGTATTGAATATTACTAGGTAGTTAACGTGAAGGTATAATTCGATCTAAAAATATTCATTAAACAAAAAAATTGTGGAATTCATGCTACAAAAGATTAATTATTCCTCTTATAAGGTATGTTATCGGGTTATCTGTATTCAATATTACCAGGGAATCAACGTTGGAGGAGAACTTTATCTTAAAATATTTATTAAACAAAAATATTGTGTGAAAATTACAACAAAAAATTGATCATTCCTTTTACAAAGTATGTTATCATTGTATCCGTATTTAACATTATACCGTAGTTAACGTTAGGTTAGAATTTTATTTGAAAATATTTATTAAATAAAAAATTGTAAGATTAATTCTACAGTAAATAATTAGTTACTCTTACAAGGTATGTCATCAATGTATGCTTATTAAATATTTTCACGTAGTTAACGTTAAGATAGAATTCTATCTGAAAATATTCTGTAAACGAAGAATTGTAGGATTCATAATACAAAAAATTAATCATTTCTCTTACATGGTATGTTAATACTGTATTTGTATTTAGTATTACTAGGTAGTTAACGTTAGGCTAGGATTTTAATTCAAAATGTTTATTAAAAAAAAAAAACTGTAAAATCAATACTACAAAAAATTGTACATTTCTCTTACGAGGTATTTTATAAGGTTATCTGTTTTAATAATACCAGGTCGTCAACGTTGGGGTAGAACCCTACCTGATAATATTAATACAACAAAAAAAAAAAGAATTAATACTAAGAAAAATCAATTATTCCTCTTACAACGAATGTTATCAATGTATCCATGTTAAATATCACCTGGTAGCTAACGTAAGAGAAGGATTCTATCTGAGAATATTTATTGAACAAAAAAATTGTAAGATGAATTCTATAAAAAATTGATCATCTCTCTTACAAGGTATGTCTTGAATGTATCCGTATAAAATATTACTATGTGGTTATCGTACAAAAAATTAATCATTCCTCTAACAAGGTATGACATCAATGTATAAGTATAAAATATTACCAAATAGTCATCGTTGAGGTAGGATTCTATCTGAAATAATTTATAAAACAATAAAATTGTAGGATTATTACTACAAAAAGTTTATTATTCCTCTTACAAGGTATTTTATCGGGTTATTTGTATTCAATATTACCAGGTAATCAACGTTGCAGCAGGACTTTATCTTAAAATATTTATTAAACAAAAATATTGTGTGAAAATTACTACAAAGAATTGAATATTTTTTTACAAGGTATGTCGTCTATGTAATCGTATGAAATATTTCCAGGTAGTCAACGTTAGGGAAAGATTTTATCTGAGAATATTTACTAAACAAAAAAATTGTGCAATGAATACGACATAAAATTAATCGTTTCTCTTATATAGTATGTTATCAATGTATCCATATTGAATATTACTAGGTTGTTAACGTGAAGGTATAATTCAAGTTCAAAATATTTATTAAACAAAAAAATTGTGGAATTCATGCTACAAAAGATTAATTATTCCTCTTACAAGGTATGTTATCAGGTTATCTGTATTCATTATTACTAGGTAATCAACGTTGGACTAGGACTTTATCTCAAAATATTTATCAAACAAAAAAGTTGTGGAATTAGTACTACAAATAATTGATCATATTTCAGACAAGGTATGTTAATAATGTATACGTAATCAATATCACCAGGTAGTTAATGTTAGGGTTGAATTCGATCTGAAAATATTTATTAAACAAAAAAATTGTAAAATCAACACCAAAAAAATATAATTATTTTTCTATTAAGGTATGTCATCAATGTATTCATATTAAATATTACTCAGAAGTTAACGTTAGGTTAGGATTTTATCTGAAAATATTCATGAAACAAATAAAATGATAGGATTAATACAACAAATAATTGATCATTCCTCTTACAAGGAATGTTATCAATGTTTTCGTAATCAATATGACAAGGTAGTTAACGTTAGGTTAGGATTCTATTTGAAAATTTTTATAAAACAAAAAAAATGATGAAATTGATACAACAAAAAATTAATTATTCCTCTTACAAGGAATGTTATCAATGTTCTTGTATTTAATATTATAAGGCAGTTAACGGTAGGTTAGGATTCTATTTAAAAATATTTATTAAATAAAAAATTGTAAGATTAATTGTTCAGAAAATTGATCGTTGAATTTACAAGGTATGTCATCAATGTATGCGTATTAGATATTTCCACGTAGTTAGAAATATGTATGAAACAAAAAAAATGGTGCAATTATTGCTACAAATAATTTATCATTTCTCTTACAAGGTATGTCATCAATGTATTTGTTTTGAAAATAACCAGGTTGTTAATGTTAAGGTTAAATTTTATTTAAAAATATTTTTTAAACGAAAAAATAAAGGGATTTAGTTTAAAACGATTGAATAATTCTACTAACAAGGGATGTCATCAATATTTTTGTATTTTATATGACCAGGAAGTCAACGTGAAAGTAGAACTCTATCCAAGAATGTTTGTTAAACAGAAAAATTGTGAGATTAATACTACAAAAAATTAATTATTTTTCTTACAAGGGATGTCATTAATGTATCCTTATTTAAAAGTACAAGGTAGTTAACGTTGGGAAAGAATTTTATCTGAAATTATCTATTATACAAAAAAATTGTCGGATTATTACTACAAAAAATAGATCATTTCTCTTACAAGGTATGTTATTAAAGTATCCGTATAAAATATTACCAAATAGTTAACGTTGGGGTAGGATCCTATCTAAAAATATTTATCAAACCCGAAAATTGTAAAATAATTACTACAAAAAGCTTATTATTCCTCCAACAAGGTATTTTATCAATGTATCCATATTAAACATAACTCGGTAGTTCACGTTAGGGAGGGATTTTATCGGACAATATTCACTTAACAAAAAAATTGTTGGCTAAATCCTACAAAAAATGGATCATTCTCCTAATAAGGTATGTCATCAATTTACCTGTATTAAATAATATAAAATAGTTATCGTTGTGTTAGGATTTTTTCTTAAAATATTTATAGAACAAAAAAATGAAGAAATTAATACAACAAAAAATTAATCATTCCGCTTACAAGGTATGTCATCAATGTATCTGTATTTAATAATACAAGAAAGGTAATGTTGTAGTAAAGATTTATCTTAAAAAATTATTAACATAAACATTGTACGATCAATTCTACAAAAAATTAATTGTTTCTCTTACAAATATGTCATCAATGTATTTGTATGTAATATTACCAGGTTGTCATCGTTTCGATAAGACTGTATCCTAAATCATTTATTAAACAAATAATTGTGGGATTAATACTTTGAGAGATAAATCATTTCTTGTACAAGGTATGTCTTCGTTGTATTCGAATTACATATTACTAGGGAGTTTACGTTGGGGTATAATTGTATCTGAAAAATTTTACTTAACAGTAAGATTATAGAACCAATACTACAAAAAATAAATTTTTCCTTAAACAAGGTATGTCATCAACGTATCCGTAGTAAATATTATCAGGTAGTTAACGTTGGGGTGGAATTCTATCTAAAAATATTTATTAAACAAAAAAATTGTAGGATTTATACTACAAAAATTAATTCATTCCTCTCACCAGGTATGGTATCAACTTATCCATAATGAATATTACGAGGTAGTCAACGTTAAGGTGAGATTCTAACTAAAAATATTTATAAAACTAAAAAATTGTGGGTTTAATTTCACAAAAAAAAAGTCATTTCTGTTACAAGATATGTCATTTAATGATTTAAATTAAATGTTACCAAGAAGTAAACGTTGAGGTAGAATTTTTTTTCGAAAATGTCTACTTAGCGAAAAGATTGTGGGATTAATACTTTAAAAAATTAATTATATCTCTCACAAGGTAAGTCATCAATGTATTCGTATTAAATCTATCCAGGAAGTTAACGTTAAGGTTAAATTCTATCTAAGAATATTTATTAAACAAAAAAATTTTAGGATTTATACTACAAAAATTAAAATAATTCTCTTACAAGGTATGTCATCAATGTATTTGTATTTAATATTATCAGGTAGTTAACGTTGGGGTATGATTCTATCAGAAAATATTTATTTAACAGGGAAATTGTAGAATTTATCAAACAACAGTTTAATTATTTCTCTAACTTAGTATGTCATCAATGTATCCATACTTAATATTACCAGATAGCAAACGTTGAGGTAAAATTCTATCTAAAAATATTTGTTAAGATAAAAATTTTAAAATCATTACTAAAGAAAATTGATCATTCCTCTTACTAAAAATGTCATCAATGTATCTATATTAAATATAACCAGGTAGTTAACGTTGGGGTAGTATTCTATCTGTAAATATTTATTAAACAAAAAAATTGTTCGATAAATACTACAAAAAATTAATCATCCCCCTGACAAGGTTTTTTATCAATGTATCCGTATTGAATATTACTATGTAGTTAACGTACGGGTAGGATCCTATTTGATAATGATTACTAAACAAAGTAAATTTTGGAATGAATACTACACAAAATTAATCGTTTCTCTATCATAGTATATTAAAAATGTATTTGTCTTAAATATTTCTAGGCAATTAATGTTAAAGTAGGATTCTATTTGATAATATCTATAAAACTTAAAAACTGTGGGATCAATTTAATGAAAAATTGATTTTTCTTCTTAAAAGGTATGTTATTAATGTATTTGTATTGCATATTACGAGGTACTCAGCGTTAAGCTAGAATTCTATTTAGAAATATTAATTAAAAAAAAAATTGTGTAATTCATACTACAAAAAATTAATCATTCCTTTTACAAGGTATATCCTCAATGCATTTGTATTAAATATTACCAGGTAGTCAACGTTAGGGTGAAATTCTATTTGTAATTATTTGTGAAACAAATAAATTGTAGAATTTATACTACCAAAGTTAAATTATTATTCTAACAAGGTATGTTATCGATATATCCGTATCATATATTACCAAGTAGATGACGTTAGGGAAAAATCATATCTAAAAATATTTATTAAACTAAAAAATTGTGGAATTAATACTTTAAAAAACTGATTATTCTTCTCACAACGTATGTCATTAATGTATTCGTATGAAATATTAAAATCTGGTTAACGTTGGGGTCAAATTCTATCTGTAAATAGTTATAAAACAAAAAAATTGTAGGATTAATACTAAAAAAAATTAATTATTCCTCTAACAAGGTATGTCATCAATGTATCCGTATAAATTATGATCAGGTAGTTAACGTTGGGGTACGATTCTATCTAAAAATATTTATTAAACGAAATAATTGCCAGATCATTCCAACAAAAAGTTAATTATTACTTTTACAAGGTAAGTCATTAATGTATTCGTATTAAACATTACTAGGTAGTCAACGTTGAGGTAGGATTCTATCAGAAAATATGTATTAAACTTCAAAATTGTGAGATGAGTTTGACAAAAAATTGATCCTTTTTCTAACAAGGTATGTCATTAATTTATTTGTATTAAATATGACCAGGTAGTAAGTGTTAAGGTAGAATTCTATCTAAAAATATTTATCATACAAAAAATTGTGGAATAAATACTACAAAAAATTGATCATCTCTCTTACAAGCTATGTCATTCATGTATATGTATTAAATATTACCAGGTAGTTAACAATAGGGTTAAATTTTATCTAAAAATAGTTATAAAACAAGAAAATTGTCAGATTAATACTTAAAAAAATTGATTATTTTGCTTACAAATTATGTTATCAATGAATCTGTAGTAAATATTACAAGATAGCAACGTTAGGGTAGGATTCTATCTGAAAATATTTAGTAAACAAAAAATTGTGGGATTTATACTACGAAAAATTAATCATTCATTTAACAAGGTATGTCATTAATAAATTTGTATTAAATATTACCAGAGAGTCATAGTTGGGGTAGAATTCTATCTAAAGATATTTGTTAAGATAAAAATTTTAAAATCATTACTAAAGAAAATTGATCATTCCTCTTACTAAAAATGTCATCAATGTATCTATATTAAATATTACCAGGTAGTTAACGTTGGGGTAGTATTCTATCTGTAAATATTTATTAAACAAAAAAATTGTTTGATAAATACTACAAAAAATTAATCATCCCCCTGACAAGGTTTTTTATCAATGTATCCGTATTGAATATTACTATGTAGTTAACGTACGGGTAGGATCCTATTTGATAATGATTATTAAACAAAGTAAATTTTGGAATGAATACTACACAAAATTAATCGTTTCTCTATCATAGTATATCAAAAATGTATTTGTCTTAAATATTTTTAGGCAATTAATGTTAAAGTAGGATTCTATTTGATAATATTTATAAAACTTGAAAACTGTGGGATCAATTTAATGAAAAATTGATTTTTCTTCTTAAAAGGTATGTTATTAATGTATTTGTATTGCATATTACGAGGTACTCAGCGTTAAGCTAGAATTCTATTTAAAAATATTAATTAAAAAAAAAATTGTGTAATTCATACTACAAAAAATTAATCATTCCTTTTACAAGGTATATCCTCAATGCATTTGTATGAAATATTACCAGGTAGTCAACGTTAGGGCGAAATTCTATTTGTAATTATTTGTAAAACAAATAAATTGTAGAATTTATACTACCAAAGTTAAATTATTATTCTAACAAGGTATGTTATCGATATATCCGTATCATATATTACCAAGTAGATGACGTTAGGGAAAAAGTATATCTAAAAATATTTATTAAACTAAAAAATTGTGGAATTAATACTTTAAAAAACTGATTATTCTTCTCACAACGTATGTCATTAATGTATTCGTATGAAATATAAAAATCTGGTTAACGTTAGGGTCAAATTCTATCTGTAAATAGTTATAAAACAAAAAAATTGTAGGATTAATACTAAAAAAAATTAATTATTCCTCTAACAAGGTATGTCATCAATGTATCCGTATAAATTATGATCAGGTAGTTAACGTTGGGGTACGATTCTATCTAAAAATATTTATTAAACGAAATAATTGCCAGATCATTCCAACAAAAAGTTAATTATTACTTTTACAAGGTAAGTCATTAATGTATTCGTATTAAACATTACTAGGTAGTCAACGTTGAGGTAGGATTCTATCAGAAAATATGTATTAAACTTCAAAATTGTGAGATGAGTTTGACAAAAAATTGATCCTTTTTCTAACAAGGTATGTCATTAATTTATTTGTATTAAATATGACCAGGTAGTAAGTGTTAAGGTAGAATTCTATCTAAAAATATTTATCATACAAAAAATTGTGGAATAAATACTACAAAAAATTGATCATCTCTCTTACAAGCTATGTCATTCATGTATATGTATTAAATATTACCAGGTAGTTAACAATAGGGTTAAATTTTATCTAAAAATAGTTATAAAACAAGAAAATTGTCAGATTAATACTTAAAAAAATTGATTATTTTGCTTACAAATTATGTTATCAATGAATCTGTAGTAAATATCACAAGATAGCAACGTTAGGGTAGGATTCTATCTGAAAATATTTAGTAAACAAAAAATTGTGGGATTTATACTACGAAAAATTAATCATTCATTTAACAAGGTATGTCATTAATAAATTTGTATTAAATATTACCAGAGAGTCATAGTTGGGGTAGAATCCTATCTAAAGATATTTATTTAACAAAAAAACTATAGGATTTATACTCCAAAAATTTCGGTATTCCTGTTACAAGGTATGTCATCAATGTAATCGTATTAAATATTACCAGGTAGTCAACGTTGGGGTGAAATTATATCTGAAAACAATCATTAAACAAAAAAATTGTGAAATTAATACTACAATAAATTAATTATTTCTCTTTCAAGGTATGTCATTAATGTATTCGTATTAAATATTACCAGATTGTTAACGTTGGGGTAGGATTTTATCTAAAAATATTTACCAACGACAAAAATTGTAAGATCGACACTACAAAGAATTGATCATTTCTCTTACAAGGTATGTCATCAATGTGTTGGTACTAAATATTACCAGGTAGTCAACGTTGGGGTAGGTTTTTATCTGAAAATATTTGTTAAACAAAAAAATTGTTGAATTAATACTACAAAAAATTGACCATTTCTTTGACAAGGTTAGTCATCAATGTATATGTAATAAATATTACCAGGTAGTCAACATTGGGGTAGGATTCTATGTAAAAATATCTATTTAATTTTATTAGTTAATAAATTAAATTTAAATTTTGAGAAATAGTTTAATTTTAAGTGTTTTAATTTATAATTTATGAATAAATATTCCTTTTTTTCTCAAAATTTTTAGTTTATTGAAAATTTTTCTTTTAAATAGAAAGTAAAATTATAAAAATTGAATTTTATATATTTGAATATAGTTTAAAATTTGTTATCCTTAATTTGTATGTATAAAATTGAATAGTATAAAGAAATTAAAATAATTTTTTTATATTTAATATATAAAATGAATTATCATTATTAAATTAATTGATTCATTTAAAATTATTATTAAATAACGTTGTGCCTGCATTCGTGGTAATGCAAAGCATATGAATAAATAGATCTTCATAAAAAAGTTATAGGTATTGATTTTAATGAATAATTTAAATAAAAATTTTTAGATAAAATTTTATGTTTTTATTAAAAATTATTCTTATTGAGTTATACATAGATATTTATAAAAACAAATGGAAAGATAATTATAACAATTTTAACTATAAAAATATGATAGAAACTATGATCAGATACTCTACTATTTTATTAAAAATATTTAAATGAATTATTTGTTTCAAGAAAATGAAAATTCAAAATTATGACAGTATTTTTATTCATTAGGTGATTTTGTTTTTTATTTTGATATTTTACGACTAAATAAACTAATATTATTAAATTTGTGTATGTTTGTAAAAAAACTATTTTTATTTTTTTTAATTTGACATTAAAAGATTTATCAACTAAAAGTATAAATAAATTTGTATTATATGTAAGAATATTATTAAAGATTTATTTAAAAAATTTATTTAAATTAATGAAACTATTAGTATGCAAGTAAAATAAAAGAAAAAAAAAATTATTTATATTAAATTTATTTTAAATTATGTACAAATTGCTCGTCACTGAAAGAAATTATCTAAAATAAGACGAATCAATGGTATTATACTAAAAAGTGTATTAAGATATAGAAATGTAGTTAGATTTATAACATTTATTTTACCGATTAAAGTTGTTTTAATATTTTATTTAAAAATAATAAATTAAATTAATTTGTTAGATTCTAATATTAACTTTTTTTAAATCGATAATAAATTTATAAGTTAATTCTTTTCTAAAAATAGAGTAATTAAATAACTCAAGTATTAAGAAATTTAATATGTTTAAATAATAAATTAAAAATTCGTAATTTTTTACCTTTGGTATTAGGGTTAATTAATGTTGAGTAATTGATCTTATTTATTCAAAAACAGTTGAATTAAATAGTTATAAAAGTTATTGTAAATAACAATTTTAAATATTTTTAAAACAGTTATATGTTATTCATAATCGTCGATATTTTTTTATTTTATCATTAAATTTAGTTTTATTTAAAACTAATGTTCAAATTTGTTAACAAATTTGAGTATTAGAAAAAATTAGAATCTAGTGATAAGCTTAAACATTTTTTTAATAATTATATAAATAAATTTATTTTAAAAATTTAATCAAAAATCTAAATTCTTATATAATTTATAATAATAAATTTATCGAATTAAAGTGATTTGAATAATATTTTTTTATTTCTAAAATTATTTAACTAAACGATAAAATTAAATTAATAATAATTAAATTAGTTAAAATTAAAATTATTAAATTCCACAATTTTAAAAATTAATTTAATAAAATTAGCAATTTTTATTTTTTATCTGTTTTATGAAAATAATAATTATCATATAAATAATAAATAATAATATTTGCTTTTTAAAATTTTTTCAAATAGCTGCATTTTTGTACTAAGGTAGCATGATTATTTTGCTTTATTATAAAAACAATAATTAAGAAATAAGTAAAATAAAAACTTAATAAAACTAAATAATTACATTTTATATTTGCGTAAAAAACCTTAAATATTTGTAATAGACAAAAAGACCGTATAGAATTTTACACTATTAATTTATAAATAATATAAAAATCCTTATAAATTAAAAATATTGTATAAAAAAGTTTAAATAAATTTTTAAATATTTTATTATAGATTAATATTTATTTAAAAATTTGATTATGATAATTAAAATAAATGACCTTTTGGATAACAGCGTTATTTTTTGTATAAGTTTAATTTGGTGAAAAAAATTAAGACCTTGATGTTGAATTAAGATAAATAATGAATGAAGAAATTAATAAACTAAGTCTGTTTGACTTTCAAAATCTTACATGGTTTAAGTTTAAATCCAAGTGAGCCAGATTAGATTTTATCCTTATAAATTTAAAAAATTTTCGTACGAATGGACTAAATTTTTTTATTAGAAATTAAATATAATTCTTATAATTTTAATTCGTGTAGCTTTTATAACATTACTAAAGCAAAAAGTTTAAGGTTATATTTAAATTCAAAATGGTCCAAATAAAGTTGGTAGAATAAAGTTATTTAAACCTTTTAGAGATGCGATTAAATTATTTAATAAAGAGATTTCTTTAATTTTAAAATCTTATTATTTGTTTTATTTAATCGGACCTTAAATAAGTATGTTTTAAATATTCATTTAATGAAATTTAATTCTTTATTTAAATGTAATAATTTTAAAAGAAATAAATTTTATATTAATTTTATGTTTCACATATCTAAGAGCTTATCCTTTAGTATATGGAGGGGGATCATTTAATAGTATTTATCCATTATTAGGGGAATTACAAATAATTGCTTAAACTATTATTTTTGAAGTAAGCATAATTTTAATAATTTAATCAATATTATTATTAAGAGAAATAATTTGATCATTGAACTTAATAAATTTACAAAAATATTCTTGACTTTTTTTTCAATTTTCCATCAATATTGATTTTTTTTTCTAGATTATAAGCAGAGATGAATTGAACACCTTTTGATTTTTTTGAGGAAGAATCAGAATTACTGTTAGGATTAAATATTAAATATATAAGAGGAAGATTTGCCTTAATTTTAATTGTAGAATACGGGATGATTTTATTCATAATAATGTTATTTATATTCTTATTTACAGAAGGAAATTTATTTAAAATAAAATTTTATGTAATATTTTTAATAATTTTATTCTTAGTGATTTGAATCCAAGGAACACTTCCTTGGTTTCAATATGATAATGATATATATTTAACTTAAATAAGATATTTACTAGTAAGATTTAATTATTTGATATTTATTTCATTAATTAATATTTCAAATTATTAAAAAAATTAATTTCTGAATTATGTATTCAAAACATATAGTTAAAAAAACTAAACAATTATTTATTTAAATATTAATCAGATTTTTTAGAAACATTAATATGAATAAAAAAATATAAAAAGTAAAAAGTTGATAAAATTTGCCCAATAAAAATATAAGGGTTTTTTACAGGACAAGCTTTAATTCAAGTCAGAATAATAAATAATTCCATAAAACTTCAAAATTAAATTAAGTTGAAAAGATAAAATTTAAATGATTTTATTTTATATTTAAAATTAAACTGTATAATTAATAAAATTATAATTGATTATAATAAAGGAATAACTTCTTCTTACTTGTAAGGGATAGATCAAAGAATTGCATAAGCAAATAAGAAGTATCATTCAGGTTGGATATGAATTATGGTGATTGTAGGATTAGCTTTATTATAATTTTCCGGTTCTGATAAATTATAAGGTATTAATGAACAAATAAATAAAAAATAATAAAAAATAAAATAAATGCTTAGATATATTTAATTGAAAAGTAAGGGTTAGAAGGAATTTTATAAAAATTTCTATTTAATCCTTAAGAATTGGAAGAACCACTTTCATGTAAAAATATTGAATAAAGAATTACTAAATGTTCGGTTCGTTTCCCGCGATCAACGTCCAACAAGATAATGGCACGCACGCCCTTCTTCGTTTTGTGCGCGTACTGCTCCTGGGGGCCTAACGAAGCAACGAACGCGCGCGTGAGTGAGCGAGTGAGCGCACGTGAGCGAGCCCGTCAGCCCGTGCGAGGGAGCAAGTGCACACATATAGTTCCGGCGAGATTTGGGAATTCTCTAGGACCCAACCTCTCTGACGTGGGAAATCACTAGATAAAAAAAAAAATAGAACCGAAGGTGACGCGCGAGATTCAAATAAGCTCCAATAAAACAAGCGCCTATCACCCAATAACCCAGGGCGCTTACCGGCCGACCTGTTAAATGAATAATTATTGAAATAACACAAGCGCCTATGACCGTATTACCTGGGGCGCTAATTGCAAATCTAGTAAATGAATAA
This sequence comes from Copidosoma floridanum, assembly GCF_036245765.1. NCBI lineage: Eukaryota > Metazoa > Arthropoda > Insecta > Hymenoptera > Encyrtidae > Copidosoma > Copidosoma floridanum. The sequence continues at coordinate 13,840,967 of NW_028321897.1, read as the reverse complement.
GTATAAATAAATATATCAAGCACCTTTTTCCCGATGATCCAGGTCACTTATTTGCAACATTATTAAATAATAAAAAGTTGATTGATAATGTAAGTTAACATATCACAATTTAGATTGCTTATTTAGTACGACCAAAATCTGTTTAATTGGCACTCTTGTAATAACTTGATGATTTATTATTCAATAGTAGCCAGTAAGTACCCCGGTTCATTCGGTGATAGGCGCTTGTGTTATGAATAATTATTTATTTAACAGGTCAGCCAGTGAGTGCCCCGGGTTATTGGGTGATAGGCACTTGTGTTATTTATTAATAATTATTTATTTAACAGAGTTGCCAGTAAGCGCCCCAAGTCACTGAGTGATGGGTGCTTGTGTTATTGATTATTAATTTTTTAATTAACAGGTCGGCCAGAAAGCGCTTTGGGTCATTAGGTAATAGGCGCTTGTGTTACTATTAATTATTCATTTAACGGAGTGGCCAGTAAGCACCCTGGGTCATTAGGTGATAGGCGCTTGTGTTATTAATAAGTATGTATTTAACAGAGCAGCCAGTAAGCGCCACGGGTCATTGGGTGATAGGCGCTTGCGTTATTAATAATTATTTATTCAACAGAGTGGCCAGTAAGCGCCCTAAGTCACTGAATGATGGGTGCTTGTGTTATTTATTATTAATCTTTTATTTAACAGGTCAGCAAGTAAGCGCCCTGGGTTATTGGGTGATAGGCGCTTGTTTTATTAATGATTATTTATTTAACAGAGTTGCCAGTAAGCACCTCGGGCCATTGAGTGATAGGTGCTTGTGTTATTAATAATTATTTATTCAACAGAGTGGCCAGTAAGCACCCCGGGTCGTAATGTGATAGGCGCTTGTGTTATTTATTAATAATTATTCATTTAAAAGAGTGGCCAGTAAGAGCCCCGGGTCATTTGGTGATAGGCGCTTGTGTTATTAATAATTATTTATTTAACAGAGTTGTCAGTAAGTGCCCCAAGTCACTGAGTGATGGGTGCTTGTGTTATTTATTATTTATTATTTATTTAACAGGTTGGCCAGTAAGCACCCTGGGTCATTCGGTGATAGACACTTGTGTTATTTATTATTAATCATTCATTTAACAGAGTGGCCACTAAGCGCCCCGGGTCATTTGGCGATAGGCGCTTGTGTTATTAATAATTATTTATTTAACAGAGTTGCCAGTAAGTGCCCCAAGTCACTCAGTGATGGGTGCCTGTGTTATTTATTATTAGTTATTTATTCAACAGGTCGGCCAGTAAGCACCCTGGGTTATTGGGTGATAGGCGCTTGTTTTATTAATTATCATTTATTTAACAGAGTTGCCAGTAAAAGCCCCGGTTCATTGGGTGATAGGTACTTGTTTTATTAAAGCTTATTTGAATCTCGCGCGTCACCTTCGGTACTATTTTTTTTTTTTTTTATCTAGTAATTTCCCACGTTAGAGAGGTTGGGTCCTAGAGAATTCCCAAATCTGGCCGAAAGTATATGTGTGCGCTTGCTTTCTCCCACGGGCTGATGGCTGACGGGCTCGCTCACGCGCGCCCACTCGCTCACTCACGCGCGCGTTCGTTGATTCGATCGGCCTTCTGCGGAGCTGCAGAGCCGTGCGCGGGCTGACACAATGACGATCGAGGACCCAAGAAAGAAAGAGCTGAAGGAGATCACATCGACTGAAGTGATATAATTGTCTGCACCTCTGTACTAGGTGCTAAGTCATATTTAATAAAGATTTTTAAAACTGAACATTGGTCCTTCGAGCCGGATTCTGAGCGAGTAAGAAACAAACAGCAAGCATTGCAGAGCAGGAGTTAACCAAGGAGAGCATTCAGCACACAACATAATGTGAGTATACTATTACTGATGTTAAAGTGTTGGTTGTATAAAGCTATCGCAGCCACCATCATGCCCGTGGTCTGACTTGCATTGCCTGAACATAGCCACGATGAGGTCTTGCCGCTATTAACGCGTGCCTTACGAGCATCCGCGTCACAAGTTGAATACAAGGCTGCCACAGCCACCGCATAGCCCGTGGTCCTGCGCTTGTCATACGTACGGCCACGACCGACATGAAGCCGTGCCGCTGGTAGTGGTTATTTCGTCAATAGTGGCGGCCACATTGCCTTCCTTACGGGTGTACCTATACCTTGTCATGACTAGAGCAAACGCAATACGGGCGGTTTATCAAGGTTAGCATTTAACCTTTTTTTTTCAATGCGTGATGCACGCAAGCGTCTACGCGCCCGCATGAACATGTGATGCCTCCTCCTGAGAAGCAGGAGTCACTTACCCAAATGTACTCGACATCGGAGGCTGAGTACATAGAGTCACGCGCCCACCTCTACAATGCGAGGAGCACCCTCGCACCACCCCCTGGCAACAGTGGAGCGGGCCCCGGGCGCGCTACATTGAGTTGTGGACCCCGCCTGCCCCGAATTAGTATTCCCGCCTTCTTCGGGAAAAGAGAAGACTGGGAGAGCTTCCGGGATCTCTTTCGAGCGCTAGTGCATAACGATCAACAGCTCACCGATGTCGAGCGACTGTTTTACTTAAAGTCTCTCGTGGAGGGAGATGCCAAGACAGCCCTCAACGCGATCCAGATCATTGGCGCCAACTACTCGACCGCTTGGGCTGCGCTCGAGGCACGGTTTGAACATTGCCGTCTCCTAGTACACGACCATCTAACGGCACTACGCAACATCAGGCTTTTAAGGGACGAGTTGGCTAGAGATTGGAGGTGCAGAGCCTTCTTAATACGCTGGATCGCCACCGGGACCAGTTGCAAGCTTTGGGCCGTCCTGTCCTCCAGTGGAATGACTGGCTGTTCTCTTGTGCCATGACCAGCATGGACCCAACTACCCCTTGTGCCACGGCCGCCCTTCACTCATTGCATCTTCGCCTCCAGCGGACCCCAGCGATGGGTGCTGAGTATGTGCAATTTATGGCAGAGTACATCGCTCTGGTCCACATGAGGCCACTGCCTGACGATCTGCGCACGGCATTACCCCGACCAGTACACTTTATCCAACATCACGGCATCTGGCAGATCAGCGATAAGGGCCACAGGCTTCGCGTCGTGTTCAACGCCTCGAAACCGACATCGAATGGTTACAGCTTAAACGACGTCCTGTTCGCGGGCCCTAGGCTGCAGACCGCGCTTCCCAGCGTGCCCCTACAGCGTATCTTGTGGAGCCCTGATCTAAATTAACCGCCCACGCACTACCAGCTGTTAACAGTCACCTACGGCGCTTCGTGCTCACCGTACCTCTCCTTGCGTACTGTGCAGCAGCTGTGCGTCCTCGAAGGACACCGTTGGCCCGAGGCAGTTCCCGTGGTGATGAACGACCGCAACTTTGACGACATACTCTCTGGTGCTGACGACATCGCCACGGCTTGACATATTCGTGACCAGCTAATCAAACTTCTGCAAGCTGGCAGGTTTCCTCTGCGCAAGTGGGTAGCCAATGTGCCCGAGCTTTTGGACGACCTCCCCGACGACGTGCGCCTGCGGCCCACTTGGTGTCAGCTTGGCGCTGAAGGTCTCGTTAGTGAGCTCGGTGTGAGCTGGGACCCACCGTCAGATTGCTTCCTGCTAACACCTCCCTTCATACAGCACTAATCCACCAAGAGGACCATGCTTGCAGCGCTCGCGGGCCTGTTTTATCCATGCGGTTGGCTTGCGCCGATCGTGCTGAACGCCAAACTCCTGCTGCAAGACTTATGGCGAGCTAACCTGGACTGGGACGAGTCTGCTTCGTCGTCCATAATTCAAAGGTGAACCGCCTTTGCCGCCGAGCTCAATCTCAGGTCGAACCCTGCCTCGTTGGATTGGAACGGTTGCGTCAGTGGACATTCACCTGCACGTATTTTCCGATGCCAGCTACCGCACGATGGCTGCTGTCCTGTTCTCTAGACTCCAGGCCACGGACGGCTCTGTCCTCTGCCACATCCTCCTCGCTCGCAAAAAGCTGGCGCCCACCCGCACTCTTAAGCCTATGGCCGAGCCCATGGCCCGGATGATCATTCCTCGCTTGGAGATCCGCGCCATCCTGCTGGCTGCTAAGCTTCTGCGCTCGACGGCCGAAGAACTAGCAGTTCCGATTGAGCGCTGTCACGCCTGGTGTGACTCGAAAATTGTGCTGCACTGGGTTTGCTCCGATCAGCCAACCAACAACGCCTTTGTTGACAACTACGTGGCCCAGATACAAGACACGCTACCCTCAAGCGCCTGGTGGTACGTGCCGTTGCAGTCCAATCCAGCCGACGTGGCCACTCGAAGCGCGGACATGACCGGTCTCAGACAACAACTCCTGTGGTGGGACGGTCCGCCGTGGCTCACCGACAACGGCTGAGCCTGGCCCCAGGAAGCACTTCAAGAGGTGACACCCCTGCCGTTGGCCTGCTACGCCACCCGTCTGGTTGAGCCGAGCATACTTGAACGATATTCCAAGCTTTACACTCTACTCGTCGTTCTCGTGCGCACTCGTCGGTGGGTCCGGTGCCAGTTGCGTCGCCCACGTGTCCTGCCGGTGCTCTCACCACTGACTCCCATCGAGCTTTAAGATGCCTTTCTGGCCTGCGTCCGTTTGAGCCAATCGGAAGCGTTCGGCGAAGAGCGTGCGCGTTTGCAGAACGGCGAGCGATTGCCAAAAGGGAATCCTTTGACTTCTCTTGCGGCTTTCCTCAACACCAATGGCATTCTGCGCGTTGGTAGGCAGCTGGATTTCTCCTCGCTACCTTACGAAGAGCGGCATCCACTGATCCTTAGCGGAGCCTCATCGCTTGCCTCGCTGGTCCTTTCTTGGGACCATACTCGATCTCTTCACGGCGGATACAGGGTCACTAGCGCCTACACGGCCAAGCGTGCATGGATTCTCGGTGGCCCACGCAGAATCAAGGCTCAATTGCGGCGTTGCGTCGTATGCTCCCGACTCCAGGCTCGCTCCGCGACCCAGATGATCGCCCCCTTAACAGCTTGACAAAACACACCTTCCCGTGCTTTTGGCCGCACAGGTGTCGACTACGCCGGGCCTTTTTCAGTACTTGCGTCAAAAGGACGAGGCATACGGACTTCAAAGGGTTACATTGCCGTCTTCGTGTGCATGACGACAAAGGCCCTACACCTCGAGCTCGTTAGCGATCTCTCTACAGCCGCCTTCCTGGGCGCTCTCGCTCAGTTCACCGGTCATCACGGTCGACCCTCTGAACTCTGGAGCGACAATGCCACTTGTTTTCGCTGCGCTGATCTGGAGCTGCGTGAAGCATAACAAATTGCGAAGATCAACTGGTACCTCGTTGCTGGCTCTCTCGCTTCGCAAAGTATTGCTTGGCACTTCATCTCCCCTAGAGCTCAACATTTCGGCGGACTCTGGGAAGCCGCCGTCAAGTTAGTCAAAGGCCACCTCCGACGCGTAATGGGCTCCCATCACCTGACCTACGAGGAATTCTCCACCGTACTAGTTGGGATTGAGATGGTGCTCAACGGAAGGCCCTTCCGACCTCAAGGTACTTACACCAGGCCACTTCCTTGTTGAAGCCCCTCCTTCATTCTGCGCGCGTACTGCTCCTGCGGAGCTGCCGAGCCGCGCGTGGGCCGACACACTGACGATCGAGAACCCAAGGGAGAAAGAGCTGAGGGAGATCAAATCGACTGAAGTGATATAATTGTCTGCAACTCTGTACTAGGTGCTGAATTATATTCAATAAAGATTTTAAAAACGGAACACTGAAGCTAATACTATAAATAGTATAATAAAATGAAATAAGTAAAATCTATTTAATGTAGCAGTATTAATTAAAACCCGCCCCATTATCATAAGACTAAAAAATTTCTAATGTAAGGAATAGCTAAAAGCAAATTTGTAATTACTGTTGCCCCTCAAAAAGACATTTAACGTCAAGGCAAGACTTAACCTAAAGAAGCAGTTATTATGGTGATTAGGAAAATAAAGATTCCTGAATTTTCAGTTTTATAAAAGAAAAATAAATTGTAATAAATTTCACGTTCAATATAATTAAATAAACGAAAAAAAAATGTTAAAGCTCTAATTATATGTAATAATTGAAGAAATCACCTATAATTTACATTTTGTATGATATAAATGATTCTATTAAATGCTAATTAAATATAAGGGCAATAATAAAAAGATAGAAGTTATCCTGTGATTGATTGAATAATCAAACAATTTTATAATAATAAACCAAAATTTAATATGATAGAAGTATTTAATGGAGAAGGTAAAGTAACAATTATTAAATAAATAATTCTTAATAATTCCTTTGCTTTTCAAATTAATTTTTTAATAATTTATTTTTTGTAAAGTTAATTTATTAGGAATGATTAATTTTACAAATAATTTTAAATCAATTAAAATGTAAATAATAAGAATTAATAAATTTAAATTCTTATAACATATAGATATGTAATGTTTAATTGAAATTCATAATCATTTAATTTGATTTATTTAATATGAATATTCCACAAATTTCATTAAAAAAACTATATTAAATTAAAAAATTTATTAATAATAATTATAATAGTGAGAAATAAAAACATAATTATTAATTTATTAATAAAATTAAAAAAAATTTTTTTTTTTATAGAAGTAATTATATTATAAATTAATCTAACAAAATAAAATAACAAAGATAATAATCCTCCTACGATTATTAAAAATTTAATATGTAATCATTAATAATTTGTATTAAGAATGAATAAATTTGATAATCATATTATGTTATGAAATATAAAAATATACCTTTAAATTATAGGATATAATATTTTATTATAATAAGGCAAAAAAAAAATTATTCACAAATTTAAAGAAAGTATAAACGAATTTATAAAAATATATTAAAAATAAATTTTACTGTTATTCAATCATATAAAATTAAAATTTATTAATTTAATTTACAATACCAATGTTTTATTTTAATTATTCATTACTCAATAATAGTTTAATCTTAAAACATTGATTTTGAAGATGAACGATTAATTTAATTTTTTTTAACAATTTTTTTTAAATATTACTTATATATTCACATATTTATTATTTTATTATTCTTATACTCTTGTATTTATAAAGTTTTGCAATTGAATTTAATAAAACAAGAAATTTCAATATTAGGTTTATTATTATTTCTCATATTGATAGTTAATACAATAAATTTATCAAATTTATTATGATTGTACTTGATTTTTGTTGCTTGTAAAAGAAGTTCAGTAATAACTTTATTATTTAAGAAAATGAAAAATTAAAAAAGAGATAGATTTAGATTTTTATTAATGAATTTTTAATAAAATTTTTAATTTATTTAATTAAATTAATTTCAACTCATGACTTCTCCCATATTGATTCATATGTATTTTTTAGAGTTTTAATTTTCATATTTTTATCAACTATTATTTTATCATTTAGCTTTGATAGTTATTTTATAATAATTTATTCGAATTTGATGGTTGATGAAATTAGATGAATAATATTTATGTTAACTTTATTATTATTAAGATTAGTTATTTTAATGAAAAAAAAATTAAACTTACTAGTTTATATGTTTTTATTGATTACTTTAATGTGAGATTCAGTAAGAAAATTATTATTTATTAATTTATCTTTTTTTTATTTTATATTTGAATTAAGTTTTATTCCTAATTTTCTATTAATTATAGGATGAGGGTGCCAACCTGATTAATTAAAAAAATCTTTATATGTGTTATTTTATACAATTTTTTTTTTCTTTCTCATTATTATTTTTTTTTTTCCAAATATTTAACTTAATGAGATTTTTTATATTTTTAGAAATTATTTTATGTATTAAATTTTAAAAGGTTATCTTTTATTTTTAAATATCAAGAGCATTTTTAGTTAAATTACCTATATTTTTATTTTGTAACTGATTACCCAAAGCTCATGTAGAAGCTTTTGTAATTAGCTTAATTATTTCAGCAGGAATTGTAATAAAATTAGAAGAATATGGATTAAATAAAATGATTATAAAAATACATCTCAATTTTTTGATGTTACATAATTGATTTATTATTTTCAGGTTCTTTAAAATAATACATTTAAGATTCTTATGTCTTTGACATTATGATACAAAAATTATTGTAGCTTATTTATTTGTTGTACATATAAAAATAATATTAAATTAATTATTTTTTATGAAAATTTGAGAGTATTATCAAGAATACATAGTAATAGTTGCTCATGGATTATAATTATCAAGAATATTTGTTTTAGTCAATCATTTCAATTTACGATTAAAAAGACGAAATATTATAACAAATAGAGGAATAGTATTTTTTGTACCATCATAATTAATATTTTGATTTATATTATGTATAAATAATATAATTTTTTTTATTTCTCCAAATTTATCAAGAGAAATTATAATTGCTCTAATTATTCAAAGACGAAGATAAATAGTTATATTAATTTTAATTATAAGGATATTTTTTAGTGCATGTTATGATATTTATTTATTTTAATATTGTTTTCATAAAATATAAAATAAAAAGTTAATAAATTTTAACTCTTACAATAAAGTTAAATATTGAATATTATTTTTTTGTTTCTCCACTTCAAATTATTTAATTTTAAAAACTCATTCTCCTTATTAAATTAAATGATTTAATTGAAAATATCAATTTGTGGAATTAAACTTACAAAATTTGTTTTAAATAATAGTTAGTTTATATTATTTAAGTGGAATTTATTTTTTAATAAGATTGTTAATATTTATTGTTTGTTATATGTTTATATTTATAAAATTAAATCTATTTATTAAATAAAATTTAATAATAATGAATTTTCCATAAGTAAATATAATAATTTGTAAAGACTGAATTACCTAATTCTTTTTATTTACTGTATTTTTAATTTCTTCAATAATTTTGTCTTATTGTTCTAAATATATAAATCATAATTTAAATGTTCAAAATAATTCTTATACTTTAAATAATTGTTAGACTTAATATAATTTCTTTAATTTTAGGTTGAAATAGATTTGGCTTAGTTTTTCAATGTTAGATTATTTTTTACTAAAATTTTTATTCTTATAATTCAAGAATGTTAAGAATTGTAATAAATCAAATTAAAGGTGTTATATTGATATTGTCTATTTTAATAATAATAATTTATGGATCTTAAAATCTTATAGTTTGCAATTATAATAGTAAAATATCATCAATTTCAATATTAATTAGAGCTTTTACTAAAAGAGCTCAATTTCCTTCTTTTTCTTGACTTCCAGCTGCTATAACAGCTCCCTTATTTGTTACATTATTAGTTCATTTATCTAGTTAAGTGACAGCAGGAATTCATATTTTAATTTGATTCCAAAAATTAATACATAACAATAAAATGTTACTATTCTATATTATTATCACTTAAATTGTAAATATATTCATAACTGGGTTATTAGCATATGTTTAATATGATTTTTTTTTAAATTATTGCTTATTCTACGTTGTCTTAACTAGGCTTAATAATAGTGATTTATGGAATAATATTTTATCCCTAAGCTTATTTTTATTTTATTACTTATGCAATATTTAAATCTATTATATTTATATGTTTTAGAGTAATTATTCAGTTGATAAATAATTATTAAATTATTGGTTTTTAAGAAAATTCAATAATTTTGATACCTATGACTTAAATAAAAATAATAATCTCTTATTCTTCTTAATAAAGAATACTTTTTTTTCTAGATTTTACTTTAAAGATTCAATAAAAAAAAAATTTTTTTAAATTATTTTTTTTATATTTCATATTTTACATAATTTAAAAGAACTATATTAACAGTGATATATTTTGTTTGATTAATTAATCATTTAAATGATAAAAAAATTAATTTTTTAAATTATTTTGATTGTAATAATAAAAAAATCGAAAACTTTCTTATGATTATTTTGAAAATTAATTCAATCATTCTGAAAGAATATTTTTATATAATAACTTTCATTATTATTAAACAAATTTAATAATCACAATTTAAGAACAATTAAAATATTATTATTATGTTAAATATTAATAATTTCAAGAAAAAGTTCATTTTAATTAAAAGATATTAAAAATAAAATTATTAAATTTTTTTTTAAAAAATTTATTTTTCATGTTACTTAAATTTTTATTAAAATTTTTTCAATAAAAAATAATGAAAAAACACAATTTTTTAATTATCAAACGAATAATTTATTACATTTTTTTTAATTTTATAATTTAAATCCTTAAATCAATAAACATAAAAATTTATTTAAATAGTTTTATCAATAATTCAATGATGATGATTTGACAATTCATGTAATCAATAATAATTATTTGGATTTAAATAGTTTATTTCAAAATTACATTGTAAAAATAGCAAAAAAATATTTACATTCTTCTATATTAAAAAAAATTAATTTTATTTTTATGTTGAAAATATAGTGTAACAAAATTTTAAACTATGTAAATTTATAAAAATATGATTATTTTCTACTAATTATGAAAATATTAAAATGTTATATTTTATTCTTGGAATATAATCTGGAATTGTAGAATTAAGGGTAAAAATTTTAGTTCGATTAGAATTAGGGAATCCTGAATCTTTAATTGGAAATGATTAAATTCATGATTCTCTAGTCACAGCTCATGCTAATATTATAATTTTTCTATTGTTATACCTGTAGTAATAGGAGGATTTAAAAATTATTTTATCCCTATAATTATAGGATTTCCTGATATAGCATTTTCTTGAATAAATAATGTAAGATTTCAATTATTACCTTCAAGTATTAAATTATTAATTTCTAGAATATTTATTGGATCTGAAACAGGAACAGGTTTAACTGTTGACAAGCCCCCTTATTTTTTAACGTATCTCATATAGGTTTATTAGTAGATTTATCAATTTCTTCTTTACACATTGCAGGAGCTTCTTAAATTATAGGATCAATTAATTTTATTTTAACAATTATTATTATAAAAATTTTTAAATTTAAAATACTACCTTTATTTGCTTGAGCAATATTATGAACAGCAATTTTATTATTATTATCTCTTGCTGTTTGAGCAGGAGCAATTACTATATTATTATTTGATCGAAATCCTAATATTACATTTTTTGATTCAGTAGGAGGTGGATATCCTGTATTATATTAACATTTGTATTGATTTTTTGGTTACCCAGAAGCTTATATTTTAATTCTTCTAGGATTTGGTTCAATTTTTTATATAATTCGTAATAAAAAAATAAAAAAAGGAGTTTTTAGAATCATAAAAGTAATTAATGCTATAGTTTCTATTGGATTGTTAGGATTTATTGTTTAAGCTGATCATATACATTTATTATTTGTATAGATGTTGATACACGATCATATTTTACTTCTGCTACAATATTTATTGCTATTTTTACTGGAATTAAAATTTTTAGATGACTAGCATCACTAAATAGAATAAAACTTAAATTAAATATTACAAATTTATGATTACGAGGATTAATTATTTTATTCACTTTAGGGGGATTAACAGGAATTATACTTTTCAATTCTTCTATTGATATTGTTTTGCATGATACCTATTATGTAGTAGCTTATTTTCATTATGTATTATCTATAGAAGCTGTATTTGCTATTTTTGGGAGATTTATTTATTGGTACTTATTATTATTTGGAATATTAATAAATAAAATAATATTAAAAATTTAATTTTTAAGAATATTTTTAGGACTGAATATAACTTTCTTCCCTCAACCTTTTTTAAGGTTAAGAGGCAGGCCACGACGATTCAGGGATCATCCAGATTATTATGTATGTTAAAATATAGCTTCTTTTAATGGATCATTAATTTCATTAATAAAATCAGTAACGTTCTTTAATATTATCTAAGAAAAATTTATAAAAATACAATTAAATTTATCTATAAAAATTTCTAATCATTAAGTTAATTAAATATTTTTTTATCCCCCTAGATCTTATTTTTTTCATAAAATTCTAAAAATTTCTATTTAATTAAATTAAATTTCTAAGATGGCAGATAAGTTAAAGAAATTTAAGATTTATTTATATAAATTATTGTATTTTTAAAAGGAATAGAATTTTTAATAGTTTTTTAACTAATTCCTTAATGAGAAAATATAATATTTCAAGATTTTAATTCTTTTGTTATAAAAAATTTTATTATATTTTATGATCATGTAATAATCATTAAAGTAATACTTATAATTTTAATAATATAAATAACAATTTTTATACCATTAAATAAATTTTTTAACAAATATATACTTAAAGGTCATTTAATTAAATTATTTTAACTATTGTATCAATTTTTCTTTCAATTTTTGAGGCAATTTTATCTTTAAAAATTTTACATTAAAGACATAAAATCTTTAACCCATATTTATCAATTAAAATTTCAAGGCATCAATGATATTGATCATATATATACACAGATTTTGAAGATTTGATATTTAATTCTTCTATAATTTTTGATATTGAAAATTTTAATTTTTAATTATAAGATGTTGATAATTTATTAGTTGTTCTAATAAATATTAACTTACGATTAATAATAAGATCTATAGATGTAATTCATTCATTTACTATTCCAAGTTTAGGGATAAAAGTTGACGCAATTTCAAGACAATTCAATCAAATAAAAATTAATTTGTATCGACTAGAATTATTTTATGGTCAATATTCAGAAATCTGTTAAGTTAACGACATATTTATACCTATCGTATTAGAATAAAAAACATTTAAAAATATTATGAATTGAATCAGAATAAATTAATATTTTATAAACAGTAATATTTGCTATTTATAATTTAAAGAATCATTTCTTTAAAATTAGGATATTAAATAAATAAAAATTAAGTTAATTTTTGACATAAATTTGTGAAATTTAAATAATTTAATAATTATATAATTATTAATTTTTCAAATAAGACTAATAATATGATTATTATTGAAATTATGTTTTTTAATTTTATTTACTATAATATTAATAATTATTACTTTTATTATAAACTTTAATGCTATTCATAAGAACATTTAAAATGAATCTAAAATTATTTTTTAAAATAAATGATCAACAATTTATTTTTAATTTTTAATCCTTCTTGGTCTATAATTTACTCGATAAATTAAGTAAGAAGAATTTATGTTTCTTCATTTATTCAAATAATTTATTGATGTATTCCTTCTTAAATAAATTGAATTTTAAATTATATTATTGATATTTTGAATATTAAATTTAAAATATTATTAAATAAAAAATTAAATTCAATAAATTTATTAATTTTAATTAGATTTTTCTTATTAATCTTACTAAAAAATTTTTTAGAGATAATTTCTTATATTCTTACTAAATCAAGACATTAGGTGATAAGAATATCACTATAATAAGGAGTATGATTATCTTTTATATTGTTTAGATAAATTAAAAATACTAACCATATGTTTATTAATTAAGTCACTCAAGGAATTTTAAATTTCTTCATATCTTTTATAGTAATTGTAGAATCTTTAAGAAATATTATTTGATTTTGAACTCTTAGAGTTTGATTAATAGCTAATATAATAGCTGGGCACTTACTTATTAGAAAGAATGAAATTAATTATAATATAAATTAGACAAAAATTTTAAATCATTTTAGAATTAAGTGTTTTGATAATTCTAGCTTACATGTTTTTAGTATTTAAAGTTCTTTGTAGGAGAGAATCATTATTAAAAAAATTTTAATTCCACCTTTTTATTTAGTTTTTTTCAAACCTTGACCTATTTTAATATTATTTTAAATTTTTAATCTGATCATTAGTAACGTTTATTTATTTAATTTTATAGAATATAAATTAGTTTTTTTAAGTCTAATTCGATCTATTATTATTTCATATCAATAATGACGAGATGTAATTCAAGAAAGAATATATTAAGGATATTATACATATATAGTTTTAAAAGGATTTAAATCAGGGATAATTTTATTTATTATTCCTAAGATTATCTTTTTTATTTGTATTTTTTCATGTTATTTTTATATATTTTCATCCCCAAGAATTAAAATGTAAGAAAATTGATCTCTTAAAAATATTAAAATATTTAATTCTTATAAAATTCCTTTATTATATACAACTTTTTTTTTATTATCAAAAATCTCCATAACATAATGCCATCACTCATTAATTTATAAAAATCGTAAACAAAGATGATAGAATTAATTATCTCTATTTTATAAAAAATAATTTTTTATATATTTTAATTGAGAGAATGTAAATCTGCTTATTTTACTTTTAATGATTTTGTTTGTGGATTAATTTTTCTTATATCTACAGAATTTCATAGATTTTATGTATTAATTAATACAATTTTTTTATATATTAATTTTTTTTAAATGAATATTAAAAATTTTTTAAGAATCCACCATTTTAGATTTTTAACTGCTGCATGATATTGACATTTTGTTGATGTAGTCTGTTTTCGTATATTTAGTTTATTTTTAATCTTATCAAACTTGTTAACATAGTATAATCAGGTATATTTTATTTCCAATTAAAAAGTTTAAATTTTAATGTGAATAATAATAAAAATAATTTTTTTCTCTTTTTTAATTATACTAATTATTAGAATAATATTAAGATTAGGTTTTATTTTAACAAAAAAACATTTAAAGAACGTGAGAAAATGTCAAGGTTTGAATGTGGATTTGACTTGATCTCGAACGAACGTTCAACATTTTTTTTACGATTTTATTTGATTTTTATTATTTTTTTGATTTTTGATATTGATATTGCAATTGTCTTACCATTTTTATTCATAAATTCTTAGAACTTTTATTGTTTAATTTTATTAGTTTACTTAATTTTTTTTTTCTAATTTTACGATTATACATAGGATGAATTAGAGGGGCTTGATTCTTATCTAAATAAATAAATAAATTTAAATACTTTGATTTTAATTTCGACTTAAAAATTCAATGATCCTCAACTATTTATTGATTATCTGATAATTTTTAAAAAATATTGAATTGCAAATTTAAATGAATTATTTTTTAATAGTTTAAATTAAAAGATATAAATAATTTAATATTTATATAATAAATAAAAAATTCTGATACCCTAATATCCTAATTAATATACGAAATAAAATAAATTATTTCCTTAAGTTTTAAAAATTTAAATGTGTTAAACAATTTTATATACAATATTATCAAAATAAAAATTTTTTTAAATTTACAATTCATTTGCTTTAATAAGCTACATTATTAATCGGAAATTGGATTTAAATGAAATTATCAACACCGATAAACCTCTATTTTAGTTTTAATTACTAATAAATTGATTTATTTATAATGAAATACGTTATTTTATTAAAATAATCTATCAGTAAAGCTTTACATTAAATTTTTAGATATTAGTATTATTTTCCTATTCCTATAATTTTTTTTTCTTATCTACATTTTTTCCTTTTCTAAAACGTCTTTTTTATATAAAAAGTAATAAAAAAAAATTGTTATAATTTATTTTATCTATTGATACATATAATTTGATAAATATAAAAATTTTTATAAATTATTTTTTAATTGAATCATTTTATTCTTACTTCTTTCTATTTTAATTATAATTAATAAACAATAACAATTCTATTAATAATGAAATATTTTTATTTTTAATGATAAAAATAATCATAAGAATGGGACTTGCTTCATTCTACATATAATACGTTAGAATAAATAAATAATAAAATTAATTTTTTTTCCATTAAAAATTGTCACAACAAAAATTTACTCTTTTGATAATTTCAATTATTAACATTATCATATTTTGTTTCTTTATAATTATCGTTAATTTAATTTAAGTTTCTTCAATAAGAACTATGAATATTCTTTTAAAATCATGATATCTTTTTATTCAATAATTTGAGTAATTTAAATTTTAATATTAATATTTTTAAGCAAAAAAATTCAATCAATATTTTTTATATTTCATAATTTTATTATTTTTAATATGAACATAAATATCTACATCCTAAACTTAAATTTAACTTTTAAAATGAGAAATATAAAATTTTCTAACTAAATATTTTATTATTTATTATTTATAATTTTATCATTAGCAATAATTACTTCTCCTCTATGATTTACTTATTAATAAATATTAATAAATAATTATTTTCAAGTAAGATCAATTAATCTATTAATATTTATACTTAAAATCACCTTACTTAATTTATTTTCTTACAGACAAATTATTTATTAATTTTTTATTATGTACTTATACTCATTTAATTTAGAATTTGAATTTATCAATTTTAAAAAATAAAATATGATAGATTTAAATTCAATTTTTTTATCTATATTAATATTTATTTTTATTTATCAAAATTCATATAAATTAATTTTTAATTAAACTTCTAACCTTCAAAGTTTCAATAATATTTATTAAATATAAATTTTATACATTTAAATATAAATTATATTATTTTAACAATGACAGCCTCGTAATATTTGATATAAAAACATTAATAAAATAGTTTGAAAGAGGAATAATCAAATTTTTGTAGTATTGATTTAACAACTTTTTTTTTTTTATGAAGATGTTCAGATAGAATTCTACTCTAACGTTAACTACCTGAGAACTTCTAATACGGATAGAATGATGACATACCTTGTGAGAGAAATGATTAATTTTTTTTAATAAAAAACCTACATGTTTTTGCTTACTAAATATTTTCAGATAGAATCCTACCCCAACGTTCAATACCTGGTAAAATTAAGTGCGAACACGTTGATGACATACCTTGTAAGAACAATGATCGCTTTTTTGTTGAATTAATCCCACTATTTTTTTGTTTAATAAATACTTTTAAATAGAATTATACCCCATTGTTAACTACCTGGTAATATTTAATACGGATACATTCATTACATACGTTGTAGAAAAAATAATCAAGTTTTTGTAGTATGAATCCTCTAATTTTTTTTGTTTAATAAATATTTACAAATATAATTCTACCCTAAAGTTAACTACCTAGAAATATTTAGTACGTATACAATAATAACATACCTTGTTAAAAAAAATTATCTATTCTTTGAAGTAATAATCCCAGAATTATTTTGTTTACTAAATATTTTTAAATTAAATCCTACTATAACGTTAACTACCTGGTCATATTAAATACGGATACATTAAAAACATACCTTATAGGAGAAATGATTTAAATTTTTTATCATCAATTCCACAATTCTTTTGTTTAAAAAATATTTTCCTATAGAATTTTACCCCTTAATTTACTCCCTGGCAATATTTAGTACGGATTCACTAATAACATACCTTAAATGAGGAGTGATCAATTTTTTGTAGTATTAATTCTACAAATTTTTGTTTAATAAATATTTTAATATGAAATCCTACCCTTACGTTAACAACGTGGTAATATTCAATGCGAATACTTTGATGACATATCTTAAAAGAGAAATAATTAATCTTTTGCTGTATTAGTCTCACAATTTTTTTGTTTAATGAATATTTTTTGATAAAATTTTACCCTAACATTAACTACCTAGTAGTATTTAATAAGAATACATAAATTACATACCTTTTAAGAGGAATGATTAATTTTTTATACTATTAATCTCACAATATTTTGGTTTAATAAATATTTTTGAATAGAATTCCACCCCAATGTTAACTATCAAGTAATATTTAATACAGATTCACTAATAACATACCTTGTATTAGAAATGATCAATTTTTTTAAGTATTAACTCTACAAATTTTTTGTTTGATAAATATTTTTAAATAGAATACTACCCCAACAATAACAAGCTGGTGATATTTAATACAATAACATTAATAACATACTTTTTTAGAGGAGTGATCAAATTTTTAAAGTATTAATCTCACAATTTTTTAGTTAAATGTATATTGTCAGATAGAATTCTACATTGACGTTAACAACCTGGTTGTATTTAATACAGATATGTGAATGACACACCTTGTAAAAGAAATAATTAATTTTTTGTAGTATCAATCCAACAATTTTCTTGTTAAAAAAAAATTTTCAAATAAAATCCTACCCTAACGTTAAGTACCTGGTGATATTTAATACGGACACATTAATGACATAATGAGTTAAAGGAATAATCAGTTTCTTGTAGTTTTAATTCCACTATTTTTTTGTATGATAAATATTTTCAGATAAAATTCTACCTTAACGTTAACTACTTGGTTATATTTAATACAAATACATAAATGACATACCTTGTCAGAGAAATATTCAATTTTTTGTGAAATTAATCCTACAATTGTTTTGTTAAATGAATATTTTTAGATAGAATCCGACTTAAACGTTAACTACCTTGTAATGTTCAACACGGATTCATTAATGACATACCATGTGAGAGAAATGACTAATTTCTTGTAGTATTTTGATCACAATCATATGTTTAATATTTTCAGACAGAATCCAACCTCAACGTTAACTTCCTGATTATATTTTTTATACATATACATTGATGACATACCTTGAAAGAGCTATAATCAATTTTTTGTAGTATTGATTTTACAATTTGTTTGTTAAATGAATTTTTTTAGATAAAATTTCACCCCAACATCAACTACCTGGTGATATTTAATACGGATACACTAAATACACACCTTGTGTGCAGAATAATCAATCTTTTGATGTTTTAATTTCACACATTTATTGTTTAATAAATATTCTAAGATACAATACTTCTTTAACGATAACGACCTGGTAATATTAAATACGAATACATTGATGACATACCTTTTTAGAGGAATGATTCATTTATTGTAGTATTAATTCTACACTTTTTCTGTTCAATAAATATATTAAGATATAATTCTACAGCAATGTTGACTACCTAGTAATATTTTATACAGATACATTAATGACATGACTCGTAAGAGGAATAATTAATTTTTTGTTGCATTATTTTAACAATTTTTCTGTTAAATAATAATTTTCAGATAGAATCCTACCCTAACGTTAACTACCTAGTGATATTTAATAGGAACACATTGATGACATACCTTGTATAAGAAATGATTAATTTCTTGAAGTATTATTCAACAATTTTTTTGATTCATAAATGTCTTAAGCTAGAATTCTACACCAATGTTGATTACCTGGTAATATTTAATATAGATAGGTTGATGACGTAACTTCTAAGTAGACTGATAAATTTATTGTAGTATTAATTTTACAATTTTTTTGTTTAATCAATATTTTAAGATAGAATTTTACCCCAATGTTAGTAACCTGCTAATATTTAATACGGATTCATTGATTACATACCTTTTATGAGGAATGGTCAATTTTTTGTAGTATTAATTTCACAAATTTTTTGTTTAATAAAAATCGTATTATAGTATTTTTACTTTGAAGTTGATAACCTGATAATATTTAAAACAGATACAATAATGACATACCTTGTAAGGGGAACGATTAATTTTTTGTAGTAATAATCTAACACCTTTTTCGTTGAATAGAAATTTTAAGATAGAATTCTACCCTAACGTCAACTACCTGGTAAAATACAATACGGACACATTGATAACATACCTTGTAAAAGAAATAATCGATTTCTTGAAGTTTTGATCCCACAATTTTTTTGTTTAAAAAATAACTTAAGATAGAATTCTACACCAACGTTAATTAGCTGGTATTTAAGACATATACATTATTGAAATACTCTGTAAGTAAAGAGATGAATTTATTGTAGTATTAATTCCACAATTTTATTGTTTAATAAATGCATAAAAATAGAATTCTACCTCAATATTGACTACCTGGTAATATTTAATACGGATTTATTGATTACATACCTTGTATGAGGAATGATCATTTTTTTGTAGTATTAATTCAACCAATTTTTACGATCAATGAATATATTAAGATAGAATTCTACCCTAACAATAACTATATGGTTATATTTAATACGAATATATTAATGACATACCTTTAAAAAAAATGATAGATTTTTTGTAGTATCAATTTAAAAATTTTATTGTTAAATAAAAATTTTCAGATAGAATTCTACTCTAACGTTATCTACCTGGTAATATTTAATACGAACACATTAATGACATACCTTGTAACAGATATGATTAATTTTTTGTAGTATTAAATCTACATTTTTTTGGTTTTAAAGATATTGTAAGATAGAATTCCATCCAATATCAATAACCTGGTAATATTTGATAGAGATACATTGATGACATACCATGTCACAGATATTTTTAATTTATTGTAGTAGTCATTCCATAATTTTTTTGTTTAATAAATAATTTAAAATAGAACTCTATTTAAATGTAGACTTCCTGGTAATATTCAAAACAGATTTTCTGATTACATTCCTTTCGAAAAAAATGTTATAATTTTTGTAGTATTAATTCCACAATTGATTTGTTAAATAAATATATTTAGATAGAATCCAACTTAAATGTTAACTACCTGGAAATATTCAATGCAGATACATTAATGACAAACCTTGTAAAAGGAATGATCAATTTTCTGTAGTATTTATTCAACAATTTTTTTGATACTTAAATATTCTTAAATAAAATCCTACCCTAACGTTAACTAGCTGGTAATATTTAAAACGAACACATTGATAACATATCTTATAAAAAGGATAAATAATTTCTTGTAGTATTAGTCTACAAATTTCTTGTTTAATGAATATTTAAAAATAGAATTCTACCCCAACATTAACTACCTAGTAACATTTAATACAGATACATTGATGATGTACCTTTTAAGAAGAATGATCATCTTTTAGTAGTATTAATTTTAAAATTTTTTGGTTTCATCAACATTTTCAGAGAGATTCCTACCTTAACGTTAACTACCAGGTTATATTTAATACGAATACATTGATGACATACTTTGTAAGAGAAATAATCATATTTTTGTCGTAATTATCCCATAATTCTTTTGTTTATTAAACATTTGAAAAAAGAATTCTATCTCAACGTTAACTTTCTGGTAATATATGATACGGATACATTATTAACATACCTTTTATCAGAAATAGTTAACTTTTTGTAGTATTAATTCCGAAATTTTATGTTTAATACACATTTTTTAATAGGATTTTATCCCAATGCAACAACCTGGTTGTATTTAATACATATACATTGATGACATATTTTAAGAGATAAATTATTAATTTTTTGTAGTAACAATTTCAAAATTTTTTTGTTTAATAAATAAATCGTAATAGAAATTTACCCTTACATTAACTACCTGGTGTTATTTAATACGGATACATTAATAATATACCATGTAAGAGAAATGATCAACCTCTTGTAGTATCAATTTCACAATTTTTTTGTTTAATAAATATTTTTAGATAAAATCCTACGCTAACGTTAACTACCTGGTAATATTCCATACAATTACATAGATGACATATTTTGTAAAAAAAATAATTAATTTTTTGTAGTATTTTTTACACAATTTTTTCGTTTAATAAATATTTAAAAATAGAATCCAATTCCAACGTTAACTACCTGATTATATTTTAAATTTGTACAATAATGACACATCTTAAAAAGCGATAAGTATTTTCTTGTAGTATTAATTCTACAATTTTTTTGTTTGATAAATATTTTTAGATAAAATTTTGCCTCAACAATCACTACCTGGTTATATTTAATACACATACATAAATGACATATTTTAAAAGAGGAATAATCATTTTTTTGTAGTATTAATTTCACAATTCTATTGTTTAATAAATAATTTTAAAAAAAATCTCGTTCCGTTATTAACAACCTAGTAATATTTAATGCAAATACAATAATGACATACCTCGTAAGCAAAATGATCAATTTTTTGTAGTAATTTTTACACAATTTTTTGGATTGATAAATATTTAGAAATAGAATCCTACCCCAACGTTAACTACCTAATTATATTTTATACACTTTCATTGATGAAATACCTCAAAAGAGCGATAATTATTTTCTTGTAGTATTAATTTCACAACTTTTTTGTTTGATAAATGTTTTCAGATGAGAATTTACCCCACTGTTTACTACCTAGTTATATTTAATACATATACATTAAGTACATACCTCAAAAGAGAAATAATAATTTTTTTTAGTATAAATTCAACAATTTTTTTGTTTGATAAATAATTTTGAATGAAATCTCTCTCTAACAATAAGTACATAGTAATATTGAATACAAACACATTAATGACATACCTTGTGAAAGGGATGATCAATTCTTTAAAGTAATTGTCCAACAGTTTTTTCGTTGAATAAAAATTTTCAGTTAGAATTTGACCTTAACGTTATCTACTTGGTAATAGTCAATACGAATACATTAATGTTAACCTTGTGAAAAAAATAATCAATTTTTAGTAGTATTAATTAAACAATTTTTTTGTAAAATAAATATTTTTAGATAAAATTCTACCCCAATGCTGACAACCTGGTTATATTTAATACAGATCTATTGGTGACATACCTTGTAATAGAAATTATAAATCTATTGTGAAATAAATCCTACAATTTTTTGTTTACTAAATATTTCAGATAAAATCCTACCCAAAAGTTGACTACCTCGTTATGTTCAAATACATTAATGAGATACCTTGTAAGAGAAATAATCTGTTTCTCATAGTAATAATTCAACAATTTTTTTTTGTTTGATTAATATTTTCGGATAAAATTTCACCTCAACGTTGACTACCTGGTTATATTTGATACGGTTACATTGATGACATACCTTGTATGAGAAATAATCAATTTTTTGTAGTATAAATCAAACAACTTCTTTGTCAACAAGAATTTTTAGATAAAATCCTATTATTACGTTAACTTCCTGGTAATATTAATTAAGAATACATTAATAATATACCTGGTGAGAGAAATGATCAATTTCTCGTAGTATCAATTTCACGATATTTTTGTTTAATAAATGTTTTAAGATAAAATCTTACCCTCACCTTAACTACCTGATAATATCCAATACAAATACATTGATGACATATCTTGTAAAAGAAATGATTAATTTCTTGTAATATGAGTCCACAAACTTTTTTGTTTAATAAATATCTAAATATAGAATTCTACGTCATTATCAACTATCTGGTAACATTCAATACAGATACATTGATGACATACCTTTTAAGAGGAATGATTATTTTTTTGTAGTTTTATTCTTAATATTTTTCGCTTTTATAAATATTTTTAGACAGAATCCTACCCCAACGCTAAATACCGGGAAATATTTAAAACAAATACATCAATGACATACCTTGTAAGAGAAATAATTAATTTTTTTTAGTATTAATCTAACAATTTCTTCGTCAATAAGAATTTTGGGATAAAATCCTATTTTAACGTTAACAACCTGGTAATATTTAATATAAATACATTAATAATATACCTGGTAAGAGAAAAGATCAATTTCTTGTAGTATTAATTTCTTGATTTTTTTGTTTAATTAATATTTCCAGATAAAATCCTACCCTCACCTTAACTACCTGATGATTTTTAATACAAATCTTTTGATTACATACCTTGTAAGAGAAAAGAACAATTTTTTGTAGTAATTTTCCCACAATTTTTTCGATTTATAAATATTTAAAAATAAAATCCTACCCCACCGTTGACTACCTAGTTATATTCAAAACGAATACATTGATGAGATACCTTGTGAGAGAAAGGATGAATTTTCCAGAGTAATAATTTAACAATTCTTTTTGTTAAATAGTATCTTTGGATAAAATTTTACCCCATAGTTAACTACCTGGTAATATTTAATACGAAAACATTGATGATATACATTGTAAAAGGAATAAACAATTTCTTGAAAAGTCAATCTCACAATTTTTTGTTTACTTAATATTTGAGAGAGAATCGTACCCTAATTTT
The DNA here is from genome assembly GCF_036245765.1 of Copidosoma floridanum. Classification (NCBI taxonomy): domain Eukaryota; kingdom Metazoa; phylum Arthropoda; class Insecta; order Hymenoptera; family Encyrtidae; genus Copidosoma; species Copidosoma floridanum. Next base: position 13,817,058 of record NW_028321897.1, on the reverse strand, counting down.
AACTTCCTGGTAACATTTTATACGGAGACATTAATGACATACCTTGAACAAATGATAAATTTATTGTAGTTATAATCATACAATTTTTTGTTTACTAAGAAATTCAGATGAAATTCTACCTTAACGTTCACTACCTGGTTATATTCAATAGAAAAGCATTAATGACATCCGTTGTAAGAGAGATAATCAAATTTTTGTAGTATACATTTCACAATTTCATTTTTAATAAATATTTTCACATAAAATTTCACCCCAACGTTAACTACCTGGTAACATTTAATACGAACACATTGATAACATACCTTGTAAAAGGAATAATCAGTTTTTTGTCGTACTTATTCCACAATTTTTTTTGTATAATTAATATTTTCAGTAAGAATTTTACCCCAACGCTGACAACCTGGTAATATTTAATATGGATACAATAATGACATACTTTGTAAGAGGAATGATCAATTTTTTGTAGTATTAATCTTACAGTTGCTTTGTTTAGTAAATATATTAAGAAAAAATCCGACTTAAACGTCAACTAACTGGTAATATTGAATGTGGATACATTGATCAAGAACCTTGTTAAAAGATTAATTAATTTCTTGTTGTATTAATTTTACAGTTTTTTTGTTGAATGGATATTTTTAGATAGAATTCTACTCCAATGTTGACTACCTAAAATTTTTAATACGGATTTATTGATAACACACTTTGTGAAAGAAATGATTAATTTATTGCATTATCAAAATCTTTTGTTCACTAAATATTTTACGATAGAATCCTAACGTAACTGTAACTACCTTCTGAAATTTAATATGAACACATTAATAATTCACCTTGTTAGAGAAATGATCAATCTTATGTAGTATCAATTCCACAAGTTTTTTGTGTAATAAATATTTTCAGATTAAAACCTACCCCAAAGTTAACCGACTAGTAATATTTTATACGGTTTTATTGATGACACATTTTGTCAGAGGAATAATCAATTTTTTGTAGTATTAATCTCACAATTTTTTGGTTTAACAGATAATGTCAGAAAAAATCCAACCCCAACGTTAACTACCTAGTGATATTTAATACAAATACATTAACGACATACCTTGTAAGAAAAATGATCACTTGTTCGTAGTATTAATCTAACAATTTGATTGTTGAAAAAGAATTTTCAGATAGAATCCTTCTCTATTGTTAACTACCTGGTAATATTTAATACGAACACATTGATAACATACCTTCTAAAAGGAATAATGAATTTCTTAAAGTATTATTGACGCAATTTTTTTTGTTTAATAAATAATTTAAGATAGAATTCTACTTAAATGTTAAGTAACTGGTTATATTTTATACGGATACATTGGAGACATACCTTAAAAGTGGAATCATTAATTTATTGTAGTATGAATCAAATATTTTTTTTGTTTTATAAATATTTTAAGATAGAACTCTGTTCCAATCTTAATTACCAGGTAGTATCTAATACAGATACATTAATGACTTACCTTGTAAGAAAAATAATCTATTTCTTGTAGTCTGAATCAAACAATTTTTTTGTTAAATAAAAATTTTTAGAAAGAATCCTATTCTTAAGTTAACTACCTGGTAATTTTTAATACAAATACATTAATGACTTACCTTGTAACAGAATAGATCATTTTTTTGTACAATTAATCCTACTGTTTTTTGGTTTTATAAATATTTTAAAATAGAATCCTACCTCGAAATTAACTTCCTAGTAATATTTCATACAGCTCAATCAACGACATACCTTGTGAGAGGAATGATTAATTTTTTGTAGTATTAATTCAACAATTTCTTTGTCAAATAAAAATTTTTACATAGAATCCTACCCCAACGCTGACAACCTGGTAATATTTAATACGGATACAATAATGACATACTTTGTAAGAGGAATGATTAATTTTTCGAAGTATTAATCCCACAATTGTTTTGTTCAGTAAATATAATTAAATAGAATCCGACTTAAACGTTAACTAACTGGTAATATTAATTGTTGATACATTGATCAAAAACATCATTAAAAGATTAATTAATTTCTTGTTGTATTAATTTTACAATTTTTTTGTTGAATGGATATTTTCAGATAGAATTTTACCCCAATGTTGACTGCCTGAAATTTTTAATACGGATTTATTGATGACATACTTTATAGAAAAAATGATTAATTTATTGCATTATTAAAATCTTTTGTTTACTAAATATTTTCAGATAGAATCCTAACGTAACTGTAACTACCTTCTGATATTTAATATGAACACATTGATAATAAACCTTGTTAGAGAAGTGATCAATCTTATGTAGTATCAATTCCACAAGTTTTTTGTTTGATAAATATTCTCAGATAAAATCCTACCCCAACGTTAACTACCTAGTAATAATTAATACAAATACATTAACGACATACCTTGTAAGAAAAATGATCACTTGTTCGTAGTATTAATCTAACAATTCGATTGTTGAAAAAGAATTTTCAGATAGAATCCTACTCTATCGTCAACTACCTGGTAATATTCAATACGAACACATTGATAACAAACCTTCTAAAAGAAATAATGAATTTCTTGAAGTATTATTTTCGCAATTTTTTTTGTTTAATAAATAATTTAAGATAGAATTCTACTTAAATGTTAAGTAACTGGTTATATTTTATACTGATGCATTGGAGACATACCTTTAAAAGTGTAATCATTAATTTATTGTAGTATAAATTAAATTTTTTCTTTGTTTTATAAATATTTTAAGATAGAACTCTGTTCTAATGTTAATTACCAGGTAGTATTTAAAACAGATACATTAATGACTTACCTTGTAAGAAAAATGATCTATTTCTTGTAGTCTGAATCAATTAATTTTCTTGTTAAATAAAAATTTTTAGAAAAAATCCTATTCTTACGTTAACTACCTGGTAATTTTTAATACGAATACATCAATGACATACCTTGTAACAGAATAGATTATGTTTTTGTATTATTAACCCTACTGTTTGTTGGTTTTATAAATATTTAAAAATAGAATCCTACCTCGAAATTAACTCCCTAGTAATATTTAATACAGCTCAATCAACGACATATCTTGTGAGAGGAATGATTAATTTTTTGTAGTATTAATCCAACAATTTCTTTGTCAAATAAAAATTTTTAGATAGAATTCTACTCCAACGTTAACTACCTCGTAATATTTAATACGAACACAATAATGACATACATTGTAAAAGAAATGATTAGTTTCATTAAGTATTAATTCAACTTTTTGTTTTGTTCAATAAATATTTTTCTGATAGAATCCTACCCCAACGCTGACAACCTGGTAATATTAAATACGGATACATTGATGACATACCTTGTAAGAAAACTGATTAATTTTTTGCTGTAATAATTCCACTTTATTTTTGTTTATTTAAAATTTTTTTAAACAGATTCCCACCACAACGATAACTCCCTAGTAATATTTAATACAGATACATGGATGACATGCCTTGTAGAAAAAACAATCAATTTTTTGTAGTATAAATCCTCCAATTTTTTTGTTTAATAAATTTTTTTCTTGAATTCTACCCTAAAGTTGACTCCCTGAAAATATTCAATACGGATACATTGATACCATACTTTAAAAAAGAAAGCATTATTTTTTTGTAGTAATTATCCTACAATTATTTTGTTAAATAATATTATTTTAATAGAATCCTACATTAACCTTAACTACATAGTGACATTAAATACGGATACATTAATGACATACCTTCTAAGAGAAATAATTAATTATTTGAAGTATTAATTTTACAGTTTTTTTAGTTTAAAAATATTTTCAAATAGAATTTCACCTTAACGTTAACAACCTGGTTGTATTAATTACAGATACAATCATGACATACCTTGTTAGAAAAACGATCAACTCTTTGTAAAATTAATCTAACAATTTTTTTGTAAGATAAGAATTTTTAGATAGAGTCCTACCCTAACGTTAACAACCTGGTAATATTTAATACGAACAAATTGATAACATACCTCAAATGAGGAATAAGAAATTTCTTGTAGTATAAACTCCACCATTTTTTTGTTCAATAAATAATTAAAGTTGAAATTCTACCCCAATTTTGTTAACCTGGTAAAATTAAATACGGATTGATGACATACCTTGTAAGTGAAATGATCAATTTTTTGTTGTATTAATTCTACAAATTTTTTTTTGATTAATATTTTTTTATTGAATTTTACCTTACTTTTAACTGCCTGGTAATGTTTTATAAGAATTCAATATTGGAATACCTTTTAAAAGAAATGATAAATTTCTTGTACTATTTATCTAACAATTTTTATGTTAAATTAATATTTTCGAATAAAATTTCACCCTAACGTTGACTACCTGGTTATATTGAATAGAAATACATTAATGACATTACTTGTAAGAGGAGTAATCAATTTTTTTTAGTATTGATCTAACAACTAATTTAATTAATAAACATTTTTGGATAGAATCTGTATTTAACGTTAACTGCCTATTAAAATTTAATACGGATACACTGATTACATACCTTGCATGAGGAATAATCAATTCTTTGTAGTTTTAATCCCTCAAATTTTTTGTTTATTAAATGTGTTAAAATAAAAAACTTCCCTACATTATTTTTTTGGTAATATTTTTTACAGATACTTTGATGACATACCTTTTTAGAGGAATAATCAAATTTTTGTTGTAATTATCACACTTTTATTTTGTTTAATAAATATTTCTAAATAGAATCCTACCCCTACGATAACTTTCTGGTAATATTTAATACAAATACATTGATGACATCCCTTGTGGGAAAAATGGTCAATTTTTTATAGAATAAATCCTCTGATTATTTTGATTAATAAATATTTTTGTATAGAATTCTACCCTGAACTTAACTACCTGGTAATGTTTGATACGAACATATTAATGACATACATTGTAAAAGAAATAATTAATTTATTAGGCTATTAATCCTACAGTTTGTTGTTTACTAAATAGTTCAAGTAAGAATCCTACCTAAACGGTAACTACCGAGGAATATGCAATATAAATACATTGATAATATACCTTGTTAGAGGAATGATTAATTTTTTGTAGTATTAATTCCACAATTTTTTTGTTTAATAAATATTTTTGATCAGATCCTACTCCAACGTTAACAACCTGGAATTATTTAATACGGATATAATGATAACATACCTTTTGAAAAAAATGATCAATTTTTTGTACTATTAATCTCACAATTTCCTGATTTGATAAATAATTTTAGATACAATTCTACCCCTTTGTTGACTACCTGGTTGTATTTGATACGGATCTTTTGATGATATACCTTGTAATAAAAATGTTAAATTTATCGCAGAATCAATACAACAATTTTTTGTTTACTAAATATTTTAGATAGAATTCAACTCCAAGTTCAACTACCTGGAATTATCTTATACAGATACATTATTGACATACCTTAAACAAGAAATGATGAATTTATTGTAGTATTGATTCTACATTTTTTTGTTTACTAAATATTCCAGATGGAATCCTACCCTAACGTTGACTTCCTGGTTATATTAAATACAAATACATTGTTAAGATACCTTGTAAGAAGAATGATCAGTTTCTTGTAGTATTATTTCTACAATTTGTTTTGTTTTATTTATGTTTTTGGATAGAATTCCACCCCAACGTCTATAACCTGGTTATTTTTAATAGTAATACATTGATGACATACCTTGTAAGAGGAATGCTCAATTTCTTGTAGTATTAATTCCACTATATTTTCGTTTGATAAATATTTTTAGATAAAATCCTGTCCTTACGGTAACTACTAGGTAATATTTAATACAGAGACATTAACGACATTCGTTGTATGAAAAATAATCAATTTTTTTTAGTATTAATCCAACCATTTCATAATTATTACATATTTCCGGAGGGAATCCTACCCTAACGTTAACTATTTAATAATATATAATATACGTACATTGATGACATACCTTAAAAGAGAAATAATCAATTTTTTGTATTATTGATTCCATAATTTTTTGGTTTTATAAATATTTTTCGATAGAATTTTAGCGCAACATTAACTTTTTATAAAATTTAATACGGATAAATTTATGACATACCTTTTAAAAAAAATTATCAGTTTTTTGTACTATTAATCTTACAGTTTTTTAGTTTCATAAATTTTTAAGATAGAATCCTACCCTAATATTAACAACCTAGTAATATTCAAAATAGATACATCAATGACATACTTTGTAAGAGGAAGGATCAATTAATTGTACTATTATTCCAACAATTTTTTGTCAGATAAAACTTTTGAGATAGCATCCTACCTTAACGTTAACTACCTGGTAATGTTTAATACGAACACATTGATGACATACCTTGTTGAAGGAATAATCAAATTTTTGTAGTAATAATTTAACAATTTTTTCTGTTTAACTAATATTCTCGGATAAAACTCTACTGTAACGTTGACTACCTGGTAATATTTGATACGGATACATTGATAACATAACTTGTGAGGGAAATAATCAATTTTTTGTAGTATCAATCCCTCAATTGTTTTGTTTAATTAATATTTTTAGATAAAATCCTACCTTAATGGTAACTACCTGGTGATATGCAATATGAGAACATTGATTATATACCTTGTAAGAGGAATAATCTATTATTTGTAGTATTAATCCAACAAATTTTTTTTAAATAAAAATTTTCAGATAGAATTCCACAATATCGTTATCTAGCTAGTTATATTTAATACAATCACATTAATTACATACCTTTTATAAAAAATAAGCAAATTTTCATAGTATTCATTCTACAATTTTTTTGTTTAATACATATTTTTGGAAAGAATTCTACCCCAATGTTATTACCTGGTAATATTTTATTCGGATACATTGTTGACATATCTTGTGTGAGAAATGATTATTTTTTTGTAGTATTAATTTAACAATTTTTTTGTTTTATAAATATTTTTGATAGGATCCTATTTCAACGTTAACAACCTAAAAATATTTAAAACCAATAAATTAATGACATACCTTTTTACAAAAATGATCAATTTTTTGTAGTATTAATCTCACAATTTGTTTGTTAAATAAAAATTTTCAGATAGCATCCTATTTTAATCTCTACTACCTGGAAATATTTAATACGAACACTTTGATGACATTTATCGTAAAAGAAATGATCTATTTATCAAGCTATTAATCCTTTAGTTTTTTGATGACTAAATAGTTTAAGATAGAATCGTAACCAAACGGTAACTACCTGGTAATATGCAATATAAATACATTGATGATATACCTTGTAAGAGAAATTATCAATTTTTTGTAGTATTCATTCCATAATATTCATGTTTAATAAATATTTTTGGATAGGATTGTACTTTAACGTTAACTATCTGGTAATATTAAATACGGATACATCAACGACATACTTTGTAAGAGAAATGATTAAATTTTTGGAGTAATTATCCAACAATTTTTTTGTTCAATAAAAATTTTTAAATAAAATTTGACCCCAACGTAAACTCCCTGGTAAAATTCATTACCAGTACATTAATCATATATCTTGTAAGAAGAATAATCAATTTCTTGTAGTATTAATTTTATAATTTTTTTGTTTAATGGATATTTCCAGATAGAATCCAACCTCAACGCTGACTACCTGGTGATATTTAATACGAAAACATTTATGACATATTTTGTAAGGAAAATGATAATTTCCTTTAGTTATTAGTTTAACAATTCTTGTTTAATAAATATTTTCAGATAGAATCCAACCCCAACGTTGACTACTTGTTAATATTTAGTACGAAAACTTCGATGACATACCTTGTAAGAGGAATGATTAATTTATTGTAGAATGAAACTTACAATTTTTCGTTCACTAAGTATTTTAGATAGAATCCTACCCCAACGTTGACTCCATGGTAATATTAAATACAAACACATTAATAAAATACTTTGTAAGAGGAGTTATCAGATTTTTCTAGTATTAATTTTACAATTTTTTTTGTTTTATTAATATTTTAAGTTATAATTCTATCCCAACGTTGGCTACCTGGTAATATTTAATTTAGATACATTAATGACATACCTTGTTAGAGTAATGATCAATTTTTTGTAGTATCAATTCTACAATTTTTTTGTTTAATTAATATTTTTGGATAGGACTGTACCCCAACGTTAACTATCTGGTAATATTGAATACGGATACATTAATGATATATCTTGTAAAAGGAATGATCAATTTCTTGTAGTATTAATTTTACAATTTTTTTCGTTAAATGAATATTTTCAGGTAGAATCCTACCTCAACGCTGACTTCCTGGTGATATTCAATACAGAAACATTTATGACATATTTTGTAGGAGGAATGATAAATTTTTTAAAATATTGATTTCACAATTCTCGTTTAATAAATATTATCAGATAGAATTCTACCCCAACGTTAACTACCTGGTTACATTTAGTTTGGATACATTGATGACGTACCTTGTGAAAGAAATGATTAATTTATTGTAGAATTCATTCTACAATTTTTTGTTTACTAAGTATTTTAGATAGAATTCTACACCAACGTTGACTACCTGGTAATATTTAGTTCGGATACATTGATGACATACCTTGTGAAAGAAATGATAATTTTATCGTAGAATTCACCCTACAATTTTTTGTTTACTAAGTATTTTAGATAGAATTCTACCCCAAGTTCAACTACCTGGTAATATTCAATACGGATTTATTATTGACATACCTTGAGCAAGGAATGATTAATTTATTGTAGTATTAATGCTACAATTTTTGGTTTACTAAATATTTGAGATAGAATCCTACCCTAACGTTGACTACTTTGTTATATTTAATACAAATTCATTAATTAAATACTATGTTAGAGGAGTAATCAGATTTTTGTTGTATTAATTTATCAATTTTTTTTGTTTTGTATATTTTCAGATAGAATTCTACCCCAACGTTGGCTACCTGGTAATATATAATTTGGATACAATAATGACATACTTTGATAGAGAAATGATTAATTTTTGGTAGTGTTAATTTCACAATGGTTTTGTTTAATGAATATTTTTAGATAGAATCCGACTTCAACGTTAACAACTTGGTAATTTTTAATACGGATACATTGATGAAATTCCTTGTAAGAGGAATAATTAATTTTTTGTAGTAATAATTTCACAATTTTATGTATTACAAATATTTTCAGATAAAATCATACCCCAACGTTAACTACATGATTATATTCCATACATATACATTAATGATATACCTGGAAAGAGCAATAATCAATTTCTGTAGCATCAATTTCACAATTTTTTTGTGACATAAATATTTTTAGATAGAATTCTATCTCAACGCTGACTACCTGGTAATATCTAATACAAATACATTTATGACATACCTTGTAAGAGAAATGATAAATTTTTGGTAGTATTAATTCCACAATTCTTGTTTTATAAATATTTTTTGATAAAATCCTACCCTAACGTTAACTACATGGTTATATTTTATACGGATACACTAATGATATACTTTATAATTAAAATTTATATTATATTTAATAATTTTATTCGAAGATTGATAGTATATAATTTATGAATATTCTCATTTATTAAAATAATTAAATTTTTTATTAAGATATTTTTAATTAATAAACTAAATTTCATTTTATTTATATTAAAATTATTATTTTGATTATTCTAAAATTGTATTGACTTATTCATGATTATTAAATTTTAAAATTTTAGAATTTTTTTTTTTTAACAAGTTTGAATAAATGTACAATTAAATTTTTTTTTTAAATCTTATTTCATGTTTTTACGTTAATTTGTATATATATTTTTAAATATAATAATATAACAATGTTCATACATTGAGAACACAGATATAATCATAAATTAATATTCCAAATTTTTAAGTTTACTATGATAAAATATTTATTTGTTAAAAAAAAATATATTAATACAAGATATTTATAATACATTTTAATCTTAAATTATATATATTATTATTCTTTATTATTTTATTATTTAATTATTTATTGGATAATTTTTTATTGTTATTATTTATATTATTATGATTTTTATCAATATTATATATATACACATAATTAACATATTACGCAGATAAGATTAAAGATCATGCAGCCTTCTAGACACTTGAGTCTTTTGCACCAGTTAAAATCGATAATCGATATAGATGTTACCGCGTTTACCCATGAAAGGTGCTGATGACTGCCCAAACGCAAGAACAATATTAGGGGAGTCTATTACAAAGTGATTGATCTAGGTATTTAAGGCCACACGGTGAAGTGTAGTCGCAAGCTCTACTAACTCTAGTGATGTATCAGAAAGAAGCCCACGAAGATGAGACGAATAAGAATTGGTTTCTGGTCTGTCTGTGTTCAAATGACTTGTTATGACTAGTTTAAATAGTGCCTTAAACACGTACCCAACGCTAAAAAAAAATCAAAAAACTTTAAAGGAAATTAAAAGAACAAACCAGGGGGTATTACTGGGTTATGGGACCCACGGTAAGAACGGAGTTTCTTTAACATGAGATGAGTATAGACACAATTTTTCAGGTAATAAGGGGGTCGCCAGACCAACAGGAAAAACGAAGCTCTGTAAACGTTAGTACTGCATTCATATTGTTTACTTAAAAAAAAAACTTGAAAAATTAATAAAAAAAAAAAACAATAGTTTAGTACTGTATTTATGGACGACGTTTTCACGAAGTTCAACCATCGTGAGTACTAAACTATTGTTTTTTTATTTTTTATTCGTTATTCAAACTTCCGTTTTAGTCCAGTATCTTACCTCCTTTGCTACGAGCACTGCTGACCATAGAAAGTCAGATTCTTGTACTTATCGTGTGGTTCGTAACTATAAAATTCCATTTTTATATGTATTTACTGATAATACATTCCATTCATGATAACATATGTATTTGTTTTCTAAATACTACATCTAAAAAAAAAAAAAAAAAAAAAACAGGTAGAGTAGAGTTAAAGAACGTTTCAATGGTTCTGAAAGTCGGTTATTTCAAATTCGACAAACAAATAATGTTACAATATCACATAATTTCATAAATAAAAAAAATTTATTAAATCAATCAAAAATGAATTATGCAAGATCACTATATAAATATATTTCGAGTTCCATATCGTTTTAATGGTTTTTAAGAACATTTATTTTCAATTTGATAAACAAACAATGGCACAATGTCATTTAGTAATTATATAAAATTAATACAAAAAATGTAATAATGGGCTATAAAATCACAAAAAAATAAGTGAAAAAAAAAATTTTTTTTTTTCTAAATGTAATAAAATATAAAAATAAAATAAGATAAAATCACAAAAGACAAGAATAAATACAATGGAATAAAGAAATATAAAATAAAAAAGAAATTAAAAAATAAAAAATTAAATATGAAAATAAAAAAAGAAATAAAATAAAGGAAATACAAAAAAATGAAGAAACAATGTAATAAAATGAGACAAGAAATAAAAGAAAAAAATCAAACAAGAAATAAAAAAAAGTAAATTAACAAGAAATTGAAAAAGAAAAAAAAAAATTATAAAGGAAATTAAAACAACAAACCAGGGGTTAATGATGGGTCATGAAACCCACGGTAAAAACGAAGTTCTTTAAACATGAGATGAGTGTAGACAGAATTTCTCAGGTAACAAGGGCGTCGCCAGACCCACAGAAAGATTTAAGCTCTGTTAACGTTAGTAATGCATTCATGTTGTTTACTAAAACAAAAACTTGAAAAACGAATAAGAAAAAAAAAAAAAACAATAGCTTGGTACTCACGATGGTTGAACTTCATGAGAACGTCGTGCATAAATACAGTACTCATGAAGATTTAATAGTTACAAACCACACGATAAGTACAAAAAGCTGACTTTTTATAGTCAGCAGCGCTTGTAGCAGAGGCGATAAGGTACTGGACTCATATGCAGAAGGTCAAGGGTTTAAATTTCCTTATTGAAAAGTGTTTTTTTTTTTTTTTTTTTTTTTTTTTTTAGAATTGTAATAGAAGAAAATTCTAAGTAAAAGAAAAATTGTTGTGGACAAGTAAAATTCAAATTTGTTTAAGAATCAAGTGCTTAGAAATGTCAGGGAAAATGGTGGGCAAAGGTGTGCAGAAGAGTACGGCGCGGTTAAGGTTGTCAGAGATAGATATATATATATATATATATATATATATATATATATATATATATATATATATATATATATATATATATATACAGCATGATATGTCACGGTGGCATTTCCCGAGAACCACGTGCAGAGCGATTTTTTCTGACGCGAACCCCGTTGGAATTAATTTTGTTGGGCAAATAGCTTTTAAATGGAAGCTGATTAAAAATAAGTTCCAAACTAGCCCTAAATAAGGTTAAAAAGCTATAGCGCGCCCGCATAAACTCGTAACGTTGCCATATTGTAAGTGGAGCTTAGTCGGTAAGCAGTGAGAACTATATCCATGTGCGCACGCAAGAGCGTCAGCTACTGCTGGTAACCAGGTAACTTTAAGGCAAATGTAAAAATTTTTGTACCTTAAGGTAAAAATTGTCTGCTCCTTATGTTGTCAGTTGATTATCCATCACGAGCTTACTGTCTTTCTCACTCTCATGTTGGACAAAAACATCTTTAAATTTTTATACTTAAGTAATGTTACCTCGAATGAAAGTAAAATACCATATTAGTAGGGTTTTTTCCACTCTACAAGACAGTATTTTTGCAAAAATAGTCAACCTCTTGGTCAAAAATATTGTTGTTAGATATGTCTTGCTTACGTTTCTGGGTATGTCGTCTGTACACAATTTAGAACAAGTCCATTCATAAATTGCAATAATTAAGTACCCGGGAGGTGCCCGGGAAGTACCCGCCAAGTGCCTGGGAAATACCCGAGGAAGTTCCCAGAAAGTACATGCCAAGTACCTGGGAAGCTCCTGGGAAGTACCCGCCAAGTACCCGGTCAGTGCTCGGAAAGTACCTGAGTTAGTGCCCGGAAAGTACCCGCCAAGTGCCCGGGAAGTGCCCGGGAAGTACCCGAGTAAGTGTCCAGAAAGTACCCGCCAAGTGCCCGGGAAGTACCCGAGGAAGTGCCCGGGAAGTACCCGCCAAGTGCCTGGGAAATACCCGAGGGAGTGCCCAGAAAGTACATGCCAAGTACCCGAGGAAGTGCCCGGGAAGTACCCGAGGAAGTGCCTGCTAAGTCCCCGGTAAGTACCCGCCAAGTACCTGGAATGTACCCGAGGAAGTGCCCGGGAAGTACCCGCTAAGTGCCTGGGAAGTACCTACCAAGTACCTGGGAAGTACCTTGAAAGTTCCTAGGATTTACCTGCCAAGTGCCCTGGAAGTCCCCGCCAAGTACAATACAGTCGGGTACTTCCTTGGGTACTTCCCGGGCACTTGGTGGGTACTTCTCGGGCACTTCCCGGGTACTTGAATATTGAACTTTATGAATGGACTCGTTTTAAATCGTGTAAAGACGACATACCTGGGAACGTAAGCAAGACATACCTAACAACAATATTTTTGACCGAGAGGTCGACTATTTTCGCAAAAATACTATCGTGTAGAGTGAAAAAATCCCTACTGATATGGTATTTTACTTTCATTCGAGGTAACATTACTTAAGTATAAAAATTTAAAGATGTTTTTGTCCAAAATGAGAGTGAGAAAGACAGTAAGCTCGTGATGGATTATCAACTGACAACATAAGGAGCAGACAATATTTACCTCAAGGTACAAAAATTTTTACATTCACCTTAAAGTTACCTGGTTACCAGCAGTAGCTGACGCTCTTGCGTGCGCACATGGATATAGTTCTCACTGCTTACCGACTAAGCTCCACTTACAATATGGCAACGTTACGAGTTCATGCGGGCGCGCTATAGCTTTTCAACCTTATTTAGGGCTAGTTTGGAACGTATTTTTAATGGGCTTTCATTCAAAAGCTATTTGCCCTAAGAAATTAATTTTAACGGGGTTCGCGTCAGAAAAAATCGCTCTACACGCGGTTCTCGGGAAATGCCACCGTTACATATCATGCTGTATATATATGTACAGTGGAAAGAGATGAAGTGTGTAGAGAACAGTAGGTGAGGTAGTTGGTAAGGGGGAAACTTGAGAGGAAAAGACTTCTATAAAAAAAAAAAGAATCTGTCGGTTTCAAAATTCCAGCCCCCCGAGTACGCATTACAAAGATTTTCGTTCTAAAGATTTTGAGAGTACTTAACCCTTCGGGTACTTATATTTTACAGCTTATAAGAGCTTGGGTGATAATAGCTTAGACAACTCAAAAAAAAAATTTATTCTTACTGACCTTTGCAATAACTGAGGAGTCCAACACCTCACACCAAATTTTGTTTCTAATATATCAGGCCATGCCATAGCCCTGAACGTACTCCTTTTAACAAGTGGCTGACTATAAAGAACGGTTACTACGCAAAAAGCAATGGGATGGAGTATAATGAAGAGTCGCGTGCTGGAGTGTTTCACGTCTCTGACATAGCCTATATGGGCAAATCCACCAAACCTTTAATTTCGAGATTTTTTTTTTTTAATTTTTTTTTTTCAAGGCACACTATTGGAATTTTGTATATGTATTTGTATACCTATTATTAGTAAAAAATTGTTGGTGTTCTTAGTTTTACCTCCAGGCCATTCAAATTGAAGACGTAATAATACATAACTCTCATACGCTAAGAATGAAAAAATTTTCTCGTCGTTTTAGCATTATTATTTTTTTGCTGATATTTAATAATATTTATTTAAGTTTAAAATAAGTTAGAAGTCATATCCTAGTACTAAAAAATTTTTTCCTGCGGTGTAAATTCATAAAAATAATGTTTAGTACCTTATTTAAAATGATTTTTTTTTATTGATTTAAATTTTTTTCCCCTTGTTTTTGTATGTCTATTTCTTTACTCCAATCTGTTTAAATTATAAAAAAAACATTATTTATTGATTAAATAAATAAAAAATACCTTAAATATTTATAAATTAATATTAAACCGATGACTTGTAAAAAATCTTTAATTGATTGACAAATATGATTAATTTCAAAATTTCCATTTCTCTTATAGTGATAATAATGAATAGACATTGCAAATATTGAATGTACTCAATAAGTCTAAATTATAAATGTTGTAATAAATAACAAAAATATGGTTTCATGTACACTTTTATTTATTTGTCTGAATTACATTTTTTGATCTTAACGCGCGGATTTTGACGACTTTACTAACTTCAACTTCGCTTTTGGTTTGTTTTTTTATTTTTTTTTTCATACTTGTAATCATAACAGAGTGAGGTTTTAAACTATAATGTTTACATGGTGGATTCTTAACACATTCTAAACATGATAAATAATTTAAAAATATCACATCTTCACTTTGTTCTGTCCATATTACTTGGTGAATTTTCATTGTATTTGGTGCCACTTGCAATTTGGTATTTTCCAATAATTTTTCAATATTTTTTATGTCATTTTCAGAAATTAAAAACATTTGGACCTTTGAGTCACTTTCTCGAACGACTTCAATCATATTACTGGCTGTCAAAACATCACGTCCAATTTTCGACGACTAAAAATTATTTTCCTGCTTTTGACCATTTTTTTATAATCTTCACTACTTGCTACTTTATAATCTACACTACTACATCTACATTCTACTTCAGCAGCAAGTAGAATTTTGAACTATTACAATCGGTTATTTTTTTCTAGAATTATATTATTTACAACAAAAAAATGAGCTGGGTCAGACAGTGCGCCAGGACTATAAATTTATGAGGAGTAAATATGAGTTTCCTTAACAAGTTAAAATTTTTTTTAATAAAAATATAATGATGGCCCATTTATATTTCAATTGAACATGATAAAATACAGTGGTAACAACTTATATTGACCTTTTTCACGTAAAATCTTCGATGTGCCATCAAAAAATATGTTATTTTAAAACTAGTTTCGTTTTTTCATTACAACTTCAAAGTGCTCGTATTCTTTATGAATGTAGGGCACATCATCGAGACAGGGCTTGAAATTTTTGTTTTTCCAAGTATTTAAAGATTGAATAAAAAATTTTTCCGTGATTGAAGGGCCGCGTCTTAAAAGTCCATAAGAAGAGACTGAAATGATTTTTTTAAAAAGTTGACTTCACTCAAAAAAAAACGCATAATTTTTTTCTCATTGAGGGCACACTATTCAGCCTTTGATATGTTTTGTAGAAAGGTTCGAATGAGTAAAAGTCGGTATTTTAAGGCCAATATATTGCGGGCCACGCAAACAAAGTTGTTAAGAATACGAAATTTTTCTTGAGCTTCAATCGCTTATTTTGTGTTTTTGCATCTTAAATCGCTTATAGAAAAAGAAAAAAGTAATTTATGGCCTTGAATCTGTGCATACCCATTGTTCTTCAGGTGAGTAATCGTGAATAAAAACTTATTTGACTCGTTTATGAAATTAAATACGAAATTTTCAAGCTCAATCTCTGGATCACGAAGGTTAAAAGTTTGGTTGATTTGCCCATATGTCGAGATCAAGTTTTTCGAGCAGCCATCTGATTTCTTTTAAGTGAGCTCCTATAGAGTTAGAATTTATATACGCAATGCGCAGAGAAACTCTCTAAACGCCAAAAGGAGCTGGGGAAAAATAATATGTCAGTTTATTTAATAATATTGGATCTGAATCTGTAGCACTTACAATTAAATTTGACTTTTCACAACGTGCCCAAACATATTTATAGCCATGTTTTGTGTGACATCCTTAGCTCACATGTAAAGCTTGTGAACCAGATAGGAAATCATTTTGTAAGGTTCTGTGACAGACTCAGTAACAATTCCCGACTATATAAGAGATCATTTAAATTAGCCAATGTTTTTTTAGTTGACAGAAAAAGTCACGAGTACTGGTCGACTTAAGCGATACAACATAAGATTAATAAGCAGGCGCCGTTGCAGATCCACCCACCCTCACCGAGCTTCAAGAACTTTATGGCTGCATAGCTCTCATATTTAGAAAATGATTTCGTTAAAATTTTCAACCCAATATAACCAAGACAGCATTCATAATCTTACAAAGGAATGACCGGACCCACACAGCACACCTATCACTTTAAGGTCGACGGTTTACTTAGCCTTTATCACGATTAAGCGTACGCTCGTCTCAGCCTTCAGCTCAATCATCTGGGATGCAAGCTTCCCCACGTGGGTACGCATGGCAGCGTTTTTCAACACAAGTTCATCTATGCGTTTATCATGTTCCGACGCTTGGCTTCTTATGGAATTGAGACGCTCAACGATAGCATCAAAACGACTAGTACTAAAAGATTTGACACTACTAATAAAACTTATTAATAAGAGGAAACAGTGGTTCTTTTTAAAGTTCTCCCAGCTATATGGCATAGCAGGTGCTGAATCAGCTTTGTTCAAAAGTTTATTAGCCTCATTCTTTAGTTTCAAATTGGTGGACTGCGACCCCGGAGCGCTAGATTACAATGCGTTAAAGTCTGCGATGTTGCCAAGGCCACGATTCAAGTCATGCTGTTCAGTTCGCGGAGCAATTGCATTAACAACCACATTGCCCCTCTTTTAATTGCAACGGTGCATGTAAGCACAAAATTAATTTTTGGGTCTCGATAAAATATAATTCGCAACACATCCTAGATAAAATGCATTATTGTAAGCCGTACAGTTCCACGCCTCTGTAGTAATATTTTTTGTGAAATTTTTGCATTCATACATCGTGTCGTTAAATGAAAGCAATTTTTTAAAGAATTTAAAATAAAAACGGCAGTGGCAGGTTTAAAAAGTGAGCCTGAGGTTAGCACATAAAAAAAATGATTAAAAAAGTGTACAGTTAAAAATCTAAAACTAACATTCACATAGTAAGACAAGATGGATGCACAGAATTAACAAAATAAAAGTGCAGTTAGAACTAAAATGTCAGGCTTTCGCAAAATAGAAAATAACATAAAAGTTTGTTTACGGCATCGAAGTTGACCGAAAAAAAAAGAATGGCATCTCTCAAAACATATGTAGTATGTAGAAAAAAAAGTATCAAAATATTATTATGTATATGTATATGTATATTATTCTGTAATTAATAAGCTTCTTCTTTTATAAATTTATGAAGGAACTGAGTTCCTTGGTCCGTCAAGAACGTTGCTGGAGTTCCGCATAAGAAAATAAATTCCTTGACATGCATCAGCTGTTGATATGACAGTTTTCTCCTACAGTAAAGCTATAGCGTATTTGGAGAATAAAAATTTCATCGTTAAATTATATTTATCATTTAATTACGTGCTGGTTATGGACCTGATATATTGAGGACAACTTTAACAAAATGTTTGGTATTTGAATCAATGATGGTTAGTTTTTTTTTAAGCTTCTTCTTGCACTAATTTTTCTGGTTGACAAATAGGATATTTTTATTTATGATTAAATATCTTATTTGTAAAGTTCTAAAAAGTTTTTGCTTATCTTTAGTTTTATTTAATTTTTTGTGACATTCTACAGCTAAGTGATGTATTTATTTGATAATATTGTACCCTTATTTAAGAGGCAGGTGCTGTACTATCTTAAATTAAACTATTATTTTTGTTTGTTTTATGTGTTCCTACAACATCTGCAACATTTTTTGGAACCTTATACTTTTAAATTTTGTGGTTTGAGCGATGCTGACTGACAGAACGTTTTTTTTTTCATTTTTTTTTTAAGCTATTATGTGACTTTTTAGGGCTGTTGTTATGTTTTTTATTATTTTTCTATTTTGACCTCTTGTAAGTTAAAGACCACCTGCTCTAGCATGGCATTCTTGAAAAAAGAAAAGCTAGGTGCATGATTCTCATATTTCTTGCTTAGAAGTTTTCTTAAAAAATTAAGTTCTCTCTTTTAGTTTCATTCATTTTTCGGTATTGATAAAACCAAATAATTTTTTTAAATTTTCCTCATCAAAAAAATTTTTTTTTAACAGTATTATGATTTATAAATCTTGTTTCCACTATTTATTAGTCCTACTAATGTGCGTATTAATTTATTTTTTTTTAAGATTCTTCTTTTACAATTTTTTTATTCATGACCAAGTCATATTTTTTGTTAAGTTTGTTTATTGCGATTGGCAAGAGAAAAGTGAATAAAAGTGCTTATATAAAAGACACGCGATCCACACATGCGACAATTAGTATGATAATTAATGTATCAGTATTGCTTGCATACCTCTAAAAGTCCAAATACATTCAAGTCCAAATTCATATATAACTTATTAACGAGCGTTGGTATTATTATTTAATATACTTATTTAAATCGAGATTAAGGTGAAACATCTAAAAATGTCAGTTTATTTAAACCCTTAGTGAGAGTGCATGTTTGGCTTCTCGGTAGCTCAAGTGGTTTAAATAGTATTTATATGAAAGTACTACCATCTTCATATGCGCCAATTGATACGATAATAAATGTACTAATATTTCTTGTATACCTTTTATAATCATATAAAATTTCTAACTCATTTACAAGCATCAAAATCATTTTCACTGTACCTATTAAAAAGTTTAAGTTATCCGATATATAGATTCCAGCAAGAATAATTTGTACATTTGTTCAATGTCACATTGAATATGCATTAATAGTACATTACACACCTATGAAAAGATAGCGTAAGGCAAGTTTTAGATGTTGTGTACATGTATGTGTTCCTAAATATATTATAGTAAACATTAAAGTACTTAAAGTACGTAATTTATGTGTAAAACAAGTAGTATGATGGAGTATATATGTACATACATATAAATAGATATATATATATATATGCATGATATGTAACGGTGGCATTTCCCGAGAACCGCGTGTAGAGCGATTTTTTCTGATGCGCAATTCGTTAGAATAAATTTTTTAGGGCAAATAGCTTTTAAATGGCAGCCGATTGAAAATACAATCCAAACTACCCCTAAATGGGGTTGGAAAGCTATAGCGCGCCCGCATGAACTCGCGACGTTGCCACATTGTTATTGGAGCTTAGTCGGTAAGCAGTGAGAACTATATCCATGTGCGCACGCAAGAGCGTCAGCTACGGCTGGTAACTTGAAGGTTGGATGTAAAAATTTCTACCTTAAGGTAAATATTGTCGGCTCCTTATGTTGTTAGTTGTTTATCCATCACGCGCTTACTGTCTTTCTCACTCTCATGTTGGACAAAAACATCTTTAAATTTTTATACTAAAGTAATGTTACCTCTAATGAAAGTAAAATACCAAATTAGTAGGGATTTTTCCACTCTACACGATAGTATTTTTGCAAAAATAGTCAAGCTCTCGGTCAAAAATATTGTTGTTAGGTATGTCTTGCTTACGTTCCCAGGTATGTCGTCTGTACACGATTTAGAATGAGTGCATTCATAAATTGCAATAATCAAGTACCCGGGAAGTACCCGCCAAGTGCCCGGGAAGTACCCGGCAAGTGCCCGGGAAGTACCCGCCAAGTACCTGGGAAGTGCCTGGGAAGTGCCCGGGGAGTACCCGAGAAAGTGCCCGGGAAGTATCCAACTGTATTGTACTAGGCGGGGACTTCCGGGGCACTTGGCGGGTACTTTCCGGGCACTTCCTCGGGTACTTCGCGGGTACTTCCCGGGCACTTGGTGGGTACTTCCCGGGCACTTCCTCGGGTACTTCCCGGGCACTTCATAGGTACTACCTGGGCACTTCCCAGGTACTTGGCAAGTACTTCCCGGGCATTTCCTCGGGTACTTCCCAGGCACTTGCCGGGTACTTCCCGGGCACTTCCTCGGGTACTTGGTAGGTACTTCCCGAGCATTTGCCGGGTACTTCCCGGGCACTTGGCGGGTACTTCCCGGGTACTTGATAATTGCAATTTATGAATGGACTCTTTCTAAATTGTGTACAGATGACATACCCGGGAACGTAAACAAAACATACCTAACAACAATATTTTTGACCGAGAGCTTGACTATTTTTGCAAAAATACTATCGTGTAGAGTGGAAAAATCCCTACTGATATGGTATTTTACTTTCATTTGAGGTAACATTACTTAAGTATAAGAATTCAAAGATGTTTTTGTCTAACATAAGAGTGAGAAAGACAGTAAGCGCGTGATGGATAAACAACTGACAACATAAGGAGCAGACAATATTCACCTTAAGGTAAAAATTTTTACATCCAACCTTCAAGTTACCAGCAGTAGCTGACGCTCTTGCGTGCACACATGGATCTAGTTCCCACTGCTTACCGACTAAGCTCCAATAACAATGTGGCAACGTCGCAAGTTCATGCGGGCGCTCTATAGCTTTTCAACCCCATTTATGGGTAGTTTGGAACGTATTTTCAATCGGCTCTCATTTAAAAGCTATTTGCCCTAAAAAATTAATTCCAACGGGTTTTGCGTCAAAAAAAAACGCTCTTTACGCGGTTCTCGGGAAATGCCACCGTTACATATCATGCTGTATATATATATATATATATATTTGTATTTTTTCTACGTACATATGCCCTCAAAATCGTAATGATATAAAAATTTCCACGATATTAATATTAAACTTTTAATGATCTTTTTAAATTAGGTGTACGCTGGTTTTCTCAATTCCTACTACACCAAGTTTGATAACATATGAGTTCGAACTCCTACTTTTTGCTGGGGGTCCTGTGATACTCACCTAATTTTTCGTTAAGATTGTCTGTGATCTGGTTTTCTGAGTTTTTGATCTAAACGTTCACTGCAGAAACCCTTTTTTTTTATTTTGGACATCAGAGTTTACAATACGACTTCTTGCTCCTTGATTTTAGATTTTAAAGACTTTAAGTATTTTGTAACTATTTTTCTTTGATTTTTACAAAGTTTTAATTATTCTGATTTTAAAGATTCTAAGAAAGTGAGCTTTACTTACATAAAGCACAAGAAGTTGTATTGGATATTTGTGTATGCGACGGGATTCTCACTTTTTTTACGGAAAGCTCTGTGTTATTTATTCTAATCTGAAAAGTAAGTATGTATTTTCAGATTTCTAAACAGTTTTTATGGTTATTAATTTGTACCAAATACATCCAAAATATCTCGTTCACTATTATACTGTATGTGTCAACACAAATCATCCATTCTGATGTAAAATTCAAAGTAGAATTCAAATACGCTTCGCATGACGTATTCTTGAGTTTTTATTTTTACGTTTGTAATTGTTTTAAAGAGAAAAAAGGTGTCTTAACAACTTATGATATTGGATAAAATAGATAAAATAACAGAATTCTCAACAAACAAGGCTTCTGAGCCGATATTTAGGATAAATGATCAAAGTTACTTAATTTTGCTAAATTCAAGTAACAGACAAGGCGTAGGTGTTATAATGTTTAATTAAATAGTTTGGTCCGCTTTCACCTATTGTAAGAAGATGTTAGTTTTATATTGCTGATTCCTCCCAATCTTTTTCTCTAGAAGGCACCTTGGTCGTTCTATGAGGTTTCTTGTTAACTTTTATAATCATAGGCCTACTTTGACTATCATTTTTTTAGTGACCTAATGTCTAGCATTAGATGCGTATTTTTTTGTTCTCCCAAACATTGATATTAATAATAAAGCAAAATGCTTGCTTCTAAATGTATTAATTATACATGATTGTTGACATACCTTTATTTGGTAATTGTGTTTTACAAAAAGTTTGAAATGCCCTATACTCCGCAAGGCTTAGGGGCTACTCTAATTAAAGTGGTAGAGCTAATATTTTGTATCAGAGGAGGAACTACTCAGATCAGTCTAATATGCATACTGACCTAGTACGCACAGCACGTGATTCACTTGAGGAAGCTTACAGTACTTTTATCGCAGTAACCACTACTCTATTTACTGGTGTGTGGAGAAAGTGAGAAGATATCAATAGTTTTCGATGTCAAAAACAGACAATGAACGTATTATTTGTAAGATACAAATTTCTGTTACAACGTAAAATCGAAGAATTTCTAATCTCTTATTATTTCAATCAATTATTATTTCAATGAAAAGTGGCCAGGTGGTTTACGTTTGAAACGTCTTAGACTTTACTGAGATCAATTATAGTTTTCTTTTAATTATTATTTACATCATCTTTATTTGTACGTCATGGGTATCGCAAGTAGTTAAAATTTCGATTGCAAGGCTTTCGAAGCACACATAAGTTCGTAAACAAAAATTATACAAAAAAGAAATAAGATAACTATGACATGTAAAAGTAACACAAAACATGCTGGGTGCGATTTTTCTTATACGCCCATTCCCTCCCTGCTCTGTGTAGAAAAAGAGCTGCTGCTGGCTTGACGACTGCTGTCACTGACTGACTACACACTTTAGTAATGGCACTCAACATCTGCTGTTCCTGATTCTGCGCTTCCACTGTTTGACTCTCAAGTTTAACCTCCACGTTGCTCTGCTGACTCTACTAATATTCGTCACGGCAAATCCGCTGACTTATATCACGGACATTAAAAAAAAAATTAATCTAAAAATAGTTCTTTGAGACAAATTGCATGACTAGGAAGGACAACTGCTGGAACCTTATCGAGCCCAAAACAACCAGACCCTTTATTTTATTTGAAACAATGTTAGTAGAACAATGTAAGATGCAAGCATGCAATCACACATTCTCTACGTCAAAGAACGTATCAAAATATTGGAGCCTCTGTTGCATGTAATGCAACCTTGCAGATGCGCAATTCGAGATTATGAGAGCCTTAATGCGATGTGACAGATAAAAGACGACTTATACATCATCCGCAACAGCCATGCAGTACACTTGAGAGACTTTACGCCTGACAACAATTACTATAAGGGTGATGCTGTCAAATAGTCTTGGGTAACTGTTAACAGGCTGTTTTATAATTATAATATGGGCATTTTTGAAATTCACGTCAGCTTGTGGCTGATTGTATCGACAGATTCATGTGCAATTCCTTACGCCTGCTCCTAATACTCTGCATACAAATTATTTCATATGTAAGATTGTACTACCAGTAATACAACATTACTTAAAGTGCAAGTCTTAAGCTCAGCACATAATTAAGTTACAGGCATAACGGAGGCTGGCCCCCATTGCTGAGAAGGCAGAGATCCCTGCTAGAAATTTTTGAGGACTTCACTCAATCTGACAAGACTGTCAAAGTATGGAGCATGGGTCTTAATCATCAGTTGGAGCTGCTTATCAACAATTGGAGTTACTTCCAAGCCATTCACGAGGACTCAATTCAGTGCTCACCTATGAACAAAGTCACCTTCTTAAGTGACATATGCAGGTTTGCAGAAGGTTATTATTAACCTTAATGGTAAGGCATGCTAGTGTCACGCTAGGATTTAGCTGTTTTTGACCGTGCCAGAAGGCGATGAGCCTGTTGATCAACCCCAGGATATACTTGGGCTTTTTTCTAACGTTAGAAACTTTTTTTACTTAAAAGTTAACGTGCAAAGTGAGGTAAAAGCAGTTCTTAACACCTTGCAGCTCGATAGCTCTCGTTATTTTACAGTCTGGAGCCTTCTTGTTTCGCGATTCAGGCTTTACTGCCTGCTCCTGCAGAACCACATCATGTCACTTAGAACGCTTAATCCTTTGCACAAAGAATGTGCTGCTGATCTGCAGGGTCTGCTTGATACCTTAGAAAAGCACTATAATTAACTGCGAGCGCTTCATCAGCTTATAGAACATTGGGATATGTAGATAATCTTACTTTGCCTCAACTGCCATGGATCCCTTAACTCAGGAGGTCTGGGACTACAAGCTCAAGAAACCGCCCAACCCAGAATTAGCTGAGGCAAGAAGTCGCTCTTGCTCTAGCTCTTTACGCCATGTCATTCTACTCACGCTCAAAGTTCAGCTCAAGAGCCCCTGGCAAACAGTCACAGCAAGAGCCTTCATTGACGCTTGTTCAGAGATTTCATTTATGTCCATTGTGGTGGCTCGAAAGATTGGAACCAGTCTGAAGCCAGCTGTCAGAACAATTTCTGACGTCAAAAACGCTGTCCTTATGTTGTCCCTAACCATTGTAAGTTTGCACCTTAAAATTCGCAAAATTACCTTTACGTTATGGTGGACTGTACCCTGCATGCTCCAGCTGGGATTCCATTTTCTATCTAAACCATTACACCCAGCTGCCATTAAATTCTTAAGTAATCTACCAGATCTCTTAGACCTGAGTTCTAGAATGCTAAGAGGTGTCGATATTTTTTTCAAAGTCCACGTGTACCCTTATTTTCTACTGCCACGGCTGTTGTTTCATAAAGATCTTGCCAGACAGCTCACTGTTGCCAGCTGGATGCTCTCTGGTTACGCACTAGGCCAAACAACCTCGTCCTTACTAGCTGCTTGCATAAGAACACAGAACACGTCAAATCCACCTTGACATGAACAGCTTATTGCAGTGATACAAGTATTTTGGATATAAAAGGACAACCCCCAGGTTTTCGTTAATCTTCTGAGGACATCAAGTGCTAGGTCATCTTTGCTGATTATCATTGGGTGGTTGATTAGCGATATGTCGTGTCCAGCATGATGAAACTCAGTGAAGAAGAGAGCTCACCCGACGCTAGAGCATCTCTTCACTCGTTATGGCGCAGATTGCAGGGTGATCTTAAGATGGCCCTTACATATGCTCGCTTCATGGATGAGTATCTTAAGCACTGGCACATGCGGTAACTACTTGATGCAAACCTTTGTGAGTCGTCATGCTCCATATGCTATATCCTACCCCATGGGATCTGGCAAGCTGTTGATCGCCAGAGAAATCTGTGCATGATATTAAACGCATCGTGACCAGCATCCGTTGGCTATAGCCTCAACGATCTTCTGCACACTACACCAAAGCTTGGTCTGCTGGAGAAGGATCACCTTATACTTGGGTATTACGATGATCTTTTGCTAGATCTGCATCGACAATCGAAACGTTGACGTCTAGTATATCCTGTAAAGCATTAATGACTTAAGCCCACTTAATTACTATCAGTGTTATTGCTAACTGTAACCTATAAAAAAGCTAGTGCCACCTATCTATCTCCATGGATAAATTTAATTGAATATAATACTACAGACAAGTTCACAGTTATCTTCCCTCTTGAACACTTTTACATCGGTGGCCTACTGAATTTTGTGCTTAAGAGCAGTACTCCATCCAATAGATTGGATTATGTGCGGGTTTGGAAGGTCCAACACCAGTTCTGGAGCCGCTGAAGCTGCCAGTCCTTGAACACGCTCCGAAAACGATACAAATAAAAGATTCAACGTCGTTACTTCTAGGTTGACGACGTTGTTACCATAGTGATCTTTATGCTCATTTGGTCTTGCAGTGCCTGGCCACTCCGTTGAGTTATTTCACTTTATTCTGATAACAAAGAGCTAGTTCACGCTGCCACTATCCTAAACACTAATGGTTAATGCACTCGTCGCATAAGTAATCCTAATCTTCTGCCTATTCAGTACTCTTTAAACTCCGTTTTTTTTACATTCGTACATATTTTTTTTCTATAAAAATTAATAACTTTAATCATTATCAAAGACACAATTAATGTTTTGAAATTGAGGATAGGTACAATACATATGACACTTTATTATTTAAAGTATTTACTGTAAATATTATTTTACGCATCCATGCGTTTGACTCTATTTTTATTGTCTATATTTAGTAAAAAAAAGTATAGGGACCAAGCAATGCTTTTTTAAGAAAATAACATTTAATATTTGTGACTTCTGTTTCAGAAAACTTGCAGTACTTAAAACTGGGAGATAATAGTCTGCATTTTGTACCAAGCGATGCCTTACGACGTCTGCATCGGTTAAGACACCTTGATCTCAGATCTAATAATATAAGTGTTCTTTCAGAAGACGCATTCATGGGTTATGGGGACTCGCTTACTTTTCTAAATCTTCAAAAAAATATGTAAGTATATTATTAACATTATTTGTTTATTTATCATATCATAACTAACTTATTTTATAAAATAGTTATGTTATTTACTAATATGATGATAAGGTTGCCCAACATTCTTAGAAACAAGTTGTATGCAATAGTTATGTCAAAAATAATCGTATGCAACAGTTTTTCAGCGCACTGATTACAAATCTTTTATCAATTTTTAAGAATTTTCAATATTCTCTGCTTCAAATAATTTAGCTTAGAACTTCTAAACCTCACACAGACCAGTGTCTTGTGCATGTAAACCGCAAAATTATGAACCACCACACCTCAAACCTGCAAGAGGTCTGTGTTCCTCAATTCAAAAAATTCCAAGCCCTGACATCCTAGAAATCTAAAGGCCTGTATTCTTTAATTTAAGTAGTTGTTTTTTAATACATTGCTTAGTTTCATACACAGATTTAAAATATACAAATATCATCACGTATTTAAAATATCAGAAAGAAATGTGAATGCCTTTATGTATACTTTTACACACATGAACATATACATCTATCTACTTGTATTTATGTGACAATGTGACATTGCTATATACGCAATACTTACTTGGTTATCTTTTAAAATTGAACGAAGAGCACTTTTTTAACTACGATACTTTTCAAACTATGAAGTAAAGAGTTCTCAAAAAAATTTATGTGTTCCTTTACTGTCAAAGACAGTTTTGAGTAGTTTTTAAATCATTAATGGATATGTGGTAAGTTACACTTTTTTTAAAATTGGGCTATGTAGTGCTTGCACCATTGGTCCAATGTAGAAACAGTGATTTTTATCAAAGATATTTCTGTAATGACATGATAAATTGGTTACAAGTTTTTAACACATTTTTCTTAAGGCTTATTTTATTTTGGTGATAATTTTGTACCTTCTTAGATATTCTTGACTTATAATTTGATTTAGAAAACAACTACCTTACTACGTCCCAAGCCCCTGAACTCTAAATAGGTCATAAGACTCTGTATTTAAATCGCAAAATTCTAACTCCCAAGCCCAAGATAGACCAGAGGCTGGAGCATGTAAACTGCAAAATTCTAAATTTTTAAGCCCCAGGCAGATCAAAGAACTAAGCATGTAATCTGCAAGATCACGAAGCCGTTAGTCACAGACAGGCTAAAGGCCTGTGTTTCTTAATTAGTGAGTCCCAAAGACCTAAGCCCCAGGCAAGCCATTGCCCCCTGTATTTACACCATAAAATGCAAAAGTTTTCAGCCCAAAACATGCTAGAAGCCTGAGCGTACAAGTTTCAATATTATAAGCCACCTCACCCCATATATGTAAGAGGTATATTCTCTTGAATTAAAAAATTTTAAGCCCGTGTATCCGAGACAGGCTGAAGGTCTGTATTTTTAAATTTATTAACCTTTAGCCCCTTATTCACAGGCAGGCCATAGGCTTGTGTCTTTAGACCGCAAAATTTTTGATTTTTTAGCGTGAGACAAACTTCTAAGCCCTGGGCTATCCAAGGGCCTGTGAGCCATAATTAAAGAAATTTTCGACTGCTTAGAAAGGTGGAACGCTTGTAATTCTTAATTATTAAATCTAAATCTTCTAATCCCCAGGCAGGCTGTAAGGCTGGGTATTTAAACCAAAAAATCCTTAACTTCTAAGCTCCAGACGAGCTGGCATCTAGGATATGCAAACCGCAAAATCTGTAATTCCTCGAACCTGAACGAGCCAAAAGCCTGTGCTCCTCATATAGTAAGTTTCTAACATCTTAGCCCTAGACAGGCCAGAGGTCTATGTATTTTAGCTGCAAAATCCTGAACTCCTCTACCTCAACCAGGCCAGAGACCTTTGCATGTAATCTGCAATGTTTAACCTGCATGTTACCCTCAAAATTTAAAATCCCTAAGCCCTTGACAGGCTGAATCGTTCCTGAAGGCCTGTGTTCCTGAATTAATAAATTTCAAATTCAGTTACACCAGGCAGACCATTGGCCTTTGTATTTAAATCACAAAGTCTTCAACTCCTAAGCCTCAGACAGGCTCGATACTTGTGCATCTAAACTGCACAATTTTAATCCCTTAAGCCCTAGACAGGCTGAAGGCCTGTATCTCTTAATTTACGAATTTTAAGATCCTCAAACTTACGCAGGTCGTAAGGCTGTACATTTCAACCGCAAAATTCTAAACTGCTAATCCTTGGACAGGCCAGAGACCTGAGCATGTAAGCCGCAAAACTCTAATCCCATACACCTCAGACAGGCTGGAGGTCTGTGTTCGTAAATTAGAAAATTTCCAGCTCCTAAATTTATGACAGGTCATAGGCCTGTATTTCTAAATTGATGAATCTCCAATCCCATAATCGCAGTCAGGCCGTAAGCCTGTGTATTAAAACCGCAAAATTCTTGATTCCTAAGCACCAGGCAGGCTAGAAGACTGTCAATGTAAGCCACAATATCCCAAACCTCTGAGCCACAGACTAGCTGAAGGGCTAGGTGCCTAATTGATAGATCCGTAACTGCTGAGCCCTAAGTAGGTCAAAGGCCTGTGTACTTAATCCACTTAGCCCTAATTTTTCAAGCTCTAGAGAGGTTAAATGTTTGTATTTCTCAAAAAGTATACTCCTTATACCAAAGATCTTGGCAGACTGTAGGCATGTGTATTTGAACTGCCAAATCCTCAACTCCTAAGTCCTAGAGAGGCTAAAGACCTGTGCACGTAAGCTGCAAAATTTAAAACTTCAAACCATGGACTGGCTAAAGGCCTGTGTTCCGCAATTAATAAGCCCTTACTACCCCAATCCACCAACTCTAGGCAGGCCATAGGTCTGTGTATTTTAGCTAGAAAATTTCCAACCCCTGAACCCCAGGCAGGCCGACGGCCTGTGTTTCTTAATCAATAAAACCCAAATCCAGTAACACCAAGCAAACCGTAGGCTTTTGTATTTTAAAACCGCAAAAGTCTTTAAGTCATAAGCCTCAGACAGGCCAGCCATATTATTAATCCATAAGGCATTTAAAAAAAGTGTATGTACCAATGATCGGGTAACCTGGAGCATTTTATAGCTGCTATATTAATTGACGTATTATGAAATAATTACGTAAGCACAAATAGCTACATAATCTAAGAGACAAACTTGTTGTTTTCTTCATTTGTGAGCCCAAAACTATAATACCAGCACCAATCACGAGATCACCAGGGTTGCTCATTGGCCACCCTATACGTTAATAAAGAAACAAAAAAAAAGTAAAAAATATCCTGAGCACTAATTACGAGCTACCTTAAGGTACTTACTTATAACTTCAGGAATGTATACAAAAACATCAAATAACCTCACTTTCAATCACCAAGTGACCAAGAGAGCTGACTGACCATTTTATAAGTAAAGTAAGTTATAAATGACAGCTGAAGCACACAAGATTACGTAGTAGAGAGGGCTTGTATCATAAATTAATGCTTTATTGATAAATAAAAAACCTAATAAGTGTAAATTGGCACTTCTGTTGTTTCTAATTTTCAATCATTAAACTAAAAGGCTAGTCAGTGCCTTTAGTTTCTTATAAGTTTGAAATATGGCTGTTACATGCTTTAGATTACTCAATCATTTGCACTTTTATTTTTATTGAATACTCTACAAATAACTAACATAGCCATCCAGCTCCCTGGTACGACAGAGCTTGTTTTACTTAGTAATTGGTGCCTAAGTTATTTATTGTTGTACTTATAATTAATAAGCATTCGAATAAGTGACGTTAATATTTTAATGAATAATGCTTATTCTAATAACAGATTTCAAAGATTAAAAATGTAATAAATAGGCTTACTTAGTTATTTTTAGTGCTTAGTTTGTGAATGAATAAATTTTTAAATTTATTCATAAAAAAGTTAGCACCCTGGGTAACTTTGTAATAAAGTCTTTTTTCATTATTAAATAATATGTTAATTTATACATCAGCTCGTCAGCGCTTCATATTACGTAATAAAAAGCACTTATGTTATAAATTGAGGTTTCACAGATTATCAACATAGCCAATGAGTGCTTTAAATGACTAAGTAATTTGCATTTAATAGGATTAAATACGTCATGGATTATTATCATGGCCAGTACGTATCTCCAGTCTCTTGATCATCAGTAGTAAGGCTACTTATTGTTTTAAAAATTTTTAATTGACTAGACACTAAGTGTCCGTGTTGTCTAGTGATAAGCACTCACAAGGAATAAATATATTGTCAATTTTGAGTAACGTCTGATTGTCCCCTAAGTTAATTCGAGGTTAGCGTTCAAATAATTTATAAACTTTTTCATTTATATATTAAAAGGCCAATCAGAACTTATAGTCACCGGGTGGGAGGCGCTTTCGATACTATGTAATGATTGTTTAAGAAACAAAGTGGCCAAGGACTGCTCTAAATTACTTATTAATATTAATGTGGCTAGCAAGTGCTGCTGGTAACGAGATTTCTTACCAATTTGTTATTCTAAAATGCTTTATACGTTAATAACGTTATCAGTTAGTACCCCAAGTAATCTGGTGATTGGTGCTTAGATTATTCGTTGGTTTTATTTATTGATTAGAAAACCACTTTTAACTTTAAGATACCTCGTATTTATGGTAATTAGTATTTAAAAAAATTAAATGCCTCTTAAACTAATAAAGTGGCAAGTAAAAGTTCAAGTTACTTGATAATTTAAAATAAGATTACAAATTGATTTTCTACTTACAAATGAAGTAGCTTATCAGTGCGTATGCTTATTATATACATTTACCTTATAATTGTTGCTTGTTATAATTAAATGCTTTATAGATTCATAACACAGCTAATAAGTTTCCTGAGTGACTTTAATCTAGTTATTGGTATACCTATTTTATTCATCAATTATTTATTAATTTATTGTGTGGACAAAAAGTGCCTTGCTTTATTAGTCAATTAGTGCCTCATTCTATCGTTTACTTTACGGATTTATTAAGTGGCCAGTAAATTTCATGCATTGCTTGGTAGTAAGCACTTACGTTATGATTTTATTGTTCCATTATTGATTAAGTAGCTAGTTAGCACTATAGGTAACCTCGTAATTGGCGTTTCTATGACCTGATTACTAAGTAGTTTATAAGTGGCCAGTAAACGACCTAAGTCACCTGGTTACTTGCGCTTTTATTTTGATTTGATGATGTAATAATCTATATAGTGGCAAGTTAGTGTCTTGGGTTATTTTTGCTGAAACAACGGACTATAACTGTCAACTTTTCTTTATATTTTGCTCAGCGAGAAACTCTGCCTAACAACAAAAAATCATATACATGGGCCTTGGCAGGAAGAACTAAGCACTATTTTCTAGGTAACAATTTACGTCCAGGAGAAAATGTTATTTTTCTGTTTCTTAGTGTGTAATAAACCTTAGTATAAGACTTAATTTCATTATTTTTTCTTATACTTCTAACGAAAGTACAGCTATGATTCGAATCCTAAAGAAGCAAAGTACAACATTCCGTACAGGTAACAAGTCGCATGCATTGTTTGTAGAAAATATATTTAATGTCTTATGCATAGTTGCCTCCCTCGCCGAAGGTAGTAAAAACTCAGAAGATGCCATTTTTTTCTCGTATACGATTGTCTTTCTTTGTTTGCCGAAAATACGATGTTATGTGGTAATTTTAGAAAGACAAGGTAATATTATCTTTTAGGTCAATACTAAGCTTATTGCTTATTAGGAATCAAATTAAGTATATTCTGCTAGAAAACTATTCCCTGCGCTGAGAGCGCAGGAGGCAGCTATGCAGTGTATACGAAAATATTTTTTTCATAAGCCGTACATGCAATTTATTTTCTACGAGGACTGTTGCATTTTTTTCCCTGATAAAAAAAAATTATGCCACTTTTTTCTCTGCAGGGGTACAAGAAAAAATTACGAATTAAAATCTTACAATATAAATTAATACGCACTTTAAAAAAACGTATGGCATAAGAAACTCACACTTACGGAGAAGTGCTGTACTTTCTCCGTTTAATGCGTAACATACTTTTATTTAAATGCTGGAAATGAGTATGCAATCCCAGTTATCTTCAGTAATAAATGTGACTTAGTTATTTTTGTCCTCGTTAACACAAAACTACTAAATGGCCTTAAACATGTGCGAACAAGCAAAGAAAAGTGTTTAATGCCCTCAGTAGAAAACATTTCCTTTGCAGCATGGGCACAACCGTAAAATATTCTTAGTCTTCACTCGCGTAAGTCTTAAATACGATACAGATTTGTATAAAGTTTCCAGTCAATTATTCTTGGATTTTTCAGTAAAACTTTTATCCTCCCACTAAAGTCATACTGCTGTCGTGATCAATATAAACATTCAAGAAATTATTTAGTTAATTACCTCACGCAATCATTAATTTCTATACTTTTGTTTATGAAAAAATAATTTTCTCAGCTATGTCATGATTTAAAGAAGCCAATATTTAACACAAATGCAAGAAATAGTTGCCGGTCTGTTTCTTTTTTTTTAACGAAAAAAAATTTTAAAGTTATTTTGATGGTGTCAAACAATTCAATAATTATTAAAATAATACAAAAGTAAGGACCCTATATTTAATAAATTTTTTAGAAAATATAAAAATAAGTGACAAGTCACTTTAAAGTTGTTACTGGAAGTATTTATTAATTTCATGGAGATATCATTTAATATTTTGTTTCGAGTTTTAATATGGGTACGAGATACTTAAAAACGCAGAAATTTTCGTACGTTACGACAAAAAAGGTTATAAAAAATTCACAGTCTAGGATGTGCTGATAACAAAAAATAAATTGAACAAGTTATTCAGATCACTATTAATAAATAATAATACTATTCATTACTAACTTGTAATAATTTTGCCAGAAACAAAAAAAAATAACGTGCACGTATAATGGCTTGGCTTGTCATAAGAACAATCTTAACTGTGTTAACAAAACAGTTGATCAGTCTCTTAGTTTTAGCTTAAGAGCATCTTTGGTTTTCTTTCTCTGTGTCTATAAGGAAGCAAATATTTATTCTTTTAGTTAGCTTTTATCTTAACCATAAAATAAAAAAAACACATTTTCTTTATAAAAAAAGTAAGTTTATTTAATGTACTAAACAATTTATCAGATCCAAATTGGCAGTAGTATTAGTCAGTCCTTGTAAGTCGACATATTATTCTAATATTCGTTGATATTGACTTTTACAAATATTGGGTAACGTATAACTACAGATGGTCTTAATGCTCCCTTGGCGTCTCTCATGCTTCGTGCATTCTTGCATGCTTTTACATCTACAGAGAGCTTGAAGTCTTAATTTAAAGTTGGAGATAGATCTGTGTAAGAAAGTTATTGTTAAATAATTGTAATTACTGGAAAGCATTGTCTAGATGTGGAAACCCAAAGAAAGTTTTTAATCAAATTGAATCAGAAAATAAGATTAAAAATAAAAATTATTTTTTTGGATGAGATTCTAGAGTTACAAAAAAACTATTCTATATTTTATTACTATTCTTATACTTGTTTGAAAATTTTCTCTTTAATCAACAAAGCAAATTTCAGTACCGTCTAGTACTCAGATTTATGTAATCATAAACAATCCGTTTTTTGTAATATGTTTTTAGATACACCTCCATAGATGCAAAATTTCATCAGTGTGAAAAATGTAACTTAAAATTTTTAAATCATGAGTGTCTATCATCGCACGAAAAAATTAACACAAAAAAAATTTTTGTGTGTGATCTGTGTAGCATTATAATATTAGACAAAAAAACTATTTGCGTCACACAAAGAAATGTGAAAACATTAAAAAAAATTTTGAGTGTATTAAATGTGAAAAAAATTTCATAAGAAATTATCACTTACAGAGACATTTGAAAAGTCATGAAAAAAACGTTCAAAAAAATATTTCTCAAAATTGTGGAAGAGGTTATGTAAGAGTAGAGCACCTTAAAAGACATTTTAGAGTACGTAATTGAAGTAAGCATCGTAAATAAGATAATTGTAACAAAATTTTCTGTTATGGTCAAATAAAATTCTATGTGAAAGTTAAACCACTTGTAACAGTAAATATATAAGGCTTTACGAATACATTTACGTTATATATGGGGAAGCTGGGGGGGAGCTGGGTGGGAGTGAGGAGGGGAGCAGGGGGAGGTGAGGGGAGTGAGGGGAGCTAGAAAAAAAGTGGGATTACTCAAAAAATGCAAGAAAATGAAAGAATAACTACCTTATTAGGAAGAAGTGGGGGGGGGAGTAGCAAAACCTCTAACTCTTACGACTATATAATGTAGGAATATATATATATATATATATATATATATATATATATATATGCGCACCACCTGGATCATGTTACATCCAGAATTTAATACACTGCTACGAGAATTCTTTTTTTACATATTTCTTGTGTATTTCCTGTTTAAGACGTAAACTTCAACGGTTTAGGTAGTCACTTTATGGCTCATCTACCTTTTTTCCCAGAAATGATTTCTTTTTAGTGTTGCCTACATCATTACAGCGCGTTCACGAAGTTTTGTCATGTAACTTAAGCGTTACCTTATAATACCATATAAACAACCTAATTTGACTTTTAAATACAACTACTCATACTTTAAGCTACTTTAGGACAATAGCAAAAAAAAAGAAGTGACGAAATAAAACTATACTAAAACTCGCTTACGAACCCTTTCTCTCTTGTTCTCTGTTTTTTTTCTCACCTCTTATCACATTTTTGATACTATTTTTATCCAGATAGGGGTATTTCCGAAAGCTATAAAAATTTTTAATCACTTCAAACACCTACTCTTTTACTCTTAAGCTCTACCTACGTTTTCGTTATCATAATACACTACTTCGTTTCTTATATGTTTGCTTATTACTTTTCGTTTTATGTTTTATGTTTGTGCTTTCTTGTTTTTTTTTGTTTTCTTTACTATTCTAGGAGATTTTTGTCGTAAGACATGGAGTCTATTACCGATATGAATAAGTTTAACTTAACTTTGTTTGTCTTCCTCTTATTCAAATATAAAATATCGAAATTTTTTACTTTTATCATTTGGGCTCGTACCAATGAACTTAATAACATACGTATATGTTGTTTTAGTACAGGATAATTGATACTAGTTTAATAAAGGAACCTCCATCTAAAATAGTAAAAAAAAAAAAAAGAGAATCAAAATTAACAGTAAATATTCTAACAGACGCTTTATTAACAGTCATTTGACAGTAGCTTATAATTGTTCATGACTTACATTATATAAAACTCAAAATACTTTAAAATCAATACTGTTGAGTGTTCTTACATAACAATTACTATTTTCTTTACTATTCATTGCAACAAGAAATCATAACGTAATTTTTTTCATGGAAAATATGTAAGCTACCCTACACTGTTACTATACATAGTCTTCCACATTCACATGAAATAGAATGATTTCCGTATTATTAGGCACGAGTGATACTTAAAATACTCAAAAGAAAAATATTTTTAATTTGTAATTGTAGTGAAATATAAAAAACTAATTTTGTAGTCAATTTAAATTTTATGTGTTAACTTTAGCTAAGAATAGTATAAACTATAAATATTCAATAATAAGTCAATATTTTTAATTAAAGTGGTAAATGGGTTATTCCGTTCGTGTACCAAAGATTTGTTAGAATTTTTTTTGTCAAACATTGAATAGGTTATATTTAATAAGAATTCTGTGCTCAGTCAAACTCCCTTATAAGGACTTAACATTTACTCAGTATAGTTATTACCTGCCTGTCACTGCGCCCTAATACAAAGTCCTGGGATATCAACGAGTAAGGATCTGACGCCTAAGAAAGTAATACGTAATTAAGAAGAGGTTGTATATTTTTAAATTTCTGTTTTAACTTAAAACTGTTGTTAATGTGTGATCCTAATTTATTAGCTGAGTTTTTGGGTTGGTAGTAAATTGTTTTTGCCCGAAAGTATGTGGGACTGTTGATTAAAAATAGTCTAATCAAAAGTCCCACATTATTTCTATTTTTTTATTTTTTTTAATCTCATAATTATAGTATTTCTAGTCAGCAGTTGCACATATTTTCTGGCATAATAGATTGATAATATAGTCAAAAATTTAGTTAATGTACCAAAATTATACACAAACAACAGTCTTACATTTAGAAATGAATTAAAAAATATACAAGTTTATTTGAATCACATTTAATTTTCATTAGACATCAGCTTTCTGTTTATTAATATTTCGTTAGCCTTAGTATTACGGCGCATCAAATGCGTTGCTTTGGCTTGGGCTCGCAGGCGGCGCCCGCCTCACCTCGCTCCATTTTTGAGACAGGAATGCCATGATGGCAGAGCTGGCTACATCAAGCGAGCAGCGCTCTGGTCTCTAGTGGAACAGGGCTCATACGGTAAGAAAAAGGAAGAGGCCGAGGACTGCTTACCGTTCCTCGATTCACAGATTCGTGTCTCCTCAACCTGATCAGAAAGAAAACGACGCACGAATAATTGCACAGCGATTTTCTCCAAGGCAGCTGACGCTGCTCCCCGTTTGTTTATTCATCGCGTGGCTGTTCGATCCATTTGGGTGGCTGGCTCCAGTGGTCTTGAATGCCAAATTGCTGTTGCAAAACTTCTGGCACGCTTATCTGGATTGGGACGAGGCCATCCCCGAACCGATGCGCCATTGATGGTTCAGCTTTTCCAAGGACATCACGGGCATCACTGATCTCTTGTTGCCCCACTGGATTAAATGCTGTGGCTTGACACCGTTCAAGCTTCACGCATTCTCAGATGCCCACCATCGAGCGATGGCGGTAGTTGTGTACGCGCGATACTCTGACCCCGTTGGACGCACATGAATCAATCTGCTCCCCATCAGGATGAAGCTCTCACCTGTACAGAGTCTCTGCCCCTTACCATTAGTAGTCTTACGGATGACGATATCAAGGTTAGAGCTGTGGGCCGCTATGCTTGCCATGAAGCTGCTCAAAGCTGTCGCCGAGGACCTCGAAGTGCCTGCAAACCACTTTCACGGGTGAAGCAACTCGCAGATTGTGTTGCGCTGGTTGCACTCACCTGAGCCAACCAGCAAAGCCCTCGTTGATAACTACATCAAACACATCAGGATCTCCTACCATTTTACATCTGGCGCTACGTTCAGAAGAGCTCAAACCCGGCTGAAGTAGCCTCTCGAGGGACCGACACCGATTTGCTCAGTGGCCATGCCTCACGGTGAGAGGGGCCTACTTGGCTTGCCGAGTTTTCAGACTCCTGGCTGGGAGAGCTCTTTACTCCACCGGACTTTAACCACGGCACCACGCATTCAACGGCGTCTTCAAGCCCCACGTTATCACCAGAGCCACGCCTGGAGATTGCGTGCTACACAATACAGTGCCTTAACCATTACGTGCTTGCTAAGTTTTCCAACCTCAGCGTGCTGTTGCGATTTCTCGTTTGTCTGTGGGGATGGGTGCTATTCCAAACATGGTGGCTCCCCACCAAGTCAGTGCTCTTGGTACTAACCCCGAGCGAGCTTTGAAATGCCTTCCTTGCTTGCGTACACTTAAGTCAACTGTGGACACTCAAAGAGGAGATCGACTACCTTCAAGATGATAAGAGTTTGAGGAAAAATCACCCACTCATCCACCTGGCTACCTTTATATGCGAGAATACTTAAGTCCTGCATGTCGGCAGCTCCAGCAGTCTACGCTGACGAGCAACGAGAAGCATTCACCAATTCTGCACGCAGCCTGCTTTCTCGTCCAGCTTGTCATCACTTGGGCACATATTAACGCTCTACATGGTCGCTTTCACCTAACCAGTGCCTACGCTGCTCGGTGAGTGTGTATCGTTGCAAGCACTTGTATGATCAAGGCCTACTTACGACGATGCACCACCTGTGTGCAAGTGTACACCCAGCTCACCACGAAGCTGATGGCTCCACTTCTCTCGTCTCACGTAACGCCAGCTCACGCTTTTAGTCGAACCAGTATCGACTACACCAGGCCCTTCAAAGTGGTTGCCTTGAGAGGTCATGGCATCCACACTATAAAAGCGTACACCATCATCTTTGTGTGCATGTGCACGAAAATCTTGCACCTCGAGCTCGTCAGGGAGCTGACCACCGCGTCCTTCCTTGGGGCGCTGTCCTAGTTCTGCGATCGGCACGGCAGATCCGCCCAACTTTGGAGTGACAACGCCACTTGCTTCTGTGGAGCGGATGCCGAGCTGCAAAGGATGTTGCGACAAGCCAAACTCCAGTGGGACCTTGTCGCACGGAACTCTCACCGATCAATAAGTCAGCTAAAACCTCATCCCCCCCCCCACTTTGGTGGCTTGTGAAAAGCTGGCATCGGTGCTGTGATGCTTCACCTACACTGGATTTTGGGTGCCCGGCATCTTACTTATGAAGAGTTTAGCACCGTTCTTGTTGGCATTGCAATGGTGCTTAATAGCTGGCTTCTCGTACCACTGTCTGGAAATCCCAGCAACCTGGACGTCCTCACTCCCGGTCACTTACTCTTCGGCATGCTGCTTGATTTAACCGCTCAAGCTGCTCAACTGGACGAAAACTTCGATAAGCTGAGCCATTGGTCTCTTGAGCAAGGAATGCGTGACCTTTTCTAGTGACGTTGGAGGAGAGAGTACTCGAATACGCTGCACCAGCGCTAGTAGTAAGTAGACGACACCACAGCGGAACTTTATCGTTGGAGACGTCGTTGTTATCCTAGACGCAATACTGATTCAGTCAGCTGGGCACTGGCCTCTCACTCGCATTACTCGAGTTTATCCAGGATCTAACGGACTGGTCCACGCAGCAACGATTAAGACCGTCACTGGCAAGTACGTTCGTTCCATCGCAAAGTGGGCTTTCCTGCCAGTTACGCCCTCCACTACTCCCAGCCCAACCGCTGTCGAGCCATCAGGATGTGGCCTGGACTCCAGTTCGATGGGCAGTAAGTATATGAATCTCATTCTAGGAACAAGGCAGATTAAATGTTGCTTCAGCCTGGACTCGTGGGCGGTGCCTGCCTCACCTCGCTCCATTTCTTAGGCAAGAACTCCGTGACGGCAAGGCTGGTTGCATCAAGCTCTCTGGCCTCTGGTGGGACAGGGCTCGTACAAAAAATACAAGGAAGAAGCTGAGAACTATTTACCGATGCCTGACTCGCAAATTTGTGTTTCTCTGACCTGATCATGAAGCTTGTGTTGATTGAAAGTTAAATAAAGATCTTCACTCCACCCATCAGCACGGTAAGCATTGAGTATAATGGATAAATGTTGAGTCCTTATTCAAAAAATTTAATAGTGCACGGATTTTTTATTATATAATACCTTTTTTGTGTTTGACAATAAATTTTTTAACAAATTTTTAGCACACAAATGATACTCCATTGTCCACTTCACACTTAATTTGAAATTGATGACCTGAAAGATAACTGTCTTTCTATGTTAAATAAAAGTCAATACATATATCCAGTCACTTATTTTTCTTGTGTTGATTATATTTTACTATTAGTTAACTAAGTCCATATTAACCAAATACTTTATATTTTTAATCAATGTCATCTTAACCTACAGTTTATACATATAATCAACATTGACTATAAACTTTATTTCTCAAGTTTGATCATAATAAGAAATTGAAAAGATTTTACTTCATACAATTTCAGAAGACCTTTTTTTTAAGGACGAATTTCAAATTATTTTTCACATCATCTGTCCAGTAATAGAAAAAATTTTGTTTTCACTTTAATAAATAGAGTAATTTTACTAGCTAGGAAGATATATTACAATATAAGTGTTGTAAAGGTGGAAACGTGAAAGTGCAAGTGCTTATGTTGATGAATATATCAACATAATAAGCAGGAGCATGAGTCATTTGAAATAAAAAATTAATAATTTTTTTTTTAACATAAATTTTTTACTAAGCATACATTTTTAATAAACATCTCCATGTCTGAATAATCAGAATTATCAGTTGCTGCTATTAGTATTACCACTGTATGTCCCACCAGGCGTCACAAAATAAAGCAAATTTTAAGGAAATAAATAAGCTTAACGCTAATTTAACTAAAATTTGGGAAAAAAATTTTTTCATTAAGTATGAAAAACAATCATATGGGCTAGAAGACGTTTAACTTGCACAATTTGATTTGAAGTATATGATGATTAAAAAAAACAGTACATTGAGATATAATAAACAAGATTTATCAAACATATGAGCTTTGACATACGCAACGATCTTAAAGGTTATAAAAAAACTCACTGTGCATATACCGTTTCGAAATAAGAACAATGATACTAACATGAGCTTAACTTTATTGATGTTGACCATGAAAATGTAGATTTAATTGTAAATAGGCCGGAATGATTTGTGTTATGTTCGTATACTGGCAAAATAATCAAATATGTTGCAAGATGTATTGAGAAAATAAGGATCGAAACCAAGATAACGTTGTAAACACAGCTGAAAACATACAAGCTCCTTATTAGTTGTACGAGTTCTTTAATAACTCAAGTGCAGAGTTTAATTTAAATTTGCGTACGGCCACTTTTTAGAAATTAGGTGTTATTGTAAACAAAAGAGAAAACATAACGGAACTTGATAACTTCAGTTAACTAATAAGACGTGGTAATGAATAACAGAATAATTTTTTACTTCACGTTGTAAATTTTTTCTTGAGAGCTTAAAATTTTTATATTTAATAAGCATATTTATTAAGCATTAAAAACTTTACTTTAAAATTACTTCTGCTATCAACAGAAGTTGCCCAACATTACAGAATATAATGTAAATACGTTAAAGTACTTATAATCAACAAAATTAGTACGATTAGAGCTGAACTATTTAATTATATTACCAATAGATTACAGTTAACCGCAGGTCACTTTAATATTTAGTTTAATGAATTTGACCATTACCTCCAATTTTAGCTTCCGCTGTATACAACCAGCCAAAGTCTTCCATGCTTAGACCAGTTCCATGGCATACATTAAAATATAATGAATTGCCTTAAGTGATAAGATAAGCATAGAACAACTTTACTATATACTCCCTTAAGTACAAAAGCGACGTTCTCAGTAATAATCATGTTTCGATGGTTGAAACAGGTTTCTTACAAAAGAAGATGCTGACAGAGCTCAGAAGTAAGTAGGAGCTTATGACAGATACGAACGTGACGTTAAAAATGTTATCAAAGTAGATACTTTTTTTAAATATGGAATTCCTTTTTTTTCTTGTTTATTAAATATAAAAATATTTATTACAACAACACCTCAAAACTAATTATCATAACTCAAAGAGTACTTTTAGCACCTTTGAACATAAAATTATTTAAGAAAATATATATTTTTTTTAACATATTGTTGGCCATGAAATATCGTAGAAGTATAACCATATACCTGGGTACTTAAAACATACTGTCTGCTAGTCTGTAAAATACTTTGGTATTGTAGAAAAAATTCTAATCAATTAAAAATCGTTTTGTGCATAAGTTTATGAAGTACGTTCTTTATGTAATAGATTAATTCTTCTTTTTTCTAATACTTTAGTATACGAGTGTGTGAGCAAGTATTATTAACCAAGAGCTGAGATCAAAGGATGGTCGAAAATGATTACCAGCCACAATCCCAACAGGGCTTGACACGAACCCTAGGATCCATGAAGATCTAAGTTTTTTTTATATTTAATTCTAGTAAGGGGTGTTGTTGCTATCCACAAGCTAAGCTAATAAATGGGGGAGAAGAGCTTACACAAAAAAATTTCTATTTGCGGCAAGATAAAAATTTATTAACGTCCCAAAAATTGACCTCTAAAGCGAGGGACACAGATATACAAAAGCAATATCTGCAACAATTTTGCTAATTTATTTTCTTATTATAATTAACACTTAAACCTGATCTTGTAAAAATTTTGTAGATTTTATAAAGAAGAGAATTTATCTTTCATTAATATTTGAGAACCATACTATTTTTTCAAGATAATCATACATCAATACCTATCTCAGGTTATGGATGAAACATCAGAGATACTATTATAGATAAGATTAGGGCTATAATTATTGTAAAGTTTATTCCTGAGTAGTTAATGAATGTAAATAATGCTGCAAACTATCTTTAATTATCTATCTATTGGTTAAGATTAGGAGTAATTAATTCTACTGCTCTTATGGCACTTTTAAATTACGAAACAAACTCTTTGCAAACAAAGCAAAAATTTACTGCAGCATAAATTTTGTATGGTTTTTTACAGTATATTACTTTAGTACTTGTACTTGCACAAAAAAAAAAAAAAAA
Organism: Copidosoma floridanum; assembly: GCF_036245765.1. Classification (NCBI taxonomy): domain Eukaryota; kingdom Metazoa; phylum Arthropoda; class Insecta; order Hymenoptera; family Encyrtidae; genus Copidosoma; species Copidosoma floridanum. Next base: position 13,773,857 of record NW_028321897.1, on the reverse strand, counting down.
AAAAAAAAATGTTACCGTTTTTATATACTGGTTTTAGAACATTTCAAGGCTAAATATTAATTATAAAGTATACTATTATACTATTCATTGCCAGTGTATTAAGGCTTCAGGAATTCCTTACAAAATATTACCTAAATCCATAACACTTACTCAATCTTTTTGATTTGTTAGAAGGTAGGTTAATGGCAATATCATAGCTTTTCAGAAAAATACCATTTTAAAAAAGTTTATTTAAAAACCCTAATTACATTTTATATCACTCAAATTAAAAAGTACTTGATAGAAACGAAATCTGTATAACATAACTACTGTGATCTACAATGGATTAACTAAATTTTTACTTAAAGTTGCTCAAATAAGGCTGTTTTGAATACGCAAATATGTGCAAAGGTTAGTTTGTACTACTAGTTCATAAATTTACCAAACGAAATAAATTTTCTTAAAAAATACAGTTTTAGGGTTCTTATCTTGGATGCTCTTTCCTTTTTTTTTATTATTATTAAATTAACAATTTTTCAAGCTCATAACAAAAATTAAAGTAATTACTATAAAAAAATATTCAGAAACAAAACTTAGCTGGAGATAGTAGAAAAAGTGATGGAGTGGAGTCTCCAACTCGAGCTCTCCAGGTGGCAAACAAGTGCTCTACCATCTTAGCCACTAAAAACTCCAAAAGTTGCACGTTATCAGCTGTGATATAATAGAAAGTATCTGCAGCCAATGTGAGTAGCTCTGATTTATTTTAAGAATATGTCTTTTATAACTATACACAAGAAGAATTTGGCCTACAGCAAACTTGACGATAAGACCACTTTTCGTAAGGGGAGAGCCAGAAAAAGTTTTGGAAATGAATAAGGGCATATAATTAGGCATATTTTAAGGTACATATATCTTGTTTTCATTGTTTTAACGACCTTTTTAATAATGTTTCCCAGTAAAACTCTAAAGTATGATTCAAGAAACTAAATTAAACCAAACTACATTAGGGACACCATCAAATATACTTATCATACTATATTTAAAAATTCGAGTACACAAATCTGAAGTATATAGTAGCATAGTCACCAAAGCTTTATCTGCTTTTTCAAACTTACCTTATCGCACTTCTACACGACTTAATGATACAGTTCTTCACGTAACATTACCTTACAATTTTACTAGTGAAGCTGATAACAAGTCTGCCCTTTAACGCCCAATTTTTTGATAGTCTCTGATCAATGTACTCACAGAACAATTATTGCGTAGTGTTGTATTCTGCACTGGGCACGGCTTGTTTGCATAACCATACCTAATTTCTGCCTCTTACTAGCCTTTTAGACAATTAAGCATACGCTTCATGAGCTTATGTACAATACTGATTGACTTTTTTAGTTGAATATTATGCACACTACCATTTTGTTGTCAGCGTACGGAAAATTTTTGATGTTTCCGTTAATTCTAAAAAAAATACTTCTAGTATATTGGAAGAGAGATAAACTTATTTTCTACTCGAGATTAAAATTATTATTATGTAGGATGGGGACGGACATAGTCAGCACAAGCCTAGCTAGCTGTACGACATGCAAGTTGAACCAATATCAGCTGGCCAAACACTCTTAGAGGTGGCAAGAACCAACTCTTATTACAAAAAAGCCATTAACACACACACCACGTATTTTTTATACACAGCAACGTTTTTTCGATTGCAGTGTCAACTTCCTTAGGCTTTAATGACAAATTCAATAGAAAATCAGTACAAACCCACGAATGATAGACGTACAGTACAAGCGATAAAAATACTTTCATTAAAAACACTAAAGGAAAAGCTTTGTTTCACCTATGTATCCTGCAAAACAGTCATTGAACGTAATTTTATGCACCACGTTGATATTTTCTAACTTTTTTGTTTTGTCTTGATCTAATTGCACAAAGTGATTCAACTTTTTCGTTATTTTTGGGATAGTACTTAGATAGAATTTTTTTACAGATAAATTTATTTTTTCAAAAATGATAGGGGAATATGGCCAACTTATAAAATGGCTGTTATTAATTTTCGTGCAATGTCTGTTTTAAAAACTTGATATTATCACTATGGAACGGATGATCTGATACTTTTATAGCCGTATCTACTTAGTTACATATGATATTTATTTTCTGTTGTTTTGTATGTGCTGACGTAAGATTTAAAAGTCTATTTCTCGACGTTCCCTTACGAAACCAATTTTTTTTAAATCTATTGTTTTGTTTAAATAGTGTAATATCTAAAAAATTTATTTGGCTATTAGTTCCGATTTTGTAAGTAAATTGTAAATATTTATTGTAATGATTGGAGGCTTAAAAAATAATTTTAATAGTACTTTTTCTTAAACAAGCTATTGAGTCATCCTTATATGTAAAAAAAAAGTAGCTCTATGCCATATTTATTTTTTTAGATTTTTCCAACAAAGTTTGACACAATCATCGAGCACTAAGTTTGCGAAAAGAGGAGAAGTCGGAGACCCTATAGGTGTGCCAAATATCTGACGGTACATTTTGTTATTGAAAGTAGAAGCGTATTTTTCAATGAGAATTTTATTACATTAGTAGTATCTGTAAAAGGAATGTTTAAACCCTGGTTATTTTACACGCAGGTACAGGTAATGTCTCTGTTTGTATAAAAAGGCAAGATTATATGGACAAAATGACTCAGCTAATAGACAATACCACCATATACGCACAAATAAAGAGAAATTCTCTACAACGATTGCAAAAATATGTGCATAAGCAAAAACAGCAACTAAATGCAAGTAAATTTCTAAAGTATAAATATAAAAATGTTTAAACTACACAAACAGATACACAATTTGCGAAGGCTAATGGCCCACTGTGCAGCGTAACAGACTTTTTTGTACATAAACAAAAAGCACTGGCTGCTGTGGACTGATCAACATTACTTTTTATGGAAATTGTATGTGCATGCATAAGAAATACCAAAAAATGGTTTTAAACTGAAAGAAAGTTGTAAAGGGAGTTGAAACTACCCTTAAAAGTTAAAAAAAGGTCAAAATGACACATAGTTTCGTTAAACATATTTAATTAAGACTAAACAACAACTAAATATAAACATTTTTACATAATATTGTAAGATTTTAACAAATTACATTAAAATGGCTAATTGAAGGTCTTATAGGGGTTGAAACAGTACAAAACTACCCTTTAAATTTAAATTCTCCTGCTGCAAAAATTTAATCAACGATAATTCTATAATTTGGTCTCTAATTTGTTTTCTATTTTTTAAATATACTAAATGCTGGAAAAACTACCACTTAGCGTTACAAGGGTTAAAAAATTTTGAAACTAATTTAAAAATTGCTATTTTTAGTGATATTTGTGTCAAATAAATAACATTTTTCTGACTTCTGAACATAGACTTTACTAAGAATGAATAAGCCACAAATTCAGTGTAGTGAAAAATGATTGGGTGATTTTATGGTGTAAGGGATAAAAAATTGAACAAAACAACCCTAAGAAGAGTTAATTTACATGGTTTAAGGTCAAGTGAAGTATGTCTCTTAAGGTTTGCAATAAATTACTTCTAAAAACTAATTGACCTATTCTTTGTATTGAAAAGTGCGATAACAATACTGCAAGGATACACAGGGGCTGAATTAACCAAAATCTAACACCACAATTTATATACATGCATACGTCTTTTTTTGCACTATTATACGTCTACTCTGATGATCATTCATGGTTTGTAAAACTAGTGAAAATAAATTTATCACTACCATTGTCGTGCAATTCATCATACAATAAATATGAAGCTGTGAAAGGGTAGAAATAATACAAAACTACCCTTAGCATTGAAATTTTTATGCTGTCAGAAAAAATCAATAATCATTCTATGATTGTTGTTTTCTATAATTTATGTTTAAATTTATTAATTTACCAGTTATGTTGAGACCAAGTGCTGAAAACGTACTGTTAAGCATTACAAGAGTAAAAAAAATTTGAAACTTATCTTGAATTGCAACTCATTAGTATCTTTTTGTCGTCAAATAACCAATATTTTCTTACTTTGTGATAAATTATAATGGACTTAACTGAGAAGATAGAAGCTACAAATTTGGTACAATAAAAAATAATTAAGTGATGTTATGGTGTAAGTAAAGAGTGAAAAATTTCACTAATCAACCTCTAAAAGAATTAATTTACGTGTTTTTAGATTAAGTGAAGTATGTTTCTTAAAGCTTGCAATATATTACTTCTAATAACTAATTGACCTATTCTTGCTTACGAAAAGTGCGGTTACACTACTGCAAGGACACACAGTGGTTGAATTAACTATATACTGTAAGAAAAAATTAATGGTAGGGGTAGCTGTATATCATGTCAACCCATGTATATATAACCCATGTATAGCTTTATAAAAATTTACTTAAAATTTATCTTATGAACTGCACAAAAATTGTTTTCAACAGTAACGTAGTAAAAGCTTAGAGGAGCATTATTTATTACATGTTTGTTATAGGTTCAATAGCCGTTTAAAAGCTGTTCTGTTAAATTTTAACCTTCTGCACCATAATATCACCTAATCAATATTTTATTATACCAAATTTGTGCTTTATTTGTTCTTAGTAAAGTCTATAAGAATTTTTATACGAGGTCGAAAAATTATAATTTATTTAAAGAAATAAAATACTGAAAATTGCCATTTTGATGCAAGTTTTAAGGCTTTTCCACCCTTGCAACGCTAAACAATACTTTTTCAGCACTTGTTTATAACATAACTAGTAAATTCGTGAAATATACTTATCAAATTCATTTTTTCGTACGTACAATAATTCAAGTTTAAAATTTGTAAAAAGTGTTCATAACACCATACGATTTCTATTACACCAAGTTCAATAACTTACTAGTTGGAAGTTTCACTTCTGCTGGGGTTCCCGAGACCCACACTTTTTTTTAAATTTTATTATTATACTGAATTTGTGGCTCATTTTTTCTTAGTAAAATCTACAATAATTTTTACAAAGTCTTAAAGTTTTTATTTATTTGACACGAATATCACTAAAAATTGCAAATTTTGGGGTAAGTTTCAAGATTTTTTAACACTTGTAACACTAAGCAGTACTTATTACAGCACCTGCTTACAACATACTTTTGAATTTATAAAATATAAAATAAATTGTAAATTAAATTACAGAATGATTTTTGATTCATTTCTTACAGTACGAAAATTTAAATTTTAAAAATAAAAATAAATCATACAGGGTCGTTAAATTATACACGTATCACACGTGATAACAGCAATTTTATTAGTTTGCCCTATTCCCCTTATATTTTGGAAAAAACAAGATTATCTTTAAAAAATTTCATATTAGTACAGTCTCAAAAATAACGAAAAAAATTGAATTACATTGTGCAATTAGGTCAAGACAAAACAAAAAAATACAAGTTTCAAAATACCAACGTGGTATATGAAATTTTGTGCAATGACTGTCTTACAAAATAAGTATGATAAACCAGAGAGAGCACTAAAACGGAGAAGAAGAGAAAACAAAAATAATTATAAACTAAATTTGGGGTAACTGTACTTCAAGCTTTTAATAATCATATATTTAAATGGGATGACATCAAAATGATAGATAAGGTGCCAAATTATAAGAAATTCATATTGCTGACCATGTCTATTAGTTTGGTACATTAACCTTATGATATATCTGTGTGAGTATGTGTGCTCTACTATAAATTGAAAACTTCTACTATAAATTGAAAGCTAAATGTGGACGCTTTTGCCAACTTGACTTGCGTCCAAACGAACATTGTTACGTAAATTCTTTTCCTGTACTGTTTTTAGTTAAGATATTTTTATTGCTTGTACTGTCTGTCTATGATTCGTTGGTTTGTACTGATGTTCTATTAAATTTGTTCATAAAGCCCGAAGAGGTCGACACTCAAGTCAATGAAACGTTGCTGTGTATAAAACATACGTGGTGTGTGAGTGTTTTTCAGTTTTAAAGTTTGCCTTAAAAGATCAATTTAGAAAAATTATAAATTTATACAAAAATAGAGGGCAAGAAACATCATAATTACCATTCTCATGAACTCAAGATTCAAAGATAAAAGATACTGGAGCACGACAAGTAATCAATCGATTGCTACTATTATAAAGGAAGTCCTTGTTTTTGTCAATTCTTAGAATTTCGACTTACACAGTACAATGGGACTTAAATTCAAATAAGACTGCGTGGTCATAAATCGGAGATTGCGTTCTTTTTTGCGTGTCTTTTTTTTCTCTGGGGGGGGGGGGATATTTATTTGTTCTCATAGGACACGTTTTTATCTTATAAAGGAACAGCGATAATTAACAAGGGATATACTATTTGCACAAAATGGTACAAAATGATTATGAAACAAATTTAATTTATGTTTTATTTAAGTTATAATATCATATACAAATGTAAAGACTTTAAATTAAAACATTTATAAATTTTTAAGCTAAATCAGAAAAAATGCCAGTTATAAAGTTTCATTCAACCACAATGAAAACGATGACTGAATTAAATATTAACTAAGAACGCGCCAATATAACTTTTAAATCACTCTTGAATATGTAGGTATAAATTCTTTAAATAAAATATGGTAACTTAACGATTTTAATTAAACGTAAATTCATAATTAATGCTGAAACAATTATCTTCTTCAATATCAATAAATACAATTATCATCATAGTATGCCTATTATCGCGTGGGTCTCATACGAAATAAAGAAATCTAAAACAGTTATACAAACTAATCAATTAAAGCTTCGGTTAGTTGACTAAAACATATAACAGATCGCAACACTAACTTCGCCTTAGCTGTACCAAGTGTGAAAAAAAGTGTATACAGTTGAATACTTGATCTTTCGATTTCAGTTTCTTGGTGTGCTAACTACTACCGATTCAACATTGACATCAATCCTTTTACCACATATATCCTTTTAAACTGATCAATTTTTCTTACTAAATAATAAGAATATATAAAAACAAGAAAAGAAATGTAATTGTTAACGCATCACAGAATCAATGAGATGTGTCATCTAGATAGCACGGTACTACGAGAGAAGAAGTATCCTAATACAATCAAAATAAAAAGTAGTCAACTGAACCAGTAAACAAAGACAAGTACGTCTAGCAAGCTACCATCAGAGATTTACTGCTTCATCGATGAGGAATCATCACGAAGACTACTTACTAACTCGTTTTACTTACTAAGTTAAACGGCCCCTTTTCCTTACAAATACTAGAAAGAGAAGACCAAGCAGAGGCGAGAGTCTTAAGATCAAGATTGCCTTGCTGCTCAAAGAAATCAAAAAACAATCAAGCGTTAATGGATGTTCAGCCATCCAGAGTTATTCAATCTGCTCCAAATGGAACTTATTTTCAGAACGCCACTCCAGTCCTCGCTCTCTGGCACCTGCCTTGCTTTTTCTTTTCCTTTGCCATACCGCTAAAACTGTTGCTTGTTTTTTGATATCTTCGTGATTTCCCCCTCCAGGTCGTGAAACCACGGGTCTAGTCCCCGCATTGTAGATTATCCGACAAGAGGGAGTTGTGTTTAGAGTCTATCGCCCTTGTACTGTGTTGCACGAAATGCTTTAACAATGTCGCACAGCAGCAAGTGGGTCAATTCCTACGTCCAGACTAATACTGTCTCGAGCTTTTTACATCACAAGTGTAGAATACGTGGATCCCATACCAGTCCGACTATCAAAGGAAATAGAAACCTGAATTAATAAAAAGCAACGTGGCTTGCTCTTTGTCACAGTTACTTGTGCTGCCCTCCTTGAAGTCATATTTTATCTTTTCTTAGATTTTTTCAGCAGCGTTTCCTCTTTTTTTCCCTCGCCAAGGAAATTGCCCACAGTTGTTGTTGGACAACGCAACAACGTTTATTGAAGCAGCCACTGAGCACAAAAGTTTCTTTAATGGAACGTTTTACTTTGAACGAAAAATACATGATTATCTGATTCAAAATGGAGTGCATTTGAAATTTATTCTGGTTCAAACATTACTTCAACAGAATCTTGGGTAAAACCACATAAATGTTCAAAGAACCTTTCTGACAGCTAAGGTTAAAGCTTGCCTGAATTTAAGACCATTATGCTCAATGTGAGAGGACCGTACTCATCCAAATGCTTTAACAACTATGCATTTTCTTAGAGGGTCTTCTAATCTGCTCTTTTTAGAGCCTTACAATGCACATGCAGAGTCAACTAAACTTGTTAGCCACTGAAAACAGCTAACCTCAATTTTTGCTTACTTTGTTATTTTTTAATTAGCTTGCTTTAACTAATGCTTTGAATCATTTATTTAGTTTTGAAAACCTTCCTTACCTTGATTTATATTTGCAACGCTTATTTAGATACAAGAATCAGAGTATTTATTTTTTTTGCATGAATCGACTTTCCTACATCGTAATCATTTATTGCATGACTTTTTTCATTTTTTAATTTTAGTTTAATGTTACATGGTGTCAAGAGGATGGTTTATGGTAACTTGCAAGTAACCTTTATTGCGTAAGGACAAGCTGCGAAACAGAGAGAGAGAGAGAGAGAGAGACATGGTTACCGTGTGTGTGCAGTATAGGAAGGGAAAAGCGTCCAAACCATTACCGATTACATCAGTATACCTTGAACAGTGGGTTAATCTAGGCACGTTTGAGACTTGTATGCCGTTCCATTTACATCAAGAAAACGCAGCAGCTAGTCTTTTACTTCAGCACTCTTTATACTTGGCTTATATAACATTTGCTTGGTACTTATGAATAATAGTTCGCACAACTTAATCTCAATTATGACTGCTTTGTGTATTGTGCCATGCTATTTTCTTGCTGGTAATAGCTTACAGTTTAATTTGTAAATATTTCTTTAGTTTCGTTTTAAAATTAAGTTAGATATACCGTATAAAATGTGTATCATTACTTCATTTATAAAAATATTAGTACTAATAAATCTTTACTGGAAGTTAGACCAATGAAAAAGCATGTATTTCATCATTAGTTCACTGCTGCTCACAGCAGGTTGTTTTGTACTCTTCAACGTTATATAGTTATTTATAATAAATAATTAAGTAACGGTGTATCGTTACTTTGTTTTAAAAAATATAAGTACAACTAAATCTTTACTGAAAATTAGACCCGGGAAAAACTCATGTATTATAATTCACTGCTGCTCACAGCACGTAATTTTGTACTTTTTAATGTTTTATAGTTATTAAGTTGACAATTCTTCATGTAGCATGCATGAAATTAAATCTACAGCTTACACTGTACATTATGTACTATTAGCGCTAAATATCAATAGCCTGCGGCTTCACCAAAAATTAAAGCTTTTTTTCTTAGGTTTACTACGATAGTTAAGCGTAAAAATTTGTGAACTATATTAAAACAAAAATATGGATAAGCCAAATGATCGAGCAAAAATTCTAATTTTTCCAACCATAAGCCAAACTCTCACAACTATCAGCCAAATTACCAGAGCTGTTATCAAGACTGACGTAACTATAAGCTATACAGTCACATCTCTAAGCCATTTTATTTAAAAAAAAATTTGAGTATTAGAAATACCCTTATAAGCTAATTACTAGGGCCATAAAGCATATAGACAAAATAATTAGTCAACTTACAATATAAACAGTAGTCTCTTATGATTATGAAAGTAACCATACTGCAAATAAACTAAAAATACTTTCTTGAATTTAATTATAAATTAATAAGTTTTTTTGTTTTTAATTGAGAACTATTTACTCATACGTTTTTTCATTGCATTTGTTTTTTAAAATTATTGTTACTGTCTTGGACTTAAAAGTACATTATTTTGTAAAATAAGTACGCTACTTCATGCCGGTGTTTGGCTAGGCTCACGTGAACCCGTGCGTGGCGTTGCTTTCTGGGATATATACATACGTACATGTATACGTACATGAATGTGATCTTTTCCGTTGCATTGCTCCTTTTCCCCGCTTTTCATGTACTTATGACTTGGTGACTGCATTTGGAAAAATTCTGGGTGAGAGATGACTAGACAAACAACACTTTAAAGTTAGGTCAAAATCATATGCGAAGGTACTTGAAGTGGGCAAGGAGCATGTAAGCAAAGAAGTCACACCTAAACTGCAAGGTGAAATTTTGTTATTAAAGGATCAAAGCAAAGTCCTTGTGAAAATGGGTAGATTCTTTTTCTAGGTCTGGTTAACGTGTCGGATGGGCACTTTAAGTAAGGCGGAAGTCTTGTGGAAACTTGTGTTCAGTTTCGTGGGATTTTACTTTGTCTTCTTGATTTTAACTTTTGTTTAGTTGAACTGAGCAGAGCCTTACCATATATTATACAGAATGCTTAGAATGTTTAATTTCTTGTAAGGAAAAATAAATAATGATTTAGGAACTTAATAAAGCAGTAGAAGTTTTTTCGTGACCGGGTAAAATAAAGTTTGCCTCTGACCGTCTTAAGGTTAATAATTGGAGTCTGTTCGAAACAGGATCTCTAAAATCTTCTAGATTTTTATAAAAATGCATTAAATACATTAGTAAAAATAAAACGAGCTATGTGACTGCTAAGGTGACTGGGGCTGAGATGATTGCTGGGACCGTCAGAGCGACTGCTGCTAAGACTGTCCATGTGACTGCTAGTACCTCTAGTGCTAGAGCGATGATCGTGGGGTAGGGAACGAAGCCAAATATAACTAAGAATCTTTTAAGACAGAATAATTCTGACCAACAAGAGCTCTTAGAAGCAAATTTCTTGAAAGGCATAAGTACACCTTACAGAATTCAATTACATGTTAAATCAAGCCAAGTCATGAAATCTGTGTTTGTTTTCAAATACATTCTTAATAAGTACAAATACTCTACAAGTTTAACAGTGATAAATAACTTTTGCAAAAACAAAACGACTATAGCTGAAAGAAACGCCTCTCATGTTTCAGTGATAAATATCAAATACTATAAGCACAACGAACAGGTCAACCGACTTACTGAACGCTTCTATGAGAAGAGGTCAGAGATGGTAGCCTTTAGAAAAGAAGCTAATTAAAAGTTTGACGAGCTATCGAACATTGTTACCATGCAGTTTATTAAGCAGCAGGGCATGCTCAGCGAGACAATGAGTTAATTGCAGGCACCAGATTCAAGCCTGCCTGGCAACAGACACTCAAGAGAAAGTAATGACTAATTAAAATTTAATATCTTACATACTTATAAAGTGGGTAAGCTTTTGCGAGGTATATACTGCAACCTAAATTTTACCACACCAAATACAAGACAGACTATAAATGCGACTCATTTTACTAGTTAATTGGCTAGTAAAAAACTACAAATTAAAAATAATTTAAAAAATACGTTCATGAGCTGTGACTATAGATAAGACGAAAATACTTGACTAGAACTCTTCCTTGACAAACTTTGAATGTGACAAACGTTAGTTACTGGCTAAAGACCTAATTTACACCATTGACAGATAAATAAGACTATTATCTTATGTGACAAAAGAAGTGACAGAGAAACACAAGATTCTTGTGCTGAGCATATTCATCAGTAGGATGAGCGAAGACTATCATCTTAAAATCAGCAATATTCAGGATCCAATTCAACTCTTAACAAAAATCAAAGAAATCAAACGTAGTGAGTCCAACTTTATGACTAACGTTATAAAAAAGAAGTATTATACATCCCAAAATAACCGTACAAAGAATATGGCAACTAAGTTTTATTATCTATCAGTATAGTAATATTGCACAGAACAAAGTTCTGCCCGAGGATGTAAGATGTAACGCGTTCTTTTAGGCTGACGTGAGCTTGGTCAATCACTTGTAAATACTGTTTTTTGCCGAAGAAAGTAATAATCAAGGTGTGATAAATTATAACGATCTTAAAAACTAATTTTTAGACCCCGAAAACCACCAAACAACCCAGAGGCTGAACCAGAGACCGATAACTGTGAACAGAGCTGAGACTAGTTGCAATCAGGAAGGGGACCGGTTCTACCAGTGCAATGTCCATGATCATCAATCTTGGCACTGCCAAATGACAGATGGTAGAAAATAGTGCCACAGGTGCAAGATCCTCTTGCTAAAAAATATAAAATATAATAATAATGGTAATGAGCCCAAAAAACTTAAAACTGACAACAACAAAGACAGTTGGGTAATTTTGTCGTAACTTGCTGAGATCGGCTTAAAAAATTGTTTAAAAAAAGTTGATTAACAAAAAATTTTTTCATGGTATTTTTACTATACACAACATTAGTAACAAATATCTAAAGGGATGCAACTACAAGATTAACTAGTCAAAAGTTATACGAAATTTTATAAAAGTCAGTTTTCATGGATTTTTGAATAATTGTATCTCTTTCTAACACATGTAGCTAAGCTCTAGCTAAGAAACTGTAGTTTGCATACTTGCAAACGTACACCCAGTGGGGGTTCCGTGGGGGGTCGGAATGGAATAAAATGTTTGTATGCACGAAATACGCAAATAAAAGAGCTTGGCTATTCAAGATGTAACAACTTTTGGTACTACTGTCATAAGAATTCATTAGTTTTAGTCCTATACTTTAAAAGATGATCATTAATTTGCATTTCTAATTAAAAAAGTGACTAGTAAGAAGTAATTTTTGTTAAAACTGTTATTATGCTGTAAATATGCAGACAAAATGTATGCAGTGAAAACTTACTTGTCTTCGTAAATTTTCGGTGGGGCTAAGGTACAAATCCTATCCCAAACACCTGAAGTAGATAATGCTTACACACTCAAGTGGCAGATAAGCCTTATTTTTTACCGGTGAAAATTTTTATGAGTGAAATTAAGTTGTAGACATGGGTTGAAATAGAAAATTCGACTCTAAATGATCGATTATCTCAATGAAGAAATGAATACATCAGTATTAGATAATATATCAAGTAAAGTTAACAACATTTAACACAATTAAACGTTTTTAAAGTTTTGGATCTCATTATGGCATGCGAGTGCGAGTACCGGACACAATCTGGGCAAGTTACGGCAGAGTCACTCAGTTATAAGTGTAAGAATAAATCCTATGACAAAAGACCGGAAATAACAAAAGTAAGTTAAAATCTAAAGATGGGACCATTCTATTCTTGTTTTTTTATCTGTCCGATAGTAATCTAGTTTTAACTTCTGGTTTTAAAAATTAAATGCATTTAATTGCTAACTCTGGAGCAACTAAGCTCTTACTTAGTTCTAAACAGCGTTTAAATAAATTTCAAGAGACAAGAGACAAGATTATCATATCATAAAATGTGCAGATCAAGACTTATTGGCAAACTTAAAAGAAATAAAAAAAGGATTCATTGAAGGTATAAATAATAATATTAACAATAATAATATTAATAAAAATCATAATAATCTTGTAAAACTGAAAAACGTTATCCGTACTGAAACACTTGCTCAAATTGTATTATCCCCTAGAAAAATTTTTGATTTATGATTGTGGAACACAGTTGCAGTTGGGTCCTTTTCCGGGCTTGCGTTGGGGGCCCAGCGACGGGTGAAGCCAGATGATGAGGCCCGGGTAAAACTGGGTAACCACATCTGATATGGCTGTACGCCTCATGAACAAAAAAGACGTGGTGGGCCGACTAATCTAGGCTTACTACCACTGAGGAGGCTATATGGCGGCACCTAAGTGCCTTACGCCAGCCCGTTTTGTTGGGTTGTCTGCGCGGTCTCGGGACTGTACACCTGCCGATCGTCTCGCTGGGATGACCGTTGTGTACCAACAAATACATACATTACACACAAACACCATTCTTACACTTTTTACTCAACGCCAGGGCAGTCTCCGTGAGTGGGACTGAGGGAGAGTGGCGACTCCCGGCCGGCCCGAGCAAGGAGCGGTCTTCTCTGGTGACAGAGAGGGCTGCTGCCCTGGTTTTAACCCTTTCCAAATACTTATTTCTAAAAAAAAGGGTAGTGCTGGCCTTTGCGGGTCAGTACGACACTAAAAAGATGCCACAATGAAAAACGTCGATGCAAAAAAAGTACCCCAGGTGGTAACCTCTCTGAGGGAATCCGCCGGCAATTCCGATCCGGTGAAAGCCCGGGTGACTGACGCAGGCCCCACGGATTCTGGGGGGGGGGCCACAAAGACGTGTCTCATGGCCAACAGGGACTGCTCAATGTTCAATGGCCTCTTCTAACGGACAAAGGACGAAGAGGGAGCCTGTCGAGTATAGGCACTAACGACACCGAGGACAGCAACGTGTCAGTATTTAGCAACCAGACAAGGGAGGAGCTTGCCTCTTTCGAAGAAGATGGTGTTGAGCTTAGAGTTAAGCGACAGCAATTGGCTGATAAAGTCCAATCAGCAACGAAAGATATAACAGAAACGCTACAATTAATTAACGATAAGTACGGCAACATAGCGAACGCTGTTAACAATGGGCTAAAAGCCGCGCTAGAACACCTTTAAGAGGCAGAGGTGCTAAGAAAAGGCTTTCTTTACGAAGAAGAAACGTACGTTAACGCTTGAAGGTCGTCATTTGAATCGCTGCAGCGGAGGGAAAAAAGGCGAGATAATTTTCGACAGCATGTTCAGAAGAAGACCTTGAACACTGCCCTAAAACAAATAAAACGTAGTAAAAGAAACAGGAGCCCATCGAACAGCCCTGAGAAACGCCAGTCTACTATGTCTTTAAAGAAAAAGAAAACAGTTAGTGACAAACAAGAAGAAATTTCTCTAAATGACAAAACAAGCCAGAAAAAAAAAGTAGACGCCACAACAACAGTAGTAATGAAGATGGCTGAAGGACAGACCTTTGCAACGGTGCTGAAGACAATGAAGGCGAATTTTGACCCCGATAAGACTGACGTGTCAATCCAAATTGTTGTCACTACAAAAAAAGGAAACATACTTATTAAGGCTAAAGGTGTAGAGAATGCTACTGCATTCTCACAGTAAATTGAAAAGTCGATAGCCGGACAAGGAACTGTCAAAATAAGCAGCACAAAAGTGACTTTAGAGGTCCGAGACCTAGATTCCATTGTTGAGGAAGATGAGGTCAAAAAGGCTTTCCCTAGAACTTTTGGACTCAAGAGCCAGGAGCCAGAAGTAACTCACTTAAAGCTAAATGCGAGAGGACAGAGGCTGGCTTTAATCAAGGTGGACGAAACAACTGCCAGACAAGTAGAAGAGGAAGGCAGGTTACGAGTTGGCTTCGTAAGCTGCTGAATACGAAGATGAATTGAAGTAATAAGATGTTACAAATGCCTGATATATGGACACGTCTCGGGCAACTGTAAGAACGAAAACAGATCCAAGCTGTGCTTCTGGTGTGGAAGCTCAAACCACCGGAAGAAAGAGTGTCCAGGCCCAGCACGGTGCTTTCTTTGCCCAACAACGGACAACAAGCACGAAGCAGGCAGCGGAAGCTGCCCTTTATTCAGAAAAGCCCTGAAAGAGGCCAGGGATAAGGCCCAAGCAGGAATTAAATAAGGCAAAAAGGACTTAAGTTGAAAGACAGGCTCATGTGGACTCATGCTGCGCTTGGTACTTTTTACCTATCAGCAAGGGAAAGCATTAAGCTCATAGTGGTGCTGGCTGAGTGGGCAGCCTGCTATGTAGCGCTAGACACGGTGCTGGTCCTCAGGGACCCCGAGTCCTTTTCAGGACTCGAGAGCATCAGCACCTCTAGCAAATGGTGGCGAGTTAGCTTGTTAATGCTGTGAGACGCGATGGTCTCCCTGGTGGCTCCACCCTAAAGTAATGCTAACGTGGTTCCGGGGTGGATCAAGAGCCACGCGGCATGGGGGGGGATTTTTGTGGGTATGGGTGGTCTAATAAAAAAAAATCTACCAAGTCCTACACTACCGCTGTCCCTGCGGTGTGCCTTAATGCATTTCTCCTCCCTCCACGAAAAAAAAAAAAAAAAAAAAAAAAAAAACACTATTACACGATAGCGTCGTCATTAAAATGAATCTTATTGCTAGAATTAATTTACGGTAGTTGCTTAGTGCCATCATACCTTAACAAGCTTCACTTGGAGCCAGGTTTTCTGCATCATACGTTAACAAGGCAACATACATTTTCTTGCTTACGCCAAGCCACGGGGTCTCCAAACAGTCTCACAAAGTATCCAGATCTTGTCAGAGAACCTTTGCAACCAGCAAAGTGTACATCTTAAAAGATTTCTAAGTTGCCCTTATTTCCACTGAATGTGTCTCATGCTTCTGGTTTTATATATTTATTAAAATGTTTTTTTTTATTTTTCGCCAGTCTTTCTTGGTAGGCTTTAATTTTATGCCTACTAAGAATGATAACTGCGTAAGATAAATTTGATCTTACCGTGTTGGCTAAGTAGAGTTAGATATCCACGACTTCTAACTTAGTATGGCACATTGTTATGATTTGTGGTCTTAGTTAGAATTTTATTGTTATCAGTTTTTTTTCTGTCTCTTCTCTGTTTCTTCTCCATTTATTTGCTACAAGGTTTTTGACTATCAGTGATTAGCAGGACTAAGACTTGTTGAATCAAAATAATTTCAATATATTTTTAGTGTGTATCTGATGTCTCAACGTGGTAACTCAATTTTTTTTGTATCTATTTATTTCAATTCCAAAAAAATTTTTGACCTCACCTCGGTCTGTGATTTCAAAATTCTCTTGCAGTCTCTTTTGAATTTCTGCAAGTTTGACCTGATGATTGCTTGCCAAAGCACGTAGTCTACATAAAACACAAGAAGTAGAAATTTTTCTGCACTTTTCCAGCCTCTGCAGCCTCTCTTAATGTGAGAGACAATTGTACACGTAAGGACAGAAATAATTCAATAAGCTTTCAAAACCAGTGGACAGTAGGTGCTTTGGGTATCAAAGTATGAAATCATACTTCTACAGAATAATACGACAAACAATATAATTTTAAGTATAAAAGAACCTTTTATAAGACAATATTGTGTACGAAAGTGGTGCAGTCATTGTGGAAATAAGTATACCACAATACAATAAAAAAAATATATATCTGGCCAGTGCAAGACTGTAGGCTTTTATCAAATCTTCTGGTGATTTCATATTGAAGAACCAAAATTTAATTCTATACAGAAAATTAAGAAAAACCATCTTGTAGTATAGCTTTCCTTAGTAGGTTAGTATTATATGCCAGTGAATGTACCTTCAGGACGTTCATCACACATGGATTTTTTAGACAGATATTATTTAAACGTTAAATGTTTATTGAAATAGCATAAAAAATACCCACGAAAACTGCAGATCGTTCGACTGTAGTATTATTTTATATGTAATACATTTAAAAGAATTAATATTGAACATGTATCCTTATAAAAAAATCACGTCAAATGGCATATATATATGATTTGTAGAAGTATCACAAATTTTTGGGTACAAAATATGACTTTTAGATAAGCCTATCAAATTTTTCAATAGACCTTAAATGGCATTTTGAAATAAATGAAGAAAGAGGGAATAAAGTGTACGTAATAGCACGTATGTGAGTACATCTGCATGAGAAAAACAATTGCTAGTTTTACTGCACACATAAGCGTTTCTCTCACTTCTCTGAACTTTCTCCCCGGTAACTATGTAAAGAACGTCCTTAGGTCAAAATGTTACTTTACTTATGAATAGAAGAATTGTAAAAGAAGACAACGCAACAGAAGTTTATTATTTTATTTATACTTATTTATACTTATTTATTATTTTATTTATACACAAAAAATTGTTTTTTATTTTTCAAAATTTTTTAAGAATGTGAAAAGTTGTATAAACAATTCTTTATTTAATTTAAAAGTAAAAAACTATAAATGGGAAAATGTTTTTCATTCTATTATATGTAAGCTGCTCTGCTAATATATATTAATTAAAAAATTTTTGAAACATTGATCCAAAAAAATATGTTTTGTTGAATAAGTTATCTATTTTTAAAGTGTGTACTCAAACTAAATAAATTAATACACAGTAAATACAAATTTACATTACAAATAAGCAATGAAATGCACCATACAATAAAGTCATCGAAATTTTCATGTCAGGCACGCTCATAGCAGAGTCGGTAAAGACCTCGGTCAGTATGCAAGAGGTCACGGGTTCAATTTTCTGTAGAAACTTTTTTTTTTTCTTTTAATTGGTTATAAGAAAGAGATTTAAAAACATTTGAAAGGTGTGGTATGGTAATAAGATGTGGCGTCATATGGTGCAGAGGAAACTAGAAGTACGTCATGAGGGACGAGGTAAAGGGGGAAAACCAAGCAAAAGCCAATTCCGTCACACTGTTTTTCAAGGTCAAAATCTGAATCGTTGACTTACACTCATGCATAACGCGCATTAAGAAGTATAACTTTAAGAAAACAAATTCTTAACTGGATTAGGTAACATATTCTTCAAAGGCAGTAATGTGTGCAGTAATAAATGTGCACTACCAGACTTATGTGGATTAATACAACACACTCCTTTGAATAAAACATTCATTTGACAAGTTGTTGATTAGTGCATCACCAGACTAATTAAAATGCCTCTGAACGTCTTACCTTCCCCACTCCATACAAATAAAGAAAAAAAAAAAATAGTAGCAACATCCTCTTTTTTAATCCTAAAAAAACTGTCTTTAATCTTAGATTCAAAACTCAAAGTCCTTAGTTTAAAAATTTGTAAACGTAAAAACTAACGTCTTTTTTGTTTACTTATAAAGATAATTAAAAAACAAGAAGCAAGTCTTTAGTTGCTAAAAATACTTAATAAATAAATACTTATACAAAAAAAAAGTTTTGCATTAGTGATAAAAGAAGCTTAACAATTTAAAAGAATTTAATACTTTTTTTTACTATTTTTCTTGAATAACATAACTTGTGAGCTAAATTTTTCTCTTTTTTAGTTGGAATGCACGCTTTTCCAAGAATATGAGGCGTTCTTTGACTAGTTATGTAGAACTGTCAGTAGCAGATTCATATAGTCTTTACACATTATAAAATAATACTGCTAACACTTGTTTATATGTAGATGAACTATTGTTCACGATTATTTAGTTGACAGTTTATCTACTATGTTTAATTTTTACCTGTAAATTAGACATTTTCATTGTAATAAAAAGGTTTACAAACACGTTTTTTTAAGTAAACCACAACATTTTTGAATTAATGCAAATAAATGCGTACTAACCCCATTAAATCTGAACAGAGACTTATAAAGGGTGAAGTTCGTTGCAGTAACAATGCGCTTTTTACAATGATACAGTATCTGTACAAAATAAACGTCTAGTGGAAAGGGCGAAGAGGTTTCATGTCAAAAATAAGAAGTAAATTTTTAAAAAAATATTCATCACACTTGCAAAAAAAGAATAGGCTAAATAAAAAGCCTCAAATTATGTAAAGGTCTTTTTCATTAGACAGTTATCGATAGCGTCATCGGCTTCAGTCTTTTCATGCAACTTTCAAGGTCTGCAACAAAAAAAAAACGCAGGTGATTTTGATTTTGTGTTAAAAAATCATTACGACACTTTGTTCTACAGTTAAAAGGGAAAAAAATGACCAATTTTTCATGTGACGCAAGGCCGAAAAAAGTTTTTAATTCATGGAAAACCGCGCAAACATGAAACTTAAAACTAATCTTTGACATCGGCTGAATTTGTACTTTTGTTTTATAGGGCATTGTAATCGAAACACAACTTATGACGTGGTAAGAGCTAAAGAGGCTTAAAAACTTGCAGATAGAGCTCTTTTTTTCTTTCTGTTTTTAAGACCTAAAGCATTTGCTGATGTACATCTCATCGAGAGAAAACTTTGGTGCCCCTCAGATGTCCACGTGACTCACGCTCTGGTTCTGCTGAAGTTGATCGGGAACTTGTCGCTCAGAATTGACATTAAAGTTGTTAGTGATAACTGAAACAGTTAGCAGGTTATGCGTGGTATCGTTACTCAATAATATTCGCAAGAGGATTCAATTCCAACTATATCCACGTAGTTCAGCTGTACCTGAAGAAATGGGTAACGATGGTTAGTAAGACTAGCGTGAGGTCCTGGAGCAGCGCAGACTTTGCTAGCTCCAGCGCTTCTTACTGCCTTTAAACAGATACTTGTGACTATCCCTAGGCCCTAGCCTGCCCTAGTTAATGGTGGAGCTAAGGTTCTTTGAACCCTTGCCGAAGTGCCTTAACAAGCTGGCCTCACACAGACTTGGAATGAAAGCCAACATCAGCGCGATACTGTAATGTAAAATATACTGTAAGGTTAACATATGTTTCTAAGGTTTTATTGACACTTGAAATAAGTAAAGGTGATACTAAAAATTAAGTGACACATAACAACAAGTTGATGTTATAACTGTCACTTTAAGCTCGGAGAGCTATACTAGCTTAAAAAAATTGAAGAACGGCATGCATTTGTGCGATGCGATGCAAAAGACTGTGTGCAACAATTTTATTCCCTTCTTTCTCTAATCTGTAAAAACTTGTTAAGATATTTCAGCACTACATAGAAATAAACCACAGTCACTACTTCCTCAGACCCGAGTATGCTTCTTACTCGGACAGGCACCGCTTCGCTTGAGTGATTATATGGTCCCAAGTATTTGTTTTTCTGTGGTGTATAGATTTTTTATCGTTTCGTTTGGCATTTTAAGATAGAGTAAGAGATATATATTAAATCACACATTTCATATTCAAATAATACTTAGACAATCTTTTTGTAGCCTCCAGTTTTTATGATTGTATATTTACTTACTGAAATATACAAGTTATATGTTCAACAAAAGAATTCTTTCTATTTATGCAAGAAGCCCGATTTTTTGCCATAAAAATAAATTTTCAGATGATAAAATCATTAAAGCCGTTCACTTTTTTAATTTTTTGAATTGTCAAGTATAAAAATGATCTTCTTTTGCAACTTTTTTCTCTTACATTGTTAGAAAAAATCTACGTTACTACTTAATTCAGTGTCTTGAAATACGTCAATGTAGGTTTTTGAAAAAAAAAACTGTATTATTCTTAGTGTTTTTATAAAAAAAAATCGTTTTTACCCATTTTTCATTTGTAAATCCTTCAAATGATGTGAGGGTCGATTGAAATGTATTTTCATGCTTTGGTTCACGTTTTCAGCGTGAATTTTTAACATCTAGGAGTGATTTTTGCCCCACCAAAGTACAAGAAAAGTGAAAAGCACCCTAGTAAATATACGGAGTATTCTACGTCAATTGTCGCGGTCAAAAAATAGTTTAGGTCAAAATCTATGAAAATTGATAGTTTTTGGTGAGGATCCATTACTTTAATTCTTTGAGTTTTTTTTACTGACACCAAAGCTGACATTGACGGTCATACACTTAAAATTTCGTCTTCGACCCCATTCGTAAAAAATTTACTGGCAGATGCATCAGGGCCCAAAAGATCTTAGCTTATTTTTGTCATGGACGGTACAAGAAAAAGGTTCTGAAAAATTAAAAACCCATTTTAAGTGTTTCTCCATTCTGGCTATTAAAATATACTGTTTTGAGTGGGATGACCCGTATGTTGGCCACTTTCTGTAGACTTTTCGATGCACTATCATCTAAAAGTAGCAATTGTACATGTATGGTAAATAAATTTAAAAATAGGAATTATAGAAAAGAAAATTAGGCAGCTCGTTATACTTCAGTAACAGGATCAAGTCCTTACAAAATAAGGAGTGTCCCATGAGCTAGACAAATGAATTCGTAAGAGCAAAAAAATAATCTAAATCTACGAGTTATGAAAATCTTAAAATTCTTCTAAAGATATTCATACGTTTGTAAAATAATCACTTTATATTCTTCAGATCTTATCGGTTTTAATGTCATTCTGCAATCTAGAATAAGTTATCTAGTTGAAAAAAAAAAATATATTCATTAACTGTGCTTCTTGTCAGCAGGCCACTTAGGATGTCGATATTACCAATGTACAAAGTGAATTGCATGAATAAAAACGTATAATAATTATTTTTATGGATTAATAATCTGACAGAATATTAAATCTAACGTAAATTCGTATCATACAACAATTGAGAATTTTTTACTCTACACACTTGCATTTAATGGAAAAAGTAAAAAAGCTAATTTGTACTTAGAAATAAGTAAAGAATAAAATAGAAATTTTTCTTTAATTGTTCTGAGATCTTTTTTTAATTGTCTGTCATACTGTATTAGCCTTTTCTAAATTCGAAAGTTTAATTACACCCTTATGATCAGCAACCTTTCTATATTGCAATACAATCACTATCTCATTGCGAAACTTTTAATCTTAAGCAAACAAGCATCGCAATTAGTAACCATAATATTTAGTGCCTGTTATTATTTTAAGCCCATTACAAAAAAGATCATAAAAAAACAGTTTGTTAGAAAGTTTTAAAAAAAATTCTTGAAACAGCATGCAATACTTTGCTAAATAAATCGTGTAAGCTCAAAAACCTAAAAAAAATAAGGTGACATCACCTTAAATATTTTAAAAATATGTTGAAACTATTATTTGTTAAAAATTTTACAAAATTTTGCCGTTATTAATTTTTTTTTATTTCTTAGCGATGCAATAAGAAAAAATAAAGTCAAACATAAGATTTTAAATATGTGATCATCACTGATATCTTTAGTGTTGGTGAAAAAAAACTAAAGGAATTGAAGTAATGGATCCTCTTCAAAAACTATTGATTTTTGTAGATTGTGACCTAAACTATTTTTTCACCACAACAGTTGACGTAGAATACTCCACATATTTAAAGGGTGCTTTTTATTTATTTTTTGTACTTTAGCGGGGCAGAAATCACTCATACATATTGAAAAATTCGGCTGAAAACGTCAACCAAAGCATTGAGATACATCCTAATTGACCCTCACAGCACTTAAATTTTTCTATAGGATTTACAAATAAAAAATGGATAAGAATGATTTTTTTTCATGAAAAAAGTAAAAATAATGCAGTTTTATTTTTTTAAAAACCTTAATCGATGTATTTTAAGACAATGAATTGAAGAGGTTCCGGCAAAATATTTTAAATGTTAGGGAACGTTGGAAAAAAACAATGTTGTTCCTCAGAACATCAGATGTGTGTATGAATTTTTGAAACATTTTTTTATAGTCAATTTCTTGAGAAAAAAATTATTGAAATCCTCGCATTGAACATGGGCTTTAATGGGTACGAGTGATTTTTTGAAATTAAGCTAAAATTATGACGTAATTGAAGTGTTGGAAAAAAATTAAAAAAAGATATAATTGACAGCTTAACTTTCAAGGAAACCTTTTAATCTGAAAAATAGGCCTCTCTCCAGGTATATCGAAAAGTAATCAGTGATGTGAGTTGATCATTTCTCATGAAATTACGTGAGTTCTGCTGCAAGTGGATAAATTGTGGCAACACTGTATTTTAATGTACGTAAGAAAACATGTTATGTGTAAATTTATAATAAACTGACTTTACGACCCGGAAAATATACATAATTTATAAGACTGATACTTATGACTTAGTGAATTAACTGATACAATTTTCTTATTTTTTTTTCTGTAATGGTAAAGTGTGGTCTATTATTTTGAAAATATGCGAGATAAAAAACGCAATTATTTTTTCAATTAAACCTCTGTATTACCCAAATTTTAATTGAGATTTCTGGAATAATTTATAGTTGAATCGAGAATTTTTTTAGTTTTAATAATTTGCAACTTGCCATTAACATCACCTTTTAATTATTGTATAGTTCTTTCTTCACCCTCAGTTTTCTACTTTTCAACTGAAATATCATATGTTATACCAAAACTTATCAATCTTTTAATATTGTTTCACTTATATTATTACTTATACCAACAAAAGATTTAACATGTTCTTTGATTTTTAGATTATTCTTGAAATTCTCAGAGGTCTTTTCGATAGAATCAAGACTTGCAATGATTACTGTTATT